>NW_027512511.1:0-692500 GCF_048772815.1 Callospermophilus lateralis | reverse complement strand
ACCAAAATCTTCATTTTCAAGGTTTTTTATGATAGAGAGGATGAAAGTGAATGCCGTAGGCAGAGGGCTGAAAATGCCAAATTCCAAATGTTGGCCCAGGTCATTCAGAGAAGGCCATCACCACGCCATCCCAATATGACACCCCCGGGAGCTTGCTTCAAATGTGGTAAGGAGAGACATTGGGCCAGGGATTGTCCTTCACTGAGGACACCCTACAACCCCTGCCCAAAATGCCATCAAAGGGGACACTGGGGGGCAGACTGCCCAACAACCCAAAAGGGAGATTGGTCAGCTGCCCGGCAACCACAGCCTCTCTTGGGCTTGGCAGAGGAGGATTGACGGAGTCCTGGGCTTTCCCTCCAGACTATTACCATCAAGAATCAAGAGCCTAGGGTTACCTTCCTGGTGGATGGATGCTTCATTACCTTCCTCTTGGATACTGGTGCCGCTTTATCAGTCTTAAGGGAGTATTGGGGTTCTACCACACCCTCAAAAACTCCTATTGTCAGGGTAGGAGTTAAACAGATTTTCCCTCAACCCCCCCCATCATGTTATATGCAGGGATCCCTTTTGTCCTTCACTCACTTCTTTTTCGTTATGAGCCATTGCCCCATTCCCCTTCTGGGAAGGGACATACTCTCACTATGAAAAGTAACCATTCACATATCACCCCACACATCTCCTACCTCTCATTTCCTCATGATGTTCCTAGGGGCAGATACACCTCCTTCATGCACTCCTCCATGACTCTCTAAACTAGTTAAGCCTGAGGTTTGGGACACAACTACACCCTTTATGGCTAAATGCAGTCCTATTCATATTGTCTTACGGGACCCTTCAAGATATATTAGTCAACCACAATATCCACTCACAACCACAGCCCTCCTCAAATTAGAACCCATCATCCAGGATTTATTACGAAAGGGGTATATTAGGCCTACACACTCTCCTTTCAACACCCCCATTCTGGCACTTAAGAAACCTAACGTGTCCTACAGGCTGGTTCAAGACCTTCTCCTTGTCAACTCCTCTGTGGTCCCCATCCACCCGCTAGTGCCCAACCCTTACACCCTCCTCTCTCAGATTCCTGCCACTACTACCCACTTCTCGGTCCTTGATTTAAAAGATGCATTCTTTTCTATTCCCTTGTTCTCAGAATCTCAGAATATCTTTGCTTTTACGTGGACTGACTCTCACATCCACCATTCTCATCAGCTTTCCTGGACTGTCCTCCCACGGGGATTCAGGCCCCATCTTTTTTGCCAAGTTCTTGCCCAGGACCTCACATTCTTTCACCCGACCTGTCCTGACTCTATTCTCCTTCAATATGTCAATGACCTTCTTCTATGTAGTCCCTCTGGGAACACTCTCAATCCCACACTGCTCAGCTTCTTAATTTCCTAGCAGACAAGGGATATAGGGAGTCTCCCCACAAGGCACAGGTTTCCCAGTCTTCTGTCACCTCTCTTGGTTTTTGCCTTACACCCGGGAAAAAGCAAATAACACTGGATAGGAGGCAACTCCTCTCTGATCTTCCAGTGCCCCATATGAAAGCCAAAATACTATCATTCCTAGAAGTAGCAGGTTATTTTAGGGCCTGGATCCCAAATTATTCTCTTCTATCCAAACCCCTGTATGACCTAGCAAATGGATCCCCTAGTGAATCTCTTGTCTTCTCCCCCATCTACCACTTCCGGAGGCTTCAGCAACTCCTCTTAAAGGCACCTGCACTTCACCTTCCTGATCTTTCAAGACCATTTCATCTATATGTCCATGAAAAAGGGGGGCAAGCACTTAGGGTCTTAGGTCAAAACTATGGGCCTACATTTGCACCTGTGGCATATTTTCCAAGAAACTAGACTCTACCATTCGTGGGTGGGCCCCTTGCTTAAGAGCTCTGGTTGCTGGACAAATTTTACACAAAGAAGCCTCTAAGCTGACTTTTGGGGCACCTTGAACTATCCACTCCCCACATCACTTGAAAGATCTTTCAGCTTATAAGGGCTTTCAAACCCTTCCTCCATCCAGAGTTCTGTCGCTCCTCACTTTCTTTCAGGAAAACACTAATATTACTTTCCTCCCATGCTCTGCACTGAACCCTGCCTCAATGCTCCCAATGACTCCCACGTCTAACACACCAACTCATAATTGCTTGGAAACCTTAGATGATTTCCTCCGCTGTCATTGTTCCATTTCTGAGGAACCACTCACCAAGCCTGACCTTATCTGGTTTACTGACAGCAGTTCCTTTAGGCAGAACGGCACTCATTACTCTGGATACGCTGTAGTTTCAGCCACTGAGATTATAGAGGCCAAAGCTATGCCTTCAGGAACTACCAACCAGCAGATTGAACTTATAGCAGCCACTCGTGCCTGCCTACTAGCACAAGGCAAATCCCTCACCCTCTATACTGATTCAAAATATGTCTTCCAGATCTTATTATCCCATGCTTCAATATGAAAGGAGCGAGGCCTACTTACCACCAAAGGTAATGCGATCACTAATTCGGCTCTTTTAACCAATCTGATAGAGGCCTCCCACTTACCCACCCAGTTGGGAGTTGTCCATTGTAGGTCACATCAGAAGGACGGCTCTCTTATCACTGAGGGCAATGCCAAAGCTGACCAGGCGGCACGAATGGCTGCTACCACTTCCAATTATGGCCCCCATGGGGGACATATTATGGCCACTTTAGACAGCTCATCTGAAGCCCCTACTTCTTCCAGTAAGAACAAAAATCTTTTCAAGTTCCTTCATACTCTACACCATTCCAATTCTCAGTCTTTGACCCTTTTTTTACAGAGCTTCTTCTCCCTCAACCCTTCTGACATAGCCATGCTAGAGAATATAGCCTCTAATTGTCAGATCTGTCAGCGGACCAACCCTCATACTCCTTTAAGGCCCAAACCTTTCCCTTTCCACCAAGCCCGGAGACACATTCCCGCTGCTGACTGGCAAGTAGACTTCACCAACATGCCCACAGTATGGCACACTAAATACCTCCTTGTCTTTGTGGACACTTTCTCTGTTTGGGTTGAGGTATTTCCCACTTCCAATAAAAAGGCTTCCACTGTAGCTTCAATCCTACTGACAGACATCATCCCCAGGTTTTGTATGCCGACTTCCCTACAATATGACAATGGCCCTGAGATTATTTCTAGGATCACAAAAAAGGTCTCTCAAGGCCTCTCTTTCAAGTGGCATTTCCACTGTCCATATTACCCCCAGGCTTCAGGGAAAGTGGAAAGGGTAAATCGTACTCTGAAGGAAGTCCTTACCAAATTGACAATGGAATTAAACTTAGACTGGGTCAAAATCCTTCCCTTGGCTTTGCTTCGAATCAGAGCTCTCCCTAAGAAACCATCTTTACTGTCTCCCTTTGAGATAATGTATGGAAGACCTCTTATACCCCCTGGGTTTGTCATTTCACAAGGACCTCTCACCCGGGATTTGTCTTTGCCTCTCTTGTTTCATCACCGCTCGGAACACTGGAAATATCAGAACTGGCTTCTTCCAGACCCAGTCTCCTCTCCAAACACTCCTCCCTTAACACCTGGGAGTCTAGTCTATTATAATACCCCTGAGGAGAAAGGGACTCTTGCACCAAATGGAAAGGCCCCTATCCTGTCATTCTCTGTAACCCCACCGCCGCCAAACTCTCCTTATCAGACAACCATCTCACTCCCTGGATTCCCATTTCTAGGTTGAAGCCATATCACCAGGAGGCCCCACCTGCTGACGACAGGACCACCCCAGAGGAACTCCAAGAATCACCTCCTGAACCTCCCCTTTACTCCTGCTTTCCACACCCATCTCACCCATTTAAGTTGCGGCTCACACGGTGTTCCCTGCAGCCCAATTCCTCTTAAAGAAGGCACAATGAGCTCTCCCAACACCCTAGTCTTCTCTAACTGCTTGTTTTTTTGTGCTCTGCTTCTTTTCTGTGCTCTGTTGGGACTTGTCTTTACCCTCCTAACCTACCATGTATTTATTCACTCTTCGGGAACGATACTCAGAACATGGCATGCAGAAGGTCCGCGCAGTGAATGCAACTACTTGCTTCATCCACAACTGCACCTCTATTCCCCTAAAATTGTCACCTTCAAGGACCTTCGTCCCTGGTAGCTGGAACTGGCCTTTCATTTGCTTCCTTTTTAATCAAACCAAAGACTATTGTCATTGGTGGCCTGATATATATAATGGGTGTCCCTATTGGTCATGCAGGTTCCATGATCAACGTGGTAGCTGTTCTTACCACTCACTTGGCTACCCTGAAGGGTGGACTTCTAGTTACCTAAAGTGGCATAAAGGCTCTTCATCCGATAACAATGGATCATATACTTCAGATACACCTGACCCCAAGGCCAAACGTTGGGGCTATGTTGAGTTTGCTGTCTATGCTCGGACAACCTCAGCAAGACCCACAGGGTGGATGACTGTTGGCCACACCCTGATTACGCCACCTAAGGCAACCATCCAGGTAGTCGAACACATTAAGGAGTCAGAATCAAAACTTCGAGATCTTATCCATAGCTCATCCAAAGAGGATTCAGAGCCTTCAACCCCCTAAGGTCCCACTTCCACATGGCTCAATTTGCTACACCAAACTCTTCGATTATTAAACTCCTCCATTCTTTTGGTGCCTACTTCTCAGTGCTTTCTCTGTGCTTCACTTAGTCGTCCACTTCTAGCAGCGGTCCCATTAGCGGTAGGAAATATTTCAGCAAAAACCTACAATTTCTCTAAGTAAGGACAACCCCTACATGTGACACATATCCCACTGTGGGAAAGTTATTCCAACAATACTTTATTTCCTTTCATCTGTATCCACCTGCCAATAATGAATCCTTTACCCATTTGTTCCTTGAGCTATAGCACCCCATAGAGCCCTGCGTTTATGCAACCTGGACATTTCATCTGGTGTAATTGGTCTTTAAGTACCTCAACGATCATTGTCTCTGGCACCTGTATCTTGGTTACTGTAGTTCCTCTGCTTTCTTTGAATACTCCCACTGAATTCCGACAGTTGGCCCTACCTTCCCGCACCCGTAGGGCAGTCTTTCTGCCGGTTCTGGTAGGCCTCACTTTAACAACCTCAGTGGCGAGTCTCGGTCTCTCTGGTGGAGCTATAGGTCATGCTCTATGGGCATCCAATGACGTGCAACAAAAACTGCAGGAAGCACTCGATACCACTGCTGAGTCTCTTGGCTCCTTGCAGTGGCAGGTTACTTCATTGGCACAAGTGGCTTTACAGAACCGAAGGGCAATTGATCTTCTCACTGCAGAAAAAGGGGGTACATGCCTATTCCTCAGAGAGAATGTTGCTATTATGTTAATGAATCTGGGCTAATAAAAAAAAAAGTTGTTAAATTGCAGGAATTATCGACCCAATTGCTCAAACCTACCTCCTCCAATCCCATAACGAGGTTCTTCCAATCCTATCTTGCCATGTACTTACTACCTCTCTCTGGGCCCCTTATTGGGATGCTCCTTTTTTGTGCTCTCTTGCCCTGCATAATGAAGTTCCTTCAAACCCAACTGCAAAAAATTCGTAATCAAACTTTCAACCAGCTTTTGCTTAGGCACTACCAGCCTCTGATGACCGACCAACCCCCAACATCTCCAAGAGAACAGTTCACTCCGTGATGAAGCTCACTACCAGGCATGATGGAATGCAATGGACATCAGACAGTGGGAGACAACAAGCTCGGAAAACCTCTTAATCTGCCATCCTGGATTCTTGAATCTTTATGACCTTCTAAGCTTCCTCATGGCCCTTGGCCTCTTCTATGTCACTCCCCCAACATGGAACTTCTGCCAAAAATTGACCTTTGCTTTAATTTTTATCTTCATTCTGTTTTAATTCACTGTGATCTTCTTCAGGTCCTGTGGCACCTTGTCCAGGCAACGCTTCCAGTATTTTCTAGAGTCTCTGTTACAGGACCAGTGGCTGATACCAACAATCTCCTCCATCCAGGACTGGTTCCATGCCATCGACAACTTGTGGCTTCAGGGAACTTTCATTGACTTCACCCCTACGGAAGTAGCTGTCTATAGCCACTGGATTTTATTTCTTGCTGCCATGATATTCCCAGACCTGCCCCCCGAGCATTCCTTCCCTTCCCTTTCTAGGCCTCACAGCACCCCCATACAGCAGGAAGCAGCCGGATCTAAAAACGACGCCCCACTTCCTAAGAAAACAAAAAGGGAGGAATGTTGGGAAAAGTATAAATGGCAGCCATACCCCAGAGAAAAACCCCAACATGGTGCCTAAGGACTTCTTCTTCCTACCTTCTTCATTTCTGCAGCGGTGCGAAAAGTTCCCGCCCTTGTGAACTCTCCCGCCAGTGCCAATTTCAAATCTCACTGGTGGAGAACCTTAGCCCCAATGAGAACTAATTCCTGGGTTCTGGAGATGATATCTGAAAGAACCTGCTTTCAATAAACGGGTTGCTGCCATTTATCTAAGCCCTACCATCTCCCCCTTAGTTCTATATAATCACACAGCTTTTTTGCAATAAAATTGGAATTCTCCCTTTGAAGTGTCTTTGCGTGGGGAATTATTTCACTCATGATCAGCAACATGACATCCAAAGGTTCTCCAGTGCCACCTGGTCATGGAAATTTCAGAAATTTGTTGGTATTTATTTAGCCATTTTTGAAGGATGATGTTGGAGGCACTGTGGGTTTCAATTCATGCAGAAACCATTATATGGTAAGGAAGCTCATTTCAATGAAATCTCTGGAGAACACTCACAGGCAAGCCTTCCCAAAGAGTGGCCAAAAGGTCACATGAAGCCAGGATCATTGAGGTCTACAATGTGAGTTCCATGTGTGTTTAGACTCTCAACTATGGCTGCCAAGTCTTTCAGAATAAAATCATGTGATATCCTGTCTGAGATTTCCAGTGCAATCTGGAAAGCCACCCTGGCCCTCGATCTCAGTTTCCAAGGGCGATTCTCATGCGTGGCCTCCTAAAATCCCAACACATTTCATGGCAATACTTCTCTGAGGTCAGTTTCAGAACTCAGTCTCTAAGAGGAATCACACCAGAGTTCAATCCCAGGTGGATCCAGTCATCTCTTTCAACCGCTACACAAATGACCACAATTAAAACCAAAACACTCCCACATGGCCATCATCTTCTTCCATATAGACACTAATCATAAACTCTGGCTGGAGTTTTCCATGAGGGGTGCAGCCAAAGACAGTCTCAAAAATAAGCTCTCTTGCCCCTCATTTGCCTAAATTCACGGTGGCCTGGACACCCATCCTGTGAACCAGGAGTTATCAAATAGGCCAGGTGTTAATACTGCTCTGCATCTCCAATTTGAGGCCTACTGACTGTCAGGTATAGATTCTTTATATGATTTGGAGTCATGAGAAAACCCAAAAACCTATGGGCTAGCCTCTGCAGGGCTTTGAATAAATAATTTGACCCAAAGGATCCCTATTAACACTTGATGGGGATCAGGAAACTTACAAATGAATGTGAGAAACTTCATTCACAATAACTGCTCTTTTGGCCATTGTGGTTTTGGGTGCACTCATGGCATATCTCTTTACATAAATCAGGTGCTGAGAATCTAAGCCACAACCTCACACAGGGCCACGAGGTTTATTCAGACACATTCCTTTCCAAAGCAATTAAGCAAAGAGCAACAGGTGATGCCCATTCATTTGCATTTGAAAACTGTTTTCTTCAGGCTTCACAATGGGGTGGCCTTAGGCAAAGACCTTCCTGACATTCAGGGCAACAGAACAATTGATAAGCAAAAGGCCCAAAGCAGGGTTTCTCCACTGAGACTTTCTTGGTCACACTGATATCTGAGTTTTCTGAGATGCTCGCCATTCACTTCAGCTATCCAGTACATGGCCATGTCCCAGATCTTGGAGGTGGTACATATCTTGGACACAAAACCATGAGCCTATTCTGGAGAGTGGCTAGAATTCCGGAAGGAATCAGAAACTTAGGAAGATAGCAGGTGTTGCCCATGGATAAGGCAAGCCTCAGTTCATTCATAAGTTGGGCAAGATGAATGCTGGGAATCTTTCTACTATACAGGACACATCAATTGTTGCATTCTCTTTTCTAATATCTACAACCACGAACACAGTGGATACACAGACATAGAAACACTCGCCTTGTCAAACTACTTACTAGAAGAAGTCCACTCCAAATCAAACAAACCACCTTTCCTACCTATTCTCAGATCATGAGACAAAAACTGAATCACACCCACAAAGGCACATCCTTCCCCCATGTAACTCTGTGACTATCCGGAGTGTCCTTTGAGTGGTGGGCCAAACTATGTTACCCCCAAATGGCCTGTCCTATCTCAGATCTGGTCTCCTTGGCCAAATCTGTGAAGTTGTCAGGAGCCAGCAGTGAACCACCACCTGCTTTCTCAGGAAAGGACCCTATTCAGAGCTCTCCTGGTATTTGGCCATCCTCACATCTGTAGGTACCAAGAAAGACTGACACTCTCCTTGGTAAATCCAAAAAAATGAGCCAATGGGTATTGGACTGGACTGGCTCCAGGTGCCTGGCTTCCTGGATCCGAAGTTCAGAGAGTTCCATCACCAAGAAAGTGAGGTAGATCACTTCTTCAGGAACTGAATGAGGTCACTGCCTTGACAACCACTTTGTACGAACAGTTGCTTTCAAGGGTACCATGAGATGGAGGCTGCCCCTACTTCCAGTGACATTTTCATAAGTTAGAATGGTATATAAACCATGGGCACTCGGGAACCGCTCTCCACCTAGGACTGGTTTGGTCCATCTTCTCTACATTAAGAAGAGAGAGGCTGATTCATACACATCCCTTCATGCTGACGAGGTTGTTTGCCATAGAAGATGACTTTTCTCTCTCAATCTTTCATAGCTGCCTACATCTTCTCAAAAGATCATTTCTGCATGGACCTTTGATGTTCTCAACAGGTGGAAGATGCCCTACATTCCTGTATTGTAAAACTAACCCTGTCCCTGCTCTTCTGTAAAGTTTGATTGAGAGAACAGTGTATGGTTTGGGTTAATAACATGTTCAATTTGGGTTAGGAATATTTCTGCATATCAAATAATGGTATTGGGAAACTATGATATTTACAAGAATATATAGGTGAAATATAAGTATAAAAATAGAAATCTAGGGAAGATATGTAGCCCAGAAGGGCATTGGGCCCTTAATTGGTACACATAGCTTTGAATGATGTTCTGCAAAAATGTCTCAGATAAATCTATATACAATGGCATAGGAGCTTGTACCTTGGATGATTGAATGTCGAAGAGAACATCCACTCAAAAAGAGATAGTCGGTAGGATTAGGAAGATAGTCGGTAGGTTTAGAAAGAAGAGTGAGTATAGGATTTAGAGCAAAAGATCTTAAGCAATAGAGTTTCGGGTAGACAGTGAATGTAAATGTCAGCATATGTGAAGAGTCAGTCACAATGATGAACAGGGGAAAATATGTAGGAATACAGACATAAATAGAGACATTACTAAATCAGGCAAAGTATAAAGTGAGTGATAGGATTAGACATTTTCAACAGGCTTGAGGTTGAATATATAATCTTAGGAAGAAACAAATATGTAGTCACCAATACGATTGACATTTCAGAGCATTAGGAAACCTGGACATGGAAGGTTTTAGTAATCCATGCTCACTTTTCATTTAGGCTTTGGTACAATCTTAAGAGTGACCTTTGCTTTTTTGGTCCAGAATATTACTGTGATAAAATGTATATGTAGATCAGATGACATGAGTATTTCTTCGACCATTTCTGGCAGCAATATTTAATATATGTATAAATTAGTATTGGGGGTACAATGAGGTGTACCCTGTGTCTATAAATATAGAGATAATGCATGAATAGATCATACAGTTAATAAATAATATAACTGGTTCCACTTTAAATAATGGATTGAATTTATATCTGAAAATATATAAGAAATCATATATTGATATAGAATCATTCATAACAACTAGTTATACGTCTAATTGTAATCTTAGTGTTATGGTTTATCATGAAGAGTGTGTGAGTTTTGCTTCAAAAGTGATTATGGAAATCGAAAATAATGTGTTTGGAAAGAAGTCTCATGAAAAGACCAGTCAGACACATGGAGGAATACATGTTTCTGAAGCAGAAAGTGATTGAAAGTGAAATAAATGCCTATAAATTTGTGAACGTGTGGATGAAATATATATGCTATAATGTGCATAAACTCAAGAAATAGAAATGTACCAGTGTTGAATAAAAATGAACTTCAAAATAAATGTCATGTCCCATAGGAATCTACTTGCATTGATATTAAACTGGGTTAGTTACTGTAGAAATGTTAGGATTTATATGCACTATTCACTGAAGTTAGTTTTCAATACTAGGAAACAAATATGTATTTCAGGTGAATGAATATTTCTGAGAATAATCTTGTGAAAATTTGATTATAAATCCACATATATGAACAAGAATAAATTTAGGGAGTGTATAATAAGACACATATGTTAAATATTATGAAATATCTGGAGAGTATATATATATATATATATATATATATATATATATATATATATATATATATGCCAATCTAATTACACAGTGAAATATATATCATCCACAGATCCAAAAATATTCATTTTAGTCGATATGGATTTATGAAGCTCCCCCATAGGTTGAATTTTCAGTTCCTACATCATTTAGGAGGAGTGATCTCTTCTCACAGTTTGTATCTGCCAAGTCATGTAACTCATGAAAATTTGCGTGTGATACCAGGTAGGATTCTATATGTGCATATAAAAATACATGTGCTGAATAGACTACAGAGAAAGGGAGACAGGAATTCACATATTTGTTAACATTAAAAGAACATGGAGAACTATTTCAATTAAAAATGGACTAGATTTATAACTCCTACCCTATATAATGCAAAACGCAAGTCCAAAAATACAACATGCCTCCTCTGAACTGCTTGTATTTCTATTCTGTTTCGGTTATTTTTCTCCATCATATTATGATTAGTACTCAGAATCTATTAGGGTATGTGTTAGTGTCAGGGATTCAGTATTTCAAATGTCAAATAGAAAAAGGAATCCAATGTGTATACAAATATGTGCTAAACAAAATCTTCCCACTCTCATCCAGAACAATTCCTTGACATTACCTTCGCCCAAAGTAAGACACAATTAGAGGAGAAGAGTTAGAAAATCTGTGAATATATATATGGAATGGAATATGCTCAGGGGTTTACCACCTTGGCAGTGGTAGAGGAGATTCCAAAAGTATGGGACAGGGTAAAAACTCCATAAACATGGAGCTCTGCTGGCCTAAATACTTCTTGAGAAACTGCCTCTGAGGTTGGGCACTTGAAATATATGTTGTTGTCAGGAGCTTTAGCTGCTTTCTAGTGAGACCATCAAATCTGTGTCTGCATCTATGTGACCTGGAGGAAATGGTTTCTTATTTTCCAAAGAAACATGAGGCAGCAGTGCTGAATTCTCTCTTTGTAAGTAAACGGTGACCATTGGGGGATAAGTGTCTTTTCATGTGGACTGTGAAGCCATTTGGTCATCTTCTATTTTCGTGGTGTTTCTTGCTGCTGCACTGGGACTTTGGCAATTGCTTCATGAAATTAAAGGAGTTCAACTGGGACACAGTTCTGGAGGCAAATCTGTCATGTGTGGTGAGTCAGCGTCTGCAGGAGAATGCACCAACCAGGCTTCTAACGCACATAGCTTGGCCCCATGTCCATAGCAACCTGATTCTGAACATTGCCCCGAAACATCTCCATATAACAAGATGCCTTTTCATGTAAGGGTCTGCTGGCTGCACCATGTCAGTCACAAGCCATTTGGAAGCCAATGGCAGATCCACATGGCCCAAAAACAAATTTTTTATCACACACCTTCCCACCACTGCTCTAGGCACATTACTCAGCAGGTTCCAACTTACTGGCATCTCTGTTCTACACCATTTTCATGAAGCCCAGTCAATCAAGGCACTGTCTGGTACACTCATGATCAGCAACATCCAAAGGTTCTCCAGTGCCACCTGGTCATGGAAATTTCAAAAATTTCATGGTATTTATCAAGGCATTTTTCAAAGATGACGTTGGAGGCACTGTGGGTTTCAATTCATTCAGGAACCATTAAATGGTGAGGAAGCTCATTTCAATGAATGCTCTGGAGAACTCTCACAGGCAAGGCTTCCCAAAGAGTGGCCAAAAGGTCACATGAAGCCAGGCCCATTGAGGTCTACAATGTGACGTCCATGGGTGTTGTGACTCTCAACTATGGATGCCAAGTCTTTCAGAATAAAATCATGTGATATCCTGGCTGAGATTTCCCGGGCTCTTTGGAAAGCCACCCTGGGAGTAGATCTCTGTTTCCAAGGGTGATTCTCATAGGTGGCCTCCTAAAATCCCAACAAAATTCATGGCAGTACTTCTCTGAAGTCAGTTCCAGAACTCAGTCTATAATGGGAATCACACCAGAGTTCAAGCCCAGGTTTTCTCAGTCATGTCTTCCAAACGGACACAAATTACCAAAATTAAAACCAAAACACTCCCATATGGCCCTCATCTTCTTCCATATAGACACTAATCATAACCTCTGGCTGTAGGTTTCCATGAGTGATGGAGTCCAGGAGAGTGGCCAAAATAACTCCCTTGCCCTCATTGGTGTAACATCAGGGTGGTCTGGACACCCTTCATGTGAACAAGGATTGATCAAATATGCTAGACTTTAATACTTCTATGCTTCTCCAATTTGTGGAAACCAGAGTATCAGGTATATAGTTTTATGTGATTTGCAGTCATGAGAAAACACAAGCACCTCTGCAGGTCTTTGAAGAACTCATTTGACCCAAAGGATCCCTATTCTCACTTGATCGAGTTCAAGAACTTTAAAGATAAAGGCGAGAGACTTCATCCACAATGACTGCTCTTTTGACAAATTTGGTTTTGGATGCACACATGGGATCTCTCTTTACATCCATCAGGTGCTGAGAATCTGAGCCACAACCTCACATAGGGCCAAGAGGCTGATTCAGACACATCCCTTTCCAAAGCAATTAAGCAAAGAGCCACAGGAGATGCCCATTCATTTCCATTTGAAAACTTTTTCTTCAGTCTTCACAAAGGGGTGGCATGAGGCAAAGACCTTCCTGACATTCAGGGCAACAGAACAATAGGTTAGCAATAGGCCAAAAGCAGGGTTTCTCCACTGAGACTTTCCTGGTCACACTGATATCTGAGTTTTCTGAGATGCTCGCCATTCCCTTCAGATATCCTGTACATGGCCATGTCACAGAGCTTGGAGGTGGTACATATCTTGGACACAAAACCATGAGCCAATTCTGGAGAGTGGCCTGAATTCAGGAAGAAATCAGGAACTTAGGAAGATAGCAGGTGTTACCTATCCATACGGCAAACCGCATTCCATTCATAAATTGGGCAGGAAGAATGCTGGTAAGCTTTCTACTAGACTGGACACATCAATTGCTGCATTCTTTTTTTTCTAATGTCTACAACCATGGACACAGTGGGATACACAGACATAGAAACCTTCGCCTTGTCAAAACCCTTATTAGAAACCGTCCACTCCAAACCAAACAAACCGCCTTTCCTACCTATTCTCAGAACATTAGACAAAATCACAAACACACACCCACACCCACAAAGGCACCTCTTTCCTCAAAGTAGGTCTCTGACTATCGTGTGTGTCCTCTGACTGCTGGGCCATACTATGTTCCCATCAAATGGCCTGTCTTGTCTCAGATCTGGTTTCCTTGGCCAACTCTGTGAAGTTGTCAGGAGACAGCGGTGAGCCACTTACTGCTTTCTCAGGAAAGGCCACTCTTAAGATCTTTCCTTTCATTTGGCTATCCTCACATCAGTAGGTAGCAAGAAAGACTGACTCTGTCCTTGGTAAATCAAAAGAAGTGAGACCACTGGGACTGGGACTGGGACTAGATTTGTGTGCCTGGCTTCCTAGATCCCAAGTTCAGAGAGTTCCATCACCAAGGATGTGAGGTGAGGTCACTTCCTTCAGGAACTGAATGAGGTCACTGCCTTGGCAACCACATTGTCTTAACATTTACTTCCAAATGTCCCATGAAATGGAGGCTTCCCCTACTTTATGTGACACTTTCACAAGTTAGGATGGTATATCAACCATTGGTAACTGGGAACAGCTCTCCACACAGGCCTGGTTTGGTCCTTCTTCTCTACATAAAGAAGAGAGAGGCTGATTCAGACACATCACTTCATGCTGACCATGTTGTTTGCAAAGGAAGATGACTTTTGCTCTCTCAGTTCCTTCATAGCTACCTACATCTTCTCTAGAGATCATTTGTGCATGGACCTTTTAGTTTCTCAGCAGTTGGAAGATTTCCTTCATTCCTGTATTTTAAGACCAACTCTGTCCTTGCTCTTCTCTTATGTTAGATTGAGGGAACAGTGTATGGTTAGGGTTAATAACAGGTTCGATTTTGAATAGAAATCATTCTGCTGGATGAATAATGGTATTGGAAACCTGAAATATTTACAAGAATATATAGGTGAAATATATGAGTATGAAAACAGAAATCTAGGTAAGATTTGAAGTCCAGAAAAGCATTGAGCCCTTGATTTCGGTATTAAGCTTTGATTTATTTTCTGCACAGATGGGATACTTTGCTTTGAATTATGTTCTGCAAAGATGTCTCAGATAAATTGATATATAATTGCATAGGACCTTGTAACTTGGATGATTGATTGTAAAAGAGAACTTCCAGTCAAAAAGGAGTAATCGGTAGTATTAGGAAGATAGTCGGTAGGTTTATATAGGAGAGTGAGTATAGGATTTGGACCAAAAGTTCTTTAGCTATAGGGTTTCGGGTATACAGTGAATGCAAATGTCAGAACATGTGAAGAATCAGTCACAATGCAGAACTGGGGAAAATATGTAGGAATGCAGATATCAATAGAGACTTTAGGAAATCTGGCAAAGTATAGTTGGTTGTGAAATGTTAATAAAATAGGTACTTGTCACTTCCTGTTTTTCTGTATGCTTAATAAAACACTGTTGAAATCTTGAGAACTGTTTTCTAATCTTTTTCCCAGAATGTGCTGTCCCCAACTGCCAAACTGCAGAATGTACTCCCTCACCCAGTTGCATGCAAACTGCTCACTCGCCCAGACTCATCAATAAACTTCCCTCCCTGCCCACTTCAAGGAAAGTATATGAGCTCTGCTCTATTCAAATTAGCTCTGAGCCCCAGCATGCTGGACCCTCAATAAACCCTTTGCTTTTGCATGAGAGAGTCTCTTGGTGGTCTCTTCCCCCAACGCTCTCCCGACCTTTATATATGGAGGTTCCTTCGAGATCCGGCAGGGGCGGAAGAGAGACCTCAATGGGCTACTCTCAGGGAAAGTAAGGCGCCTCTTTCTGGTTTCAGGTTTCAGGTTAGGGCTTGGCAAAATGGCTGTTGATGAAGTTGCATGAGCTCTCTTTGACGGTGGCTGGCAGATTTGTCACAGAGCCACAGGCTCTGGGGGACGCCACAGAGGACTCGGGAATCAAGGAACAATAGTCTCCTCGACTCAGTGATGTTTTGTTTCAGATTCGGTATTGCCAGCCCATCGGGTTTTGCCAGCTGCTCAGTCTTGGTCTCAGTGTTGTACGTTCATTGCCTGTCTTTATTATCTTGTCTTGTCTGTGTCGTGAGAGTTGCTTTTACTGTTTGTGTATCTTTCATTATGGGGCAGGTCACTTCAATGCCTCTGTCTCTGACCTTGATCACTGGACCAAAGTCCGCTTAAGGGCTCAGAATTTTTCTTTTTCAGTAAAACGCTGGAACTGGCAGACTCTCTGTGCCTCAGAATGGCCCACCTTTGCATTCGGATGGCCCCTAGAAGGATCTTTCTACTTCGCAATAATTTAATAAGTCAGAGATATTGTCTTACAGCCAGGGCCACATAGCCATCCCGATCAACAGCCTTATATCTTAACTTGGCAGGACCTCTGCAAATCTCCTCCTCCATGGGTGAAGCCTTTCCTTGCCATGTCCCCGCTCCTACTCTTTTCCCCACGATCTCTCAAACCCTCTGCTCATCCTCCTCCTCCACCCTCTGTTCTCTCTGAGTCACAAGATTTGACTCTACTGGACTCTCATCCCCCTCCTTATCTTCTACCCTCATCCCACAACCCCCAACACCCTCTAAGTGATTCCCCTGCTGCTGACTCAGCCTCTCCGCCATTGGAGAAAGATAAGCCAGCCCAGTGCACTCCAGATAACTCCCCTGCAGCACACACAGCCCCTCCTCCCCTGGAGGAAGCGGGCCTGGCTAAAGGAACTCGACAGCGTCAAATGATTTAAAACCCTGAAACTCCCGTGTTGCTCTCCCTCCATTCCTATGGGCCAATGATTGACAACGGCCATGGAGGAAAAATGCAAGCCTACCAGTATTGGCCTTCTCCTCTTCAGACCTATATAAATGGAAAAATAACAATCCTCCTTTTACCGAGGACCCAACCTGGCTCTCAGGTCTGGTTGAGTCATTGATGTTTTCACACCAGCCTACTTGGGATGACTGCCAACAACTCATAGGGACTCTCTTCATGACAGAGGAACAAAAGAGAATCCTCCTGGATGCTAGAAAACCATATCCTCGGACTAGATGGGTGACCAACACAGCTTCCCAACATAATCAAAGCCGGCTTTCTCTTGAAACGACCCAAGTGGGACCCCAACACATTTGAAGGTAGGGAGCATCTGTCCACTTATCACCGGGCTCTAATAGTGGGTATCTTAGTGGCCGCTAGGTGACCAACTAATTTGGCCAAGGTAAGAGAGATTATTCAAGGGCCTGGTGAATCTACCTCTATGTTCCTAGAGAGAACTATGGAGGCATATAGGAGATATACTACTTTCGATCCTCAGGCAGAGGATCAAAAGGCATCTGTCACAATGGCCTTTATTGGGCAAGCTGCCCTAGATATTAAAAGAAAGTTACAATGCTTAGATGGATTACAAGATATGATTTTGAGAGATTTAGTTAGAGAAGCCAACAAGGTATACTATAAGAGTGAAACTGAGGAAGAGAAGGGAGCAAAGGGAGGATGAGAGAAGCAAAAGACAGACTAAGGCATTGACTAAGGTCCTGGTCACAACAACAAACAGGCCAGAAATTAAGAAACAGAGACAGAAAGGGATACCTGGGCCCACACTAGAGGCCACCCCTGGCCTCAGATCAATGTGCCTACTCTAAAGAAAAAGGACACTGGGCCAAAGAGTGCCCTAGAAAGAGACAGCCACGCCAGCCAGACATTCTGACTCTGGAGGATGACTAAGAAAGTCGGGGCTCAGATCCTCTCCCCGACCTCAGGGTAACTTTTGAAGTGGAGGGGACCCCAGTAAACTTTGAAGTAGATACAGGGGCAATATACTCAGCCCTTAAGGCCCCATTGGGCCCTCTATCAAATAAAAGGTCTCTAATTCCAGGGTCTAAATGCAGTAAATATCAGACTTTGACAACTAAGGGGACCATGGACCAGGGGAAAGGATAAATCCATCACTCCTTCCTAGTAATCCCAGAATGCCCGGCCCCATTGATGGGCAGAGATCTGCTCACCAAGCTCTGGGCCAAAATAACTTTTAACCCTGAAGGCCCCCAAGTGGAATTTCTAAATCCTTCAGTAAATACTCCTATAATCATGGCTCTAACTATGTCAGTAGCAAATGTTCATCAACTCACTCATCTTTGTTCAAAGAAACTGCATTCATTCCTAAAAGATCAAGAACAGAGTTTTCCACTAACCGACTCACAGTGAAAGAAAATAACTGAATGGGTAACAAAAGCCTGTCAGGTCCATCAATTGGTTAATACTTACCCTTCCAAGCTTCCTGCAGGAAAGCACCTACGAGGAACCATACCAGGAAAATTCTGGGAAGTGGACTTTACTGAAATTAAGCCAGCAAGGTATGGACTTAAATATCTTCTAGTCTTTGAAGATACATTTTCAGGACGGATTGAAGCCTTCCCCACAAAAAAAAAAAAGAAAGAAAAAAGAAAAAAAAAAGAAACAGAGCAAATGGTTGTCAAGAAGATCCTGGAAGACATTTATTCTCCCCTTGACGACCAGTAGTCTTAACCCTCATCAGCCCCTTAAGCAGCGATGGCTGATCACAAATCCTACTGGAAAAGAAGTATGGTCTATCTCACATACAGCCCCCTTATGGACCTGGTGGCCATCTCTCCACCCAGACATTTGTCAGCTGGCTATAGGTCTTTCCTATTGAGATATCCCTGATGAAGAGGATCCCACTAAAATTCCATTAAATCCCTTCGGTACCATAGAAAATGGAAACAAACATTATGGATGTAGGGACACGTGAGCCAGATGCAGGTTGGCTAGCCTAGATTACTATGTTTGCCCGGCAGACTATCAAAGCCACAAACAGTCACGGCTGTGCGGGGGGGAGAGCAGACTTCTTCTGTAAGTCATGGGGCTGTGAGCATACAGGGACTGCCAGATGGAACCCAAACTCCTCATCAAATTCTGTAAACAGCATTGGCCATATTACCAATTAGATAACCAAAACCGATGGCCCCAAGAGGGGTCTCTATATCCTCAAATTCTGCGTGACCTTTTAAACTTCTGAAAGTGCTCAAAAGGGTAAAAGGAGATTCCCCTATGTGGAGGCCTTCTCCCTCCTTTGCTCACATCCTGAACTATGCTTCTCCAATAGATGCTTACCCTCAGCCTTCTGCTCCAGACTCTCTGCTGTCACTCCCACCTCAGCAACTTGATTTCTGCCCTCCAATATCTAGATCAAAAACCCAAATCTCCGCCAGTTCTCAGACCATTGCCCCCTTGCTGAGGTAGCAGGTACTGAGGTACCACTCCACTCACTCACTACTCTCTTCTCCTGTCAGTGCCCGCACTGGGTCCCTCCAGGTCCTCTTACCAGCTAATGCAAAGCTCAAACCCACTGAGGAGAACCCTCAGACCCTTATCCAAAATGTAATGAAAATGGCCTTTAATGTTGCTTTGTCATCACTGAAAACAGGTTACTAAAAATTTAAAGTCCCTCACAGGCTTTTTGGGATACTCACTCCCGTTTCCCCCTCTGTTCTATCTGTTCTACTGCTCAAATTTTTCTTGCTATTAAGATCCCAAAGCCCTCTCCCAATATTCTTTTACATCTCTCCTTCCTCATTCTCAGATCCACGGAAGTTGCTCTCATCCCTGCCTTCCAAGTCGTCCCCCTCTGTACCAGGTCCACAGAAAAGTCTTAATTAACCTTCTCCAGAAGTCTTCACCTTGTCTGATTTATGACTTTCAGCAAAAGAGTCCCTATAAAAGAGATCACTGTAGATAAACTTCCTATTTTCGTGTTGCCCTGGTCTCCTTGGAAACTGGCTAAAAAAAACCAGCACTCCTAATCTAGACACACCCTTAATAGTTTTTCACAAAATATGTGAAAAAAAGGCCTCTGGCCTTGAGCTGGGGCTTCACAGAGATGGCTACATTTCTAAGATAAAGAAGTTACAAACTGGGCTGCATGGAAACAGCTGGCAGGTTGAAAAAAAAGAAAGGGAAGAAAAAGCTCTCCCACACATAGGTGTCCTTGAAAAGTTAACTTGCCCCAAACTGAGGAAACAACAGAAACGAAAACTGCTTTTTGTGAACTTCTGCAGACTGTGAACTTCTGAGCCCCTTTCCTTACGTGTTGTGTACAAAATTCTGAAACTACCTAAACTTGGGTTTCAGGGGATTAATTGATTACAACAGAAGCAATGCCCCCTGAATCTGGTTGCAACCAAAAAAGACTGTTTTCCTGTCTTTGGTGCTATCTTAGGTGCCTTGCCTTGTCCGTCCCTACAACAGTATAATTCTATATACTTAAACACTGTTTATGTTTTCATGAAATGGTCAACAGATGTGATTAATTGTGTAATGGTGCAGATGTTTCCCAGAGTGCTCTATCATGATGCAGGTTCATTTGAAGATCAAAGAGGGGGGCATAGAACACGGTTCCGCTGAAAACATATGTCCCTCACCTTAGCCATTCTATTACGAATAGTAGTTACTGCAGGGTAGGGCACGGGAACCATTGCTCTGGCCCATGGGACACAACAAATGACCCAAAGCAGCAATAGATCAAAAATTAAAGATATTAGAAACCTCCATCACAGCTTTGAACGAATCTTTAACCTCTCTCTCTGAAGTTGTTTTAAAGAACAGTCGAGGGTTGGACCTCCTTTTCATGAGAGAAGGGGGCCTTTGTACTTCATTGAGGGAAGAATGTTGTTTTTATGTCTACAATACTGGAGTTGTAAAAAAAATCTATGAGTAAATTAAAAAGATGCCTTGAAGAGTGACAACGAGAGAGAGAGAGGCCCAAGAATGGTAGTTTGAGTCTTTTTTTACACAGTCCCCCTGGTTAACTACGTTTTTATCAACCCTAGCCAGTCCAATAATAATCCTCATATTATTGCTAACTATAAAACCCTGTTTTCTCAACCGTGTAATTTGTTTTCTCCAAGCTCAAATTGGACAAATTAAACTTATGGTAATACCCCACTAGCAGACATAGAATGTGACACCCCACAATGATCACTTTTATGATTAAAAGTAGCCAGAAGAAGAAGTGGGGAATGAAAGGTTAATAAAATATGTACTTGTCACTTCCTGTTTTTCTGTATGCGTAACAAAACACTGTTGAAATCTTGAGAACTGTTTGCTAATCTTGTTCCCAGAATATGCTGTCCCCAATTACCAAACTGCAGAATGTACTCCCTCACCCAGTTGAATAAAAACCATCCACTCTCCCTGACCCATCAATGAACTTCCATCCCTGCCCTCTGCAAGGAAAGTATATAAGCTCTGCTTAAGCTGTTGTCAGGTCTCTCTGCTCTATTCAAGTGAGCTCTGAGCCCCAGCATGCTGGACCCCCAATAAAACCTTTGCTGTTGCATGAGATAGTCTCTTGGTGGTCTCTTTCTCCGGCACTCGCCCAAACTTTACTTGGATGATTGAATGTAGAAGAGAACATCTATTCAAAAAGTTATAGTCAGTAGGATTAGGAAGATAGTTGGTAGGTTTAGGAAGAAAAGTGAGTATAGGATTTGGAACAAAAGTTCTTTGCCAATAGGGTTTTGGTTAGAGAGTCAATGTAAATATCAACACAAGTGAAGAGTCAGTCACAATGATGAACAGGGGAAAATATGTAGAAAAGCAGATATCAATAGAGACATTAGGAAATCAGGAAAAGAATAAAGTGAGTTATGGGATTAGATATTTTCTACAGGGTTGAGGTTGAATGTATGAGCTTAGGAAGAAACAAAGATGAAGTCAACAATAAGATTGACATTTGAGAGCATTAGCATAGCCCAAGACAGTGTCCAAAATAAGCTCCGTTGCCCTCATTTGCCTAAATTCCCGGTGGCCTGTACATCCTTCCTGTGTACCAGGAGTGATCAAATAGGCCTGACCTTAATATTGCTCTGCTTCACCAATTTGAGGCCTACCGAGTGTCGGGTACACATTCTTTATGTAAATTGGAGAGATGAGAAAACCCAAGCACCTATTGGAAAGCTTCTGAATTAATTTGAAGAAATCATTTGACCCAAATGATCCCTATTCTCACTTGATGGAATTCAGAAACCTTACAGAGGAAGGCAAAAGACTTCATCCACAATGACTGCTCTTTTTTGCCATTTTGGATTTGGATGCACACATGGGATCTTTCTTTAGATCCATCAGGTGCTGAGTATCTAAGTCAAAGAATCACACTGGGCCAAGAGGCTGATTCAGACACACCTCTTTCCAAATCAATTAAGAAAAGAGCCAAAGGTGAATCCTATTAATTTCCATTTGAAAAATCTTTTCTTCAGGATTCAAAAAGCTGTGGCCTGAGACAAAAACCTTCCTGACTCTCAGGGCAACAGAAAAATAGGTAAGCAAATGGCCCAAAGCAGGGATTCTCCACTGAGACTTTACTGGTCACACTGATATCTGAGTTTTCTGAGATGCTCGCCATTCCCTTCAGCTATCCAGTACATGGCCATGTCACCGAGCTTGGAGGTAGTACATATCTTGGACACAAAACCATGAGCCTATTCTGGAAAGTGGCCATAATTCAGGAAGAAAACAGCAACTTAGGAAGGTAGCAGGTATTGCCCATCAATAAGGCAAGCCATAGTCAATTCATAAATTGGTCTGGATGAATGCTGGGAAGCTTTCTACGAGACAGGACACATCCATTAATGCATTCTCTTTTCTAATGTGTACAAGTACAAACACAGTGGGATACACAGACATAGAAACACTTGCACTGTCAAATGACTTACTAGAAACTGTTCACTCCAAATCAAACAAACCGCCTTTCCTACCTATTCTCAGAACATGAGACAAAACCACAAACCCACACCCACACCCACAATGGCACCTCCTTCCCTCCAATAGGTCTGTGACTGTCCGGTGTGTGCTCTGACTGATGGGTCATACTATGATCCCCCAAAATGGCCTGTCCTGTCTCAGATCTGGTCTTCTTGGCCAACTCTGTGAAGTTGTCAGGAGCCAGGATTGAGCCACTACCTGCTTTCTCAGGAAGAGGCCCTCTTCCGAGCTTTCCTGGCATTTGGCCATCCTCACATCAGTAGGTACCAAGAAAGACTGACTCTGTCCTTGGTTAATCCAAAAAAGTGAGACCACTGGGACTAGGACTGGGACTGGCTCTGGGTGCCTGGCTTTCTGTATCCCAAGTTCAGAGAGTTCCATCACCAAGGAAGTGAGATGAGATCACTTTCTTCAGGAACTGAATGAGATCACTGCCTTAGCAACCACTTTATCATAACAATTGCTTCCAATGGTACCATGAGATGGAGGTTGCCCCTACTTCCTGTCACACTTTCACATGGTAGAATGGTATATAACCTGTAGGCAAATGGTAACAGCTCTCCACACAGGCATGGTTTTGTCCATCTTCTCTACATTAAGGAGAGATTGACTGATTCTGATGCAACCCTTCATCCTGACCAGGTTGTTTGCCATGGAAGATGATTTTTGCTCTCTCAGGTCTTTCATAGCTGCCTACATCTTCTCCAGGGATCATTTCTGCATGGAGCTTTGAGGTTCTCAGCAGATGGAAGATCCACTACATTTCTGTATTGTAAGACCAACACTGTCCCTGCTCTTCTGTAAAATGAGATTGAGGGAACAGTGTATGGTTAGGGTGAATAACATTTTCCATTTGGCTTAGGAATCATTCTCCTGGATGATTAATGGTATTGGGAACATGCGATATTTATAAGAATATAGAGGTGAAATACATGTATGAAAAAATAAATCTAAGTAAGATTTGAAGCTCAGAAAATCATTGGGCCCTTGATTGGGATACTTACCATTGAATTACGTTCTCACAGATGTCTCAGATAAATTGATATACAATGGCATAAGACCTTGTACGTTGGATGATTGAATGTAGAAGAGAATATCCAGTCAAAAAGGGATAGTCAGTAGGATTAGGAAGATAGTCAGTAGGTTTAGGAAGAAGCGTGAGTATAGGATTTGGAAAAAAACTTCTTCAGCAATAAGTTATCAATTAGAGTGTGAAAGCAAATGTCAGCACATGTGAAGGTTCAGTCACAGTGGTGAACTGTGGAAAATATGTAAGAAAGCAGATGGCAATAGAGACATTATGAAATCAGGCAATGTATAAAGTGAGGGATAGGATTAAACATTTTCAATCGGGTTGAGTTTGAATATATAATCTTAAGAGGAAACAAATATGTAGTCACCAATAGGATTGACATTTGAGAGCATTAGGCAACTTGGACATGGATGATTTTAGTAATCCATATTTACTGTCCATTTAGGCTTTGGTACAATCATAAGTGTGATCTTTGCATTTTGTGTCCAGAATATTTCTGTGATAAAATGTATATGTAGATCAGGTGACATGCGTATTTCTTCCACCATTTCTGGGAGCAATATTTTGAAGACATATAAATTAGTATTGGGGGTATAAAGAGGTGTACACTGTGTCTATGAATATAAAGAAAAAGCATGCATAGACCATACTGTGAATAAATAATATAACTGGTTTTACTCTAAATAATGGATTGAATTGATATCTGAAAATATATAAGAAATCTGATATTGGTATACAATCATTCATTCCAACCAGTTATACATCCATTGGAAATATCAGAGTTATAATTTATCATGAAGGGGATGTGAGTTTTGCTTCAAAAGGGATTATGGAAATCGAAAATAATGTGTTTTGAAAGAGGTCTCAGGAAGAGACCAGTCAAGAGAGATGGAAGAATACATGTGTCCTGAAGCAGGAAGTGATTGAAAGTGAAACAAATTCGTATAAATTTGCGAACTTGTGGATAAAATATATATCCTATGATGTGCATAAACTTAAGAAATAGTAATGTACCAGTTTTGAATAAAAATGAACGTAAAAATACAAATCATGTACCATAGGAATCTACTTGCCTTGATGTTAAACTGGGACAGTAACTCTAGAAATATTAGGATATATATGTACCATTCACTGAAGTTAGTTTTCAGTACTAGAAAACAAATATGTATTTCAGGCGGATGAATATTTCTGAGAATAATATTGTGAAAAGTTGATTATAAATCCACATACGTGAACATGAATGAATTTAGGGAGTGTATATAAGACACATATATTTCATATTTTAAAAATCTGGAGATTGTATATATATATATATATATATATATATATATATAACAAAACACACACACAGACATTCAAAAGTAGCAATAGATATGCCAATCGTAATTGATCGAGATATATATATCATCCACAGATCCAAAAATATTCAATTTACTGAACATGGATTTATGTATAATGTTGTTCAACTAGGAAGCTCACCCATTGGTTGAATTTTTAGTTCCAGCAGTGTTTAGGATAGTGATCTCTTCTCACAATTTGTGTCTGCCAAGTCAGCCACCTCACAAGAATGTACATGTGATACAAGTTAGGATTCTATATGTGCATATCAAAACACATCTGCTGAATAGGCTACAGAGAAAGGGAGATAGGAATTCACATATTTGTTAACTTTAAAACACATGGAGAGATATCCAAAATGGCGGCGGGTATGGAGAGATCAAGTCTCTGACCTCTTCAGCTGCGCTGGAATAGGGAGTCATAAACTGTCTAAATACTGTTTGCTAAGGATCACTAGGCAATGATGCACTGACATGAATCTGGGGTGAACAGTCTGGGCCACGCAGAACACACACCGAGCCCGGATCGGTTGCATTCAACCTCTGGTTTGCCTGTGTTTCGTGACTCAGCACTAACGATCCAGCTGAAATAACTGGTCTGCCCTTCTGAACTTACAGAGGTAGAAGCCAACCTAGCCTTCATAGGCAGTGGCCAAAAGATTGAAACGGGGCATGGGAGAGACAGTCAGGACCCACCAGTTGCATCGGTCACCCGGCAAAGGGAACGAATGATCACCATTTGCATGGGATACCACCATGGCATAGAACTGACGTCAAGGATGGAGGAGATAACTTCATTGAAACCAGCGCGACAGGTTTGTAATTCCCTAGCCATCTCTCTCCACACAGCAGGGAATCCTTAAGGGCCCCTCCCAGCTCTCCCGTAAGGGTCCCTCTCAGCTCTACCATGAGCGCGATAGCCAGACCGAGAAAATCAGGAGTGGCGCGGGACTTGTGGCACAGAACTCCAGGCTACCGCTCCCACCAGTGCTGACAACTGAGATCTCTTGCACCAGCTACTGGGGCGTGGCTCCCGGAGGGCAAACAAATTCGCTTGGGGATCTCAGCCCCAAGCTCTACAAACTTAGGGTCTGAGGGAAGCAAACCGGGAGAGTGTGCCCAGGTATTCATAAAAACAGGTCTCCCAGGAGCAGCAGACCTGGCGTGTTGCCAGTATTGTGGTGAGCGTCGCAGGTGAGCAGGGCATGGCTTGAGGAAACACAAGAGAAGGCCCTAGGGTGTCAGGATTGGACACCCGCCCAGTCTGGAAGGAAGAGCAGCTGCATAGTGATTGGTTCCCACCTACTGAGAGGAGAACCTCGGCCCAGTGGGCACAGCACCACCTATTGGAAGAGAAGTTAATCAAACTCTATGACTGCATTTATTATTATCATTATTTATTTATTTTTTAAATTGGGGGTTTTTTTGGTTTTTTTTTTCTTTTTCTTTCATTTTCATTCTTGTTGTTGTTGTTTTTCTTTAACTTTTTTAATGTTTTTAAGTTTTTAAATTTCTTTATTTTATTATTAATTATTATTATTATTATTAAATTGTAATTTTCATTTTTTTATTATCATTATTATTTTTTTAATTTTTCTTTCATTCTTTATTTTCTGTTTTTTTCTTTTGTCTTTTCATTTCTTTTCAATTTTCTTTTTCCCCCTTCCTTGAATTCTACCTGCCTACTCTCATTCTCTTATTGACTTCTTCCCTTCCCTTCTAATATCTTTCCTCCCAAGCATGAAATAAATTTATAAGACTAATCAGTAACTCAGCACTCAAACAGAACAAGAAGTAACATGAGCAGCATAAGAAAGCAAGAAAGAAAAAGAGTACAAACAATGAAGGACAGCCTAAATACTCAGGAGGACCTAGAGTCATCAGAAAAATGATCATATAAAGAACTCAAGGAATACCTTAGACAGATGGAATGGAACCTTAAAGAAGATATGAGACAGCAAATCCAAACAGTGAAAGAACACATTGAAAATGAATTACATGAACAGATTAAAAAAAAGAAGTTAAGCATCTTTATACGGAGATAGAGATAATAAAAAAAATCATACAATAATTCTAGAAATGAAGGAAACGATAAACCAAATTAAAAACTCAATTGAGAGAATTACTAAAAGAGTGGAGCAAGTAGAAGACAGAATGTCACATAATGAAGACAAAATATATCATCTTGAAAAGAGTCTAGCCAACTCAGAAAGGCTGGTAAAAAATCACGAGAAAATCATCCAAGAGATATGGGATAACATATAAAAACCAAATTTATGAGTCATCTGGATAGAGGAAGGTCCAGAGATTCAAACCACGGGAATGAGTAACCTACTGAATGAAATAATTACAGAAAACTTTCCAGAAATAAAAAAAGAAACGGATATACAAATTGTAGATTCATAGAGGACACTGAGCACAAAAAATCACAGTAGACCAACACCAAGACATTTGTTATAAACATATCTAATATACAGAACAAAGAGAAAATATTAAAAGCTACAAGAAAAAGGAGGCAGACTACATTCAGGGGTAAATCAATAAGGTTAACAAAGGATGTTTCATCACAGTTGATGAAAGCGAGAAGATCTTGGAACAACGTATTTTAAACACTGAAAGACAATGGATGCCAACCAACAATTCTGGATCCAGCAAAATTAACTTTCAGGTACGAAAATGAAATAAAAATCTTTCATGATTAACAAAAGCTAAAAGAATTTGCAGCCAGAAAACCAGCATTGAAAAGCATCTTGAGAAAAACACTACATGAGGAAGAAATGAAAAACAACAACCAAAACCATCAGTGGGAAGTGACTGGGTAATGACAGAGTGCAGGGGGAAAGCTAATCATGGAGAAACAAAGTAAATTAAAAACAAAGATAAATAATTAAACATGGCTGGAAGTACAAACCATACATCAATAGTAGCTCTAAACGTTTATGGCTTAAAATCTCCAATAAAGCAACATAGGCTGGTAACTTGGATTAATAAAACAAATCCAACAATATGTTGCCTCCAGGAGACACATCTGAATGGAAAAGACATACACAGTCTGAAGGTGAAAAGTTGGGAAAATTTATACCATGCACACGGTCCTCGTAAGCAAGCAGGGGTGGCCATCCTCATATAGAATAAAATCGAAGTCAAGACTAAGTTAATCAAAAGGGATAAGAAGGACATTATATACTGTTAAAAGAAACCATTCACCAACAAGACATAACAATTATCAATATTTATGCACCAAATAATGGTGTTGCAATGTTCATAAAACAAATTCTTCTCAAGTTCAAGAATCAAATAGACCACAACCTAATAATTATGGGTGACTTCAACACACCTCTCTCACCATTAGACAGATCCTCCAAACAAAAGTTGAATAAAGAAAATATAGAACTCAATATCACAATCAATATCCTAGACTTAACTGACATATGTAGAATATATCAACCATCATCAAGTGGATATACTTTTTTTTCAGCAGCACATGGATCCCTCTCAAAAATAGAGCATATATTATGCAATAGGGAAACACTCAGTAAATATAAAGAGGTGCAGATAATACCATGCATTTTATCTGATCATAATGGAATGAAACTGTAAATCAATGATAAAAGAAGGAAGGAAAAATCCTACATCACCAGGAAAATAAACAATATGTTACTGAATAATCCATGGGTTACAGAAGACATAAAGGAGGGAATCAAAAAATTCTTAGAGATAAATGAAAATACAGACACAACATATCGGAATCTATGGGACACAATGAAAGCAATTTTAAGAGGGAAATTCATCACCTGGAGGTCATTCATCAAAAAAAGCAAAAACCAACAAATAAATGAGCTCACACTTCATCTAAAAGCCCTAGAAAAGGAAGAGCAAAACAACAGCAAATGTAGCAGAAGGCAAGAAATAATTAAAATCAGAGTGGAAACCAATGAAATTGAAACAAAAGAAACTATTGAAAAAACTAACAAAAATAAAAGTTGGTTCTTCGAAAAAATAAATAAGATCAACAGACTCTTAGCCATGCTAATGAAGAGAAGAAGAGAGAGAACTCAAATTACAAACATACAGGATGAAAAAGGCAATATCACAACAGATGCTACAGAAATACAGAAGACAATTAGAAATTATTTTGAAAACCTATATTCCAATAAAATAGAAAATATGAAGACATCGGTAAATTTCTTAAGTTACATGATTTGCCCAGACTGAGTCAGGAGGATACACACAATTTAAACATACCAATATCAATGGATGATTTAGAGGAAGCAATCAAAAGACTACCAACCAAGAAAAGCCCAGGACCAGATGGGTATACAGCGGAATTTTACAAAACCTTTAAAGAAGAATTAATACCAATACTTTTCAAGTTATTTCGAGAAACAGATAAAGAAGGAGCTCTGCCAAATTCATTCTATGAGGCCAACATCACCCTTATTCTGAAACAAGACAAAGACACCTCAAAGAAAGAAAAGTACAGACCAATATCTCTGATGAAGCTAGATGCAAGAATCCTCAGTAAAATTCTGGAGAATCGTATTGAAAGGCACATAAAAAATAATTGTGCACCACGATCAAGTAGGATTTATCCCTGGGATGCAAGGATGTTTTAATATATGGAAATCAATAAATATTATTCACCACATCAATTGACTTAAAGATAAGAACCATATGATCATCTTGATAGATGCAGAAAGAGCAGTTGACAAAGTACAGCATCCCTTTATGTTCAAAACATTAGAAAAACTAGGGATAACAGGAACTTACCTCGACATTGTAAAAGCTATCTATGCTAAGCCTCAGGCTAGGATCATTCTGAATGGAGAAAAATTGAAGGCATTCACTCTAAAATCTGGAACAAGACAAGGATGCCCTCTATCCACACTTCAATTCAATATAGTTCTCAAAACACTGGCCAGAGAAATTAGACGAAAGAAATCAAAGCCATAAAAATAGGAAAAGAAGAACGTAAATTATCACTATGTGCTGGTGACATGATTCTATAGAATCATAGAAGACCCAAAAGGGTCTACAAAAAAACTACTAGAACTAATAAATGAATTCAGCAAAGTAGGAGGATCTAAAATCAACACGCATAAATCGAAGGCCTTTCTGTATATCAGCAACAAATCTTCTGAAACGGAAATGAGGAAAAGCAGTTCATTCAAAACATCCTCAAAAAAATTAAATACATGGGAATCAACCCAACAAAAGAGGTTAAATATTTATACAATAAATCAATAGAACCCTAAAAAAAGAAGTAGAAGAAGATATTAGAAGATGGAAAAATATACCCTGTTCATGGATAGGCAGAACTAACATCATCAAAATGGCGATATTACCAAAAGTTATCTATAGGTTTAATGCAATGCCAATCAAAATCCCAATGGCATTTCTTGTAGAAATAGAGAAAGCAATCATGAAATTCATATGGAAAAATATAAGACCCAGAAATACAAAAGCAATTCTAAGCAGGAAATGTGAATCAGGCGGTATAGTGATACCAGATTTCAAACTATATGACAGAGCAATAGTAACAAAAACACCATGGTACTAGTACCAAAACAGGCGGGTAGACCAGTGGTACGGTATACAGGACACAAGAGACTAATCCACAAAGCTACAACTATGTTATATTTGATAAAGGAGCTAAAAGCATGCAATGGAGGAAGGATAGCATCTTCAACAAATGGTGTTGGGTAAACTGAAAATCCATATGCAACAAAATGGAACTTAATCCCCTCCTCTCGCCATGCACAAGAGAGTTAACTCAAAGTGGATCATGGAGCTAGATATCAAATCAGAGACTCTGCATGTGTTAGAAGAAAAAGTTGGCTCTGGTCTATATATTGTGGGGTCGGGCTCCAAATTCTTTAATAGGACACCCATAGCACAAGAGTTAATAACAAGAATCAACAAATGGGACTTACTTAAATTAAAAAGTTTTTTCTCAGCAAAAGAAACAATAAGATAGGTAAATAGGAAGCCTACATCATGGGAACAAATTTTTACTCATCACACTTCAGATAGAGCCCTAATATCCAGAGTATACAAAAAACTCAAACAATTAGACAATAAGATAACAAATAACCCAATCAACAAATGGGCCAAGGACCTGAAAAGACACTTCTCAAAGGAGGACATACAATCAATCAATAAGTACATGAAAAAATGCTCACCATCTCTAGCAGTCAGAGAAATGCAAATCAAAACAACCCTAAGATACCATCTCACTCCAGTAAGATTGACAGCCTTTAGGAAGTCAAACAACAACAAGTGCTGCTGAGGATGTGGGGAAAAGGGTACTCCTGTACATTGCTGGGGGGACTGCAAACTGGTGCGGCCAATTTGGAAAGCAGTATGGAGAATCCTGGGAAAGCTGGGAATGGAACCACCATTTGACCAAGCTATTGCCCTTCTCAGACTATTCCCTGAATCTTAAAAGAGTGTATTACAGTGATACTGCCACATCAATGTTCATAGCAGCACAATTCACAATTGCTAGACTGTGGAACCAACCCAGATGCCCTACAATAGATGAATGGATTAAAAAAATGTGGCATTTATACACCATGGAGTAATATGCAGCACTAAAAAATGACAAAATCATGGAATTTGCAGGGAAATGGATGGCACTAGAGCAGATAATGCTTAGTGAAGCTAGCCAATCGTAGAAAACAAATACCAAATGTCTTATTTGATATAATGAGAGCAACTAAGAACAGAGCAGGGAGGAAGAGCAGGAAGAAAAGATTAACATTAAACAGAGACGTGAGTTGGGGGGGGTAGAGAAAAGGTAAATTTCATGGTAATGGAGGGAGACCCTCATTGTTACACAAAATTACATATAAGAGGTTGTGAGGGGGATGGGAAAATAAACAAAGAGAGAAATGAATTACAGTAGATTCGGTAGAGAGAGAAGATGGGAGTGGAGGGGAGCAGGGATAGTAGAGGATAGGAAAGGTACCAGAAAACAAGTTACTAATAGGGCATTATGTAAAATGTGGATGTGTAACCGATGTGATTCTGCAATCCATATTTGGGGTAAAAATGGGAGTTCATAACCCACTTGAATCTAATGTATAAAATACGATATGTCAAGAGCTTTGTTATGTTTTGAACAACCAACTAATAAAATAAAATAAAATAATCGAAAGAAAAACACATGGGGAACTATTTCAACACAAAATTGACTAGATGTATAACTCCTACCTTATATAATGCAAAATGCAAGTCCAACTATACACCATGCCTCCTCTGAAATGCTTGTAATTCTATTCTGTTTGGGTTGTTTTTCTCCATCTTATTAGGATTAGTAGTCAGAGTCTAGTAGATTAGGTGTCAGTGTCCGGTATTCAGTATTTCGAATGGAAAATTGGAAAATGGACCAAATGTGTATGCAAATATATGCTACACAAAAATTTTCCCACTCTCATCCAGAACAATGCCTTGACATTACCCTCGTCCCAAGTAATACATCATTAAAAGTCAAGAGTTAGAAAATCTGGGAATAAATATCAGTAATGGAATATGCTCAAAAGTTTACAACCTGGGAGGTGGTAGAGTAGTTTCCAAAAGTAAGGGACAGGGTAAACACTCCACAAACATGGAGCTGTGCTGGCATAAAGACTTATTGAGAAACTGCCTCTGAGTTTGAGCACTTGAAATATATGTTGTTGTCAGGAGCTATACCTTCCTTGTAGTGAGACCATTACAGCTGGGTCTGCATCTATGTTACCTGGAGGACATGGTTTAATATTTTCCAATGAACATGCGGTAGCAGTGCTGAATTCAATCCTAGTCGGTAAACTGGGGCCACTGGGGGCTAAGTGTCTCCCCTTTTGGACTGTGAAGTCATTGGGTCATCCTCCACATTTTGTGGTGTTTATTGCTGCTGCACTGGGTGTTTAGTATTTGCTTCACGAAATACAAGGAGTTCAACTGAAAAACAGTGCTGAAGGGAGTTCTGTCATATGTGGTGGGTCAGGGTCTGTAGGAGAATGCACCAACCAAGGTTCTATCCCTCATAGCTTGCCCCTTGACCATAGCAACCTGATTCTGAACATTCCCCTGAAACCTCTCCATATAACAAGGTCCCTTTACTTGTAAGGGTCTGTTGGCTGCACCATGTCAGCCACAAGCCATTTGGAAGCCAATGGCAGATCCACATGGCCCCACCACAGATATTCCATCACACACCTGCCCACCACGGCTATAAGCCCACTAGTCAGCAGACTCCAACTTACTGGCATCTCTGTTCTACACCATTTTCTTGAAACCCAGTCATTCAAGGCACTGTCTGGTATACTCATAATCATCAACAGGATATCCAAAGGTCCTCCAGTGCCACCTGTTCATGAAAATTTAAAAAAAAATTTCATGGTATTTATCGAGCCATTTTTCAAGCATGAAGTTGGAGGCAATGTGGGTTTCAATTCATTCAGGAACAATTAAATGTTGAGGATGCTCATTTCCATAAAAGCTTTGGAGAACTCTCAGAGACAAGTCTTCCCAAAGAGTAGCCAAAAGGTCACATGAAGCAAGGTGCATTGAGGTCTACAACGTGAGGTCCATGTGTGTTTTGACTCTCAACTATGGCTGCCAAGTCGTTCAGAATAAAATCATGTGATATCTTGGCTGAGATTCCCAGTGCTCTGCGGAAAGCAACCCTGGGCCTAGATCTCAGTTTCCAAGGGCAAATCTCATGCGTGGCCTCCTAAAATTTCAACACAATTCATGGAAATACTTCAATGATGTCAGTTCCAGAATGCAGTCTCTTAGGGTAATCACACCAGAGTTCAAGCCAAGGTGGACCCAGTCGTCTCTTCCAACCGCCACACAAATGACCACGATTCAAACCAAAACAATCCCACATGACCTCATCTTCTTCCATTTAGGCACTCATCATAACTTCTGGCTGGAAGTTTCCATGAGGTGTTCACCCCAAGACAGTGTCCAAAAAATCTCCCTTGCTTCTCATTTGCCTAAAGTCAGGGTGGCCTGTACACCCTTCCTGTGAACCAGGAATGATCAAAAAGGCCTGCCATTAATACTGCTCTGCTTCTCAAATTTGAGGCCTACTGACTGTGGGTTTTAGATTCTTTATGTGAATTGGAGTCATGAGAAAATCTAAGCACCTATGGGCTAGCCTCTGCAGGGTTTGAGGAACTTATTTGACACAAAGAATCCCTATTCTCACTTGATGGAGGTCAGGAAAGTTACAGAGCAAGGTGAGAGACTTCATCCACAAGGACTGCTCTTTGGCCATTTTGGTATTGGATGTACACATGGAATCTTTCTTTAGATCCATCAGGTGCTGAGACTCTAAGCCACCACCTCACACAGGCTCAAGAGTCTGAATAAGACACATTCTTTTCAAAGAAATTAAGCAAAGAGCCACAGGTAATGCCCATTTATTTCCATTGCAAAACTCTTCTTTTCAGGCTTCAAAAAGGTGTGGCCTGAGGCAAAGGCCTTCCTGAAATTCCGGGCAACAGAACAATAGGTAAGCATAAGGCCCAAAGCAGGGTCTTTCCACTGAGACTTTCCTGGTCCCAGTGATTTCTGAGTTTTCTGAGATGCTCGCCATTCCCTTCAGCTATCCAGTACATGGCCATGTCAAAGAACTTGGAGGTGGTACATAACTTGGACAAAAAACCATGAGCCTATTCTGGAGAGTCTCCAGAATTCAGGAAGAAAACAGGAACTTAGGAAGATATCAGGTGTAGCCCATCGATCAGGCAAGCCGCAGTCCATTCATAAATTGGGCAAAATGAATGCTGTGAAGCTTTCTACTAGACAGGACACATCCATTTATGCATTCTCTTTTCTAATGTCTACAACTATGGACACAGTGGGATACACAGACACAGAAACACTCGCCTTGTCAAGGGACTTTCTAGAAAATGTTCACTAAATCCAAACAAACCACTTTTCCTACCTATTTTCAGAACAAGGGAAAATCACAAACCTACAACCACACCCACAGAGGCACCTCCTTACCCCAAGTAATTCTGAGACTATCAGGAGTGTCCTCTGACTGGTGGGGCATATTATGTTCCCTCAAAATGGCATGTCCTGTCTCAGATCTCCTCTTCTTATCCAACTCTGTGAAGTTGTCAAGAGCAAGCTGTGAGCAACTACCTTTTTTCCCAGGAAAGGCCCGTCTTCAGAACTCTCTTGGCATTTGGCCTTCCTCACATCAGTAGGTACCAAGAAAGACTGATTCTGTCCTTGGTACATCCAAACAAGTGAGAACACTGGGACTGGGACTGGGACTGGCTCTGTGTGCCTGGCTTCCTGGATCCCAAGTTCAGAGAGTTCCATCAACAAGGAAGTGAGGTGAGGTCACTTCCTTCAGGAACTGAATGAGGTCACTGCCTTGGCAACCACTTTGTCCTAACAGTTGCTTCCAAGGGTCCCTTCAGATGCAGGCTGCTCCTACTACCTGTGACAGTTTCACAAGTTAGAATAGTATATCAACCATAGGCACCAGGAAACAACTCTCCACACAGGCCTGGTTTGGTCCATCTTCTCTACATTAAGAAGAGAGAGGCTGATTCAGACACAACCCTTCATCCTGACCAGGTTGTTTGCCATGGAAGATGACTTCTGCTCTCTCAGGTCCTTCATAGGTGCCTACATCTTCTCCAGGGATCATTTCTGCATAGACCTTTGAATTTCTCAGGAGGTGAAAGATCCCCTCTATTCCTGTATTGTAAGACCAACTCTGTGCCTGCTCTTCTGTAAAGTTAGATTGAGGGTAGATGGTATGGTTAGGATTAATAACATGTTTGATTTGTGTTAGGAATCATTCTGCTGGATGAATAATGGTGTTGGGAACCTGAGATATTTTTAAGAATATAGAGGTGAAATATTGTAATGGTCAGGCGAGTATAGGAGGAAGAGATGACCAAGAGACTGTCTCATGCAACTAAAAAAGGGTTCATTGTGGGTCCAGCATGCTGGGGCTCAGAGCTCAGTTGAATAGAGCAGAGAGCCCTGAGAACAGCTTAAGCAGAGCTTATGTACTTTTCTTGGAGAAGGCAGGGATGGAAGTTTATTGATGGGTCAGGGCGAGTAGGCCGTTTGCTTTCAACTGCGTGACTGAGCACATTCTGCAGTTTGGCAGGTGGGGACAGCACATTCTGGGAACAAGATTAGCAAACAGTTCTCAAGATTTCAACAGTGTTTTGTTAAGAGTACAGAAAAACAGGAAGTGACAAGTACCTATTTCATTAACCTTTCATTCCCCACTTCTTCTTCTGGTTACTTTTAATCGTAAAAGTCATCACTTCTGGGTGTTACATTTTATGTCTTCTAGTGTGGTATATTGTTGTCTGATTACCATAAGTTTAACTTGTCCAATTTGAGCTTGGAGAAAGGAAACTCCATGGTTTAGCCAACAGGGTCCTACAGTTCGCAATAATATGAGGATTATTAATGGACCAGCCAGGGCTGATGAAAGCATAGTTAACCAGACGGACTGTGTGAACCAAGACTCAAACCACCCTTTTTGGGCCTCTCTTTCTCGTTGACGCTCTTCAATGCGTTTTCTTTATTTACTCATAGATTCTTTTCAACTCCAGTGTGGCCGGCACAAAAACAACATTCTTCCCTCAATGCACTACAAAGTCCCCCTTCTCTCATGAAGAGGAGGTTTTATCGCTCGCCTGTTCTGTAAAACAGATTCATAGACAGAGGTTAAACATTCCTGTAAAGCTGTGATGGAGGTTTTATTATCTTTAAGTTTTGGTCTATTGCTGCTTCTAATTAGGGCATTGGTTGTGTCCTTTGGACTAGGGCATTGATTCCTGTGCCCACTCATGCAGCAACTCCTATTCCTAATAGGATGGCTAAAGTGAGAGATACAGGTTCCCAGCGGAACTGAGTTGCATGCCCTCCTATTTGATCTTTAAATGGACCTGCGTCATCATAGAGCACTCTGGGAAACATCTGCACCATTACATAATTAATCACATCTGTTGACTATTTCATGAAAACATAAACAATGTTTAAGTATATAGAATCTTTCTGTTATAGGGACAGACGAGGCAAAGCACCTAAGATAGCACTGAAGACAGGGAAACAGTCCTATTTGGTTGCAAACGGATTTAGAGGGCATTGCTTCTGTTGTAATCAATTAATCCCCTGAACCCCAAGTTTAGGTAGTTTCATAATTTGTACCCAACATGTAAGGGAAGGGGCTCAGAAGTTCAAAGTCGGCAGAAGTTCACAAAAAGCTGTTTTTCTATCTTTTATTTTATCCTCTGTTCTTGGCAAGTTAACTTTTCAAGGACACCTGAAAGGGGGAGAGATGTTTTTCTCTTTTTTTTTTCGCCCTGCCAGCTGTTACCATGGAGCCTAGTTGGTAACTTCTTTATCTTAGAAATGTAGCCATCTCTGTGAAGCCCCCACTCAAGGCCAGAGGCCTTGTTCACATATTTTGTGAAAAACTAGTATGGGTGTGTCTAGCTCAGGAGTGCTGATATTTTTTCGCCAGTTGCCAAGTAGACCAGGGCAACACGAAAAGAAGAAGTTTATCTACAGTGAACTCTTTTAAAGGAACTCTTTTGCTGAAAGTCCTAAAGTCAGCCATGGTGAAGACTTCTGGAGAAGGTCATTTAAGACTTTTCTGTGGGCCTGGTAGAGAGGGGGAAGACGTGGAAGGCAAGGCTGAGAGCAGTTTCATGGATCTGAGAATGAGGAAGTAGAAATGTAAAAGAATATTGGAAAAGGGGTTTGGGATTTTCCTAGCAACAAAAACTTGAGCAGTAGAACAGGTAGAGCAGAGGGGACGACGGGAGTGAGTATCCCAAAAAGTGTGTGAGGTATTTTAAATTCTTAGTCACCTGTTTACAGTGATGACAAAGCAACTTTAAAGGCCATTTTAATTACATCCTGGATAGGGGTCTGAGGGATCTCCTCAGCTGGTTTGAGCTTTGGGTTAGCTGGTAAGAGGACCTTATGGGACCCAGTGCGGGCACTGACAGGAGAAGAGAGGAGTGAGTGTGTGGAGGGGTACCTCAGTACCGGATACCTCAGCAAGGGGGCAATTGTCTGAGAACCGGCAGAGGTTTTGATTTTTGATCTAGTAATTGGAGGGGAGAAATCAGGTTGCTGAGGTGGGAGTGCCAGCAGAGAGTCTGGAGCAGAAGGCTGAGTTTGAGGAACTATTGGAGAAGTATAGTTCAGGATGTGAGCAAAGGAGGGAAAAAACCTCCACATAGGGGAATCTCCTTTAACCCTTTTGAGCACTTGCAGAAGTTAAAAAGGTCATGCAGAATGTGAGGATCTGGAGATCCCTCTGGGGGTCACAGGTTTTGGTTGTCTAATTGGTAATATGGCCAATTCTGTGTATTGAATTTGATGAGCAGTTTGAGTTCCACCAGGCAGTCCCTGTATGCTAACATCCCCATGACTTACAGAAGAAGTCGGCTTTCCCCCCACACAGCCGTGGCTGTTTGTGGCTTTGATAGTCTTCCAGGCAAACATAGTAATCTAGGCTAGCCAACCTGCATCTGGCTCACGTGTCCCTACATCCATAATATTTGTTTTCATTATCTATGATACGAAAGGGATTTAATGAAATTTTAGTGGGATCTGCTTTATCAGGGATATCCCAATAGGAAAAACCTATAGGCAGCTGACAAATGTTGAGATGACCAACAGGTCCCTATGTGGGCTGTAAGCGAGATAGACCATTCTTCTGGTCTATGAGGATTTGTGATCAGCCATTGCTGCTGAATTCGCTGATGAGGGTTAGGACTAGTGGTGGCCAAGGGGAGAGTCTATAGCCTTATACACATGCCAAATACACAATTTGAAAGGGTTACCAGTCATTTCCAGTTTCCAGCCAGAGTCTGGACAGGGCACAGGCTTGAGATGGAAGGCATGGATACAGGAAAGGATTCCGTCTACATTTACCGCTGTAGGTGTTATAAGTAGCACGTGGTATTTCCTTTCCAGCGGGGTTCCAGGGATGACACCTGATGTCATCTTATGTAGATGAAGTCTCTTACTTGATATCGATGTGGAGTCTCCTTGTCCCCAGGTTGGTAGGCCATGGCCAGCTGTTTTAACAGGTATCGCTGAGTTCTTTCAAGAGCTTTAAGTGTGTCAAGCAAGGGGGTGTGGAAGGGATCCTTAGGTCTTAGAGTTGGGGTTAGGTCCCTTACTGGAGGAGGGGCAACATAGAGAATTTCACAGGGGGAGAGGTTACACAAAGAAACAGAGGGAGTATTTTTTAGATGATACAGTGCATAAGGCAGGAGTATAGTCCAATCTTTTAGCTGGTTTCTAAGCTTAATTTCATTAAGGTCTCTTTAATGGTTCTATTTATTTTTTCTACCTGTCCTGAGCTCTGGGATCTATAAGCATAATGTAACTACCAATTAATCACCAGGGTACAGGTTAACCCATGACTTACCTGGGCCATGAACACCAGTGCATTGTCAGACCCTATTACCTTATGCAGGCCGTATCTTGGAAAAATATCCTTCAGTATCATCTTGACCACGATTTGAGCCATTGTTTTTTTTTTTTTTTTTTTTTGGGGGGGGGGGAAGGTTTCAATCCATCCTGAAAATGTATCTACAAAGACTAGGAGATATTTAAGTCCATACCTTGCTGGCTTAATTTCAGTAAAGTTCACTTCTGAAAATTTTTCTGGTCTGGTTCTTCGAAGGTGTTTTCCTGCAGGAAGCTTAAAAGGGTAAGCATTAACCAATTGATGGACCTGAGACGCTTTTGATACCCATTCAGTTATTTCCTTTCGCTGTGAGTCGGTTAGTAGAAAACTCTGTTCTTGATCTTTCAGGAATGCCTGCAATTTCTTTGAACCAAGGTGAGTGAGTTGATGTACATTTTCTACTGACATTGTTAAAGCCATGACTATAGGAGTTTTTATTGAAGGATTTAGAAATTCCACTTGGGGGCCTTCAGGGTTAAAAGTCATTATGGCCCAGAGTTTGGTGAGCAGATCTCCACCCATCAATGGGGCCGGGAACTCTGGGATTACTAGGAAGGAGTGATGGATTTTTTCTTTCCACAGGTCCATGTACCTCTTAGTTGTCCAAGCCCGATATTTACTGCCATTAGCCCCTTGAACTAGAGACCTTTTATTTGATAGAGGGCCCAATGGGGCCTTAAAGGCTGAGTATAATGCCCCTGTATCTACTTCAAAGTTTACTGGGGTCCCTTCAACTTCAAAAGTTATTTACTATAACTGTGAGTTGGTTAGTGGAGTTGGTTAGACTTCATCCACAATGAGTGCTCTTTTGGAGATGTTGGTTTTGGATGCACACAAGGGATCTTTCTTTAGATCCATCACGTGCTGAGAATCTAAGCCACAGCCTTACACAGTGCCAAAATGCTGATTCAGACACATCCCTTTCCAAAGCAATTAAGGAAAGAATCACAGGTGATGTCCACTCATTTCCATTTGAAAACTGTTTTCTTCAGGCTTCACAAAGGGGTGGCCTGAGGCAAAGACCTTCCTGACATTCAGGCCAACATAACAATAGGCAAGCAAAAGGCCCATTGCAGGGTTTCTCCACTGAGACTTTCCTGGTAACACTGATATCTGAGTTTTCTGAGATGCTCCCATTCCATTCAGCTGTCCAGTACATGGCTTTGTCAAAGATCTTGGAGGTTGTACATATCTGGGGCAAGATGAATCCTGGGAAGCTTTCTCCTAGACAGGAAACATCCATTGATGCATTCTCTTTTCTAATTTCTACAACCACAGACACAGTGGGATACACAGAAATAGAAACAATCGCCTTGTCAAATGACTTACCAGAAACAGTTCACACCAAACCAAACAAACTGCCTTTCCTACCTATTCTCAGAACATGAGACAAAACCACAAACACACACCCACACCCAGAAAGGCACCTCCTTCCCCCAAGGAGGTCTGTGACTATACAGAGTGTTCTCTGACTGGTGGGCCATTCTATGTTTCACGGAATTGGACTATCTTGTCTCAGATCTAGTATCCTTGGCCAACTGTGTGAAGCTGACAGGAGCCAGCAGTGAGCTATTACCGGCTTTCTCAGGAAAGGCCCCTCTTCTGAGCTCTTGCGGCATTTGGCCATCTTCACATTAGTAGGCACCAAGAAAGACCGATTCTCAGCTTGGTAAATCCAAACAAGTGAGACCACTGGGAGTGGGACTGGGACTGGCTCTGGGTGCCTGCCTTCCTGGATTCCAAGTTCAGAGACTTCCAAAAACAAGGAAGTGAGGTGAGGTCACTTCCTCCTGAAATGAATGAGATCACTGACTTGGCAACCACTTTGTGCTAACAGTTTCTTCTTATGGTCCCTTGAGATGGAGGCTGCCCCTACTTCATGTGACACTTTCACAAGTTAGAATGGTATATAAACCATAGGCACCTGGGAAGAGCTCTCCACAAAGGCCTGGTTTGGTCCATCTTCTCTACATTAAAAAGAGAGAGGCTGATTCAGACACAAACCTGTATCCTGACCAGGTTGTTTGCTATGGAAGATGACTTTCACTTTCAAAAGTCCTTCATAGCTGCATACATCTTCTCCAGGGATTATTTCTGCATGTATCTTTGAGGTTCTCAGCATGTGGAAGATCCCCTACATTCCTGTATTGTAAGACCAACACTTTCCCTGCTCTTCTGCAATGTTAGATTGAGGGAACAGTGTATGGTTAGGGTTAAAAACATGTTCGATTTGTGTTAGGAATAATTCTGCGGGATGATTAATGGTATTGGAAACCTGCGATATTTACAAGAATATATAGGTGAAATATAAGTATGAAAACAGGAATCCTGGTAAGATTTGAAGCTCAGAAGGGCATTGGGCCCTTGATTGGGAGACTTAGTTTTGCATTATGTTCTGCACACATGCCTCAGCTGAATCGATATAAAATGGCATAGGACCTTTTTTCTTGGATGATTGAATGTCGAAGAGAACATCCAGTCAAAAAGGGACAGTAGGTAGGATTAAGAAGATAGTCAGTAGGTTTAGAAAAAAGCGTGAGTATAGGATTCGGACCAAAATATTTTTAGCAATAGGGTTTTGGTTAGAAAGTGAATGTCAATGTAAGCACATGTAAAGAATGAGTTACAATAATGAGCTGGGGAAAATAAGTAGGAAAACAGATATCAATAGAGACATTACGAAATGAGACAAAGTATAAAGTGAGTAATAGGATTAGACATTTTCAACAGGCTTGAGTTTGAATATATAATCTTAGGAAAAAACAAATATGTAATCACCAATAGGATTTTCATTTGAGCACATTAGGCAACCTGGACATGGATGTTTTTAGTAATCCATGTTCAATTTCCGTTTAGGTTTGGTACAATCATAAGTGTGACGTTTGTGTTTTTTGTGTCCTGAATATTACTGTGATAAAATGTATATGTAGATCAGGTGACATGGGTATTTCTTCCACCATTTCTGGGAGCAATATGTTGAAGATGTATTAATTAGTACTGGAGTTCAATGAGGTGTATCCTGTGTCTATGAATATAGAGATAATGCATGAATAGACGATATTCTGAATAAATAATATAACTGATTCCACTTTAAATAATGGATTGAATTAATATCTGAAAATATATAGGAAATCTTATATTGATAAACAATCATTCATTCCAACCGGTTATACATCTAATTTTAATATTAGGTTTATGGTTAATCATGAAGAGTGTGTGGGCTTTGTTTCAAAATTGATTATGGAAATCAAATATAATGTCATTGGAAAGAAGTCTCATGAAAAGACCAGTTAAGAAACCTGGAGGAATACATGTGTTTTGAAGCAGTAAGTGATTGAAAGTGAAACAAATGCCTATAAATTTGTGAACTTGTGGATGAAATATATATCCTATGATGTGCATAAGCTGAAGAAATAATAATATACCAGTGTTGTAAAAAAATGAACGTCAAAATACACATTATGTCCCATACAAATTTACAGGCAATGATGTTTAAGTGGGTCAGTTACTGTAGAAATATTAGGATTTGTATGCAACATTAACTGAAGTTAGTTTTCAGTACTAGAAAACAAATATGTATTTCAGGTGGATGAATATTTCTGAGAATAATCTTGTAAAAAGTTGATTATAAATCCACATACATGAACATGAATGAATTCAGGGAGTTAATGTAAGACACATATATTTCATATTTTGAAAAATCTGGAGAGTGTGTATATATATATACACAGACATTAAAATGTAGCAATATTTATGCCTATCGAAATTCATCATTAAATATATATCATCAACAGATGCAAAAGTATTTATTTTAGTAAACATGGATTTATGTATAATGTTTTTCAACTAGGAAGCTCACCCATAGTTTGAATTTTCAGTTCCAAAATCGTTTTGGAGGAGTGATCTCTTCTCAAAATTTGTATCTTCCTAGTAACTGTAACCTCAAAAGTATGTATGTGTGATACCAGGTAGGATTCTATATGTGCATATAAAATTACATGTGCTGAATAGGCTACAGAGAAATGGAGACAGGAATTCACATATTTGTTTACTTTAAAACACATTGAGAACTATTTAAACAAAAAATTTACTGGATTTATAACACCAACCCTTTATCATCCAAAAGACCAGTTCAACTGTACACCATTCCTCCTCTGAACTGCTTGTATTTCTATTCTGTTTGGGTTATTTTTCTCCATCATAATGGTTTAGTATTCAGAGTCTAGTCAGCTATTGGTTAGTGTCAGGGATTCAGTATTTCGAATGGAAAATTAGATAATGAATCCAATGTGTATGCAAATATGTGCTACACAAAATTTTTCCACTCTCATCCAGAATAATGCCTTCATATTACTTCGGCCCCAAGTAAGACACAATTAGAGGAGAACAGTTAGAAAATCTGTGAATACCTATCAGGAATGCAAAATCCTCAGGAGTTCACAACCTTGGAGGTGGTAAGGGAGTTTCCAAAAGTAGGGGACAGGGTTGATAGATCCAACCTGATCTTTCATTAAAATTGGGGGCCATCTTGCCAGAAAGCCATGAAAAGATAATTTTGGCTTTACTATAAATTAGCGCAAATTCTGAACCTGCTTGGAATGCCTACCAGTGCCTTGAACTCACCCATGTCTGGATCTCTGACCAGATACCAGCGCTCTCTAAAACTTTAATGATACCTCATAAATATTTTTCTTTCCCTGGCCAGACAACGTGTCTCTGAGGCTCTAATGGTCCTCATAAATTCTGATGTTAGGGCCAGCAAAAAAAAAAAAAAAATGTAATATACCATTAGTGTGATGCTTGTCAAAGTTCTCTTATCTGTAACCCCCCTTTTGTGTATCTTTCTGGGCTACATATCTGGGCTGTAGGAAAGTTGGGTTGCTGTCTTGTTCCCGCCATTTTGGGAGGGAGAGGCAGCCTGGCCGGTTGAAATAATAAGCTTGCCTTAATTTGATTTTAATTGGAGTCAGTGGTCTTTTCTTACATTCTGGTCTTACATTTTGGAGTTCCAAAGCGAGATAACCCTGCCCGACCAGATCACAAGACCAGACTGTGGAAATTCTGAAGCTGGCCTGCCCTCTAGGGCTCCACACTGGAGAGCCACTCTAGGGGGTGTGCAACTTAAGACGTTCCAAGGCCTTGGATTGAGCCTTCATTCCGTGGAGCACTGCAGAGAACCAAAGCACTAAAACTATTAGCAAGCTCCTGGTAGAGGAGGCCTCCATAGGTAAGTGACACCTTTATAACATCTGCTATCCAGTTAAGGGAGAGTACTTCTGATGACAGGGAGGTGGCCTGGGTAGGCTAACATATACCCCTCTCTGGGACAGTAATGAGAATGGTTCTGTCCTCTGTTCTGTTCTGTAGGGAATTGCTCTTTAAATTTAAGCTCACAAGGTTTTCTAGGTGTTCAAAAATCTAATAAAATATTAATGTCTACAAAAGGTCTAATATGCATTTGTTCAAGGACTTTTCCTTCAACAACAAAAAAATGGTTTACAATTTTCAATACAATTGTCTAATATTTTAATAAATAAGTAAAGTAAATTTCATATGGGATTACTCATTCATGAGTAGTTTTGTTTGATATCTGATTGATTTACTAAGGTCTGTATAAGTTTGTACTAAAGTGTGTATAAGATTGTAAAATTCAGTCATGTGTTAAAGAGACAAAAATTTCTGAAAACATAAGTTTACCCATAAAACTGTGTTATTCAGTTTTATTTTTTTCTAGAGCAAACAACCATAAAAATTAAACAACTGAATAAATAAGAACTGTTATTTTAGAGAACTGTACTGCCATTTCTTTAAAAGCTAAACTTGGTTAATGTAGAAACATCAATGTAATTGTGTTGCTGTCAATGTGCTCATATCTCCCAGGTATACAAGTCTGTAAGGTAGAAACTTGAAAAGAGCATTATATCAATCTGTTGTTCTAAAGTTATATGGTAAAAAAATATATTGGGGATTTATTTACCTGTTATCAATAAGATATGTAAAGTTTTATGTTACTTTTTACATTGGGGAACCATTTAAATGTATTTTTAAGTTATTGAGAGCCTAATCTATGTAAAGGTTAAAAACTTTCAGCCTTTCTTTAATTCATGTTTTAAATCTGATATCATACGGTGTTAGCAAATGTTCATGTGACCTGACACAATTTATGTAAACTTTGTAAAATGATATTTAAAAAACAAAGATCACCTTTAGATCTAAAACACTAAAGATTCATATAGAGCCCTGCCTTAACTGAAATAAGGCTGTGTGTCCCATCTTACAACATGTGAGAATGACTACGAAAGCAGTAGGTCAGATTTTATTTCATTTAAAGTTATGTTCAAAAGTTTCTTTGGTTTTTGATTTGTGTCAAGATTACTAGGATTTAAACAGGGGATATAGTGTATAACTCAGCCAAATAATTTAGGGTAGCTGTTACACGAACTAAGTATTTTTACTCTTGTTAAAAATTTTTATTTTGTAATTTCCTTATAAGTGATCTAAAGATTCCCTGTTAGTGTTTTACAGAAGTGTTGCTTTAAGAACACAACATGGGTTAATTTAAGATAATAAGTCATCACCTATAAGACAGAATAATACAGATCCCAATTAATTAAAAGATAAATAATTATAAAGTTATAGACATTAAATCCCAATACTTGTAATATAAGGCTGTTAAAATTTATTTGCTGGATGTTTCAGATTAGGATTTAATTAAAGTTAAATGAAAAGGGCCAAGAAAACCAATATTTGACTCTTGCCCTCTGAGTCAGTCTGAATCCAGGGAACAGGGGACTTCTCTAAAGAGCTTTGCAACTCTGGGCCAAATAACCTCCAGATCAGGAAAAATAATGAGACCACTGGAGAACATAAAGCCAATGAGTGCATTTGCCATGAAGAGGAGAGTTATCAGAGAAGGGAGACATTCTTATGCTTCTGAGGGAAACCACATCGTCAAGCAAGACCTGGACCCACCTAACGAAAATGGCACTATCAGAACTGAGAAGCTGCTCTCAAGTTTCCCCAGAATTGACTCCCATAAAAGCTCAGCTGGCTGTGAAAAATAGATAGAAACAGAAGTCAGTTTGACTGTTTCATCTTAAACAGTTAGCAAAGACAGTTAAAACGAAAATACAGCCATTCCTGGGCATTTTAATTAATAATAATAATAATCATCATCATCATCATCATAATAATAATAATAATAAAATTTTAAGGTATACAATTTATGTTAGCCTCCCAAAATAAGTAAGACTGGAAACTAAAAGAAGGATTCTCAGACAGGAATGCCTGATAACTATAAAAAGAGACTATCAAGAGGAGCTGCCAGAGGCAGATTTTTTAGGTTAAGACCTACTTATATTCCTAACCTAAACAGGTAGTCTTCGTGTCTGCTAGTACGATAATCCAGCCCTGAGTAACAGAAGTGAAGATTTCTCTATTAGACACAAAGGTCATACTAGTAAAAGGATTTTGCAAGACCAGATGACATGAAATTATTACACTGTATCTAATGGGGAAGGACAACTGTAACACTAAAATTAAAAGGTTACGTTGACAGTTCAGATAACTGGGGAAACTAAAGTCTGGTGAGGGAACCTCAATACAGCGACATGTTCCAACTGCTGCAACATTTATTCAGTACTCATGGTTTTTGTTTCTCTCAACTTTCAGGGCAGCTGAACAATAGATAATCTAAAGGCCCAAAGCAGGGTTTCTCCACTGAGACTTTCATGGTCACACTGATATCTGAGTTTTCTGACATGGTCGCCATTCCTTTCAGCTATTCAGTACATGGCCATGTCACAGAGATTGGAGGTGGTACATACCTTGGACACAAAACCATGAGCCTATTCTACAGAGTGGCCAGAATTCAGAAAGAAAACAGGAACTTAGGAAGATAGCAGGTGTTGCCCATCGATAAGGCAAGCTGCAGTACATTCATAAATTGGGCAGGATGAATGCTGGGAAGCTTTCTACTAGACAGGACACATCCAATGATGCATCCTCTTTTCTAATATCTACAACCACGGACACAGTGGGTTACACAGACATAGAAACACTCGCCTTGTCAAATGACTTAGTAAAATCTGTTCACTCCAAACCAAGTAAACCGCCTTTCCTACCTATTCTCAGAATATGAGACAAAACCACAAACCCACACCCACACCCACAAAGACACCTCCTTCCCCCAAGTAGGTCTGTGACTATCCGGAGTTTCCTCTGAGTGGTGGACCATGCTATGTTCACCAGAAATGGCCTGTCCTATCTCAGATCTGGTCTCTTTGGCCACCTCTCTGAAATTGTCAGAAGCGAGTGCTGAGCCACTACCTGCTTTCTCAGAAAAGGACCCTCTTCAGAGCTTTCCTGGCATTTGGCCATCCTCACATCAGTAGGTACCAAAAAAGACTGACCCTGTCCTCGGTAAATCCAAACAAGTGAGACCAATGGGACTTGGATTGGGACTGCTTTTGGGTGCCTGGCTTCCCGAATCCCAAGTTCAGAGAATTCCATCACCAAGGAAGTGAGGTGAGGTCACTTCCTTCCTGAACTGAATGAGGTCACTGCCTTGGCAACCAGTTTGTCCTAACAGTTGCTTCCAAGGGTCCCATGAGATGGAGGCTTCCCCTACTCTCTGTGACACTTTCACAAGTTAGAATGATAAATCAAACATAGGCACCCAGGAACAGCTCTCCATAATTGCCTGCTTTGGTCCATCTTCTCTACATTAAGATCAGAGAGGATGATTCAGACACAACCCTTCATCCTGACCAGGTTGCTTTCCATGGTAGATGACTTTTGCTCTCTCAGGTCCTTCATAGCTCCCTATATCTTCTCCAGGGATGATTTCTGCAAGGACCTTTGTGGTTATTAGCAGGTTAAAGATCCCCTACATTCCTGTATTTTAAGACCAACTCTGTCCCTGCTCTTCTGTAATGTAAGATTGAGGGAACAGTGTATGCTTAGGGTTAATAACAGATTCAATTTCAGTTAGGAATCATTCTACAGGATGAATAAAGGTATTGGGATCCTGCAATATTTACAACAATATATAGGTGAAATACAATTATGAAAACAGAAATCTAAGTAAGATTTGAAGCCCAGAAGGTCATTGGGCCCTTGATTGGTATACTTAGCTTTGAATTACTTTCTGCACAGATGTCTCAGATAAATCGATATACAATGGCATAGTATCTTGTACCTGGGATGATGGAATGTAGAAGAGAACATCCAGTCAAAAAGTGATAGAAGTTAGGATTAGGAAGATATTCGGTAGGTTTAGGAAGGAGGGAATAATAGATTTGGAACAAATGTTCTTTAGCAATAGGGTTTCGGTTAGAGGGTGAATGTAAGTGTCACCACATGTGAAGATTCAGTCACAATGATGAACTGGGGAAAATATCTAGGAAAGAAGATATCAATTGAGACATTACAAAATCAGGCAAAGTATAAAGTGAGTGACAAGATTAGACTTTTTCAAAAGGGTTGAGTTTGATTATATAATCTTTGGAAGAAACAAATATGTAGTCACCAATAGGATTTTCATTTGAGCACATTAGGCAACCTGGACATGGATGTTTTTAGTAATCCATGTTCAATTTCCGTTTAGGTTTGGTACAATCATAAGTGTGACGTTTGTGTTTTTTGTGTCCTGAATATTACTGTGATAAAATGTATATGTAGATCAGGTGACATGGGTATTTCTTCCACCATTTCTGGGAGCAATATGTTGAAGATGTATTAATTAGTACTGGAGTTCAATGAGGTGTATCCTGTGTCTATGAATATAGAGATAATGCATGAATAGACGATACTGTGAATAAATAATATAACTGATTCCACTTTAAATAATGGATTGAATTAATATCTGAAAATATATACGAAATCTTATATTGATATACATTCATTCATTTCAACCAGTTGTACATCTAATGTTAACATTAGGGTTATGGATTATCATGAAGGGTGTGTGAGTTTTGCTTCAAAAGTGATTATGGAAATCGAAAATAAAGTGTTTGGAAAGAAGTCTCACTGAAAGACCCGTCAAGAAACCTGGAGGAATACATGTGTTCTAAAACAGGAAGTGATTGAAAGGGAAACAAATGCCTATAATTTGCGAACTTGTGGATGAAATATATATCCTATGATGTGCATAAACTGAAGAAATTGTAAAGTACCAGTGTTAAATAAAAATGAATGTCAAAAGTCACACCATATCCCATAGGAATCTACTTGCATTGATGTTAAACAGGATGAGTTACTGTAGAAATATTAGGATTTGTATGCACCATTCACTGAAGTTAGTTGTCAGTACTAGGAAACAATATTTATTTCGGGTTGATGAATATTTTTGAGAATAATCTTGTGAAATATTGATTATAAATCCACATACATGAGCATCAATGAATTTATAGAGTGTACAGTAAGACACATATATTTCATATTTTGAAAAATCTGGAGTGTGTGTGTGTGTGTGTGTGTGTATGTATATATATATACATATAACACAGAGACATTAAAAAGTAGCAATACATATGACAATCAAAATTTGTTGTGAAATATATATCATCCACATATATTTGGATATACATATAACACACAGACATTAAAAAGTAGCAATATATATGACAATCGAAATTTGTTGTGAAATATATATCATCCACAGGTCCAAATATATTTATTTTACTCAACATGATTTATGTATAATGTTGTTCAACTAGGAAATTCACGAATAGTTTGAATTTTCAGTTCCAACAGCGTTTAGTAGGAGTGATCTCTGCTAACAATTTGTATCTGCCAAATCAGCCATCTCAAAAGAATGTACATGTGATACCAGGTAGGAATCTATATGTGCATATGAAATTACATGTGCTGAATAGGCTACAGAGAAAGGGAGAGAGGATTTTTTTTATTTGTTAAATTAAAAACACATGGAGAACTATTTCAACAAAAAATTGACAAGTTTTACAACAGCTACACTTTATCATGCAAAAGGCAATTCCAACTGTACACCATGCCTCTTCTGAACTGCTTGCATTTCCAATCTGTTTGGGTTATTTTTCTCCATCATATTAGGATTAGTAGTCAGAGTCTAGTAGGGTTTGGGGTAGTGTCAGGGATAAAGTACTTCCAAAGAAAAATTAGAAAAAGAATTCAATGAGTAGGCAAATATGTGCTACAAAAAATCCTCCCACACTCATCCAGAACAAAGCCTTGACATAACCATTACCCCAAGTATGACACAATTAGAAGAGAAGAGTTTGAAAATCCGTGATTATATATCTGGAATGGAACATGCTCAGGAGTTTACAAACTTGGACGTGGTAGAGGAGATTCCAAAAGTAAGGGACAGGGTAAACACGCCACAAACATGGAGCTCTGGTGGAATAAAGACTTATTGAGAAACAGCCTCTGAGTTTGGACACATGAAATATATGTTGTTGTCAGGAGCTTTAGCTTCCTTTGTAGTGAGACCATCAAAGCTGGGTCTGCATCTATGTGACCTGGAGGAAGTGGTTTCTTATTTTCCAATGACCATGAGGCAGCAGTGCTGAATTCTATCTTTTTAGGTCAACTGTGGCCATTGGGGACTAAGTGTCTCCCCCCCTGTGGACCGTGAAGTCATTTGGTCATCCTCCATTTTTCCTGGTGTTTCTTGCAGCTGCACTGGGAGTTTGGTATTTGCTTCACGAAATACAAGGAATTCAACTGGGACACAGTGCTGGAGGGAGTTCTGTCACGTGTGGTGAAACAGGGTCAGCAAGAGAATGCACCAACTAGGCTTCTATCCTATATAGCTTGCCCCCTTGACTATAGCAACCTGATTATGAACATTGCCCTGAAACCTCTCCATATAACAAAATGCCTTTACTTATAAGGGTCTGTTGGCTGCACCATGTCAGTCACAAGCCATTTTGAAGACAATGGCAAATCCACATGGCCCCACCGCAGATGTTTCATCACACCCCTGCCCACCACTCCTCTAGGCCCACTACTCAGAAGGCACCAAGTTACTGGCATCTCTGTTCTACACCATTTTCATGGAACCCAGTCAATCAAGGCACTGTGTGGTACACTCATGATCAGAAACAGGACATCCAAAGATTCTCCAGTGCCACCTGTTCATGGGAATTTCAAAAATTTCATGGTATTTATCAGGAAACATTAAATGGTGAGGAAGCTCATTTCATAGAAAGCTGTGGAGAATTATCACAGGCAAGACTTCCCAAAGAGTGGCCAAAATGTCACATGAAGCCATGCCCATTGAGGTTTACAATGTGAGGTCCATGTGCGTTTTGCCTCTCAACTCTGGCTGTCAAGTTTTTCAGAATAAAATCATGTGATATCCTAGCTGAAATTCCTAGTGCTCTGTGGAAAGCAAACCTGGCCCTAGATCAGTTTCCAAGGGCAACTCTTATCCGTGGCCTCCTAAAATCCCAAAACAGTTCATGGCAATATTTCTCTGATGTCATTTCCTGAACTCAGTATCTATGGGGAATCACACCAGAGTTCAAGCCAAGGTGGACCCAGTCATCTCTTCCAACTGTCACACAAATAACCAAAATTAAAACCAAAACACTCCCACATGGCCCTCATCTTCTTCCATATAGGCACTCATCATAAACTCCGGTTGGTGGTTTCCATGAGGGACACAGCTCAAGACAGTGTCAAAAATATGCTCCCTTGCCACTCATTTGCCTAAAGTCAGAGTGGCCTGGACACACTTCCGGTGAACCAGGAGTGATCAAATAGGCCTGCCATTAATACTGCTCTGCTTGTCCAATTTGAGGCCTACTGACTGTCAGGTATAAATTCTTTATGCGATTTGGAGTAATGAGAAAACCCAAAAACTTCTGCATGGCTTTGAAGAACTCATTTGACCCAAAGGATCCCTATTCTCACTTGATAGAGGTCTGGAACCTAACAGAGGAAGGCAAGAGACTTCATCCACAATGATTGATCTTTTTGCCATTGAGGATTTGGATGCACATATGGGATCTTTCTTTAGATAAATTAGGTGCTGAGAATCTAAGCCACAGCCTCACACAGGGTGAAGAGGCTGATTGAGACACATCCTTTTCCAAAACATTTAATCAAAGAAACACAGGTGATGCCTATTCATTTCCATTTGAAAACTGTTTTCTTCAGGATTCAAAAAAGGGTGGCCTGAGGCAAAGACCTTCCTGACATTCAGGGCAACAGAACATTAGGTAAGCAAAAGGCCTAAAGCAGAGTGGCCAGAATTCAGGAAGAAAACAGGAACTTAGGAAGGTAGCAGGTGATGCACATCAATAAGGCTAGCCACACACTATTCATAAATTGGGCAGGATGAACGCTGGAAAGCTGTCTACTAGACAGGAAACAATCATTGATGCATTCTCTTTTTTAATGTCTGCATCCACAGACACAGTGTGATACACAGATATAGAAACACTCCCCTTGTCAAATGACATTCTAGAAGCAGTCTAGTCCAAACCAAACAAACCGCCTTTCCTACCTATTCTCAGACCATGAGACATAACCACAAACACACACCCACACCGACAAAGGCACCTCCTTCCAGCAAGTAGGTATGTGACTAACTGGAGTGTCCTCTGACTGACAGACTTTCCCTGAAATGTCCTGTCCTGTCTCAGATCTGGTTTCTTGGGCAAGTCTCCAAAGTTGTCAGTAGCCAGTGCTGAGCCACTACCATCTTTTTCAGGACAGGCCCCTCTTCAGAGCTTTCATGGCATTTGCCGATCCTCACATTAGAAGGTACCAAGAATGACTGACCCTATCCTTGTTAATTCCAATCAAGTGAGCACACTGAAACTGGGACTGGGACTGGCTCTGGATGCCTGGCTTCCTGTATCCCATGTTCAGAGAGTTAAATCAACAAGAAAATGAGGTGAGGTCACTTCTTTCAGGAACTGAATGAGATCACTGCTTTGGTAACCATATGTCCTAACAGTTGCTTCCAAGAGTCCCATGCGATGGAGGCTGCCCCTATTTCCTGTGACACTTTTACAAGTTAGAATGGTATATCAACCATAGGCACCCTGTAAGAGCTCTCAACACAGGCCTGGATTGGTCCACATTCTCTACATTGAGAAGAGAGTGCCTCATTCAGACAATCCACATCAAGTTGTTTGCCATGGATGATGACTTTTGCCCTCTCAGGTCCTTCATAGCTGAATACATCTTCTCCAGGGATCATTTCTGCATGGACCTATGAGGTTCTCAGCAGGTGGAAGATCCCCTACATTCCTGTATTTTAAGACCAACTCTGTCCCTGCTCTTTTGTAAAGTTAGATTGAGGAAACAGTGTATGGTTAGTATTAATAACATGTTCAATTTGGATTAGGAATCATTCTGCTGGATTAATAATGGTATAGGGAACCTGCGATATTTTTAAGAATATAGAGGAGAAATATACGTATGAAAACAGAAATCTAGGTACGATTTGAAGCCCAGAAGGGCATTGGGCCCTTGATGGGGATACTTAGCTTTGAATTACTTTCTGCACAGTTGTCTCAGATAAATCAACATACAATGGTATAGGACCATTTACCTTGGATGATTGAATGTAGTGAAAGAGGAAGAGTCGGCAGGATTAGGAAGGTAATCGGTATATTTTGAAAGAAGAGTGAGTGTAGGATTTGGACCAAAAGTTCTTTAGAAATAGGGTTTCTTGTAGAGAATGACTGTAAATGTCAGCACATGTGAAGAGTCAGTCACAATGATGAACTGGTGAAAATATGTAGGAAAGCAGATATCAATAGAGACATTAGGAAATCAGGCAAAGTATAAAGTGAGTGATTGGATTAGACAATTTCAACATGCTTGAGAGAATATATAATCTTAGGAAGAAACAAATATGTAATTACCAATAGGATTGACATTAAAGAGCATTAGGCAAACTGAACGTGGATGTTTTTAGTAATCCCTGGTCACTTTCCATTTAGATTTTGGTAGAAGCATAAGTGTGACCTTTGGTTTTTGTGTCCAGAATATTACTGTGATAAAATATATTTGTAGATAAGGTGACATGAGTATTTCTTCCACCAGTTCTCAGAGCAATATTTTGAAGACTTATAAATTAGTATTCGGGATACAAATAAGTTTACAATGTATCTATGAATACAGAGATAATGCATTAATAAATCATAATGTGAATAAATAATATAACTAGTTCCAATTTTAAATAATGGATTTAATTGATATCTGAAAATATACAGGAAATCTTATATTGATATACATACATTCATTCCAACGAGTTAAACATCTAATGGTAATATTAGGGTTATGGTTTATCAGAAAGAGTGTGTGAGTTTTGCTATTGTGGGTGAAGGAAAACGCGAGCCAGATGCAGATTGGCTAGCCTAAATTACTATGTTTACCCGGCAGTTATCAAAGCCACAAAAGCCAAGGCTGTGTGAGGAAAAAGCCGACTTCTTCTGTGAGTCATAGGGATGTGAGCATATAGGGGCTGCCTAGAGGAACCCAAACTTTTCATCAAATTCAGTACACAGCATTGGCCATATTACCAATTAACAACCAAAACCAATGGCCCCCAGGGGGGTCTCTATTACCTCAAATTCTGTGTGACCTTTTTAACTGCGGCAAGTGCTCAATAGCGTGGAAGGAAATTCCCCTATGTGGAGGCCTTTTTCCTCCTTCACTCAAATCCTGAACTATACATCTCCAATAGATCCTCACCCTCTGCCATCTACTCCAGATGCTCTGCTGTCAATCCCACCTCAGCAACCTGATTTCTCCTCTCCAATTACTAGATCAAATACCCAAACCACCGCTGGTTCTCAGACAATTGCCCCCTTGCTGAGGTAGCAGGTACTGAGATACCCCTCTGCCCACTCACTCCTCTCTTCTCCTGTCAGTGTCCGCACCGGGTCCCAACAGGTCCTTTTAGCAGCTAACCCAAAGCTCAAACAGGCAGTGGAGAGCCCTCAGACCCCTATCCAAGATGTAATGAAAATGGCCTTTAAAGTTGCTTTGTCAACACTGAAAACAGGTTACTAAGAATTTGAAGTCCCTCACAGGCTTTTTGAGATACTCACTCCCATCTTCCCCTCTGGTCTATCTGTTCTACTGCTCAACTTTTTGATGCTAGGGAAATCCCAAAGCCCTTTCCCATTATTCTTTTACATCTCTTCTTCCTCATTCTCAGATCCACGGAGCTGCTCTCACCACCCGCCTTTCACGTCTTCCCCCTCTGTACCAGGACCACAGAAAATTCTTAACTGACCTTCTCCAAAAGTCTTCACCATGGCTGAATTTAGGACTTTTAGCAAAAGAGTCCCAATGAAGGAGTTCAATGTAGATAAACTTCCTCTTTTCTTGTTGCCCTGTTCTACGTACCATGGGCTGGAAAAATCAGCTGTGCTATGCTAGACACCCCTTTACTAGTTTTTCACAAAATATGTGAACAAGGCCTCTGGCCTTGAGCTGGGGCTTCACAGAGATGGCTACATTTCTAAGATAAAGAAGTTACCAACTGGGCTCCATGGTAATAGCTGGCAGGGAGAAAAAAAAGAGAAGACAAAATCTCTCCCCCTCCCAAGTGTCCTTAAAAACTAAACTTGCATAGAACAGAGGAAATAAAACAGAAACAAAAACAGCTTTTGTGAACTTCTGCAGACTGTGAACTTCTGAGCCACTTTACCTACATGTTGGGTACAAAATTCTGAAACTACCTAAACTTTGGGTTCAGCAGATTAATTGATTACAACAGAAGCAATGCCCTCTAAATCCGTTTGCAACCAAATAGGATTGTTTCCCTAGCTTCGGTGCTATCTTAGGTGCCTTGCCTTGTCTGTCCCTACAAAAGTGTAATTCTATATACTTAAACATTGTTAATGGGTTCATAAAATGGTCAACAGATGTGATTAATTATGTAATGGTGCAGATGATTCCCAGAGTGCTCTATCATTAAACAGGTTCATTTAAAAATCAAATAGGGGGGCAAAAAACTCGGTTCCGCTGGGAGCTGTATTCCTCACTTTAGCCATCCTATTCGGAATAGGAGTTGCTGCAGGGGTGGGCACAGGAACCACTGCCCTAGTCCATGGGACACAACAAATAACCCAATGACAAGTACCAATAGACCAAAACTTAAAGATATTAAAAACCTCCATCACAGTTTTACAGGAATCTTTAACCTCTCTCTCTGAAGTAGTTTTATAGAACAGGCGACATTTGGACCTTCTCTTCATGAGAGAAGGGGCCTTTGTGCTGCATTGAGGGAAGAATATTGTTTTTATGCTGACGATACTGGAGTTGTAAAAGAATCTATGAGTAAATTTAAAAAAAACGCCTTGAAGAGTGTCAACGAGAGACAGAGGCCCAAAAAGGGTGGTTTGAGTCTTGGTACACACAGTCCCCGTGGGTAACTACACTTTTATCAGCCTTGGCCGGTCCTTTAATAATCTTCATATTATTGCTAACTGTAGGGCCCTGTATGCTCAACCGTGTAGTTTCTTTTCTCCAAGCTCAAATTGGACAAGTTAAACTTATGGTAATCAGACAACAATGTTTCCGACTAGCAGACATGAATTGTGACACCCCCCAATGATCACTTTTATGATTAAAAGTAACCAGAACAAGAAGTGGGGAATGAAAGGATAATAAAATAGGTACTTGTCAATTTCTGTTTTTCTGTATGCTTAGCAAAACACTGTTGAAATCTTGAGAACTGTTTGCTTATCTTGTTCCCCAAATGTACTGTCCCCAATTGCCAAACTGCAGAATGTACTCCCTCACACATTTGCAAACAAACCGCCCACTTGCCATGACCCATCAATAAATTTCACTCCCTGCCCTCTCTAAGGAAAGTATATAAGCTCTGCTTAAGCTGTTCTCAGGGCTCTCTGCTAAAGTCAAGTGAGCTCTGAGCCACAGCATGCTGGACCCCCAATAAACACTTTGCTGTTGCATGTGACAGTCTCTTGGTGGTCTCTTACTCCAACGCTCGACCAACCTTTACATTGGTACAATCATAAGTGTGACCTTTGCTTTTTATGTCCAGAATATTACTGTGATAAAATGTATACATAGGTCAGGTGTCATGAGTATTTCTTCCACCATTTCAAGGAGGAATATTTTGAAGACATGTAAATTAGTATTGGGGGTATAAAGAGGTGTACCCTGTGTCTATGAATATAGAGATAATGCATGAATAGACAATATTGTGTATAAATAATATAACTGGTTCCACATTAAATAATGGATTGAATTGATATCTGAAAATATATAAGAAATCATAGATTGATATACAATCATTCATTCTAACCAGTTATACATCTAATCGTAATATTATGGTTATGGTTCATCATGTAGGGTGTGTGAGATTTGCTTCAAAAGTACTTATGGATATCAAAAATAATGTGTTTGGAAAGAAGTCTCATGAAAAGACCAGTCAAGAAACATGAAGAAATATATGTGTTCTGAAGTAGAAAGTGATTGAAAGTGAAACAAATGCCTATAAATTTGCAAACTTGTGGATGAAATCTATATCCAATGATGTGCATAAACTAAAGAAATTGTAATGCACCAGTGTTGAAAAAAATTAACATCAACATACACATCATGTTCCATAGGAGTCTACTTGCATTGATGTTAAACTTGGTCAGTTACTGAAGAAATATTAGGATTTGTATACACCATTCACTGAAGTTAGTTTTCAGTAGTAGGAAACAAATATGTATTTCAGGTGGATGAATATTTCTGAGAATAATCTTGTGAAAAGATAATTATAAATCCGCATACATGAATATGAATGAATTTAGGAAATGTATAATAAGACAGATATATTTCATATTTTGAAAAAATCTGGATAGTATATATATATATATATATATATATATATATATATATATATATATATATATACAGATATTAAAAATTAGCACTATATGCCAATTGAAATTCACCATGAAATATATATCATTCACAGATCAAAAATATTCATTTTACTGAACATGGATTTATATATAATGTTGTTCATCTAGGAAACTCACCCATAGGTTGAATTTTCAGTTCCATCAGCATTTAGGAGGAGTGATATCTTCTCACAATTTGTATCTGCCAAGTCAGCAACCACAAAATAGTGTACGTGTGGTACCAGGTAGGATTGTATATGTGCTTATAAAAATACATATGCTGAATAGGCTACAGCGAAAGGGAGACAGGAATTCACATACTGGTTAACTTTAAAAACAACTGGAGAACTATTTCAACAAAAAATTGACTAGATTTATAACTCCTACCCTATGCAGTGCATAAGGCAAGTCCAAATATACACCAGGCCTCTTTTGAAATGCTTGTATTTCAATTTTTGGGGGGTTATTTTTCTCCATCATATTAGGATTAGAACACAGAGTCTAGTAGGGTATGGGGTAGTGTCAGGGATTCAGTATTTCAATTGGAAAATTGGAAAATGAATCCAATGTGTATGCAAACATGTGCTACACAAAAATCCTTCCACTCTCATCCAGAACAATTTTTTGACATTTCCTTCGCTCCAAGTAAGACACAATTTGAGGAGAAGAGTTATAAAATCTGTGAATATATATCTGGAATGAAAATTGCTCAGGAGTTTAGAACTTTGAAGGTGGTAGACCAGTTTCCAAAAGTAAGGGACAGTGTAAACTCCACAATCATGGAGCTCTGCTGGCCTAAAGACTTCTTCAGAAACTGCCTCTGAGGTTGGGCACTTGAAATATATGTTGTTGTCAGGAGCTTTAGCTTCCTTTGTAGTGAGACCATCAAAGCTGGGTCTGCATCTATGTGACCTGGAGGACATGGTCTCTTATATTCCAATGAACATTAGGCAGCAGTGCTGAATTCTCTCTTTGTAGATAATTGTGGCCACTGGGGGCTAAGTGTCTCCCCATGTGGAGTGTGAAGCTATTTGTTCACCTTCCACTTTTTGTGGTGTTTCTTGCCGCTGCACTGGGAGTTTGGTATTTGCTTCACGAAATTCAAAAAGTTCAACTAGGACAAACTGCTGGAGGGAGTTCTGTCACGTGTCGTGGGTCAGGGTCTACAGGAGAATACACCAATCTGGCTTCTATCCCACATAGCTTGCCCCCTTGACCATAGCAACCTGATTCTGAACATTGCCCTGAAACTTCTCCATATAACAAGATGCCTATACATACAAGGTTCTGCTGGCTGCTCCATGTCATTCACAACCCATTTGAAAGCCAATGGCAGATCCACATGACTGCACCACAGATTTTTTAACACACACGTGCACAACACTTCTCTACGACCACTAATCAGCAGGCTCCAACTTACTGACATCTCTGTTCTACATCATTATCATGAAACCCTGTCAATCAAGGCAGTGTCTGGTACACTCAAATCAGCAACAGGACATTCATGGTTGTCCAGTGCCACCTGGTCATGGGAATTTCAAAAATGTCATGGTATTTATGTAGCCATTTTTCAAGGATGAATTTGGAGGCACTCTGGGTTTCAATTCATTCAGGTACCGTTAAATGGTGAGGAAGCTCATTTCAATTAATGCTCTAGAGAACTCTCACAGGCAAGGTTTCCCAAAGAGTGGCCAAAAAGTTACATGAAGCCAGGCCCATAGAAGCCTACAATGTGAGGTCCATGTTTGTTTTGACTCTCAACTATGGCTGCCAAGCCTTTCAGAATAAAATCACATGATATCATTGCTGAGATTCCCTGTGCTGTGTGGAAAGCCACCCTTGGTCTAGATCTCAGTTTCCAAGGGTGACTCCCATGTGTGGCCTCCAAAAATCTCAACACATTTCATGGCAATAATTCTCTGAGTTCAGTTCCACAACACAGTCTCTAAGGAGAATCACACCAGAGTTTAAACCCCGGTGGACCCAGTCATCTCCCAACTGCCACACAAATGACCAGAATTAAAACCAAAACACTCCCACATAGCCCTCATATTCTTCCATATATACACTCATCATAAACTGTGGCTGGATATTTCCATGAGGGGCACATCCAAAGACAGTGTTCAAAAAAAGCTCCCTTGCCCCTCATTTGCCTAAAGTCATTGTGGCCTGGACACCCTTCCTGTGAACCAGGAGTGATCAAGTAGGCCAGCTCTTAATACTGCTCTGCTTCTCCAATTTGAGGCCTACTGCCTGTCAGGTATAGACTCTTCATGTGATTTGGAGTCATGAGGAAACCCAAGCACCTCTGCATGGCTTTCAAGAACTCATTTGACCCAAAGGATCCCTATTCTCACTTGATAAAGGTCATGAAACTAAGAGAGAAAGGCAAGAAACTTCATCCACAAAAACTGAACTTTTTGCCATTTTTTTTGGATGCACACATGGGATCTTTCTTTAGATCCATCTGGTGCTGAGAATTTAAGCCACAGCCTCATACAGGGCCAAGATGCTGATTCAGACGCATCCCTTTCCAAAGCAATTAAGCAAAGAGCCACAGGTTATGCCCATTCTTTTCCATATGAAAATTAATTTCTTCACGCTTCACAAAGTGTGGCCTGAGGCAAAAACCATCCTTACATTCAGGGCAACAGAACAATAGGAAAGCAAATTCCCAAAGCAGAGTTTCTCCACTGAGACTTTCCTGGTCACACTGATATCTGAGTTTTCTGAGATGCCCCCATTCCCTTCAGCTATTCAGTACATGGCCATTTCACAGAGTGTGGAAGTGGTTTATATCTTGGACACAAAACCATGAGCCTATTCTGGAGAGTTTCCAGAATTCAGGAAGACAACTGGAACTTGGGAAGATAATAGGTTTTGCCCATCTATAAGGCAAGCTGCAGTCCATTCATAAATTGGGCCGGATGAATGATGGGAGCTTTCTATTAGACAGGACACATCCATTGATGCATTGTCTTTTCTAATGTCTACAACCACGGACACAGTAGGATACACAGATATAGAAACACTTGCCTTGTCAAATGACATACAAGAAACAGTCCACTCCAAACCAAACAAACCGACTTTCCTATCTATTCTCAGAACATGAGACAAAACCGCATACTCACACCCATACTCAAATGGCACCTCCTTCTCCCAAGTAGGTGTGTGAATATATGGAGTGTCCTCTGACTGGTGGGCCATACTCTGTTCCACCGAAATGCCCTGTAGGGTCTCAGATCTTGTCTCCTTTTCCAACTCTGTGAAGTTGCCAGGAGCCATTGGTGAGCAACTATCTGCTTTCCCTGGAAAGGCCCCTCTTCAGAGCTCTCCTGGCTTTTGGCCATCCTCACATCAGTAGGTACCAAGAAAGACTGACCCTATCTTTGGTAAATCCAAACAAGTGAGCCCAATGTGACTGAGACTGGGACTGGCTCTGGATGCCTTGCTTCCTGGATCCCAAGTTCAGAGATTTCAAACACCAAGGAAGTTAGGTAGGTCAATTCCTTCAGAAACTGAAAGAGGTCACTGCCTTGACAACCACTTTGTGCTAACAGTTGTTTCATAGGGTCCCATGAAATGGAGGCTGCCCCTACTTCCTGTGACACTTTCAAAAGTAAGAATGGTATTTCAACCATAGGCACCTGGGAACAGCTCTCCACACAGGCCTGGTTTGTTCCATCTTCTCTATATTAAGAAGAAAGCGGCTGGTTCAGACACATCCCTTCGTCCTGACCAGGGTTTTTGCCATGGAAGATGATTTTTGCTCTCTTAGGTCCACCATAGCTGCCTACATCTTATCCAGGGATCATTTCTGCATGGACCTTTGAGGTTCTCAGCAGGTGGAAGATCCCCTACATTCTTGTATTGTAAGACCAACTCTGTACCTGCTCTTCTGTAAAGTGAGATTGAGTGAACAGTGTATGGTTAGGGTTAATAACAGGTTCGATTTGGGTTAGGAATCCTTCTGCGAGATGAATAATGGTATTGGAACCAACAGAAATCTAGGTAAGATTTGAAGCCCAGTAAGGCATTAGGCCCTCGAGTGGGATACTTAGTTTTGAATTATATTCTGCACAGACGTCTCAGATGAATCGATATACAATGGCATAGGACCTTGTATCTTCGATGATTGAATGTTGAAGAGAACATCCAGTCAAAAAGGGATAGTAAGTAGGATTAGGATGATAGTTGGTAGGTTTAGAAACAAGAGTGAGTATAGGAGTGGGACCAAAATTTCTTTAGCAATAGGCTTTTGCGTAGAGATTGAATATAAATGTCAGCACATGTGAAGAGTCAATCACAATAATGAACTGGGATAACATCCTCACTCCATGGGTGCATCCTTCGCCAAGTGGAGGGGCCCATGGGGGATGAACCCTTATGGCAAGGGCAGAAGATAGTTGGTCAGAGCTGTTACTCATACTTTTATATAAGAAAGAGAGATCTGTGGGGATGTAAACTTAAGAAATAAGCCTGTGAGAAGGGTAGAACATCCTTTTAAATTTTGGCAGCACGGTCTTCCATCTCCAGACGATGATGGACCTGTATGGGTTTAGAGGCCAAAATATTAATCTGTTCTTTAATAAATTGTACCAGCCTGTTTATAATGCAGGGTCCTATGGACCCAATTATAAGTAAACCCAACAAAGGGCCTAATAGGGGAAGAAGGTAGGGTAGAAATCCATAAAGCCCAGTACAGAGGGGATTTTCAAATAGTTCGCGTCATCTCTTTCTAGATCTTATTGAAGGTGCTTAATTTTAGTGCATACTATGCCTGATTTATTCGCAAAAAAGCAGCATTGTTCCCCTAAGCCCAAGCAAATACCTCCCTGGTTATCTGTCAGCAAATCTAAGCCTCGTCTTGTTGAAGGAACACTTCTGCCTGGGAGTCTATTTGGTCCTGCAGATCTTTAATGGTTCCTGATAGAGTTTGTACATCATTTATAAGTTGTTGAGACAGGCGATGGTAAGAGTGTATAGCTGTGCCTAAGCCAGTGTACCTGTGCCCACAGCAGCTGTTATTCCAAAGCTGGCAATGAGTGGTAAGGCCTGTATTGCCCGCCTGTGTCTTTTGACTAAGGTGTCTAGGCTAGGAATGGGTAGAGGTTCGTCTCCTGGGACTATAGTTATATCAGGGAGTAATAAGGCAAGAACAGAGCCACCGGTCCAATTCGCTGGAAGCCTGGGGAAGGCCAAGTTTCCTCCACCCATTAAAACTCTGCCATTGGGAGGACAAAGAGTTGGGGTGGGTGAGGAATAATTTTGTATGTTGAGCAATTTTCAAAGAAAGTAACTCCAACATCAATATCATAGGTGTTATTCTGCATCGCGCCTAAAAGACATAATGTAATAGTGCCTATAAGTTGTACTTAAAAAGGAAATCCGGGTTGGCATGTATTATCATAGTCTATGATAGAATTAATAGGAACTGCCATAGTCATAATTGCCCCTGTTGTCATGCAGAGCCAGCAATCATCAGCAAGGGTGTGGTTGGAATTATTAAGCAAGTAGAAGGTAGTTTCCAAAATATCTAATGTATTGGTATCTAAACCTGGGAGCTGAGATTTAGGCAACATTAAGGGATGATATGTGAGCTCAGGGATTTGGGGTTTCAAAAGTTTGATTATGTGATGATGTTTGACAGCATCAGTGGTTCTTCCACCATCAGTGACCCCTGTAGGGGCCTTAATGGGCCAGCAGGAGGGTTTACCGACAGGGCCTTGGCAACCAGCTGACTGTAGCTTGGTGTATTTGCCTTCTACTCCCTGGTCAAATAGAACGGAGGTATAATGAATAGTGGTCCCCCCTGCTGCATGAGTTTTAGTTTGGGAGGCTTCAAAAAATTGTTCTCCCTGCTTGTTAACACAAATTGAGGGCGACACATAACAAGAGTCATGCCTCGCCTGGGTATGCGAACAGGTTGCAGAAGAATTTTGGAGAGCTTTACTTGTACTAGGGGGAATAAACTTTGGCTTGTTAACACATACCCATTTAGGCTGATGAACTCCTCCAAGTTTATGGTCAACCTCGGCATGGAGGTAAGCCACCTTAGTCACGCAGTCAGCAGTCTCGGTCCAACTAGTGGGAGCCTGAGTCCAAGATCATCACTTGCATTCACAGGGGGGCCCAAAAACTTACACCATGATGTTGGAACGTGGAGGGCCAAGGCCTCCATGTACAAACCTGTTAAGCAGAAGTGCCTAAATCAGGATCCTCACACAGATTGTTGGCTGCATCTGAAAAAGAACAAAATTTGTCCTCAGGGGGAGGCCCTCCATCCCTGTGTTGAGGTAAGTCATTAACCTGTTTAACCAGGAATTCTGGTAACCATCTTGGGGCTGATTGCTCTTTGTCCAAAAGACAAGCTGAGCCTCGTCCCCAGATGAGAACAGGATCTGGACCTTTCCATTTATTTGTAAGGGAATTGCACCACATAAGAGGTGGGCGAACAGAATTGGACAAGGGATGCCAGTTTCTGTCTGCGGCCGAATGGCCTTCACTGTCTAGGGTAAGAAAAATAAGGGCAAGTAAGGCATGGTTAAGGCGATGCCTGGGAGTGGTAAATACAAGGGCGGAAGCCTTATGGAGGGTTATCCAAGTCTATAAGGTAAGGTGGGCACGTTCCACAACGCCTTGGCCCTGAGGGTTGTATGGAATTCCAGTAGTATGACGAATTTGCAAGGTAGCACAAAACTATTTAAACTTGGCACAGGTATATGCAGGATAATTATCTGTTTTAATATGTATTGGTTTACCCATTATGGAAAAGGCTGAAATAAGAGGAGAAAGGACATATTTGGTAGCCTCTCCTGAATGTGGTGATGCAAAAATAAAGTCGCTGAAGGTATCTATAGAAACGTGTATATATTTGGTAATTTCAATTTCAGGAAAATGAGTAACATCCATTTTCCAAAACTGATTGGGCAGTAATTCTCGGGGGTTAACTCTCATGTGTTGAATGGGGAGGGAGACAGTGCAACCTGGGCATGCTTTTACTATTTCTCGTGCCTGTTGCAAGGTAATTTTACAAAGTAATTGAAGGCTCTTGGAATTTAGATGGTGAAGATTGTGTAACTCTGTGGCCTTTTGAATGGAGCCCACAAAAATTGGAAAGATGGAACGAGTTGCTGCATCAGCTTGGGCATTACCTTGTGTTAGAGGCCTGGGATGATCAGAGTGTGCCCTGATGTGTTCTAAGAAAAATGGGTGTTGTCTGGCCTGAATTAGCTGCTGAAGCTGATGAAAAAGAAAGGCCACATTGGAAGAAGCCTTAATGGTGGGGGAAATGTCCAGCAGGGGCACAGAATGAGCAATGTAGGCACTGTCTGTATAAATATTAACAGGATTATCAAAAAATATTATAAAAACTTGTGTTATGGCAAACAATTCCACAACCTGTGCTGACTGATAGATAGTATCAAAGATGGTAGGCTGGTTATTGACAACAAAGAGCGCTCAGCCATTACTGGAACCGTCTGTAAAGACATTAAGGGCTTGAGGAATGGGAGCCTTTTGAGTAATTTTGGGAAAAATAAATGGATGTAACTGGACAAAATGTAAAAGGGGGTCATTGGGGAGGTGGTTATCAATTGTTCCCCAAAAGCCTGATAGGGCAATACCCCATTCATCCCGTGTCTGTATTAAAAATTTGGTTTGGTCCTTCATATATGGAATTAAATTATTATGAGGTTCTTTGCCAAAATGTTGTCGAGAATCAAATGACCTTTAATAATAATAGAAGCTACCTGAGCAAGATTAACAGTAATAACCTTGGAGGATGTGGTGGGTAAATGGACCCAAAGCAAGGGGCAGCCTTTATTTTTAAAATGTGGATCTCGCTGCCAAATTATTCCTGTGGGTGTATGAGGAGTTTCTTAAATAACCAGAACCAGAGGAAGGTTATAAGAAATTTGTGTAACAAACTGTTGGGCAATGGCTTCTGTGACTTGGTTCAATGCCTGTAATGCCTCGTGTGTAAGCTTTTGAGAGGAGGAGGGGTGGGAATCACCTCTCAAAATATAATTAAGGGACAAAAGTACACAAGTGGGTAATTTTAAATATGTTCTTAGCCATTTAATATCCCCCAGTAATTTTTGAAAATCATTAAGAGTGTGAAGATGGTCCACACGTAGTTGTATTTTAGGAATTTGAATCTGATTATCTTGAAGTTTAAGGCCCAAATAGGTATAACAGTCCTGTGTTTGAACCTTATCAGAAGCTATCTGTAGTCCCACGGTAGTGAGGGTTTTGTAAAGGTCCAGGTAACAATTATTAACGTCATGGATATTAGGTGCAGCAATTGACAAATCATCCAATTAATGTAAAATATGAATTTGTGAACATTGCTCTCTCACAGGGTCTACTGCTTGAGCAACGTATTTTGGGCTAAGACTAGGGCTGTTGGCCATACCTTGGGGAAGAACCTTCCATTGAAATCTCTGCATAAGGCCCTGAAAATTAATGTGAGGGAGACTAAAGGCAAAATAGGGTCTATTTTCAGGATGTAAAGCAATGGTAAAAAAGCAATCTTTTAAGTCAACAACCATTTTACAATAGTTTTTGGGAATAGCCACTGGTGTGGGAATGCCTGGCTGTAGTGCTCCCATCAGGCATATAACTTTATTAATGACACACAAATCTTGTAAAAGGCGCCACTTGCCTGATTTTTTCTTGATAACAAAAATAGAATTATTCTATGGTGAGCTTGATGGCTCTACATAGCCAGCTGCCAGCTGTTCCTGCACTAACATGGAGGCAGCCTCCAATTTTTCTTGGGTAAGGGGCCACTGATCCACCGACACAGGAGTCTGAGTCTCCCAAATAATTTTATCTGCATGGGGTACAGGAGGGTCAGGGACCAACACTAAAAATCCAAATACCCAAGTCTATATGTATTTGTTTTTTGTAAGGGTTGTATAGGCTCAACCAGTCCTTGTCTCAGTCTCCCCATGCCTGTACCAGGGACAAAATTCATTTGAAGCATTTGATGAGTCACCATGGAATTGGGACTGGAAAGAATAACTTACATTTGACTCAAAATATCTCGGACGTATAGGTTAAGATGAAGGTCAGGAACAAAGAAAGGAGTGACAGTTCCCATATTACCCTCTGTATCAGTCCAGCTAAGAGCCCTAGAGCTGACCAGAGGATTTTTTGACTGTCCTATCCCTTTAAGGTCTGTAAAGGATGGGGTGAGGGGCCAACCTGTTGGCCAGTATTTTTGAGAAATAATTTTGGCATCAGCTCCAGTATCAAGAATTCCTTGGAATTCATTTCCTTCAATAAGTAAGATAAGGGTGGGTCTATTGTGAGAAATGGGCTGAACCCAATATACATCAGAGGAGCCCAAGGAGGTAGTCCCCCTCGGTAGGTTTGAGTGGTGGAAGTGCCTCCTGAATCCAAGGGAAGGAGTATTAATTGTGCAAGTCTTGTTCCTGCTGGGATGGCCGCAACTCCATTAATAGCTGTGGCCAGTATTTTTATTTCTCCAGTGAAATAATTATCTTTAATGCCAGGGAAGACCTGAACACCTTGTAAGGTAGTAGAGGCTCTTTCAAGAATAAGGGCACACATATGAGATGGAGTGGGACCCATAATTCCAGTGGGTATTATCTGGGGCCCTTGCATTGAGTCTAATATTGTATCGGTGGCGGCAAAAAGGTCCAATCCTGCGCTGCCTGGGGTGGCTAATTGGAATGAGGCAATTGTGGAGAAGGATTTTGAGATAGGCTGCTGAGGGCATTTGTCTTAGATCTACACTCACTGGCCCAGTGAGGACCTTTACCTCATCTAGGGCAAAGGGTAGCTGGGGGCAGTTTAGCCTCAGTTTGAAAAGACACTATTCTTAGGATTTGTTTGCCTGTCAGACACTCACGTGCAAAATGGCCAGGTTGTTTACAAGTAAAGCAACTACGTGAGCCAGGATTGTGAAAGGCCTTGGTAAAGGCGGCACCGAGGGTGAGACGCATGGCAAGGGCTACACCCAACGCTGCACAGAGTCCAATAAAGTCAGAAAGTGTCACTTTTTTCTTATGTGGTCGAAGAACATCCTGACATACCAGGTTGGCATTTTCAAAGGCAAGATGTTTTACAAAGGTGCTTTCGCTTTTGCTTGGTCCAAGCAAGAATCCCGCAGCTAGGTTAAGCCGGGGAACAAAGTCGCTATAAGGCTTGTCGGGCCCTTGTCGAATTTTTGCCAGGGAAGTCGTAGCAGAGGCCTTTTGAGGGAGGCGTCTCCAAGCATGTAAGCCAGCCATCTGAATCTGTGTCAAAAGTCCAGCAGGGAAACGTGCCAGTTAAGTTTTAGTGTCAAAAGGCGCATTGCCCACTAGCTTAACATAAGTCCAGGAATTAGAGGAGGGCTTAGTTAAATTTTTCTGAGCAGTTTCCTGACAGTGCTCTTTGAAATCTGCATTCCATAACAGGAAGTCTGCGGCATTGAGGGTAGCTTGGTCTAAAAATTTCCAATTATTGGGAGTAAGACATTGTGTCATGTAGCTTTCTAATAATGCCTACGTGTAGGGTGCAATGGGTCCATAGTGAGCACAAGACTTTTTAAGTTTTTTCAAGAAAACGCATGCTTAATGTTTTGTAGACACTCTGGGTTCCTTCCTGCCTAGGGATGAAGTCCTCATCCTCTGAGTCCTGATCTCCTTGATCCATTTCCCCCGCTTCCTCCTCTTGATCCTCGTCTAAGTCTTTGACATCAACCTGGGCAGGCTTAACTATCTAACTGAGGGTGACTGAAAAGTGAGAACAGTCCAATGGAGCGGCTTAGCCTTTGTATTAGACCACTTTGGGCCAGCTTGTGTTGACTCCATGCCTAAGGCTAATGAATAAAGCTCAGAGTCAAGGGATCTTAATTCTTTTTAAACTTGGATCTCTTCCAGTCTATGTTGGAGAGACTCTCCCAAGGGAGCCAGGTTAGGCAAGGGAATTGGGGAAAAAATATCTGGTGGGGGGATTTGGCCCCTGAAGGGCCAGAGCACAAAAAGCAGGAGAGATATAGGAGGGAGGTGGATGTGTAAGTCCTATAGGCTGTGGCTGGGTCCTAAGCAGTGGCAGGTCTTATGTATCATAGGGAGTTGCTTCCTTCTCCAAGTTAGCCTTCTCCCCAGGGGTCAATGTGTCTCCAGGATTTAAAACTGGATAAAGGCGGTTGGTAACCATTGGAGCCCTATTCATTAGGGTGGTATTTTGAGGGGGACCAGGAAGGTTTCCAGGGTCCTGGGGAGACTGAGAATGGTCTATGTCTATACTAATTGATGGGCATGCGAGGGGGGACGAGAGGTCTTTTGCACAGTCTCTTTCCTAATCCTGAAAAGTTTTAAGGTACCATTGTCAAAGGGTGAACTTTTAAGAAATTCATTAATTAATTTCCAGTAAGAAAAGGTGGGAACAGGCAATTTTTCTGTCCAAAGGATTCATAATAATCTTTTAAACAGTCTCCTACTCTAAGCCATCTTTTACCATTAATGGTCCCTTCAAGGTGAAATCATAGACACAATTCCCCTATGTATGAAAAGAAAAATTTTAAGTCCTTTTTCTTAACACGTGCCCCCCATGTCTTGAAGGAATCCTTGAAGCCCGACAAATACAAATCATGTGACAAAACTGCTTGACCCATGGTGGGTCACTCCCCGTGCGTCATCCCCACTCTCCTCCTGGATCTGTCTCTCAGTGGTGTCTGCTGAGGCAATTGTGAGCTCCGCTTGACCAAGTTTTCCAGGAGGACGGGGTTCCCTATGACTCAAAGGCTCGAGCCCCAGTCAGTGGGTGCCAGATGTCCCGGCTGGCAGGACACATCAACGTGGGCAGCGAACCAAGATAGGGAGGAATGAAGGGACAAGAGACACGAGAGATGACAGGAAGACAGGAGTTCTGATCAACCTTCAAAATACATTGTTCACACAGGGGATTTTATATGCTGGAGATGGGAAAGCTCTCTTATCGGCAGTTCCTGGATGTCTACACAAGGTGAGATAACCTCAGGATATTTCAGGAAGACAGATGGCCACAGGATGTCTCAGGGACACAGATGGCTAAATGATGTCTCCAAGAAATGATGTCTCCCTGGGTGTTGTTTCTTATAAGTGTCAGGCTATTCTTTGAAGGAGAATTCCTTCTACCCCTGACAGTCAGGGATTCAGTATTTCCAATGGAAAACTGAAAAAAGAATGCAATGTGTATGCAAATATGTGCTACCCCAAAATCTTCCCACTTTCATTCAGAACAATGCCTTGACATTACCTTCACCCCAAGTAAGACACAATTAGAGAAGATTTGAAAATCTGTGAATACACATCTGGAATGGAAAATGCTCAGGAGTTCACAAACTTGAAGGTGGTAGAGGAGTTTCCAAAAGCAAAGAACAGGGTAATAACTCCACAAACATGGAGCTCTGCCGGCATAAAGATTTCTTGAGAAACTGCTTCTGAGGTTGGGAACTTGAAATATATGTTGTTTTCAGGAGCTTTAGCTTCCTTTGTATTGAGACCATCAAATCTGGGTCTGCATCTATGTGACCTGGAGGACATGGTTTCATATTTTTCAATGGATATGAGGCAGTAGTGCTGAATTCTCTCTTTGTAGGTAAACTGTTGCTCATTTCAGTGAATGCTCTGGAGAACTCTCACAGGCAAGTCTTCCCAAAGAGTGGCCAAAAGGACACATGAAGCCAGGCCCATTGAGGTCTACAATGTGAGGTACGTGTGTGTTTTGACTCTCAACTATGGTACCGAAGTCTTTCAGAATAAAATCATGTGATATCCTGGCTGAGATTCCCAGTGATCAGAGGAAAGCCACCCTGGGCCTAGATCTCAGTTTCCAAGGGCGACTCTCATGCGTGGCCTCCTAAAATCCCAATAAAATTCATGGCAATACTTCTCTGAGGTCAGTTCCAAAACCCAGTCTCTAAGGGGAATCACACCAGAGTTCAAGCCCTGGTGGACCCAGTCATTTCTTCCAACCGCCTCACAAATGACCAAAATTAAAACCAAAACTCTCCCACATGGCCCTCATCTTCTTCCATATAGTCACTCATCGTAACCTTTGCCAGGAGTTTTCCATGAGGGGCACAGTCAAAGACAGTGTCCAAAATAAACTCACTTGCCCCTCATTTGCCAATATTCAAGGTGGCCTGGACACCCTTCCTGTGAACCACGAGTGATCAAATAAGCCTGCCGTTAATACTGCTCTATTTCTCCAATTTGAGGCCTACTGACTTTTAGGTATAGATTATTTATGTGATTTGGAGTCATGAGAAAACACAAGAACCTCTGCGGGACTTTGAAGAACTCATTTGACCCAAAGAATCCCTAATACGTTAATCCCTAATACTCGTTAATACGGCACTGCTTCTCCAATTTGAGGCCTATTGACTGTGGGGTTTAGATTCTTTATGTGAATTGGAGTCATGAGAAAAACCAAGCACCTATGGGCTAGCCTCTGCAGGGTTTTGAGGAACTCATTTGACCCAAATGATCACTAGTCTCACTTGATGAAGGTCAGGAACCTTACAGAGGTAGGCAAGAGACTTCATTCACAATGACTGCTCTTTTGGCAATTTTTGTTTTAGATGCACACATTGGATCTTTTTTTTAGATCCTTCAGGTGCTGAGAATCTAAGACATAACCTCACACAGGGCCAAAAATCTGATTCAGACACATCCCTTTCCAAAGAAATTAAGTAAAGAGCCACAGGTGATGCCCTTTCATTTCCATTTGAAAACTGTTTTCTTCATGCTTCACAAAGGTTTGGCCTGAAGAAAAGACCTTCCTCACATTCAGGGCAACAGAACAATTGGTAAGCACAGAACTTGGAGGTGGTACAAATCATGGAAACAAAATCGTGAGCCTATTCTGAGAGTGATCAGTTTTCAGGAAGAAAACAGGAACTTAGGAAGATAGTAGATGTTGCCCATCCATAAGTCAAGCCGCAGTCCATTCATACACTGGACAAGATAAATCCTGGAATGCTTTCTACTAGACAGGACACATCCACTGATGCATTCTCTTTTCTAATGTCTACAACCACGGACACAGTGGATGCACAGAAAAAGAAACACTCGCCTTGCGAAACGTCTTACCAGAAACAGTTCACTCCAAACCAAACAAACCACCTTTCCTAACTATTCTTAGAACATGAAACAAAACCTCAAACCCACACCCAAATCCACAAAGGCACCTCCTTTGCCCAAGTAGGTCTGTAACTATCGGGAGTGTCCTCTGAATGGTGGGCCATACTATGTTCCGCTGAAATGGCCTGTCCTGTGTCAGATCTGGTCTCCTTGGCCAACTCTGTGAAGTTTTCATGAGCCAGCGGTGATCCACTACCTGGTTTCTCAGGAAAGGCCCATCTTCAGAGCTTTCCTGACATTTGGCCATCCTCACATCAGTAGGTACCAAGAAAGACTGACTCTGTCCTTGGTAAATCCAAACAAGTGAGAACACTGAGACTGGGACTGGGACTGGCTCTTGGTGCCTGGCTTCCCGGATCTGAGACTTCCATCACCAAAGAACTAAGGTGAGGTTACTTCCTTCAATATCTTAATGAGGTCACTGCTTTGGCAACCACTTTGTCCTAACAGTTCCTTCCAATGGTCCTATGATGGAGGTTGCCCCTACTTCCTGTGATACTTTCACAAGTTAGAATGGTATATCAACCATAGGCATCCGGGAACAGCTTACCACACAGGACTGGTTTGGTCCATATTCTCTACATTAAGAAGAGAGAGGCTTATTCAGAAGCTACCCATCATCCTTACCAGGTTGTTTCCCATGGAAGGTGACTTTTGCTCTCTCAGGTACTTCATAGCTGCCCGCATCTTTCCCTGGGATCAAATCCGCATGGACCTTTGAGGTTCTCAGCAGGTGGAAGATCCCCTACATTCCTGTATTTTAAGATGAACTCTGTCCCTGCCCTTTTGTAAAGTTAGATTGACGGATCAGTGTATGGTTAGGGTTAATACCTTGTTCGATTTGGGTTATAAATCATTCTGCAGGATGATTACTGCTATTGGTAACCTGCAATATTTATAAGATTATAGAGGTGAAATATAAGTACAAAAACAGAAATCTATGTAAGATTTGTAGCACAGAAGGGCATTAGGCCCTTGATTTGGATACTTAGCTTTGAATTACATTCTGCAGAGATGTCTCAGATAATGCGATATACAATTGCAAAGGACCTTGTACTTTGGATGATTGATTGTAGAAGAGAACATTTACTCAAATTGGGAGAGTCAGTAGGAATAGGAAGATAGTCTGTAGGTTTAGGAAGAAGAGTGAGTATAAAATTTGGAACAAATGTTCTTTAGCAATAGGGTTTCAATTATAGAGTGAATGTAAATGTAAGCACATGTGAAGACTCAGTCACAATGATGAACTGGAGAAAATATAGGAAAAAAGATATCAATAGAGACATTACAAAATCAGGCAATTATAATGTGAGTGATAGGATTAGACATTTTCAACATGGTTAAGATTGAATGCATAATCTTAGGAAGAAAAAATATGTAGTTACCAATAGGAATAACATTTGAAAGCATTAGGCAACCTGGACATGGATGTTTTTAGAAATCCATGTTCACTTTCCATTTAGGCTTTGGTACAATCATAAGTGTGACCTTTGCATTTTCTGCCCAGAAAATTATTGTGATAAAATGTATCTGTGGATCATGTGATATGAGTATTTCTTTCACCATTTCTGGGAGCAATATTTGAAGACATATAAATTAGTATTGGGGGTACAAAGTGGTGTACCATGTGTCAATGAATATAGAGATAATGGATGAATAGAATATACTGTGAATAAATAATCTAACTGGTTCCACTTTAAATAATGGATTGAATTGATATCTGAAAATATATAAGATATCATATATTGACATACAATCATTCATTCCAACCAGTTATGTATCTAATGGTAATCTTAGGGTTATTGTTTATCATGAAGTGTGTGTGAGTTTTGCTTCAAAAGTGATTATGGAAATCGAAAATAATGTGTTTGGAAAGAAGTCTCATGAAAAGACCAGTCAAGAAATATGGAGGAATACATGAGTTGTGAAGCAGGAAGTGATTGAAAGTGAAACAAATGCCTATAAATTTGCTAAATTGTGGATGAAATATACATCCTATAATGTGCATAAACTGATGAAATAGTAGTGTACCAGTGTTGAATACAAATGAAGGGCAAAATACATATCATGTCCCATAGGAATCGACTTGCATTGATGTTAAACTGAGTCAGTTACTGTAGAAATATTAGGATTCGCGTGCATCATTCACTGAATTTAGTTTTCTTTTTTTAAAACTTTTTATTAATGGTTGTTCAAAACATTACATAGTATTGTGGTGAGCGTCACAGGTTGGGGGGCCTGGCTTGAGGAAAAAAAGAGAAGGCCCTAGACACTCAGGATTGGAGATCCGCCTATTCTGGGATAAAGAGTTGCTGCACAGTGATTGCTTCCCACCTATTGAGAGTAGAAGCTTGGCCCAATGCACACAGCTCCACCTACTGGAAGAGAAGTTAATTGAACTCTATTACTGCATGTATTATTATTATTTTTTTCTTTTTATTTTCTTCTTTTTCTTTCATTTTCATTTTTTTGTTGTTGTTCTTTAACTTTTTTTAATGTTTTTATTTTTTAAAATTTTTAAAATTTATTATTTTATGATTCTTTTAAATTTTAATTTTCATTTTTATAATTATCATTATTATTTCTAAAAAATTTTATTTCTTTCTTTATTTTCTATTTTTTTTCTTTTGTCTTTTCATTTCTTTTCAATTTTCTTATTCTCCCTTCCTTGAATTCTACCTGCCTACTCTCATTCTCTTTAGTGACTTCTTCCCATCCCTACTACTATCTTTCCTCCCAAGCTTCAAATAAATTTATAAGAGTAAGCAGTAACTCAGCAGTCAAACAGAACAAGAAGTAACATTAGCAGCATAAAAAAGCAAGGATGAAAATGTGTACATACAATGAAGGACAACCTAGATAATCAGGAGGACCTAGAATCATCAAGAAAATGGTCATATAAAGAACTCAAGGAATACCTTAGACAGATGGAATGGAACCTTAAAGAGGATACGAGACAGCAATTCCAAACAGTGAAAGAACACATTGAAAATGAATTACATAAACAGATAAAAGAAGATGTTAAGCGTCTTTAACAGGAGATAGAGATTATAAAAGAAATCAAACAATAATTCTAGAAATGAAGGAAACGATAAACCAAATTAAAAACTCAATTGAGAGTATCACTAACAGAGTGGAGCAAGTAGAAGCCAGAACGTCAAATAATGAAGAAAAAATATATCATCTTGAAAGGAGTCTAGCCAACTCCGAAAAACTGGTAAAAAATCATGAGAAAAACATCCAAGAGATATGAGATAACATAAAAAAACAAACTTATGAGTCATCTGGATAGAGGAAGGTACAGAGATTCAAACCAAGGGAATGAGTAACCTGCTGAATGAAATAATTTTAGAAAACGTTCCAGAAATAAAAAAGGAAGCGGATATACAAATTGTAGATGCATACAGGACACCAAGCACACAAAATCACAGTAGACCAATGCCAAGACACATTGTTACGAAAATATCCAATAAACAGACCAAAGAGAAATTATTAAAAGGTACATGAGAAAGGAGGCAGATGACATTCAGGGGTAAACCAATAAGGTTAACAACAGATTTTTCATCACAGACGCTGAAAGCGAGAAGATCCTGGAACAATGTATTTCAAATACTGAAAGACAATGGATGCCAACCAATAATTCTGTATCCAGCAAAATTAAACTTCAGGTACGACAACAAAATAAAAATATTTCATAATTAACAAAAGCTAAAAGAATTTGCAGCAAGAAAACCAGCATTGCAAAGTGTCTTGAGCAAAACACTACACGAGGAAGAAATGAAAAACAACAACCAAAACTATCACTGGGAAGTGCCTCAGTAATAACAGAGGGAGGGGGAAAAGCTAATCATGGAGAAACAAACTACATTAAAAAAATAAATAATCAAAATGGCTGGCAGTACAAACCATATATAAATAATAACTCTAAACCTTAATGGTTGAACTCTCCAATAAAGCGAGATAGGCTGGTAACTTGGATTATAAAAACAAATCCAACAATATGTTGCCTCCAGGAGACACATCTGAATGGAAAAGGCATACACAGGCTGAAGGTGAAAGGTTGGGAAAAAATATACCATGCATACGGTCCTCGTAAGCAACCAGGGGTGGCCATCCTCACATAGAATAAAATCGACTTCAAGACTAAGTTATTCAAAAGGGATAAGTATGGATATTATATAACTTTAAAAGGAATCATTCACCAACAAGACATAAAAATTATCAATATTTATGAACCAAATAATGGTGCTGCGACCTTCATAAAACAAATTCTCCTCAAGTTCTGGAATCAAATAGACAACAACACAATAATTATCGGTGACTTCAACACAGCTCTCTCACCATTGGACAGATATTTCAAACAAAAGTTGAATTAAAAAATATAGAATTCAATATCACAATCAATAACCTAGACTTAACTGAAATATATAGAATATACCAACCATCATCAAATGGATATACTTTTTTTCAGCAGCACATGGATCCTTCTCAAAAATAGACCATATATTATGCCATAGGGCAACCCTCAGTAAATATAAAGGGGCGGAGATAATACCATGCATTTTTTCTGACTATAATGGAATGAAACTGTAAATCAATGATAAAAGAAGGAAGAAAAGTCCTACATCACATGGAAAATGAACGATATGTTACGGAATGATCAATGGGTTACAGAAGACATAAAGGTGGAAATCAAAAAATTCTTAGAGATAAACGAAAACACAGACACAACATATCGGAATCTACGGGACACAATGAAAGCAGTTTTAAGAGGGAAATTCATCACCTGGTGGTTATTCCTCAAAAAAAAAAAAGGAAAAACCAACAAATAAATGAGTCACAACACACGTTACAGAACTCTCTCCAGCACTCTGTCCCAGTTGAACTCCTTGTATTTTGTGAAGCAAAAACCATATTCCCAGTGCAGCAGCAAGAAGCACCACAAAATGTGAAGGATGACCAAATGTCTTCACAGTCCCCACCAGGAGACACTTGGCTTCCTGTGGCCACAGTTTACCTACAAAGAGAGAATTCAGCACTGCTGCCTCAGGTTCATTGGAATATAAGAAACCATGTCTTCCAGGTCACATAGATGCAGACCCAGATTTGATGGTCTCACTACAAAGGAAGCTAAAGCTCATGACAACAACATATATTTCAAGTGCCCAACCTCAGAGGCAGTTTCCCAAGAAGTCATAGGCCAGCAGAGCTCCATGTTGGTGGAGTGTTTACCCTGTCCCTTACTTTTGGAAGCTCCTCTACCACCTCCAAGGTTGTGAACTCCCGAGCATATTCCATTCAGATACATAATCACAGATTTTCACACTTTTCTCCTCTTATTGTGTCTTACTTGGGGCGAAGGTAATATCATGGCACTTCTCTGGATGTGAGTGGGAAGATTTTTGTGTAGCACATGTTTACATACACATTGGAGTCATTTTCCAATTTTCCATTTGAAATACTGAATCCCTGACATTAACCCCTACCCTACTGGACTCTGACTAATAATCTTAATATGATGGTGAGAAATAACCCAAAAAGAATAGAAATACAAGCAGTTCAGAGGAGGCATGGTGTGTAGTTGGAATTGCCTTTTGCATTATATAGTGTAGGAGTTATAAATCTAGTCAATTTTTTGTTGAAATAACTCTACATGTGTTTTTAAAGTTAACAAATATGTGAATTCCTGTCTCCCTTTCTCTGTAGCCTATACGGTGCATGTATTTTTATATGCACATAGAAAATCCTATCTGGTATCACACGTATATACATGTGAGGTGGCTGAATTGGCAGATACAAATTGTGAGAAGAGATCACTCCTCCTAAACGCTGTTGGAACTGAAAATTCAACCTATGGGTCAGCTTCCAAGTTGAATAACATTATACATAAATCCATGTTCAGTAAATGAATATTTTTGCATCTGTGGATTATATATATTTCATGATGAATTTCGATTGCATATATATTGCTACTTTTTTTCTTTTATTGGTTGTTCAAAACATTACAAATCTCTTCACATATCATATTTCATACATTAGATTCAAGTGGGTTATGAACTCCCATTTTTACCCCAAATACAGATTGCAGAATCACATCGGTTACACATCCACATTTTTACATAATGCCCTATTAGTTACTTTTGTTTCCTGCTACCTTTCCAATACTCTACTATCCCCCCTCCTCTCCCCTCCCATCTTAACTCACTACCCCATCTACTCTAATTCATTTCTCTCCTTGTTTATTTTCCCATTGCCCTCACAACCTCTTACATGTAATTTTGTGTAACAATGAGGGTCTCCTTCCATTACCATGCAATTTCCCTTTTCTCTCCCTTTCCCTCCCACCTCATATCTTTGTTTAATATTAATCTTTTCTTCCTGCTCTTCCTCCCTGCTCTGTTCTTAGTTGCAATCCTTATATCAAAGAAGACATTTGGTATTTGTTTTTTAGGATTGACTAGCGTCACTAAGCATAATCTGCTCTAGTACCATCCATTTTCCTGCAAATTCCATGATTTTGTCATTTTTAGTGCTGCGTAATACTCCAGGGTGTATAGAAGCCACATTTTTTTTTTATCCATTCATCTACTGAAGGACAACTGTGTTGGTTCCACAGTGTAGCAATTGTGAATTGTGCTGCTATGAACATTGATGTGGCAGTATCCCTGTAGTACACTCTTTTAAGGTCTTAAGGGAATAGTCCAAAAAGGGCAATAGCTGGGTCAAATTGTTGTTCCATTCCCAGCCTTCCCCAGAATCTCCATACTGCTTTCCAAATTGGCCGCACCAGTTTGCGGGAACATCTCTCCACACAGGCCTGGTTTGGTCCTTCTTCTCTACATTAAGAAGAGAAAGGCTTATTCAGACACAACCCTTCATCCTTAAAAGGTTGTTTCCCATGGAAGATGACTTTTGCTCTCTCGGGTCCTTCATTGCTGCCTACATCTTCTTCAGGGATCAAATCTACATGGAACCTCAAAGGTTCTCAGCAAAGTGGAAGATACCCTAAATTCCTGTATTGTAAGATGAACTCTGTACCTGCTCTTCTGTAAAGTTAAATTGAGGGAACAGTGTATGGTTACGGTTAATAACATGTTCGATTTGGGTTAGTAATCATTCTGCTGGATGAATAATGGTATTGGAAAACTGCCATATTTACAAGAATATACACCTGAAATATAAGTATGAAAACAGAAATCTAGGTAAGATTTGAAGTCCACAAGGGCATTAGGCCCTTGTTTGGGATACTTAGCTTTGAATTACGTTCTGCAAAATTGTCTCAGATAAATCGATAATCCATGGCATAGGACCTTGGACCTTGGATGATTGATTGTAGAAGAGAACATCCACTCAAAATAGGATAGTCGGTAGGTTTAGGAAGAAGAGTGAGTATAAAATTTGGACCAAATGTTCTTTAGCAATAGGGTTTTGGTTATAGAGTGAATGTAAATGTCAGCACATGTGAAGAGTCAGTCACAATGATGAACTGGAAAAAATATAAGAAAGAAGATATCAATAGAGACAATACAAAATCAGGCAATTATAATGTGAGTGATAGGATTAGACATTTTCAACAGGATTGAGATTGAATACATAATCTTAGGAAGAAAAAAATAGGTAGTCACCAATAGGAATGATATTTGAAAGCATTAGGCAACCTGGACATGAATGTTTTTAGTAATCCATGTTCACTTTCCATTTAGGATTTGGTACAATCATAAGTGTGACCTTTGCATTTGTGCCCAGAAAATTATTGTGATAAAATATATATGTAGATCATGTGACATGATTATTTCTTCCACTATTACTGGGAGCAATATTTGAAGACATATAAATTAGTATTGGGGGTACAAAGTGGTGTACCCTGAGTCTATGAATATAGAGATAATGCATGAATAGAACTTACTGTGAATAAATAATATAACTGGTTCCTCTTTAAATAATAGATTGAATTGATATCTGAAAATATATTAGAAATCATAAATTGACATAAAATCAGTCATTCCAACCAGTTATGTATCTAATGGTAATCTTAGGGTTATTGTTTATCATGAAGTGTGTGTGAGTTTTGCTTCAAAAGTGATAATGGAAATGGAAAATATTGTGTTTGGTAAGAAGTCTCATGAAAAGACCAGTCAAAAAATATGGAGGAATACATGTGTTCTGAAGCAGGAAGTGATTGAAAGTGAAACAAATGCCTATAAATTTGCTAAATTGTGGATGAAATATACATCCTATAATGTGCATAAACTTATGAAATAATAGTGTACTAGTGTTGAATAAAAATGAATGTCAAAATGTACGTCATGTCCCATAGGAATCTACTTGCATTGATGTTAAACTGGGTCAGTTACTGTAGAAATATTAGGATTCGCATGCATCATTCACCGAAGTGAGTTTTCTTTTTTTTTTTTAATTTTTATTTATGATTCTTCAAAACATTACATAGTTCTTGATGTATCATATTTCACACTTTGATTCAAGTGGGTTATGAACTCCTATTTTTACCCTGTATACAGATTGCAGAATCAAATCAGTTACACATCCATTGATTCACATATTGCCTTACTACTGTATGTTGTATTCTTCTGCCTTTCCTATGCTCTACTATCCCCCCTCCCATGCCCTCTCCTCCCCTCTTCTCTCTCTAATCCCACTACTCTAATAAATTTTCCCCCTTGTATTATTTTTCCCTTTCCCCTCACTTCCTCTTGTATGTAATTTTTTATAACCCTGAGGGTCTCCTTCCATTTCCATGCAATTTCCCTTCTCTCTCACTTTCCCTCCCACCTCACATCCCTGTTAAATGTTAATTTTCTTCTCATGCTTTTCGTCCCTTCTCTGTTCTTAGTTACTCTCCTTATATTAAAGAAGACATTTGGCATTTGTTTGCTAGGGTTTGGCTAGCTTCACTTAGCATTATCTCCTCTAATGCCATCCATTTCCCTGCAAATTTTATGATTTTGTCATTTTTTAATGCAGAGTAATACTCCGTTGTGAATAAATGCCACTTTATTTTTATCCATTCATCTATTGAAGGGCATCTAGGTTGGTTCCACCGTCTTGCTATTGTGAATTGTGGTGCTATGAACATCGATGTAGCAGTTTCCCTGTAGCATGCTCTTTTTAGGTCTTTAGGGAATAGAATGAGAAAGGGAATAGCTGGGTCAAATGGTGGTTCCATTCCCAGCTTTCCAAGAAATCTCCATACTGCTTTCCAAATTGGCTACACCAATTTGCAGTCCCACCAGTAATGTACAAGTGTACCTCTTTCCCCACATCCTCCCCAGCACTTGTGTTTGTTTGGCTTCATAAATGCTGCCAATCTTACTGGAGTGAGATGGTATCTTAGGGTGGTTTTGATTTGCATTTCTCTGATTGCTGGAGATGGTGAGTATTTTTTCATGTACTTGTTGATTGATTGTATGTCCTCCTCTGAGAAGTGTCTGTTCAGATCCTTAGCCCATTTGTTGATTGGGTTATTTGTTATCTTATTGTCTAATTTTTTGAGTTCTTTGTATATTCTTGATATTAGGGCTCTATCTGAAGTGTGAGGAATAAAGATTTGTTTCCAGGATGTAGGCTCCCTATTTACCTCTCTTATTGTTTCTCTTGCTGCGAAAAACCTTTTTAGTTTGAGTAAGTCCCATTTGTTGATTCTAGTTATTAACTCTTGTGCTATGGGTGTCCTTTTGAGGAATTTGGAGCCCAACACCACAGTATGTAGATCGTAGCCAATTTTTCTTCTATCAGACGCCATATCTCTGATTTGATATAAAGCTCCTTGATCCATTTTGATATAACTTTTGTCCATGGCGAGAGAAAGGGATTCAGTTTCATTTTGTTACATATGGATTTCCAGTTTTCCCAGCACCATTTGTTGAAGATGCTATCCTTCCTCCATTGCATGCTTTTAGCTCCTTTATCAAATATAAGACAGTTGTAGCTTTTTGGATTAGTCTCTGTGTCCTCCATTCTGTACCATTGGTCCACCTGCCTGTTTTGGTACCAGTACCATGATGTTTTTTTTTTTTTACTATTGCTCTGTAATATAGTTTGAAATCTCTTATCGCTATACCGCCTGATTCACACTTCCTGCTTAGAAATGCTTTTGCTATTCTGGGTCTTTTATTTTTCCATATGAATTTCATGATTGCTTTCTCTATTTCTACAAGAAATGCCCTTTGGATTTTGATTGGCATTGCGTTAAACCTATAGAGAACTTTTGGTAATATCACCATTTTGATGATGTTAGTTCTGCCTATGCATAAACAGGGTATATTTTCCATCTTCTAAGATCTTATTCTACTTCTCTTTTTAGGGTTCTGTAGTTTGCATTGTATAAATCTTTCACCTCTTTTGTTAGGTTGATTACCAAGATTTTTTTTTTTTGAGGATATGTGAATGGAGTGTTTTTCCTCATTTCTGTTTCAGAAGTTTTGTCGCTGATATACAGAAATGCTTTTGATTTATGCATGTTGATTTTATATGCTGCCACATTGCTGAATTCATTTATTAGTTCTAGTAGTTTTTTTGTAGACCCTTTTGGGTTTTCTATATAAAGAATAATGTCATCTGCAAATAGTGATATTTTAAGTTCTTCTTTTTCTATTTTTATGCCTTTAATTTCTTTCGTCTGTCTAATTACTCTGGCCAGTTTCGAAAACTATATTGAATAGAAGTGGTGATAGAGGACATCCCTGTCTTGTTCCAGATTTTAGAGGGAATGCCTTCAATTTTTCTCCATTCAGAATGATACTAGCCTGAGGGTTAGCATAAATAGCTTTTACAGTGTCGAGGTAAGTTCCTGTTATCCCTGGTTTTTCTAATGTTTTGAACATAAAGGGATGCTCTACTTTGTCGAATGATTTTTCTGCATCTATCTAGATGATCATATGGTTCTTATCTTTAAGTATATTTATGTTGTGAATAACATTTATTGATTTCTGTATATTGAACCGTCCTTGCATCTCAGGGATGAATCCTACCTGATCATGATGCACAATTTTTTTGATGTGCCTTTGTATCCAATTCGCCAGAATTTAATTGAGGTTTTTTGCATCTAGGTTCATCAGAGATATTGGTCTGTAGTTTTCTTTCTTTGAGGTGTCTTTGTCTGGTTTCGAAATCAGAGTGTTCTTGGCCTCATAGAATGAATTTGGCAGAGCTCCCTCTTTTTCTATTTCCTGAAATATCTTGAAAATTATTGGTATTAATTCTTTTTTAAAGGTCTTGTAAAACTCCGCTGTATACCCATCTGAACCTGGACTTTTCTTGGTTGGTAGTCTTTTGATTGCTTCTTCTATTTTATCCATTGATATTGGTCTGTTTAAATTGTGTGTATTCTGCTGACTCAGTTTGTGCAAATCATATGACTTAAAAAATTTATCAATGTCTTCACTATTTTCTATTTTATTGGAATATAGGTTTTCAAAATAATTTCTAATTGTCTTCTTTTTTTCTGTAGCATCTGTTGTTATATTGCCTTTTCGATCCCATATGTCAGTAATTTCAGTTCTCTCTTTCTTCGCTTAAATCCAAAACACTCCCACATGACACTCATCTTCTTCCATATAGATACTCATCATACCCTGTGGCTGGAGGTTTCTATGAGAGGCAAGGCCAAGAAAGTGTCCAAAATAAGCTCACTTGCCCCTCATTTGCCTAAAATCATGGTGGCCTGGGTACTCTTCCTTTGAACCAGGAGTGATCAAATATTCCTGCTGGTAAAGTGTTCCGCTTTTCCAATTTGAGGCCTACTAGCTGTCAGGTATAGATTCTTTATGTGATTTTGAGTCATGAGAAAACCCAAGCACCTATGGGATAGCCTCTGCAGGGATTTGAAGAATGCATTTGACCCAAAGGATCCCTATTCTCACTTGATGTAGGTCAGGAACCCAACCTAAGAAGGCAAAAAAATTTATCCACAATGACTGCTCTTTTGGCCATTTTGGTTTGGAAGCACATGAGATTTTTATTTAGATCTATCAGGTGCTGAGAATTTAAGCCACAACCTCACACAAGGACAAGAGGCTGATTCAAGCACATCCCATTCCAAAGCAATTAAGCAAAGAGCCACAGGTGATGCCCATTCATTTCCATATGAAAACAGTTTTCTTAAGGCTTCACAAAGGGGTGGCCTGAGGTAAAGACCTTCTTGACATTCAGGGTAATAGAAACATAGGTAAGCAAAAGGCCCAAAGCAGGGTTTCTCCACTAAGACTTTCCTGGTCACACTGATATCTGAGTTTTCTGAGATTCTCCCATTCCCTTCAGCTATCAGTACATGGCCATGTCACAGAGCCTTGTGGTGGTACATATGTTGGACACAAAACCATGAGCCTATTCAGGAGAGTGGCCAGAATTCACGAAGAAACAGGAACTTAGAAAGATAGTAGGTATTGCCCATCCATAGGCAAGCCACTCTCCATTCTTAAATTGGGCAGGATGAACGCTGGGACACTTTATATTAGACAGGACACAACCATTGATGCATTCGCTTTTCAAAGGTCTACAACCACGGATACAGTGGGATACACAAACAAAGAAACACTCGCCATGTCAAATGACTTATTAAAAACAGTCCACTCCAAACCAAACAAACTGCCTTTCCTACCTATTCTCATAACATGAGACAAAACCAAACTCATATGCACACCCACAAAGGCACCTCCTTTACCCAAGTAGGTCTGTGACTATCCAGAGTGTCCTCAGACTGATTGGCCATACTATGTTCCCACGAAATGGCCTGTCCTGTCTCAGATCTGGTCTTCATTACCAACTCTGTAAAGTTGTCAGGAGCCATCAGGGAGTCACTACCTGCTTTCTCAGGAAGGCCCCTCTTCAGAGCTTTCCTGGCATTTAACCATCCACAGATCAGTATTTACCAAGAAAGACTGACTCTGTCTTTGGTAAATCCAAACAAGTGAACCCAATGGGACTGGAACTGGGACTGGCTCTGGGTGCTTTGCTTCCTGGATCCCGAGTTCAGCAAATTGCATCAACAAAGAAGTGAGGTAGGTCAATTCCTTCAGGAACTGAATGAGGTCACTGCCTTGGTAACCACTTTGTTCTAACAGATGCTTTGAAGGTTCCCATGAGATGGAGGTTACCCCTACATCCTATGACACTTTCAGAAGTTAGAATTGTATATCGACCATAGGCACCCGGGAACTGCTCTCCACACAGGCTGTGGTGAGCCGTTTCTGCGGACTATGGTCGCCATTGCAAGATGGCGCTGGCTCCACTGTGGTCTGTAATAAACAACTCCTTGTTTGGGAGAGTTGGTGCATGGTTTCTCAGCACCCTGTGAGAAAGTTCCACGTGGCAGCTTCGCATTGGGGCTTGGGATGCTTTATTAAGGCTGGGAGGGGCATCCGACGGGGAATTAGAAGAAATATCAAGGGCCTGAATAAACTGCTGAAAGAAGATTCCTGAGTTGCGTCTTCCTTGTGGGCAAGGGGTCGCGACAAGTGGTGCTGAAAACCCGGGAACCAGAACTTTCAGCAGTCAGGGGTGGTGCACCAATTTGTCCCAGGTAAGTAGGACCCACGGTCAAAGCGGAGATCAGTCCTAGATAAGTAGGACCCGCTATCAAAGCGGAGATCAGTCCTAGGTAAGTGGGACCCACGGTCAAAGTGGAGATTAGTCCCAGATTAATTGGGACCCGCGGTCAAAGCGGAGATTAGTCCCAGATTAATTGGGACCCGCGGTCAAAGCGGAGATTAGTCCTAGGTAATTAGGACCCGCTATCAAAGCGGCAGCTCCTCTGTAAAGCCAGAGAGAGCATTAAATCTTATTGCAGCTGCACTGTGTACTTTCGCTCTTACTTTCACTTTTGTTTGTTGTGTGTCTTTTGTTGTGTCATGGGTGCCGTATCTTCAAGTCCGCTTCTCCTGGCCCTAGATAACCTGTTACGTTCCAAGGGCCTAAAAGTGAAACGTAGTACTTTACAGAGATTTTTACAGAAGACAGATATTGTTGCCCCGTGGTTCGCATTTTCTGGCAGCCTCACTATACCTAGCTGGGATAAGTTAGGCACAGATCTTGACTTTGCTTCTGAGCAGGGCATATTAGAGGGTGGGGTGATACCACTTTGGAAGATGATCCGTAGTTGCCTCGCAGATGGCAGATGTCAGGAAGCACTTACTAAAGGACAAGAAGTTTTAGAGCAATTACATGAAGAAAGATCAGAAATGGCAGGCAGTGAGGTATTTCAGGAGGGTGGGAGTGTGCGAAGCGAGAAACACGGGAGGAAACAATTATCTCCGGCAGGCAGTGACGTTTTTCAGGAGGATGGCAGTGTGCGGAGGGAGAAACAGGGGAGGAGGTGATTGTCTCTGGCACGGAGTGAAATATTTCAGGAGGAAGGGAATGTGCAGAGTGAGAAACAGGGGAGGAGGCAATTGTCTCTGGCACGGAGTGAAATATTTTAGGAGGAAGGGAATGTGCAGAGCGAGAAACGGGGGAGGAAACGCTTGTATCCATATCTCAGTACACTGCGCACACTCCCATGCAAAAGTGGGTCAGAAGAGGAGGAGGATGAGAAGGAGGAGCTTGGGAGACTGTCTCGGAAGCTAGGGAGTTTAACTATGGGAGAAGGGAACAAAAATAAACAGGAGCTCAAGAAAAATGATCCTCCGGACCCGCCGCCGTACGGTGAGGGTGTTTCGAGGAGAGCTTTCCATGCCCAAGCATGGAGGGCTGTTAACGCTGAGATGGGTCTTCCTTTTCCAGGTTTCCACGATGACAATAGGGGAAGATTCCATGAGCCTTTAGATTTCAAAATTGTGAAGACCCTGGCAGAGTCTGTGCACACTTATGGGGTGGATGCCGCCTTCACATTAACTCAGGTGGAGAGTCTGTCTAGATACTGTATGACTCCCTCTGATTGGGCTAGCCTTGTTCGGGCTTGTGTTTCTCCAGGCAAATATTTGGACTGGAGAGCCTTTGTGCTAGAGGGTGCTGTAGAGCAGGCTGCCCAAAACTATGCAGCGGGACACCCCCATTGGGACAAGGAAATGCTTTTGGGACAAGGCAGATTTGCTAATCAACAAACAGGATACCCCCCTGAGGTATATGAACAGATCAATAACATTTGTATCCGTGCATGGAAATCACTCCCAAATAGAGGAGAAGTGTCTGGCTATTTAACAAAAATCATGCAAGGCCCCACAGAACCTTTCTCGGACTTTGTTGCTAGGATGGTGGATGCCGCAGGAAAAATCTTTGGTGACCCTGATAGAGCAATGCCCTTGATTAAACAACTTGTTTTTGAGCAATGCACCAAAGAATGTAAAGCAGCAATCGCTCCTTATAAAAACAAGGGCATAGAAGCTTGGATGAAAGTGTGTAGAGAGCTTGGAGGACCTTTAACTAATGCAGGTCTTGCAGCTGCTGTCCTTCGGATCACAAAAGGGGGCGGTCCTGCTGCCGGAACATGCTTCCATTGTGGTCAATCCGGCCATTTCAAACGTGACTGTCCCAAAAAATGCAATTTTACTGGACCTCCTCGCGGTGGCCCTCCTAATAGCCCTTGTCAACCGGGGCTGTGTCCAAAATGCAAAAAGGGGAAGCATTGGGCAAGAGAGTGTAGATCAGTGAGGGACATCCATGGACAGCCTATTTCAGCTGGGCCAAAAAACGGCCGAAGGGGCCCCCGACCCCAGGGCCCACGAATATATGGGGCAATGGAGAATGTCACATCCGAACCCGAGACATGGCCTTCTCTGCGCCATCCCACGAGATGCGGAGAGCCACTACAGGTGCCGCGGGATTGGACCACTGTTCCACCTCCAGACTCGTATTAACACCTAAGATGGGAGTCCAATTGGTGGAAACTGAGTTCAAAGGGCCTTTACCCCCTGGCACTGTAGGTTTGTTAATTGGACGTGCATCCTCTATCCTACAAGGTCTTCATGTTTTCCCCGGAGTTATAAACCCTGATACTGTAGGGGCAGTAAAAGTTATGGTGGAAGCTCCAAGGGGCATTGTGTCTATCTCCCCAGGGGATCGGATTGCTCAATTGCTAATTTTGCCTAGTTTGCATAATCACTTCCCTGCTGACTCAAGGTCACGGACAGGAAATCAGATTGGTACCACCGGAGGAAATTGTGCCTATTTGTCACTGGATATGAGCAATCGCCCCACTTAGGAATTAAGCATAGAAGGTAAATCTATTGTGGGATTGCTGGACACAGGAGCAGATCGTAGTATCATAGCCCTTAAGGACTGGTCTAAGGGATGGCCAGTGCAGGCTTCTGATCAATCCTTAAGAGGACTTGGATATGCCCAAGCCCCTCAAATCAGCTATAGACATCTATCTTGGAAGGACTCGGAAGGACATGATGGTACCTTTCAGCCTTATGTACTTGATTTACCCATTTCTTTATGGGGCCGTGATCTGATGAAAGACATGGGGTTCACTCTTAGTAATGACTATTCCCCAGTGTCTCAACATATCATGCAAAATATGGGGTATAGGCCAGGTCTAGGACTAGGAAGGCACCTACAGGGATGTAAGCATCCTGTGCAAGGTCATCAAAAGCTTAACAGGTTTGGTCTGGGTTTTTCCTAGGGGCCACTGGGGCTCAAATACCTATAACATGGCTCACCGAGGAGCCTGTTTGGGTGCCTCAGTGGGCTCTTCCCTCGGTAAAACTGGCAGCAGCCCATGATCTAGTCAAAGAACAATTTGATTTGGGTCACATCCAACCTTCTACTTCTCCATGGAAGACTCCCATATTTGTCATTAAGAAAAAATCAGGGAAGTGGCGCCTACTGCATGATCTACGAGCCGTTAATGCTCAGATGCAGCTTATGGGGCCCATTCAAAGAGGGCTGCCTCTGCTCTCCTCTGTTCCTCAAGGCTGGCATATAATTGTTATTGACATTAAAGACTGTTTCTTTTCCATTCCTTTGCATCCTAAAGATTCACAACGTCTTGTTTTCACCCTTCCCTCTTGTAATCACGAAGAACCAGATCAAAGGTTTGAGTGGGTGGTGTTGCCACAGGGGATGGCAAACAGTCCCACGATGTGCCAGATGTATGTGGGGAAGGCACTCGCACCTCTCAGACGTAAGTATTCCTCCACCAAGATCATTCACTATATGGATGATGTGTTATTGGCCGCAAAATTAGAACAGACAGTTTATGAGGCTTATAAAGAACTCGTGATGCTGTTGGCTCAACATGGACTGCACATCGCACCTGAAAAGGTTCAAACGGGGGATTCAATCAGGTTTTTGGGAGCGACAATTGGGTATGACAAATTAAAACCACAAAAAATTACCATCAGGACTCAAGATCTCCAAACTCTAAATGATTTTCAAAAATTGCTGGGAGACATTAATTGGATAAGAGGATATTTACATATTCCTAATATTGTGCTCCAGCCTTTGTATGCTACTCTTAAGGGTGATCCAGATCTTGCTTCCCCTCGTAGCCTCACTACTGAGGCTAGAGCGGCCCTTATAAAAGTAGAACAAGCTATACAGCATGCCACTCTATGCAGGCTCCAGAGTGATAAACCTTTCCAGTTATGTGTGCTTGCCACTATGCGGCAGCCTACTGGAGTACTGTGGCAAGATGGGCCTTTACTATGGATCCACCCACATGTATCCCTAGGAAAATCCTTAGAATATTATCCTGATGCTGTTGCAGCGTTGGCACTTAAAGGGATTCAACAAAGCATTCAATTTTTCGGCCAATCACCTTCTTCTCTTATCATACCCTACACTAAAGCTCAACTTAATGTTTTATGTGCTACTCTAGACAACTGGGCTATTCTGTGTTGCTCGTTTCAAGGGGGTATTGATAATCACTACCCTTCTCATCCATTACTCCATTGTGTTAAAGAACATCCCATCATTTTCCCTAAGGTAACTTCATCCAGTCCAATTCCGGGGGCTGTTAACATTTTTACTGATGGTTCCAAGTCTGGAATGGGAGCTTATGTAATTAATGACTCTCCCCCTATCCAGCATCAAATTGCTCCTGGAAATGTACAATGGGTAGAACTACAAATTGTTATTGAAGTTTTTAAACAGTGTTCTTTTCCTTTTAATCTTATTTCGGACTCCAGCTATGTGGTACAAGCACTAAAAGTCCTGGAGACCTTGGGAACTATTAGTGATGCTCACAATGTGTCTGTTTACTTTACTCAGCTTCAACAGCTTATCTCTAACCGCACTGCTTCTTTTTATCCAATGCACATCAGGGCTCACACCTCTCTTCCTGGTCCGTTATCCCAAGGTAATGCCTGTGCGGACTTAGCCACTAGAGGCCAATTGATATGCTTGGCTTCCTCCTTAGAGAGGGCTAAGTTGTTTCACCAAAACTTCCATGTTAATGCATTAACGCTGCACAGGCGTTTTTCCATTTCAAGAGCGGATGCTCGGCAGATAGTATTGCAATGTCCCCATTGTGTCACATTTCTTCATCCCCCTAATTATGGAGTAAACCCACGGGGATTAAAGGCATTGATTGTTTTGCAAATGGATGTGACACATATACCTGACTTTGGTAACCTTAAGTATGTGCATGTTTTCGTTGATACGTGCTCTGGAATTATCCATGCTTCTGCTTTATCGGGAGAAAAGGCACGTAATGTCATTACTCACTGTTTAGAGGCATGGGCAGCATGGGGTGCACCTGCATCCCTTAAGACTGATAATGGACCTGCTTATACTGGCAGACAATTTACAATTTTTTGTTCTACTATGGGAGTGCAACTTACTCATGGTTTGCCTTATAATCCTCAAGGACAAGGCATTGTTGAGCGTGCTCATCGCACCTTAAAGGAAACTTTACAAAAACAAAAAGGGGGAATAGGAGCTGAACACACTCCTAAAGAACGCCTGTCCTTAGCTCTCTTTACCATTAATTTTTTGAATTTGGATATTCATGGTCGCTCTGCGGCCGATAGACATGTGTCCCCTCAGCCCTCTGTGATTGGCTATGTTAAGTGGAAGGATGTTCTTACGGGCCAATGGAACGGCCCTGACCCCGTGCTGACATGGGCACGAGGATCTGTATGTGATTTTCCCCAGGATCGTACGGAACCATTGTGGGTCCCTGAACGCTTGACAAGAAGAGTCTTGACATCAACTGACCAGCAACAAGAGATACCACAACAATCCTGTGATGAGGATCTTCATTCTACTAAGTGCTCTGGCTCTGGTGCTGGTGCCGATGGCACAGGCGACACCAATGCGGTGGTGGGCAGTGGCACGGGCATGGCCAATGCCGATGCCGGTTCATGGTAATTCTAGTGTCCTCCCCACTCTTTTTTCTACCTCATGTGAGATGTCTGCTCCCTGTGCCTCTCCTAGAGGGGACATGGAGAGAATTTTTAATCAATCTCAAGTTAATCTCACAGGAGTTTTTTGTTTCAGCCTTAGAAACGCTAATTGCATTAGCCTTAAGACCAAAAATTTGACTAACTGGGAGGACCCATTGCGGTCCAATCAGGTCTCAGGAAGCATTATCAGTGCTGTATTGAGCAAGGTAGCTTCGGGGAATCAATCAGGCTCAGAGACCCCTGCAGACAGCAGCTCTGCTCTTAACATAACTACCTTTGCTATTATCTCCGAGGTACTAATCCCAGTGCCTCCTTTTTCTAGTAGTATTTATAATGCCACTCATTTCAAGGCCTCTCCTTACTGTTCCCCTAATCTTGGTTTCCCCCCAATATTTACGCCTTGTCAGGATCATTCTTGGGAGAAACATCAAGTTGCTAAAGGTTTCTCCCTTTCCCCCTCTCTTGATAGGTATGTTTATAACTTTAACAATAGTGCCAGCTCCTCTACAGGAGTAGGTTGGTCCTGGTTTTAATGGCTGATTTCCAATGAAAAGGGGGCTTCAGCCGATATTTCTGCACTGGCTCAGTTGGTAGGAGCCAAAAGTTGGCTGGCTAATATTTCTGGTACTGTTAGGGAAAGTGAACAAGGTAATAGACTTACATCTGTTTCCTTCAACTCTCTGTTGTATAATGCCACATTGCCTCCTGCAATGGTCTGTGTCCAATCCCCCTTCTTATTCCTTTTGGCTAAGGCCACCTCTTCGGGGATGCTGGATTGTTCTCATACTACCTGTCTCTTATCTGAGTGTTGGAATGGTTCCTGGACTGTAGCAGTGTTTATGAAGATTCCAACTTTTGTCCCAATCCCTGTCACTGCGGATCCTGATAAATTCCCTATTGTTGAGCTACTTAGAGTCCGCAGAGATTTTGGAATCACAGCGGCTATAGTGACAGCCGTGGCGGTATCTGCTGCTGCAGCGGTTATGGCCGGAGTGGCTATGGCCAATCAAGTACAAACTGTTGCCACTATTAATCAAGTTGTCCAACAAACTTCCACCATACTTGAATCCCAAAATACAATTAATCAACATATTTTGTCAGGGATTTTATCTGCCAACCAAAGAATAGATTTACTCCAAGCTCAGGTAGAAGAATTGGCTGACTTAGTGCTTTTGGGTTGTGTTGACCAACGTGCACATTTATGCATAACCTCTGTCAGATTTAATGATTCCAGGAATGCTTCCCGCACCATTGGCGAATATTTGGCTGGAAATTGGTCCATGGAAGCGGAAGACATGATCCAGTCTCAACTAACCCAGATAGCTGTCTTGAATAGCACCCGTGTTGATCCCGTGACTTTGGGTCAATTCACTGATTGGATATCTTCTGCCTTTTCCTTTTTTAAAGAGTGGGTGGGGGTAGGCATTTTTGGTGCAATGTGTTGCTTCGGTATGTTTCTCTGTTTGTGGTTTCTCTGTCACCTCAAGGCCGGCAATGCTCACGATAAGGCTATGATCATCCAAGCTCTTGCAGCTTTAGAAAATGGCAATTAACCTCAAGTTTGGCTTGCGCATCTTAAACAGTAAATCTTTGACATGGCCATTGCACCCCAAGTTATTATAACATTGCACTGGGATCGGCATGTCTTTCCTCGTTATTCTCTTAGTGTTGGAAAGCCCTTGAACTCTGCCGGTCTTGCTGCCATTGAACGCAGGTGGGTTTCCACACTAGTGCTTCTCTATCGCCTTAAAGTCCGTGCCTTTCTTTCAGGGTGCTGTCAACTCGTTTGTCGTTGTGTACAGCCACAGTTCAGCCTTAGCTGTCCCCCTTCGTCCACCTTCGTCACGATACAGGATGCGAGGCAAGGCACTGCACTTGAGTGATCCTTGAAGTGGACCTCAAGGAGAGCATGTCCTATTGCATGCGGGTTTGATGTCCACGCCCCGCCCCACGAAAAAAGGCGTCGGCTGATATGGGTTCAGATCTGGGGAAGGGCCCTCCTTAGGACTGAGCCATACGATGCAGCCACTTCTGCACAGTGGGATAGGACCTCTACTCTCGCCTGTATTGTTTTCAGAAAACAGAAGGGGGGAACTGTGGTGAGCCGTTTCTGCAGATTATGGTCGCCATTGCAAGATGGTGCTGGCTCCACTGTGGTCTGTAATAAACAACTCCTTGTTTGGGAGAGTTGGTGCATGGTTTCTCAGCACCCTGTGAAAAAGTTCCACGTGGCAGCTTCGCATTGGGGCTTGGGATGCTTTATTAAGGCTGGGAGGGGCATCCGACGGTGAATTAGAAGAAATATCAAGGGCCTGAATAAACTGCTGAAAGAAGATTCCTGAGTTGCGTCTTCCTTGCGGGCAAGGGGTCGCGACAACAGGCCTTGTTTGGTCCATCTTCTCTACAATAAGAAGAGAGAGACTGATTCAGACACATCACTTCATCCTGACCTGGTTGTTTGCTGTGGAAGATGACTATTGCTCTCTCAGGTCCTACATAGCTGCCTACATCTTCTCTAAGGATCATTTCTTCATGGATCGTTGAGTTTCTCAGCCGGTGAAAGATCAGCTACATTACTATATTGTAAGACGAACTCTGTCCCTGCTCTTCTCTAAGTTATATTAAGGGAAGAGTGTATGGTTAGGTTCAATAATAGCATCGATTTTGGTTAGGAATCATTCTGCGGGATGAATAATGGTATTGGCAACCTGCGATATTTACAAGAGTATATAGGTGAAATATAAGTATGAAAGCAGAAATTTGGTAAGATTTGAAGCCCAGAAGGGCATTGGGCCCTTGAGTGGGATACTTAGCTTTGAATTATGTCCTGCACAGTTGTCTCAGATAAATCAATATACAATGGCATAGGACCTTGTAACTTGGATGATTGAATGTTGAACAGAACATCCAGTCAAAAAGCAATAGTCGATAGGATTTGGAAGGTATTCGGTAGGCTAAGAAGAAGAGTGAGTATAGGATTTGGACCAAAAGTTCTTAACAATAGGGTTTCGGGTAGAGAGTGAAGGTGAATGTCAGCACATGTGAAGAGTCAGTCGCAATGATGAACTGGGGAAAACATGTATGAAAGCACATATCAATAAAGACATTAGGAAATCAAGTAAAGTATAAAGTGAGTGATAGGATTACACATTTTCAACAGGCTGGAGCTTGAATTTATAATCTTAAGAGGAAACAAGTATGTAGTCACAAATAGAATTGACACTTGAGAACATTAGGTAACATGGACATGGATGATTTTAGTAATCCATGTTCACTTCCCATTTAGGCTTTGATACAATTGTACATGTGACCTTTGCTTTTTGTGTCCAGAATATTTCTGTGATAAAATGTATATGCAGATCTGGTGACGTGAGTATTTCTTCCACCATTTCAGGGAGCAATATTTTGAAGACGTATAAATTAGTATGGGGGTACAAATAGGCGTACCCTGTGTCTATGAATATAGAGATAATGCAAGAATACACCATTCTGTGAATACACAATATAACTGGATCCACTTTAAATAATGGATTGAATAGATATCTGAAAATATATCAGAAATGTTATATTGATATACAATCATTCATTCCAACCAGTTATATATCTAATGGTCATCTTAGGGTTCTGGTTTATCATGAAGGGTGTGTGAGATTTGTTTCAAAATGATTATGGAAATCGATTATAATGTATTTGGAAAGAAGTCTCATTAAAAGACCAGTCAAGAAACATAGAGAAATACATGTGTTCTGGAGAAGAAAGTGATTGAAAGTGAAACAAATGCCTATAATTTTGCTAACTAGTGGATGAAATATGTATCATATCATGTGCAAAAACTGAAAAATAGTAAGGTACCACTGTTGAATAAAAATGAACATCAAAAGATGCATCATGTCCCATAGGAATCTACTTGCATTGATGTTAAACTGGGTCAGTAACTGTAGAAATATTAGGATTTGTATGTACCTTTCACTGAAGTTAGTTTTCAGTACTAGGAAACAAATATATATTTCAGGTGAATGAATATTTCTGAGAATAATGTTGTGAAAAGTTGATTATTAATCCACATACATGAACATGAATGAATTTAGGGAGTGTATATAAGACACATACATTTCATATTATGAAAATTCTGGAGAGTGTGTGTGTGTGTATATATATATATATATATATATATATATATATATATATATATACACACACAAACACACACACACACACACACACACACACACACAAACAACCACAGACAATAAACATACCAATTCATATGCCAAACAAAATTCACCATGAAATATATATCATCCACAGATCCAAAAACATTCATTTCACTGAACATGGATTTATGTATAATGTTGTTCTACTAGGAAGCTCACCTATAGCTTGAAATTTCAGTTCCAACAGCTTTTAGGAGGAGTAATCTCTTCTCACAATTTTTACCTGCCAAGTCAGGCACCTCACAAAAATTTACTTGTGATATCACGTACGATTCTATATGTGCATATAAAAATACATGTGCTGAATAGGCTACAGAGAAAGGGAGACAGGAATACACATATTTTTTAACTTTAAAAACACATGGAGAACTATTTCAATTAAAAATTGACTAGATTAATAACACCTACCATTTATCTTGCAAAAGGCAAGTCCAATATACACCATGTCTCCTCTGAAATGCTTGTATTTCAATTTTGTTTCGGTTATTTTTCTCCATCATATTAGTATTAGTTTTTAGAGTCTCGTAGAGTATGGGTTATTGTGAGGGATATAGTATTTTGAATGGAAAATTGAAAAATGAATCCAATGAGTATGCATATATATGGTATACAATAATCTTCCCACTCTCATCCAGAACAATGCCTTGACATTACCTTCGCCCCAAGTAAGACACAATTAGAGGAGTAGAGTTAAAATATCTGTGAATACATATCTGGGATAGAAAATGCTCAGGAGTTCACAAACATGCATGTGGTAGAGGAGTTTCCAAAAGTAAAGGACAGGGTTGATCTCCCAACCTGATCTTTCAATAAAATTGGGAGTCATCTTGCCACATAGCCATGAGAAGATAATTTTTTCTTTACTATAAATTAGTGCAAATTCCAAACCTACTTGGAATTCCTGCCCATGCCTTGAACTCACCCATATCTGGCTTTCTGACCAGATTGCAGCCCTCTCTGAAACTTTAGTGACACCTCATATATATTGGCCTTCCCTGGCCAAAGACCCTCTCTAGGCTCTAATGGTCCTCATAATTTTTGATGCTGGGGCCAGCAAATAAAAAATGTAACCTATAATTAGTGTGATGCTTGTCAAAGTTCTGTTTTCTGTAACTCCCCTTTTGTGTAACATTCTGGGGTATAAAGCTGGGCTGTAGGAAATGTGGGGATGCTGTCTTGTTTCCGCTGTTTGAGAGGGAGAGGCAGCCCACCCGGATGAAATAATAAGCTTGCTTTAATTTGATTTTAATTGGAGTCAGTGGTCTTTTCTTGCATCCTGGTCTAATATTTTAGAGTTCCCCAGTGAGATGACCCGACCAGATCACAAGACCAGACTCCTGGAAATTCTGAAGCTGGCCTTTCCTCCAAGGCTCCGGGCTTGAGAGCCAAGTTCAAAGGCCTTGGAGTGAGTCTTCAGTCCGGGGAGTACTGCAGTGAACCATCGCACTATAACTATTAGCAAGCACCTGGTGGAGGAGGCCTCCATAGGTAAGTGGTATCTTTATAACATCTGATATCCGGTAAAGGGACATCTCTTCTGATGACAGAGAGGTGGCATGGGGAAGCTCACATATACTCCTGTCCGGGACAGTAACAAGAATCATTCTGTCCTCTGTTCTGTTCTGTAGGGAATTCCTCTGAAAGGGTAGAGAGGTGCCAACGGGCACGCAGGAGCTCCTTCCCCGGAGCTTTAGCAAGACGTTGTATTGCTCCTCTGTTTTTCTGTTTCTTCACCGGTTTTCTGTTTCTTTGTGTTTTTTTCTGTGTTCTGTAAGTTTTTGGTTTGTTAGTTTTTGTGCGTTTTGTTGTGTGATTTCTCTGGTAAAAACATAATGATATTGGACGTGAAAATGGGTAATAAAGCAAGTAAGCCTGACACCCCTTTGGACTGTGTTTTAAGGAACTGTGATGAACTTTCCCCTCCTTTGTCAAGCAGGATGAGAGAAGCCCCTAGCTGGTTGCCTGGAGCACACCCACTGCAGAGGGCAATGCCTGCTGGTGACCTAAGAACTGAGTATCTCTTAGGTGAAAAAGTGAAACTCCTTTAAAACCTCTTGTCCCTCCAGATCAAGAGAGTCACAACCTTTCGGCAGAATCCCCTGTGTTTCTCCTTTGTTAGCAAAGCAGTAAACCTCCCTTTTTCTTTTTCTCAAAAGCTGTCCTCATTATTAAATTGGTATTAATTGGCTTCAACATCAGGAACCAAAATTTAAGTTACAAATTTTGATACCCTCCCCCGGACCCCGGGACTTTTTGAGAGCTGACTACTGAAATATTAGGAGACGGAGCGTGCTCGGGGTGGAACTGAACCAGAGGAGCTAATCCTGTAAGTAAAAGGAGGGACTGAAGGACTCCCAGCAGCTACAAAAGCCCTGTTGCTTCAGAGAATTCCCTCCTTCCGTCCCTGCACTGTAAGAATTATGCCACCTCTGTCTTATTAAAAAAGAGAATAAGAAAAAGGGGACACTAAATGCAGTAAAGTCACCATGGAGACCCTTGATTTCACATTTCAGGTTGCTCCTCTTTGAAAACATCTGTTCCCCTTGTGGGGACATCTATCGTGCTACAGGTGTAGGAGATTTTTCTCTTATCTGTTATGTTTTAAAGGCTTCTGTCTGTCAGCCATAGTCTGGAGCTCCTTTCTGTCTGTCTTGTGTCTTTGTTTCTGGCCCTTAAAGACATGTGCAATAATGTGTTCATATTATAAATTGTTTCTTGGGAATGATCTTAGCTCAATGTGTGTCTAAATGATGACGTTTTATTGTAACAATCTGGTATCTGAATGGGTTTTTGAAGCATTGTACAATCTTGCAGTTAAAAGTCTGGTTCATATAATTGTTTAGTTTATGATTTTAGATAATTCATGCAAGAGAACTTAAATACTTAGCATGGAAAACTAAAGAACTCTATTTCCAAGTTGGCAAGTAACTTCCCAAACATTCAGTCTTATTTTTCACCAGTTTTGAATTGGGTAGACTGGGAAAATATCACAGTGTGTACCAGTGCATTAATTTGGAAAAGGATAGTAAATCATAGTATGGTATCTGTTGACAGAACAAGATGTAAAGATATAAAATTTTGTGAATTGTAACTTAAAATTGTACCATAATTTTCAACATCCAAACCTGAAAATTATGGTTAAAATGCCTTAGGCCTGAGGTGTCTGCTCAGAATAGCAGTTTTTCCCTGCTCCTTCCAGACCTCAGCCAGGCCTTATGTTGAAATGCAAATGAAAGAAGCCTACTAGCTCAGTAGGAGACTGATCTGAGGCCTAAGGGGGGGCGGGAGAAAAAATTACATTGTATGGTATTTACTAATAACTGCCCAGTCACTTTTTCTAGGACTCTTATTTTTTTCCTTAGATTCTGTATTGTTTTTAACTCATGATTTTGATCCTACAGACCTAGGTTAATGTTTTTCTGATCAGTTCTATCTTTGACCAACAGTGGAGTTTTTGAAACATTGCAATGGAGATTTCACCTGCGAAAAGCTACAAGGCCTTTACTATAATTATGTGTGCACACTCTTTTTATGTGTTGTATGTGTATATATACATATGTCCGTATATCATGTATATTATATACAAATTAACATACATAAGGAGCGCACATAAAAAAAGGAGCACTCACAAAAACAAATTTTAAAAAGCGGATCCAAAGATCTTTAATTTATGTGATTTAAATGGTTCACTTTAAATTGGATAAACAGATAAAAATAAATGTCTTTAAATTTAAGCTTACATGTTTTTCTACGTGTTCAAAAATCTAATAAAATATTAATGTCGACAAAAGGTCTAATATGCCTTGGTTCTAGGACTTTTCCTTCAACAAAAAAATGGTCTACACTGTTCAATACTTTTGTCTAATATTTTGATAAATAAATAAATTAAATTTGATATTTGATTACTCATTCATGAGTATTCTTGTTAGATATGTTATTGATTTACTAAGGTCTGTATAAGTTTGTTCTAAAGTCTGTATAAGATTGTAAAAATCAGTCATGTGTAAAAGACACAAAAATTTCTTAAAACATACGTTTACCAATAACATTATATTTATTAAGTTTTATTTTTCTAGAGCAAGCAACCATAAATATTAAACAACTTACTAAATACGATCTGTTATTTTAGAGCACTGTACTGCCATTTCTTTAAAAGCTAAACTTGGTTAATGTAGAAACATCAATGAAATTATGATGCTATTAATGTGCTCATATCTTCCAGGAATACAAGTCTCTAAGGTAGAAACTTTAAAAGAGCATTATGTGAAGCTGGTGTTCTGAAGTTGTATGGTAAAAAAAAAATATATTGGGCATTTATTTACCTTTTATCAATAAGATATGTAAACTTTTATGTTACTTTTTACATTGGGGAACAATTTGAATGTATTTTTATGTTAATGAGAGCCTTAGCTATGAAAAGGATAAAACTTTCAGCATTTATTTTATTCATGTTTTAAATGTTATATTATATGGTGTTAACTAATGTTCATGTGACCTCAAACAATTAATGTTAACTTTTTAAACTGATATTTAAAAACAAAGATCATCTTTTGAACTAAAACACTTAAGATTTATAAAGAGCCCTGCCTTACTTGAGATAAGGCTCTGTGTCCCAACTTACTACATGTGAGAATGACTACGAAAGCAGTGGGTCAGATGTTATTTCATTTAAAGTTACATTCAAAAGTTCTTTTTTTTCATATCAAGATTATTAGGATCTCAAACAAGAAATATAATTAATAACTCAGCCTAAAAATTCAGGGTAGCTATTACACGAACTAAGTATATTTACTCTTGTTAATTTTATTTTGTAATTTCCTTATAAGTGATCTAAAGATTCCCTGTTAGTGTTTTACAGAAGTGTTGCTTTAAGAACACAACATGGGTTAATTAAAGATAACAAGTCATCACCAAAAGACAGACAGAAAAATACAGATCCCAATTAATAAAAAGATAAATAATTTTAAATTACAGACATTAAAGCCCAGTACTCTTAATATAAGGCTGCTAAAATTTATTTGCTGGATGTTTAAAATTAGGATTTAAAATTAAAGTTAAATGAAAAGGGCCAAGAAAACCAATATTTGATTCTTGCCCTCTGAGTCAGTCTGTATACAGGGAACAGGGGACTTCCCTAAAGAGCTTTGCAACTCTGAGCCACTGGAGAACAGAAAGCCAATCAGTGCATTTTCTATGAAGAAGACAGTCATCAGAGAAGGGAGACATCCCTGATGCTTCCGAGGGAAGCCACAGGGTCAAGCAAGACCTGGACACACCTAGCGAAAATGGCACTAGCAGAACTGAGAAGCTGCTCTCAAGTTTCCCCAGGAATGACTCCCGTAAAAGCTCAGCTGACTGTTCATAATAGATAGAAACAAAAGTCAGTTTGACTGCTTCATCTTAAACATTTAGGAAAGACAGTTAAACGCAAAATACAGCCATTCCTGGGCATTTTAAATAATAACAGTAATAATAATATTTTAAGGTATACACTTTATGTTAGCCTCCCAAAATAAATAAGACTGGAGGCTACAAAGAAGGGTTCTCAGAGAGGAATGCCTGATAACTATAAAAAGAGACTATCAAGAGGAGCTGCCAGAGGCAGAAGTTTTTAGTTTAAGGCCTACAGATATTCCTAACCTACACAGGTAATATTGGAGTTTGCTAGTACAATTATCCAGCCTTGAGTAACAGAATTAAGGGTTTCTCTATTAGACACAGAGGTCATACTAGTAAAAGAATTTTGCAGGATCAGATGGTATTAAATTATAACACTGTATTTTATGGGGAGGGACAACTGTAACCCTAAATGTTAAATATTAAGTTGACAGTCCTGATAACTGGGGATATTTAAGACTGGTGAGGGAACTTCTATACAGTGACATGTTCCAGCTGCTGCAACATTTATTCAGTACTCATGTGTTTTGTTTCTCTCATAGAAGAACCCATCCCCAGATGACTTTACAACCTGTACTTCCCCAACCAGACTTCAAACCGAACTGACTTCGAAAAGGCAACTCATGTCTCTCAGACCGTACCGCCTCACGTCACCCTCTCTCAGCTCAGAAGAAGTCAAAATGAGTGACGCCTCGCTTCTTACTACAATGGAGCCAAAAATAAATAGACTATGAATATAAGTAATTAATTAAGTCAGTAAAATCAGGGAGACCAGTTTTGGGTGAGTTCAAAAAATGGGGAGACTGTTACCTGAGGAATTAAATTTCCCTCAGTGCTCATCCCCTACCCTATCAAAGATTTGAAAGGGACACATTAGAAAATGGGGGAATGATAGACCCAACCTGATATTTTATTTAAATTGGAGCCATCTTGACACAAAGCCATGAAAAGATAATTTTGGCTTAACTATAAATTACAGCAAATTCTGAACCTGCTTTGAATGCCTGCCCATGCCTTGAACTCACCCATGCATGGCTCTCTGACCAGATAACAGCCCTCTCTGAAACTTTATTTACACCTCATAAATATTGGCCTTCCCTGGCCAGACGACACTCTCTGAGGCTCTAATGGTTCTCATAAATTCTGATGTTGGGGCCAGCAAAAAAAAAAAATGTAAACTATCGTTAGTGTGATGCTTGTCAGAGTTCTGTTATCTGTAACCACCCTTTTCTGTAACATTCTGCGCTATAAAGCCATTCTGGAGGAAAGGTGGGGTTGCTCTCTTGTTCCTGCGGTTTTGGGAGGGAGACACAGCCCGGGTGGTGGAAATAATAAGTTTGCTTTAGTTTGATTTTAATTGGAGTCAGTGGTCTTTTCTTGCGTCCTGGTCTAAAAGGTAAACACTCCACCAACATGGAGCTCTGCCTGCCTAAAGACTACTTGAGAAACTGCCTCTGAGGATGGGCTCTTGAAATATATGTTGTTGTCAGGAGCTTTAGCTTCCATTCTAAGGAGACCATTAAAGCTGAGTCTGCATCTATGTGACCTGGAGGACATTGTTTCTTATTTTCCAAATAACATGAGGCAGCAGTGCTGACTTCTCTCTTTGTAGGTAAACTGTGGCCACTGAAAGCTAAGTGTCTCCGCATGTGGACTGTGAAGCCATTTGGTCATCCTCCACTTTTCATGGTGTTTCTTGCTGCTGCACTGGGAGTTTGGTATTTGCTTCACGAAATACAAGGAGTTCAACTGGGACACAGTGCTGGAGGGAGTCCTGTCACGTGTGGTGGGTCAGGGTCTGCAGGAGAATGCACCAACCAGGCTTCTATTCCACATAGCTTGTCCCCTTAACCATAGCAACCTGATTCTGAACATTGCCCTGAAACATCTCCATATAACAAGATGCCTTTTATGGAGAGGATTCAGACATATACGTGATTCCTGTCTGCACCATGTCAGCCACAAGCCATTTGGAAGTCAATGACAGATCCACATGGCTTGACAAGAGATGCTTTATCACACACCTGCACATCACAGCTCTGGGCCCACTACTCAGCAGCCTCCAACATACTGGTATCTGTGTTATACACCGTTTTCATGAAACCCAGTCAATCAAGGCACTGTCTGGTACCCTCATGATCAGCAACAGGACATCCAAAGATTCTCCAGGGCCACCTGGTAATGGGAATTTCAAAAATCTCATGGTATTTATCTAGCCATTTTTCAAGGATAAATTTGGGGAAACTGTGGGTTTAAATTCATTCAGGAACCATTAAATTTTGAAGAAGCACATTTCAAGGAAAGCTCTGGTGAACTCTCAGAGGCAAGGCTTCCCAAAGAGTGGCCCAAAGGACACATGAAGCCAGGCCCATTGAGGTCTCCAATGTAAGGTCCATGTATGTTTTGACTCTCAACTATGGCGGCCAATCTTTCAGAATAAAGTCATGTGATATCCAGGCTGAGTTTGACAGTACTCTTTGGAAAGCCACCCTTTTCTATATCTCAGTTTTCAAGGGTGAATCTCATGCATGGCCACCTAAAATCCCAACACAATTCATGGCAATACTTCTCTGAGGTCAGTTCCATTACTCAGTCTCTATGGGAAATCACACCATAGTTCAAGCTCAGGTGGACTCAGGCATCTTTACCAACCACCACACAGCTGACCACAATTAAAACCAAAACACTCCCACATGGCCCTCATCTTCTTCCAAATATACACTCATCATAACCTCTGGCTGGAGGTTTCCATGAGGGGCGCAGCCCAAGACACTGTCCAAAATAAGCACACTTGCGCCTCATTTGCCTAAAGTCAGCTTGGCCTGGACACCCTTGCTGTGAACAAAGAGTGATCAATTAGTCCAGCTCTATAACTGCTCCGCTTCTCCAATTTGAGGCCTACTGACTGTCTGGTATAGATTCTTCATGAGAATTTGTGTCATGAGAAAACTCAAGCACCTATCGGCTAGCCTCTAGAGGGCTTTGAAGAACTCATTTGACCCAAAGAATTCCTATTTTCACTTGATGGAGGTCAGGAAGGTTACAAAAGATGGCGAGACACTTCATCCACAAAGACTGCTCTTTTGGCCATTTTGGTTTTGAATGCACACTTGGAAACTTTTTTTAGATGCATCAGATGCTGACAATCTAAGCCACTGCCTCAAAAAGGGCCAAGAGGCTGATTCAGCCACATCCCTTTCCAAAGCAATTAAGCAAAGAGTCACAGGTGATGCCCATTCATTTCCGTTTGTAAACTGTTTTCTTCAGGCTTCACAAAGGGGTGGCCTGAGGAAAAGACCTTCCTGACATTCAGGACAACAGAACAATAGGTAAGCAAAAAGCCCAAAGCAGTGTTTCTCCACTGAGACTTTACTGGTCACACAGAATTCTGAGTTTTTGAGATGCTCCCATTCCCTTCAGCTATTAAGTACATGCCCATGTCAGAGAGCTTGGAGGTGGTGCATATCTTGGAAACAAAACCATGAGGCTATTCTGGAGAGTGGCCCGTATTCAAGAAGAAGAGAGAAACTTAGGAAGGTAGTAGGTGTTGCCCATCCATAAGGCAAGCCACTCTCCATTCTTAAATTGGGCAGGATGAATGCTGGGAAGCTTTCTACCAGACAGGACACAACCATTGATGCATTCTCTTTTCAAATGTCTGTAACCATGTATACAGTGGGATACACAGACATAGAAACACTCATGTTGTCAAACAAATTTCTAGAAACATTCCACTCCAAACAAACAAACCGACTTATTCTCAGAACATGAGACTAAACAACAAACTCATAGGGACACCCACAACAGCACCTCCTTCCCCCAAGTATGTCTGTGACTATCCTCAGTGTCCTCTGACTGGTGGGCCATACTATGTTCCCCGAAGTGGCCTGTTCTGTCTCAGATCTGGTCTTCTTTGCCAACTCTTTGAAGTTGTCAGGAGCCATGGTTGAGCCACTACCTGCTTTCTCAGAAAAGGCTTCTATTCAGACCTCTCCTGGCATTTGGCCATCATCACTTAAGTAGGTACCAAGAAAGACTGACTCTGTCCTTGATAAATCCAAACAATTGAGACCACTGGGACTGGGACTGGGACTTCTCTGGGTGCCTGGCAGTCAATCACCAAGGAAGTGTGGTAGGTGACTTCCTTCAGGAAATGAATGAGGTCACTGCCTTGGCAACCACTTTGTACTAACAGTTGCTTCCAAGGGTCCCATGAGATGGAGTCTGCCCCTACTTCCTGTGACACTTACACAAGTTAGAATGGTATATCAACCACAGGCACCCAGGAACAGCTCTCCACACAGGCCTGGGCCTGGTTTGGTCCATTTAATCTACATTAAGAAGAGAGAGGCTGATTCAGTCACATTCCTTCATCCTGACTAGGTTGTTTGACATGGAAGTTGACTTTTGCTCTCTCACATGCTTCATAGGTGCCTACATCTTCTTCAGGGATGATTTCTGCATGGAACTTTGAGGTTCTCAGCAGGTGGAAGATCGCCTACATTCCTGTATTGTAAGATCAACAATTTCCCTGTTCTTTTGTAAAGTTAGATTGAGGGAAGAATGTATGGTTAAGGTTAATAACAGGTTCGATTTCGATTAGGAATCATTTTGCAGAATAAATAATGGTATTGGAAACCTGTGATATTTACATGAATATGCGGTGAAATATAAGTATGAAAACAGAAATCTAGGTAAGATTTGAAGTCCATAAGGGCGTTGTGTGGCCTGGACCCCATCCTTTGAAGCAGGAATGATCAAATAGCCCTGCTGCTAATACTGCTCTTCTTCTCCAATTTGAGGCCTACTGACTGTCAGGTATATATTCTTACTGTGATTTGGAGTCATGAGAAAACCCAAGCACCTATGGGCTAGCCTCTTCAGGTCTTTGAAGAACTCATTTGACTCAAAGGATTGCTATTCTCACTTGAAGGTAGTCAGGAACTGAAAAGGTCATCGAACGTTGGAGGAAAAGACCAACAAGAAACTGTCTCATGCCAAAAGAAATGGTTTATTGGGGGTCCAGCATCTGGGGCTCAGAGCTCACTCCAGAGGAGGAAAGAAAAAAGATCCCCGAGAACAACTTGAGCAGAGTTTATATACATTCTTTAGAGAGGGCAGGGACTTTACATACATCATAGACTCCTTTAGGAAATCATCATACGCCGCAGGAAAATCAAATAGCAACTCTAAAACAAGATTAGCACATCCATTGGCGGGAACAGGTCGGGCAGGGGGTGATTTTTTAGCCCTGAGAAGGGGTATACATTTAAACTGGTTGGTTGAAGCCCTGAGATGTATTCGTGCTGAGCTGCAGGGTTTCTGGGAAGGGGTTGTTTAGCTACTAGGTGGTCAGGGAAGATTTCAACACACATCTAATGGGCAGTTCTGGGAATTGTCTTAACTGCCACAGGAATTTCAGGTTCTGAGTGCAGCTTGGAAACTTTACAAAACCTGGTTCTTTACGTTTCAATTTAAATTTCTTTTATTCTTTCATTTTCCACTCCTTTTTCTGACTACTTTTAATCTTAAAAGTAATGAATCATAATTATTGCGGGTTCTCAGATTCTATTTCTGCCAGTGGATAGTATTTTTATCTGATTACCATGAGTTTTTTCCTGCCCAATCTGAACCTGGAGGAAGGAAGCTATGCAGTTTAGCAAACAAGGTCCCACATTTAGTAACACCATAAGGATGATCAGGGGTCCAGCTAAGTCTGATAAAAGTTTAGTTAACCAAGAGGACTGGGTAAACCATGACTCAAAACACCCTTGTTGAATCTCCCTTTCTCTCTGGTGCTCTTCAAGGCATTTTCTCAATTTACTCATGGATTCTTTAAAACTCCACTATGGTCAGCATAAAAACAGCATTCTTCTCTCAGTGGAGCACAGATGCCCTCCTCCCTCATGAAGAGGAGGTCTAATCCTTGCCTTTTCTGTAAAACAACCTCAGAGAGAGAGGTTAAGGATTCCTGCAAAACTGTGATGGAGGTCTCTAACGTTTTCAAGTCTTGATCTATTGCTGTTTCTAATCGGGCCATTTGTTGTGACCCACGGATCATAGCAGCTGTTCCCGTACCCACTCCTGCAGTAACTCCTATCCCCAGTAGGATGGCTAGAGTAAGAGACACTGGCTCCCGGTGAAATCAGGTTGTTAGTCCCCCTAGTAGACCTTCACATTATTCTGCATCATCATAGAGCACCCTGGGGAGTATCTGCACCATTACACAATAATTTACAGAGCTATCTAATACCTGGGCTGAAATGCAAGGAGTTCTGATTGTGTGGAGTTCAGTACCATAATGGTTCCTTTAATTAGTTCTCAGGGGGAGGAGTCAGCTGTATTCTGGACTGGGAAAGTAGGCAAAGACCGAAACCAGGAAGTATGAGATGGTAGAGGGGTTCTGGTAGATCTAGGCATGGGAGGTTTAGGAGGTTTAATTCCTGGCTTGAGGGGATTGGGCCCTATTGCTGTGGGCTTTTCTTCCTTTTTAAGCTGGATGGTGAACCAGAGAGCAAAGTCATAACCAGGGCCATAAATATAAAATCGCATTCCCCTAGTATTTCCCATAGGCCATGTTGTTCTGAAGTATCCCCTTCCTTTGGAAGTGAAAGTTATTTGAGGGGGTAACATAGACTATTCTTTCCACAGCGAGTTTTTGACACCGCTTGGCTAGTGGCACATTTCTTGGGATCAATCCAGGTGTCATTTGGTCCTACCTGAATCATACTGTCTGGAGAGTTTGGGTTCCACCATGCACTCCCGTTTGTTCACATCCCCAAGATCTACAATAAAAGTCAATGGGTCCTCCACAGGTTTGGGCCTGTTTGCAACTTCGGAAATCAGCTGGGCACACATAAAAATCAAGACTGGCTAGTTTACACCTCAGTTGGGGAGATGACATCCATAATTCATGGGGTAAGGTGGTCTATGTTGCCCTGGTTTGGGTTTGAGTGGGATATGTGTGGGGTCCTCTATGTCAGGGAGATCCCAGTCAGAAAAGCCTATAACAAGCTGACAAATGTCTCGGTGGAGAGATGGCCACCTAGTCCATAAGGCGGCTGTATGTGAAATAGACCACACTACTTGCCCAGTAGGATTTATAACTTGCCATTGTTGCTGAACAGGCTGATGGGGATTAGGAATGCTGGTGGCCAGGGGAAGAATTCATAGCCCTATCCACACGACAGACACGCAACTTGAGAGGGTTACCAGTCAGTTTCAGTTTCCAGCCGGAATCTGTACAGGGCACAGGCTTGAGATGTGAGGCATGTATCCAGGAAGTGATCCCATCCAATTTCACCATGTAGGTGTTATAAGAAACACCTGGTATAGTCCTTTCCAGCGGGGTTCCAGGGATGACACCTGATGCCGTCTCACGTAGACTAAGTCTCCCACTTGATAACAATGTGGGGTTTTTTTGTCTCCAGGCTGAAAAGCAGTGGCCAACTATTTCCACAGGTATCGCTGGGTGCTGGGTTTGTTCAAGGGCTTTAATTCTGTCAAGCAAGGGTGTGTGAAAGGAATCATTAAGTCTCGAGTTGGGGTTAGGTCCCTTACTGGAGGAGGGGCACCATAGAGAATTTTATGATTGGTGAGGTTACACAAAGAGGCATAGAGGTTATTTCTTGCAGGAAACAGTGCATAAGATAGGAGCATAGTCCAATATTTTATGCCGGTCTCCAGGCTTAATTTCGTTAAGGTCTCTTTGATGGTTCTATTCATCCTTTCTACCTGTCCTGAGCTCTGGGGTCTATAAGCACAATGTAACTCCCAATTAATCCCCAGGGTCCTGGCGAATCCCTGACTTACTTGGGCTACAAATGCCGGTCCATTGTCGGACCCTATTACCTTAGGCAAGCCGGACCTTGGAAAAATGTCTTCTAGGATCTTTTTGACCACCATCTGAGCCGTTTTTTTCTTCATGGGGAAGGCTTCGACCTATCCTGAAAAAGTACCTACAAAGACTAGGAGATATTTAAGTCCATAACTTGCTGGCTTAATTTGAGTAAAGTCCACTTCCCAGAATTGTCCTGGTCTGGTTCCTCGTAAGTGCTTCCTGCAGGAAGCTTGGATGGGTAACTATTAACTAATTGACAGACTTGACAAGCTCTAGTCACCTGCTCAGCTATTTCTTTCCTCTTTGAGTCAGTCAATAATAAGTCCTTTCTTTGGTCCTTTAAGAGTGCCTACAACTTCTTTGAGTCTAAGTGGGTGAGCTAGTGTAAGTCTTTGACATAAAGGTGGGCTTTTTGAAATTGTAAACTTGGCTCTGTAGGGTCCCAGAGTTCTGTATCTGTCTCCTCAGATGATAAGTTGCCTGAAGGTTCCGGAGCTGCCAAGTCTCCTGATTTTTGTTCCCCCCCATGTGGAAAAAGTTAACAGAGTCACTTCGTTTAGGGCTTCCAATTAAGCTTCCTCATCTGCCCTTCTGTTTCCAACCACCACAGGGTCGTTTCCCTTCTGGGGCCCTGGACAGTGCCCTATAGCTAGTTCTTTAGGGCCCTGCACTGCTGAGAGAAGGTGGAGGATCTCATCTTCATTCTTTATTTCTTTCCTGGAAGAGGTTACTATTCTCTTTGCTGGTAAATAGCCCTGTGCACATGAGCAGTGACAAATGCATAGCGGCTGTCAGTGTATATGGTTGCCCTTTTGCTTGTTGCTAGTTCCAATGCTTTCGTAAGAGCAATCAGTTCTGCTTTTTGGACTGATGTCCCTTCTGGGAGACCAGAGGACCAGATGACATTAGTTTTGCTAAGTACTGCTCGTGCAGCCCGCCGCTTACCGTCTTGGAGAAAGCTGCTGCCGTCCGTAAACCATACGACTTCAGGGAGAGGCAGTGGCTGATCCTTCAAGTCTTGTCGTATACTGGTTTTCTCTGCCAGTATGTTTTGACACTCATGAGCGACGGGTCCTGATGATACTTCTGGCAGCAGTGTAGCCGGGTTGAGTGGAGCAGGGGGTCCCAGCATTATACTTTCTTTGTCAAGCAAGAGGCTCTGGTAGTGCTTAATTCTGGAGTTTGATAGCCACCTCTCTGGAGGCTGGCAGATGATGCTCTCCAGGGCATGGGGGACTATAATGGTGAGCTTCTGTCCCAACGTTCATTCATGAGCATCTTTTATTAGAAGGGCTGCCACTGCTATAGCTCTTAAGCAAAGGGGCCACACGCTAGCCACTGGGTCCAGTTTTTTTTATAAGAATGCTACTAGCCATTTCCAAGGTCCCAATGTCTGAGTGAGCATTCCCCGTGCTATTCCTTTCTTTTCTTCTATGTAGAGATTGAAGGGTTTATCTACATCTGGTAGTGCTAAGGCTGAAGCAGAGAGCAGCACCTTTTTTTGACATTATCAATAGCTTGTTTGTACTCAGGGGTACATTGGAAGTGGGCATCCCCTTTTATCAGAGTGTATAAAGGTGCAGCCAGAGATGCGAACACAGGAATCCATAACCTGCAAAAGCTGGCAGTCCCAAAAACTCTCTGAGTTGTCTCTTATTAGAAGGGGGAGGTATCTGCACAATGGTTTGTTTTCTGGGCTCAGTGAGCCATCGTTTGCCACCCCTAAGAGAATAACCCAGGAAGATTACTTCTTGCTGACAAAAGTGGACCTTTTGGCAGAAGCCCTATATCCAAGCCGAGCAAGCTCGAATAATAGTGCTTGGGTCCCAGACTCAGAGTTCTCCTTGGTGTCGGCTGCCAGTAGCAGATCATCCACATATTTGAGTGGGGTGACTTCAGGGTGGGCAGTTCTGAAGTCGTTGAAGTCCCTGTGGAGGGCTTCATCAAAGAGAGTGAGGGAGATTTTGAACTCCTGTGGGAATCTAGTCCCGGTTAATTGGCCAGATGTTCCAGTTTTTGGGTTTATCCACTTGAAAGCAAACAGCAACTGACTGTCCTTATGTAGGGGCAAGCAGAAGTAAGCATCTTTTAAGTCCAGCACAGTGTACCATTCCCGCTCCGGATTCAGAGTGCTAAGCAAATTATATGGGTTGGGTACTGTGGGGTGAATGTCCTGCACTCTGTTGTTGATCTCTCTTAGGTCTTGAACAGGATGGTAGTCCCCAGTTCGTAGCTTTCTAACTGGTAGCAGCGGGGTATTCCAGGCTGATTGACAGAGCCTTAAGACCCCAAGAGTCAGGTATTTCTGAATATGGGGCCTTATCCCATCCTTAGCTTCTTTGCTTAGGGGATATTGTTTAACACTGATTGGAGAGGCAGAGGCTTTTAATTATACTGCTATTGGAGGTTGTTTAAGGGCTAGACCTAACCCAGCAGTTTCTGCCCAGACATTAGGATAATCTTTTATCCATTTCTGTGCGAGTTTGCTTTGTTGATCAGTCCTAGGGGACACGAAGAGTGATGTTCACCTTCTACGGACATAGTCAAAGCCGTGACTATGGGAGCTTTTACTGAAGGCTTTAGAAACTCCACTTGGGGACCATCAGGGATAAAGGTTATTCTAGACCAGAGTTTGGTAAGCAGATCTCTGCTCATCAATGGGGCTGGACATTCTGGGATTACTAGAAAAGAGTGTGGACTTTTCCATTTACTAGGTTCATAATCCTCTTTTTTGTCCAAGCCTGATATCTACTGCCATTAGCCCCTTGAACTAGGGACCATTTATTTATTTATAGGGGGCCCAGTGGGGTCTTAAGGGCTGAGTATACTGCTCCTGTATCCATTTCAAAGTTCACTGGAATCCCCTCCACTTCAAATGTTACCCTGAGATAGGGGAGGGGATCCAAGCCCCGACTTTCTTAGTCCTCTTCTAGAGTCAGCATGGCAGGCTCGTGTGGCTGCTCCTTTTTGGGCCACTCTTTGGCTCAGTGTCCTTTTTCTTTTCAGTAGACACATTGATCTGATGCCAGGGGCAGCCTTTGGCGTGCGCCCAGGTATCCCTTTCTGTCTCCCTGCATTTAACCTTCTGGAGTATTTTTTGCTGTGAACAAAACCTTAGCCAATGCTTTAGTCTGCCTTTTGCTCCTTTCATCCTTCTTTTGTTCCCTTTCCTTCTCTCTCCTCTGTTTCTTCTCCTCCTCAATTTCTCTCTTATAATATACTGTCTCAGGTTCTCTGACTAAATCTCTTAACATCATATCTTGTAATCCATCTAGACATTGTAACTTTCTCTTAATATCTAGGGCAGCCTGCTCGATAAAGGCCATTGCAACAGATGCCTTTTGGTCCTCTGCCTGAGGATCAAAAGAAGTATATTTCCTTTATGCTTCCATAATTCTCTCCTGAGACATACAGGGAGACTCATTAGGCCCTTGGATAATCTCTCTTACATTGGCCAAATTAGTCGGCCCTCTGGCGGTCGCTTGGTGACCCGCTATACCCGCTATTAGAGCCCGGCGATAAGTGGACAGATGCTACCTACCTTCAAAGTTGTTGGGTTCCCAGTTGGGACGGTTCATTGGCCCGTAGGGACAGAGAGGGAGCATCACAGGGGATTCTGAGTTTTCTATTATCCATCACCGCTGGGTTCCTTTAGGTGGCCCTGCTTCCTCCAGGGGAGGAGGGGCTGCTGCTGCTGCAGGGAAGTCCCCTGGAGGGCTTGAGTCTGGCCCAATCGCCTCTAGCAGCTGAGAGGCTGAGTCAGTGGTGGGAGGATCATCTGGAACATGTTGGGGGTTGGGGAGCGAGGGTAGAGAATGAGGAGGGGGAAGAGTATCCAGTCTTGTGACTCAGGGAGAATGGTGGGGAGAGCGGGAGTTGTGGAAGGTTTGAATGATATAATCATGAGGGAAGGGGTATATGTCTGTTGATCTGGGTGGCCACGTGGCCCCAGCTAAAAGACAATATCTCTGACTTTTCGGATTAGAGGGAAGTGGAAGGATCCTTCTGGTGGCCATCCGACTCCCAGGATGGGCCATTCTGAAGCTCAGAGAGTCTGCCAGCTCTGGCGTTTTACTGAAAAAGAAAGATTCTGGGCCCTTGAGCGGACATCAGTCCAATGATCAAGGGTCAGGGACAGAGGCATAGAAGTGCTTTGTCCCATAATGGAAGTTACTCAAACAGGGACAGTGAAGACACAAACTCGACACACACAATGACAAACAGTAAACGTTTACCATGACTCCAAGACAACGATTAGAACTGAGTAACTGGCAAAACCTGATGGGTTAGACAATAAATACAGACAGTAAACTCAACCTGAGTTCAGGACAATGAACAAAACTGAGTAGCTGGCAAAACCTTTTGGGCTGGAAAACCGAATCCTGAAGCAAAATATAACCCAGTTGAGGAAACTACTATTCCTTGATTTCCCTAGTCCTCTGGAGTGCCCCCAGGGACGTGACCTTTGGCTCTGTGACACTTCTGTCAGCCAACATAAGAGAGACCTAATGCCCTCACCCACAGCAACTTTGCCACGCCTTAAACGGAAACCCAAAACAAGAAACAGGCGCCTTACTTACCCTAAGAGAAGTCAGTTGGCGTCTTTTGTCCGCTGCTGCCGAATATCTCACCTGGGGCCTCCAGATTAAAAGGTGGGGCGAAGGTCGGAGAAAAACACCACCAAGAGACTTTCTCATGAAACAGAAAAGGGTTTATTGGGGGTCCAGCATGCTGGGGCTCAGAGCTCACATCAGAAAAGCAAACAACAAAGAGCCCAGAGAACAATTTGAGCAGAGTTTATATACATTCTTTAGAGAGGGCAGGGACTTTACATACATCATAGCCTCCTTTAGCAAATTACCATGTACCCTGGGAAAATCAAATAACAACTCCAAAACATGATTAGCACATTCATTGGCGGGAACAGGTCGGGCAGGGTGTGATTGGTCAGCCCTGTGAAGGGGTAGACATTTAAACTGATTGGTTGAAGCCCTGAGATGTATATGTGCTGAGCTGCACGGTTTCTGTGAAGGGGTTGTTAAGTAACAAGGTCGTCTGGGAAGATTTCAACTCACATCTAATGGACACATCAAAGAATTGTCTTTACTGACTCAGGAATTTCAGGTTCTCAGTGCAGCTTGTAAACTTTACAAAACCTGGTTCTTTACGTTTCAATTTCAATTTCTTTTATTCTTTCTGAACTTTACAAAGGAAGGCCAGAGACTTCATCCACAATGGCTGCTCTTTTTGCCATTTTGGTTTTGGATGCATGCATGGGATCTTTTTTAGATCCATTTTGTGCTGATATTCTAAGCCACAGCCTCACACAGGGTCAAGAGGCTGATTAAGACACATCCCTTTCCAAAGCAATTACTTCTCTGAGGTCAGTTACAGAACTTAGTCTCTGAGCAGAATCACACCAGAGTTCAAGCCCAGATGGACCCAGTCATCTCTTCCAACCGCCACACAAATGACCACAATTAAAACCAAAACACTCCCCCAAGGCCCTCATCTTTTTTCATATATACACTCATCATAACGTCTGGCTGGAGGTTTCCATGAATGGCGCAGTCCAAGAGAGTGTCCAAAATAAGCTCACTTGCCCCTCATTTGCCTAACTTCAGGGTAGCCTGGACACCCTTCCAGTGAACCAGAATTGATCACATAGGTCTGCCGTTAATACTGCTCTGGTTCTCCAATTTGATGCCTACTGACTGTCAGGTATAGATTCCTTATGTGATTTGGAGTCATGAGAAAACTGAAGCACCTCTGCAGGGATTGGAAGAACTCATTTGACACAAAAGATCACTATTCTCACTTGATGGACATCAGGAAAATAACAGAGGAAGGTGAGAGACTTCATCCACAATGACTGATATTTTTGCCATTTTGGTTTTGGATGCACACATTGGATCTTTCTTTAGAGCCATCAGGCACTGAGAATCTAAGCCATAGCTTCACAAGGGGCCAAGAGGATGATTCAGACACATCCCTTTCCAAAGTAATTAAGCAAAGAGCCACAGGTGATGCCCATTTATTTCCATTTTAAAACTGTTTTCTTCAGGCTTCACAAAGGGTGGCCTGAGGCAAAGACCTTCCTGACACTCAGGACAACAGAACAATAGGTTAGCAAAAGGCCCAAAGCATGGTTTCTCCACTGAGACTTTCCTGGTCACACTGATATCTGAGTTTTCTGAGATGCTCGCCATTCCCTTCAGCTAACCAGTACATGGCCATGTCACAGAGCTTGGAGGTGGTACATATCTTTGACACAAAAATATGAGCCTATTCTGGAGAGTGGACAAAATTCAGGAAGAAAACAGGAAATTAAGAAGGTTGTAGGTGTTGCCTTTCTATAAGGCGAGCCACAGTCCATTCATAAATTGGGAAGAATAAATGCTGGGAAGCTTTCTACTAGACAGGACACATCTATGGATGCATGCTCTTTTCTAATGTCTACAACCACAGACACACTGGGATACACAGACCTAGAAACACTCACCTTGTCAAAGGACTTTCTGGAAACAGTTCACTCCAAACCAAACAAACAGCCTTTCCTACCTATTCATGAGACAAAACCACAAACTCACAACCACACTCAAAAAGTCACCTCCTTCCCCCAAGTAAGTCTGTGACTATCCGAAGTGTCCTCTGACTGGTGGGCCATACTATGTTTCCCCAAAATGGCCTGTCCTGTCTCAGATCTGTTCTCCTTGTCCAACTCTGTGAAGTTGTCAGGAGCCTGTGCTGACCACTACCTGCTGTCTCAGGAAAGGCCCATTTTCAGAGGTCTACTTGAATTTGGCCATCCTCAAATCTTTAGGTACCAAGAAAGACAGACTCTGTCCTTGTTAAATCCAAACAAGTGAGCCTACTGGGAATGGGACGGGTACTGGCTCTTTGTGCCTGGCTTCCTGGATCCCAAGTTCAGAGACTTCCATCCCCCAAGAAGTGAGGTAGGTCAATTCCTTCAAGAACGGAATGAGGTCACTGCCTTGGCAACCACTTTGTCCTAACAGTTGCATTCAAGGGTCCCTTGAGATGGAGGCTGCCACTACTTCCTGTGACACTTTCAGAAGTTAGAATTGTATATCAACCATAGGCACCCAGGAGAAGCTCTCCACACAGGGTTGGTTTGGTCCATCTTCTTTATATCAAGAGGAGAGAGGCTGATTCAGATACATCCCTTCATCCTGACTAGGTTGTTTGCCTTGGGAGATGACTTTTGCTCTCTCAGGCCCTTCATAGCTGCCTAAATCTTCTCCAGGGATCATTTCTGCATCAACCTTTGAGGTTCTCAGCAGGTGGAAGATCCCGTACATTCCTGTATTGTAAGACCAACTCTGTCCCTGCTCTTCTGCAAAGTTAGATTGAGGAACAGTGTATGGTTAGGGTTAATAACATATTCTATTTGGGTTAGGAATTATTCTGCTGGACAAATAATGGTATTGGGTACCTGCGATATTCAAAAGAATATATAGGTGAAATATAAGTATGAAACCAAAATTCTAGGTACGATTTGAAGCCAGAAGGACATTGGGCCCTTTAGTGGTATACTTAGCTTTGAATTATGTTCTGCACAGATGTCTCAGATAAATCAATATGCAATGGCATAGGACCTTGTACCTTGGATGATTGAATGTTCAAGAGAACATCCAGTCAAAAAGGAATAGTCGGTAGGAATAGGAAGATGGTCAGTAGGTTTAGAAAAAAGAGTGAGTATAGGATTTGGACAAAAGGTTCATTAGCAATAGGGTTTCGGGTAGAGAGTGAAAGTAAATATGAGCACATATAAAGAGTCAGTCACAATGATGAACTGGGGAAAAATATGTAGGAAAGCAGATATTAATAGAGACATTAGGAAATCAGACAAAGTATAATGTGAGTGATAGGATTAGGCATTTTCAATATGGTTGAGGTGGAATATATAATCTTAGGAAGAAAGAAATATGTAGTCACCAATAGGATTGACATTTGAGAGCATTAGGCAACCAGGACATGGTTGTTTTTAGTAATCCATGCTCACTTTTCATTTTGCTTTGGTGAAAGGTTAATAAAATAGGTATTTGTCACTTCCTGTTTTTCTTTATGCTTAACAAAACACTGTTGAAATCTTGAGAACTGTTTGCTAATTTTGTCCCCAAAATGTGCTGTCCCCAACTGCCAAACTGCAGAGTGTACTCCCTCACCCGGTTGCACAAAAACTGCCCACTTGCCCTGACCCATCAATTAATTTCCCTCCCTGCCCTCTCCAAAAAATTATATAAGCTCTGTTTAAGTTGTTCTCAGGGCTCTCTGCTCTAGTCAAGTGAGCTCTGAGCCCCAGCATGCTGGAACCCCAATAAACACTTTGCTGTTGCTGAGTGAAAATGGTATACTGTTCTGTACTTAAAAAATGCTTTCTTTTGCTTGCCTCTGCATAAAGATAGTCAGTTGCTGTTTGCTTTCGAGTGGGTAGACCCAGATAACGGAACTTCTGGTCAACTAACTTGGACTAGACTCCCACAGGTGTTCAAAACCTCCCCCAGTCTCTTTGATGAAACCCTCCACAGAGATCTCAACAACTTCAGAATTACGCACCCCAAAGTCACCCTGCTTCAATATGTGGATGTCCTGCTACTGGCAGCTAACAACAAGGAAAACTGTGAGTCTGGGACCCAAGCACTATTATCCGAGCTTGCTCAACTCGGGTATAGAGCTTCTGCCAAAAAGGCCCAAATTTGCCAGCAAGAAGTAATCTTCCTGGGTTATTCCCTTAGGGGCGGAAATGATGGCTCACTGAGCCCAGAAAACAAACCGTTGTGCAGATACCACCTTCATCTAACAGGAGACAACACAGGGAGTTTCTTGGGACTGCTGCCTTTTCAGGTTATGGATACCTGGGTTTGTGTTCTTAGCTGCTTCTTTATACCCGTTGTTAAATAAGGATGCCCAATTCCAATGGACCCTTGAGCACCAGCAAGCTTTTGATAACATTTAAGAACACTGACACTGAACTCCTCAACTTCACTGAGCCCAGCCTGCAATTTCAGAAAGCCCTACACTACGTTAAAAATGTACATCAACTTACTCACCTTGGTTCAAAGAAACTGCAGGCATTCCTGAAAGATCAGGAACAGAGATTTCGACTAACTTACTCACAGTGAAAAAAAATAACTGAACGGGTAACAAAAGCCTGTCGGTTATGTCAATTGGTTAATGCTTACCATTCCAAGCTTCCTGCAGGAAAGCACCTACGATGAACCAGACCAGGACAATTCTGGGAAGTAGACTTTACTGAAATTAAGCCAGCAAGGTATAGACTTAAATATCTCCTAGTCTTTGTAGATAAATTTTCAGGATGGATTGAATCCTTTCTCACAAAAAAAAAAAAAAAAAAAAAAAAACCGGCTCAAACGGTGGTCAAGAAGATCCTGAAAGATATTAAGATATTTTTTCAAGACAAGGCCTACCTAAGGTAATAGGGTCTGATAATTGAACGGTGTTCATGGCCCGGGTAAGTGAGGGCTTAGCCAGGACCCAGGGGATTAATTGGAAGTTACATTGTGCTTCTAGACCCCAGAGCTCAGGACAGGAAAAAAAAATAAATTGAACCATTAAAGAGACCTTAACGAAATTAAGCTTAGAGACCGGCATAAAATATTAGACTATGCCCCTGCCTTATCCACTGTTTCATGCAAGAAATACTCCCTGTTTCTTTGTGTAAACTCACCCCCTATGAATTTCTCTATGGTGCACCTCCTCCAGTAAGGCATGTAACCCCAACTCTAAGACCTAACGATGCCTTCCACACCCCCTTGCTTGAAAGAATTAAATCTCTTGAAAGAACTCAATGATACCGGTGAAAACAGCTGACAACTGCCTTGCAACCTGGGGACAAGGGGACTCCACATTGATATCAAGTAAGGGACTTCATCTACATAAGACAACATCAGGTGTCATCCCTGGAACCCTGCTTGAAAGGACCATACCAGGTGCTAATTATAACACCTACAGCGGTAAAAGTAGATGGAAACACTTCCTGGATCCATGCCTCTCATCTCAAGCCTGCGCCTCTTACCAGTTTCTTTCTGGAAACTGGGAAAGACTGGTAACCATTTCAAATTGCATATTCGCTATGTGGATAAGGCTGTAGACTCTCCCCTTGGCCACCAGTACACCTAACGATCATCAGCCCGTTCAGCAGCGATGGCTTATCACAAATCCTACTAGACAAGAAGTATGCTCTAACTCGTATACAGCTCCCTTAGGGACCTGGTGGCTAGCTCTCCACCCAGACATTTGTCAGCTGGCTATAAGTCTTTCCTATTAGGATATCGCTGATGAAAATCCCAGTAAAATTCAATTAAATCCCTTCCATACCATAGATAATGGAAACAAACATTAGGGATTTAGGGACACGTGAGCCAGATGCAGGTTGGCTAGACTAGATTAGTATGTTTGCCCAGCAGACTATCAAAGCCACAAACAGCCATGGCTGTGTGGAGGGAAAGCCAACTTCTTCTGTAAGTGATGGGGATTTGAGCATACAGGGGCAGCCTGGTGGAACGCAAAATCCTCATCAAATTCAGTACACAGCATTGGCCATATTACCAATTAGACAACAAAAACTGATGGCCCCCAGAGGAGTCTCTAGATCCTCAAATTCTGTGTTACCTTTTTAACTTCTGCAAGTGCTCAAGAGGATGAAAGGAAATTCCCCTATGTGGAGGCCTTTTACCTCCTTCTCTCACTTCCTGAACTATGCATCTCCAATAGATCCTCACACTCAGGCTTCTGCTCCAGACTCTCTACTGTCAGTCCCACCTCAGCAAGTTGATTTCTCTCCTCCAGTTACTAGATCAAAAACCCAAACCTCCGCCAGTTCTCAGATCATTGCTCCCTTGCTGAGGTAGCAGGTACTGAGGTACCCCTCTAAACACTCACTCCTCTCTTCTCCTGTCAGTGCCTACACCCGGTCTCCCCAGGTCCTCTTACCAGGTAACCCAAAGCTCAAACCAGCTGAGAAGAGCACTCAGACCCCTATCCAAGATTTAATAAAAATGGCCTTTAAAGTTGCTTTGTCATCACTGAAAACAGGTTACTAAGAATTTAAAATCCCTCCCAGGCTTTCTGGGATACTCACTCCCGTCTTCCCCTCTGTTCTACCTGTTCTACTGCTCAAGATTTTGTTCCTAGGAAAATCCCAAACCCCTTTTCCATTATGCTTTTACATCTCTCTTTTCTCATTCTCAGATCCCCGGAGCTGCTCTCATTCCTCGCCTTCCCCGTCTTTCCCCTCTATACCAGGCCCACAGAAAAATCTTAACTGAACTTCTCCAGAAGTCTTCACCATGGATGACTTTAGAACTTTCAGCAAAAGAGTCCCTATAAAAGAGTTCAGTGTAGATAAACTTGCTCTTTTTCTGTTGCCCTGTTATACTTGGCCACTGCTTGGAAAAATCAGCACTTCTAAGCTAGACAACCCCTTAATAGTTTTTCACACAATATGTGAACAAGGCCTCTGGCCTTGAGCTGGGGCTTCACAGAGATGGCTACATTTCTAAAATAAAAAATACCAACTGGGCTTCATGGTAACAGCTGAAGGAGGATAAAAGAAAAGGAAGAAAAAGCTCTCCCCCTCCCAGGTGTCCTTGAAAAGTTAACTTGCCCAGAACAGAGGAAATAGCAGAAAAAAAAATCTTTTTGTGAAGTTCTGCCGACTGTGAACTTCTGAGCCCCTTTTCTTTCATGTTGGGTACAAAATTCTGAAACTACCTAAACTTGGGGTTCAGGGCATTAATTGATTACAACAGAAGGAATGCACTCTGAATCCGGTTGCAACAAAATAGCACTGTTTCCCTGTTTTCGGTGCTATCTTAGGTGCCTTGCCTTGTCTGTCCCTACAACAGTATAATTCTATATACTTAAACATTGTTTATGTTTTCATGAAATGGTCAACAAATGTGATTAATTGTGTAATGGTGCAGATGTTTCCCAGAGTGCTCTATAATGATGCAGGTTCATTTGAAATTCAAACAGGCGGGCATACAACACGGTTCTGCTGGGAACATATATCCCTAACTTTAGCCATCCTATTAGGAATAGGAGTTGCTGCAGGGGTGGGCACAGAAACCCCTGCCCTAGTCCATGGGACACAACAAATGACCCAATTAGAAGCAGCAATAGAACAAAACTTAAAGATAGTAGAAACCTCCATCACAGCTTTGCAGGAATATTTATCCTCTCTGTCTGAAGTTGTTTTACAGAACAGTCGAGGGTTGGACCGCCCATTCATGAGAGAAGGGGGCCTTTGTGCTGCATTGAGGGAAAAATATTGTTTTTATGCCGACCATACTGGAGTTGTAAAAAAAATCTATGAGTAAATTAAAAAGACACCTTGAAGAGCGTCACTGAGAGAGGCCCAAAAAGGGTGGTTTGATTCTGATCCATACATTCCCTCTGGTTAACTACGTTTTTATCAACCATGGCCGGTCCAATAATAATCCTCATATTACTGCAAAGTATAAAACCCTGTTTGCTCAAACGTGTAATTTTTTTTCTCCAAGCTCAAATTGGACAAGTTAAACTTATGGTAATAACCCACTTGCAGACATAGAATGTGACACCAGCCTTGATCACTTTTATAATTATAAGTAGCCAGAAGAAGAAGTGGGGAATGAAAGGTTAACAAAATAGGTACTTGTAACTTCCTATTTTTCTGTATGCTTAACAAAACACTGTTGAAATATTGAGAACTGTTTGCTAATTTTGTTCCCAGAATGTGCTGTCCCCAACTGCCAAATTGCAGAATGTATTCCCTCACCCGTTTACATGCAAACCGCCCACTCACCATGACCCATCAATAAACTTCCGTCCCTGCCCTTTCCAAGGAAAGAATATAAGCTCTGCTTAAGCTTTTCTCACGGCTCTCTGCTCTATTTCTGTGAGCTCTGAGCCCCAGCATGCTTGACCTCCAATAAACCTTTTGCTGTTGCATGAGACAGTCTCTTCGTGGTCTCTACCTCTGATGCTCGCACGAACATTACTTGAATGATTGAATGTATAAGAGAAAATCCAGTCTAAAAGGGATAGCCAGTAGGATTAAGAAGATAGTCGGTAGGTTTGGGAAGAAGACTGAGTATAGGATTTGGAACAAAAGTTCTTTAGCAATAGGGGTTCTGTTAGAGAGTGAATATAAATGTCAGCACATGAGAACAGTCACAATAATGAACTGAGGAAAATATGTAGGAAAGCAGATATCAATAAAGACATTACTAAATCAGGCAAAGTATAAAGTGAGTGATACAATTAGACATTTTCAACAGGGTGAGTTTGAATATATAATCTTAGGAAGAAACAAATATGTAGTCACCAATAGGATTGACATTTGAGAGCATAAGGCAACCTTGACATGGATGATTTTTGTAAACCATGCTCACTTTCTATTTAGGCTTTGGTACAATCTAAGTGTGACCTTTGCATTTGTGTCCAGAATTTTACTGTGATAAAATATATATGTAGATCTGGTGACACAAGTATTTCTTCCACCATTTCTGGGAGCAATATTTTGAAGGCATATAAATGGGTATTGGGTGTACAAAGAGGTGTACACTGTGTCCATGAATATAGAGATAATGCATGAATAGACCATACAGTGAATAAATAATATAACTGTTTCCACTTTAAATTATGGATTGAATTGATATTTGAAAATATATAAGAAATCTTATATTGATTTACAATCATTCATTCTAACCAGTTATACATCTAATATTAATATTATGGTTATGGTTTATCATGAAGATATGTTAGTTTTGCTTCAAAAGCGATTATGGAAATCCAAAATAATGTGTTTGGATAGAGTCAGTCACAATGCTGGCAATATGTGAACAAGGCCTCTGGCCTCAAATTGAGGCTTCACAGAGATGGCTACATTTCTAAGATAAAGAAGTTACCAACTGGACTCCATGGTAACAGCTGGCAGGGAGAAAAAAGAAAGAGAAGAAAAAAGCTCTCCCCCTCCCAGGTGTCCTTAAAATGTTAACTTGCCCAGAACAGAGAAAAAAAACAGAAACAAAAACTGCTTTCTCTGAACTTCTGCAGACTGTGAACTTCTGAGCCGCTCCCTTACATGTTGGGTACAAAATTCTGAAACAACCTAAACTTGGGGTTCAGGGAAGTAACTGATTACAACAGAAGCAATGCCCTTTAAATCTGGTTGCAACCAAATAGGACTGTTTCCCTGTATTCGGTGCTATCTTAGGTGCCTTTCCTTGCCTTGTCCATCCCTTTTCTCATTTAAAGACCAGTCAAGAAACATGGAGAAATACATGTGTTCTGAAGCAGAAAGTGATTGATAGTGAAACAAATGCCTATAAATTTCCTAACTTGTGGATGAAATTTATATCCTATGATGTGCATTAATTGAAGAAATACTAATCTACCAGTGTTGAATAAAAATGAACGTCAAAATACACATCATGTCCGATTGGAATCTACTTGCATTAATATTAAACTGGGTCAGTTACTGTAGAAATATTAGGATTCTTATGCACCATTCACTGAAGTTAGTTTTCAGTACTAGGAAACAAATATGTATTTCAGGTGAATGAATATTTCTAAGAATAATCTTGTGAAAAGTTGATTATAAATCCACATACATGAATATGAATGAATTTGATGAGTGTAAAATAAGACACATATTTCATTTGTTGAAAAATCTGGAGAGTGTATATATATATATATATATATATATATATATATATATATATACACACACACACACACACACACACACACACACATTAAAAACAGCAATATATATGCCAATTGAAATTTATAATGAAATATATATCATCGACAGATAGAAAAATATTTATTTTACTGAACATGGATTTATGAATAATATTGTTCAAGTAGGAAGATCACCCATAATTTAAATTTTCGGTTCCAACATCGTTTAAGAGGAGTGATCCCTTACAATTTGTATCTGCCAAGTCAGCCACCTCACAAGAATGTACGTGTGGTACCAGGTAGGATTCTATCTGTGCATATAAAAATACAGGTGGTGAATAGGCTACAGAGAAAGGGAGAAAGGAATTCATAGGTGGTTAACTTTAAAAAAAACATGGAGAACTATTTCAACAAAAAATTGACTAGATTTATAAATCCTACCCTATATAATGCAAAAGGTAAGTCCAACTATACACCATGCCTCCTCTGAAATGGTTGTATTTTCATTCTGTTTGGGTTATTTTTCTCCATCATATTAGTATTAGTAGTCAGAATATAGTAGGGTAGGGGTTAGTGTCAGGGATTCAGTATTTCGAATGGAAAATTGGAAAATGAATACAATGTGTATGTAAACATGTGCTACACAAAAATGTTTCCACTCTTATCCAGAACAATGCCTTGACAGTACCTTCGCTCCAACTAAAACATCATTAGAGGAGAAGAGTTAGAAAATCAGTGAAAACACATCTTGAATGGAATAGGCTCAGGATTTTGAAACCTTGGAGGTGGTAGAGGAGTTTGCAAAAGTAAGGGACAGGGTGAACACTCCACAAACATGGAGTTCTGTTGGACTAAAGACTTCTTGAGAAACTGCCTCTGAATTTGGGCACTTGAAATATATCTTGTTGTCACAAGTTTTAGCTTCCTTTGTAGTGAGACCATCAAACCTGGGTTTGCATCTATGTGACCTGGAGGACACGGTTTCTTATTTTCTAATGAAAATGAGGCAGCAGTGCTGAATTCTCACTTTGTAGGTAACCTGTGGACACTGGGGGCTAAGTGTCTCCCAGTGTGGGCTGTGAAGCCATTTGGTCATCCTCCAATTTTCGTGGTGTTTGTTGCTGCTGCATTGGGGATTTGGTATTTGCTTCACGAAATACAAGGAGTTCAACTGTGTCACAGTGCTGGAGGGAGTTCTGTGACGAGTGGTGGGTCAAGGTCTGCAGGAGAATGCACCAACCAGGCTTCTATCCCACATAGCTTGCCCCCTTGACCATAGCAACCTGATTCTGAACATTGCCCTGAAAGCTCTCCATATAACAAGATACCTTTACACAGAAGTATCTACTGCCTGCACCATGTCAGTAACAAGCCATTTGGAAGCCAAATGCAGATCCACATTGCCCCACCACATGTTTTATCACACACCTGCCAAGCACTGTTCTAGGCCCACTATTCGGCAGGCTCCAACGTACTGGCATCTCTATTCAACACAATTTTCATGAAACCTAGTGAATCCAGGCACTGTCTGGTGTACTCAAGATCAGCATCAGGACATCCAAAGGTTCTCCAGTGCCACCTGGTCTTGGGAATTTCAAAAATTTCATGGTATCTGTTTAGCCATTTTTCAAGGATGATGTTGGAGGCACTGTGGGTTTCAATATATTCAGGACCTGTTAAATGGTGAGGAAGCTCATTTCAATGAAAGCTCTGGGGAACTCTCAAGGGCAAGGCTTCCCAAAGAGTGGCCAAAAGGTCGCATGAAGCCAGGCCTATTGAGTTCTACAATGTGAGGTCCATGTGTTTTTTGACTCTCAACTATGGCTGCCAAGTCTTTCAGAATAAAATAATGTGATTTCCTCACTGAGATTCCCAGTGATCTGTGGAAAGTCAATCTGGGCCTAGATCTCAGTTTCCAATGGTCACTCTCATGTGTGGTCTCCTAAAATCCCAAAACAATTGATGGCAATACTTCTCTGAGGTCTGTTCCAGAACTCAGTCTCTAAGGGGAATCACACCAGAGTTCAAGCCCAGGTGGACCCAATCATCTCTTCCAACTGCCACACAAATGACCACAATTAAAACCAAAACACTCCCACACGGCCCTCATCTTTTTCATAACCTTTGGCTGGAGTTTTCCATTTGGGGCGCAGTCAAAGACAGTGTCCAAAATAAGCTCCCTTGTCCCTCATTTGCCTAAAATCTCAGTGGCCTGGACACCCTTCATGTGAACCAGGAGTAATCAAATAGGTCTGCCATTAATACTTTTCCACTTCTACAATTTGAGGCTTTCTGACTGTGGGGTTTAGATTCTTTATGTGATTTGGAGTCATGAGAAAATCCAAGCACACATGGGCAAGCTTTTGCAGGGATTTTTAGAATTCTTTTGACCCAAAGGATCCCTATTCTCACTTGATTGAAGTGGGAAACCTTACAGAGGAAAGCTAGAGACTTCATCCACAATGACTGCAATTTTTGCCCTTTGATTTTGGATGCACACATGGGATCTTTCTTTAGATTCATCAGGTGCTGATAATCTAAGCCACAGCCTCACACAGGGCCAGGAGGCTGATTCCGACACATCCCTTTCCAAAGCAATTAAGCAAAGAGCCACAGGTGATGCCCATTCATTTCCATTTGAAAACTGTTTCTTAGGGCTTCACAAGAGGGTGGCTGGAGGCAAAGACCTTCCTGACATTCAGGGCAAAAGAAAAATAGGTAAGCAAAAGGCCCAAAGCAGGGTTTCTCCACTGTGACTTTTCTGGTCTAACTGATATCTGAGTTTTCTGAGGTGCTCGCCAGTCCCTTCAGCTATCCAGTACATGGCCATATCACAGAGCTTGGAGGTGGTACATATCTTTTACTCAAAACCATGAGCCTATTCTGGAGTGTGGCCAGAATTCAGGACGAAAATAGAAAATTAGGAAGATAGCAGGTGTTGCCCATCCATAAGGCAATCTTCTGCCTAATCATAAATTGGGCAGGATGAATACTGGGAAGCTTTCTACTAGACAGGACACATCCATTGATGCATTCTATTTTCTAATGTCTACAACCACGGACACAGTGGGACACACAGACATAGAAACACTCGCCTTGTCACATGACTTACTAGAAACAGTCCATACCAAACCAAACAAACCGCCTTTCCTATCTATTCTCAGAACATGAGACAAAACCAAAAACTCACACCCACAACCACAAAGGCACCTCCTTCCCCCAAGTAGGTCTGTGACTATCCAGAGGGTGGTCTGACTCGTGGGCCATAATATATTCCCCCAACATGGCCTGTCCTGTCTCAGATCTGGTCTCCTTAGCCAACTCTGTGAAGTTGTCAGGAGTCCGCGATGAGCCACTACCTGCTTTCTCTGGAAAGGCCAGTTTTCAGAGCTTTCCTGGCATTTGGTCATCCTCACAACAGTAGGACCAAAAAATAATGTCTCTGTCCTTGTTCAATCAAAACAAGCGAGCCCAATGGGACTGGGACTGGGACTGACTCTGGGTTCCTGGCTTCCTGGATCAAAAGTTCTCATTGTTCCATCACCAAAAGTGTGAGGTGTGGTCATTTCTTTAAGGAACTGAATGAGGTCACTGCCTTGGCAAACACTTTGTCCTCACAGTTGCTTTCAATTGACCAATGAAACGGAGGCTGCCCCTACTTCCTTTGAAATTTTCACAAGTTAGAATGGTAGATCAACCATAGGCTCCTGGAACAGCTCTCCACACATGCCTGGTTTGGTCCATCTTCTCTACATTAAGAAGAGAGAGGCTGATTCTGACATATCCTTTCATCCTGACCAGGATGTTTGCCATGGAAGATGACTTTTGCTCTCTCAGGTCTTTCATAGCTGCCTACATCTTCTCCAGGGATCATTTCTACATGGACCTTTGAGGTTCTCAGCAGGTGGAAGATCACCTATATTTCTGTATTGTAAGTCAAACTCTGTCCCTGTTCTTCTGTAAAATTAGATTGAGGGAACGGTGCATTCTTAGGGTTAATAACATGTTCCATTTGGGTTAGGAATCATTCTGTGAGATGAATAATGGTATTGGAAAATGCAATATTTATAAGAATATATTGGTGAAATATAAGTATGAAAACAGAAATCTAGGTAAGACTTGAAGCCCAGAAGGGCATTTTGCCCTTGATTGGGATACTTAGCTTTGAATTACATTCTGAACAGTTGTCTCACATAATTCGATATCGAATGGCAAAAGACCTTGTACCTTGGATGATTGAATGTAGAAGAGAACATCCACTCAAACTGAGATAGTCAGTAGGTTTAGGAAGAAGAGTGAGTATAGGTTTTGGAACAAATTTCATTAGTAATAGGTTTTTGGTTAGAGAGTGAACGTAAATGTCAGCACACGAGAAGAGTCAGTCACATGATGAACAGGGGAAAATATGTAGGAAAACAGATATCAATAGACACATTGGGAAATAAGGCAAAGTATAATGTGAGTGATAGGATTAGACATTTCCAACAGGGTTGAGTTTGAATATATAATCTTAGGAAGAAACAAATATGTAGTCACCAATAGGATTGATATTGAGCATTAGACAACCTGGACATGGATGTTTATAGTAATACATGTTCAATTTCCATTTAGGCTATGGTACAAACATAAGTGTGAGCCTTGCGTTTTGTGTCCTGAATATCACTGTGATAAAATATATATGTAGATCAGGTTACATGAGTAATTCTTCCACCATTTTTTGAAGCAATATTTTGAAGATGTATAAATTAGTATTGGGGGTACAAAGAGATGTACCCTGTGTATATGAATCTAGAGAAAATGCATGAGTAGACCACACTGTGAATTAATAATATAACTAGTTCTACATAAAATAATGGATTGAATTGATATCTTAAAATATATAAGAAATCTTATATTGAAATACTATCATTCATTCCAACTAGTTATACATCTAATGGTAATATTATGGTTATGGTTTATCATGAAGGGTGTGATTTTTGCTTCAAAAGTGATTATGTAATTCAAAAATCATGTGTTTAGAAAGTAGTCTCATGAAACGACCAGTCAAGAAACATGGAGGAATACATTTGTTCTGAAGCAGGAAGTGATTGAAAGTGAAACAAATGCCTATAAATATGCTAACTTGTGGATGAAATATATATCATATGATGTGCATAAACTGAAGAAATAGCAACGTACAAGTCTTGAATAAAAATGAACGTCAAAATACATGTCATGCCCCATAGGAATCTACTTGCATTGATGTAAAACTGAGTCAGTTACTGTAGAAATATTAGGATTTGTATGCATCGTTCACTGAAGTTAGTTGTCTGTATTAGGAAACAAATATGTATTTCAGGTGGATGAATATTTCTGAGTATAATCTTGTGAAAAGTTGATTATACATCCACATATATGAACATAATAGAATTTAGAGAGTGTATAATAAAACACATATATTTTGAAAAATCTGGATAGAAGATATATATATATATATATATATATATATATATATATATATATATACAAAAAAAACAAAGACATTAAAAAGTAGCAATATGTATGCCAATTGAAATTCATAGTGAAATATATATCATCCACGGATGCAAAAATATTTATTATACTGAACATGGATTTATGTATAATGTTGTTCAACTAGGAAAATTAATCCAAAGTGTATGCAAAATTGTGATACAAAAAATCTTTCCACTCTCATCCTGAACAATGCCTTGACTTACCCTCACCTTAAGTAATTCACAATTATATGAAAAGAGGTAAAAAATCTGTGAGTACATATCTGGAATTGAATATGCTCATGATTTCACAACTTTTCAAGTGGTTGATGAGTTTCCAAAAGTAAGGAACAGGGTAAACACTTCACAAACATGGAGCTCTGCTGGACTAAAGACTTCTTGAGAAACTGCCCCTGAGGTTGTGCACTTGAAATATATGTTTTTGTCAGGAGCTTTACCTACCTTTGTTGTGAGACCATCAAAGCTGGGTCTGCATCTATGTGACCTAGAGGACATGGTTTCTTATTTTCCAATGAACATGAGGCACCAGTGCTGAAGTCTCTCTTTGTAGGTAAACTGTGGCCACTTCGGGCAATGTGATTCCCCGTGTGGACATTGAAGCCATTTGGTCATCCTCCACTTTTCGTGGTGTTTCTTGCTGCTACACTTTGAGTTTGGTATTTGCTTCATGACATACAAGGAGTTCAACTGGCACACAGTGCTTGAGGGAGTCTTGTAACGTGTGGTGGGTCAGGCTCTGCAGGAAAATGCACCAACTAGGCTTCTATCCCACATTGCTTACCGCCTTGACCATAGAAACCTGATTATGAACATTGCCCTGAAACCCCTGCATATAACAAGATGCCTTTTCATATAATGGTCTCCTGGCTGCACCAAGTCAGTCACAAGCCATTTGGAAGCCAATGGCAGATCCACATGGCCACAACACAGATGTATTACCACACATCTGCCCACCACTGCTCTAGGCATACTACTCAGCAGCCTCCAACTTACTGGCATCTCTGTACTACACAATTTTCATGAAACCCAGTCAATCAAGGCACTGTCTGTTATACTTATGATCAGCAACAGGACATCCAATGGTTCTCCAGTGCCACCTGGTCATTGGGAATTTCAAAAATTTCATGGTGTTTATCTATGCATTTTTCAAGAATGAAGTTGGAGGCACTTTTGGGTTTCCATTCATCTAGGAACCATTACATGGGGAGGAAGCTAATTTCAATGAAAGCTCTGAGGAACTTTCATAGGCAAGGCTTCCCAAACAGTGGCCAAAAGGTCACATGAAGCCAGGCCCATTGAGGTCTACAACGTGAGGTCCATGTGTCTTTTGACTCTAACTATGGCTGCCAAGTTTTTCAGAATAAAATCATGTGATATCTTTGCTGAGATTTTCAGTTCTCTGTGGAAAGCCATCCTGGGCCTAGATCTCAGGTTTCAAGGGCAACTCTCATGTGTGGCCTCCTACAATCCCAACACAATTCATGGCAATACTTCTCTGTCGTCAGTTCCCAAACTCAGTCTCTAAGGGAAATCACACCAGAGTTCAAGCCCATGTAGACCCAGTCATCTCTTCCAACCGCCACACAAATGACCACAATTAAAACCAAAACATTTCCATATGGCCCTCATCTTCATCCATATAGACACTCATCATAAACTCTGGCTGGAGGTTTCCATGAGGGGCGCAGCCCAAGACAGTGTCCAAAATATGCACCCTTGCCCCTCATTTGTCTAAATTTAGGGTGGCCTGGAAACCCATCCTGTGAACAAGGAGTGATCATATAGGCCTGCTGTTAATACTGCTCTGCTTCTCCAATTTGAGGCCTACTGAATGTCAGGTATAGATTGCTTATGTGATTTGGCATCATGAGAGAACCCAAGCACTTCTGCAGGACTTTGAAGAACTCATTTGACCCAAAGGAATCCTATTCTCACTTGATGGAGTTCAGGACCTAACACAGGAAGACAAGAGACTTCATCCACAATGACTGATCATTTTGCCATTTTGGTTTTGGATGCACACATGGGATCTTCTTTAGATTTATCAGGAGCTGAGCATCTTAGCCACCCCCTCAATCAGGGCCTAGTGTCTGATTAAGACACATCCCTTTCCAAAGCAATTAAGCAAAGAGCCACACGTGATACCCATTCATTTAAATTTGAAAACTGTTTCTTCAGCCTTCTAAAAGGGGTGGCCTGAGGCAAAGACCTTCCTGACATTCAAGGCAACAGAACCATAGGTAAGCAAATGGACCAAAGCAGGGTTTCTCCACTGAGACTCTACTGCTCACACTAATATCTGAGTTTTCAGAGATGTTCCCATTCCCTTCAGCTATCAAGAACATGGACATGTCACAGAGCTTGGAGGTGGTACATATCTTGGACAATAAATCATGAGCTTATTCTGGAGAGTGGCCAGAATTCAGGAAGAAAACAGGAACTTAGGATGTTAGTAGTTGTTTCCTATCCATAAGGCAAACCACAGTCCATTTATCAATTGTGAACGATGAATGCTGGGAAGCTTTCTACTAGACAGGTCACCTCCATTGATGCATTCTCTTTTCTAATGTCTAAAACCACGGACACAGTGGATACACAGACATAGAAACACTTGCCTTGTCAAAAGAGTAACTAGAAACAGTCGACTCCAAACCAAACCAACCACCTTTTCTACCTATTCTCAGAACATGAGACAAAACCATAAACTCACACCCACACACATAAAGGCACCTCCTTCCCAAAAGTGGGTCTGTGACTATCCAGAGTGTCCTCTGACTGGTGGGCTATACTATGTTCCTCTCGAAATGGCCTTTCCACTTTCAGATCATGTCTCCTTGGCCAACTCTGTGATGCTGTGAGGAGCCTGCAGTTAGCCACTACCTGCTATCTCAGAAAAGGCCCCTCTTCAGAGCTCAACTGGCATTTGGCCATCCTCACATCAGTAGGTACCAAGAAAGTCTTACTTGTACTTGGTAAATCCAAACAAGTGAGCCCACTGGGACTGGGACTGGGACTGGCTCTCGGTGCCTGGCTTCTTGCATCACAATTTCAGAGAGTTCCATCACCAAGGAAGTTAGCTAGGTCACTTCCTTCAGGAACTGAATGAGGTCCCTCTCTTGGCAACAACTTTGTCCTAACAGTTTCTTCCAAGGGTCCCTTTAGATGGAGGCTGCTCCTACTTTGTGTGACAATTTGACTAGTTAAAATGGTATATCAAAATAGGCACCTGGGAACAGCTCTCCACGCAGGCCTGGTTAGGTCCATCTTCTCTACATTAAGAAGAGAAAGGCTGATGCATACACATCCCTTCATCCTGTTCAGGTTGTTTGCCATGGAAGATGGCTTTTGCTCTCTCAGATCCTTCATAGCTGCCTACATCTTCTCCAGGGATCATTTCTGCATCGAACTTTGAGGTTCTCAGCAGTTGGAAGATACCCTACATTACTGTATTGTAAGATGAACTCTGTCCCTGCTCTTTTGTAATTTTAGATTGAGGCAACAGTGTATGGTTAGGGTTAATTACAGGTTCGATTTGGGTTAGGAATCATTCTGCGGGATGAATAATGGTCTTGGGAACCTGCAATATTTATAGGAATATAGAGATGAAATATAAGTATGAAAACAGAAATCTAGGTAAGATTTGAAGCTCAGAAGTGCATTGGGCAACTGATTGTGATACGTAGCTTTGAATTACGTTCTGCATACATGTTTCAGAAAAATCGATATACAATAGCATAGGACATTGTACCTTGGATGATTGAATGTAGTAGAGAAAATCCACTCAAAAAGGGATAGTTGATAGGATCAGGAAGACAGTCAGTATGTTTCGGAAGAAGAGTGAGTATAAGATTTGGACCAAAGTTCATAAGCAATAGGGTTTCGGTTAGAGAGTGAATGTCAATGTCAGCACATGTGAAGGGTCAGTCACAATGTTGAACTGGAGAAAATATGTAGGAAAGTAGATATCAATAGAGACATTAGGAAATCAGGAAAAGTACAAAGTGAGTGAAAAAATTAGACATTTTCAATGGTATTGAGGTTGAATATATAATCTTAGGAAGAAACAAATATGTAGTCACCAATAGGATTGACATTTGAGAGCATTAGGCAACCTGGTCATGGATGTTTTTAGTAATCCATGTTCAGTTTCCATTTAGGCTTTGGTACAGTCATACGTGTGAATTTTGCATTTTGTGTCCAGAATATTACTGTGATACCATGCATATGTAGATCAGGTGATATGAGTATTTCTTCCACCATTTCTGGGAGCAATATTTTGAAGATGTATAAATTAGTATTGGGGATACAAAGAGGTGTAACCTGTGTCTATTAATATAGAGATAATGCATGAATAGACCATACTGTGAATAAATAATATAACTGGTTCCACTTTACAAAATGTATTGAATTGATATCAGAAAATATATAAGAAATCTTTTATTGATATAAAATCATTCATTCCAACCAGTTATACATCTAATAGTGATATTATAGTTATGGTTTATCATAAAGTGTGTGTCCGTTTTGCTTTAAAAGTGATAAAGTAAATCGAAAATAATGTGTTTGGAAAGAAATCTCATGAAAAGATCAGTCAAGAAACATGGAGGAAAACATGTGTTCTGAAGCAGGAAGTGATTGAAATTGAAACAAATCCCTATAAATTTGCTAAATTGTGGAGGAAATATATATCCTATGATGTGCATAAACTGAAGAAATTGTAATGTCCCAGTGTTGAATAAAAATGAACGTCGATATACACATCATGTCCCATAGGAATCTACTTGCATTGATGATAAACTGTGTCAGTTACTGTAGAAATGTTAGGATTTGTATGCACCATTCACTGAAGTTAGTTTTCAGCACTAGGAATCAAATATGTATTTCAGGTGGATGAAATTTACTGAGAATAATCTTGTGAATCGTTGATTATAAATCCACGTTCATGAACATGAATGAAATTAGGAAGTGTATATAAGACACATATATTTCATATTTTGAAAAATATGGAGAGAGTGTATATATATATATATATATATATATATATATATACACACACACACACACACACACACACACACACACAGAGAGAGACATTAAAAATAGCAATATATGCCAATCAAAATTCACCATGAAATATATATCATCCACAGATCCAAAAATATTCATTTTACTGAACAAAGATTTGTGTATAATTTTGTTCTCTAGGAAGCTCACCCATAGGTTGAATTTTCAGTTCCAATGGCGTTTATGAGGAGTGATCTCTTCTCTCAATTTGTATCTGCCAAGTCAGCCACCTCACAAGAATGTAGGTAGGATTCTCTATGTGCATATAAAAATATATGTGCTGAGTAGGCTACAGAGAAAGAGAGACAAGAATTCACATATTTGTTATCTTAAAAATCACATGGACAACTATTGCAACAAAAATTGTCTAGATTAATAACTCCTAACCTTTATAATGCAAAAGGCAAGTCCAACTATACACCATGCCTCCTCTGAACTGTTTGTATTTCTATTATGTTTGGGTTATTTTTCTGCCTCATATTAGGATTAGTAGTCAGACACTAGTAGGGTATGATTTAGTGTCAGGGATTCAGTATTTCAAATGGAAAATTGGAAAATGAATCCAATATGTATGCAAATATGTCCTACCCAAAAGTCTTCCCACTCTCATCCAGAAAAAATCCATTGACATTATCTTCACCCTGTGAAAGATGCAATTCGAAGAGAAGAGTTAGAAAATCTGTGAATACATATCTGGAATGAAAAATGCTAAGGAGTTCACAACCTTGGAGGTGGTAGAGGAGTTTCCAAAAGTAAGTGACTGCGTAAACACTCCACAAACATGGAACTCTGCTGGCCAAAAGCCTTCTTGAGAAACTGCCTCTGAGTTTGGACACATGAAATATATCTTGTTGTCCGGAGCTTTAGCTTCATTTCTGGTGAGACCATCAAAGCTGGATCTGCATCTATGTGACCTGGAGGACATCGTTTCTTATTTTCCATTGAACATTAGGTACCGGTGTTGATTTCTCTCTTTGTTGGTAAACTGTGGCCACTGGAAGCTTAGTGTCTCTCTGAGTGGACTGTGAAGCCATTTGGTCATCCTGAACTTTTTGTGGTGTTTCTTGCTGCTGCACTGGGAGTTTGGTATTTGCTTCACGAAATACAAGGAGTTCAACTAGGATATAGTGCTAGAGGGAGTTCTGTGACGTGTGTTGGGTCAGGGTCTGCAGGAGAATTCACCAACCAGGGTTCTATCCCACATAGCTTACCCCCTTGACCATCGCAACCTGATTCTGAACATTGCCCAGAAACCTCTCCATATAACAAGATGCCTTTTCATATAATAGTCTGCTGGCTGTACCAAGTCAGTCACAAGCTATTTGGAAGCCAATGGCTGATCCACATGGCCACAACACATTTGTATTATCACACACCTGCCCACCACTGCTCTAGGCCCACTACTCAGCAGGCTCCAACTTACTGGCATCTCTGTTCCACACCATTTTCATGAAACCCAGCCAATCAAGGCACTGTCTGTAACACTAATGATCAGCAAGAGAACAACCAATGGTTCTCCAGTGCCACTTGGTCATTGGGAATTTCAAAAACATCATGGTATTTATCTATCCATTTTTCAAGAATGAAGTAGGAGGCACTTTGGGGTTTCCATTCTTCCAGGAACCATTACATGGGGAGGACTCTCATTTCAATGAAAGCCCTGAAAAACTCTCACAGGCAAGGCTTCCCAAACAGTGGCCAAAAGGTCACATGAAGCCAGGCCCATTGAGGTCTACAACGAGAGGTCCATGTGTCTTTTGACTCTTAACTATGGCTGCCACGTTTTTCAGAATAAAATCATGCGATATCCTTGCTGAGAATTTCAGTTCTCTGTGGAAAGCCACCCTGGGCCTAGATCTCAGGTTTCAAGGGCAACTCTTATGCGTGGCCTCCTAAAATCCCAACACAATTCATGGCAACACTTCTCTGAGGTCAGTTCCAGAACTCAGTCTCTAAGAGGAATCACACCAGAGTTCAAGCCCATGTGGACCCTGTTATCTCTTCCAACCGCCACACAAATGACCACAATTAAAACCAAAACATTCCCACATGTCCCTCATCTTCATCCATATAGACAGTCATTATAAACTCTGGCTGGAGGTTTCCATGAGGGGTGCAGCCAAGACAGTGTCCAAAATATGCACCCTTGCCACTCATTTGTCTAAATTCATGGTGGCCTGGACACCCTTCCTGTGAACCAGGAGTGATCAAAAAAGCCTGCCGTTAACGCTGCTCTGCTTCTCCAATTTGAGGCCTACTGACAGTCAGGTATAGATTCATTATGTGATTTGGCATCATGAGAGAACCCAAGTACTTCTGCAGGACTTTGAAGAACTCATTTGACCCAAAAAAATTCCTATTCTCACTTGATGGAGGTCAGGAACCTATCGGAGGAAGGCAGGAGACTTCATCTACAATGACTGATCTTTTTGCCATTTTGGTTTTGGATGCACACATGGGATCTTCTTTACATCTATAAGGAGCTGAGAATCTTATCCACAGCCTCAAACAGAGCCTAGTGTCTGATTAAGACACATCCTTTTCCAAAGCAATTAAGCAAAGAGCCACAGGTGATGCGCATTCATTTCCATTTGAAATCTGTTTCTTCAGGCTTCACAAAGGGGTGGCATGATGCAAAGACCTTCCTGACATTCAAGGCAACAGAACCATAGGTAAGCAAATGGACCAAAGCAGGGTTTCTCCACTGAGACTTTACTGCTCACACTGATATCTGAGTTTTCTGAGATGTTCCCATTCCCTTCAGCTATCAAGAACATGGACATGTCACAGAGCTTGGAGGTGGTACATATCTTGGACAATACATCATGAGCTTATTCTGGAGAGTGGCCAGAATTCAGGAAGAAAACAGGAACTTAGGATGTTAGTAGGTGTTTCCTATCCATAAGGCATACCATGGTCCATTCATCAATTGTGCAGGATAAATGCTGGGAAGCTTTCTACTAGACAGGACACCTCCATTGATGCATTCTCTTTTCTAATGTCGACAACCATGGACACAGTGGATACACAGACATAGAAAGTCGCCTTGTCAAAAGACTTACTAGAAACAGTCGACTCCAAACAAAACCAACCACATTTCCTACCTATTCTCAGAACATGAGACAAAACCGCAAACTCACATCCACAAACAAAGGCAACTCCTTCCCAAAAGTAGGTCTGTGACTATCCGGAGTGTCCTCTGACTGGTGGGCCATACTATGTTCTCCACAAAATTACCTCTCCTGTCTCAGATCTTGTCTCCTTGGCAAACTCTGTGATGCTGTGAGGAGCCAACTGCTAGCCACTACCTGCTATCTCAGGAAAGGCTTCTCTTCAGAGCTCTCCTGGCATTTGGCCATCCTCACATCAGTAGGTACCAAGAAGGTCTGACTCTGTACTTGGTAAATCCAAACAAGTGAGCGCACTGGGACTGGGACTGGGACTGGCTCTCGGTGCCTGGCTTCTTGCATCAAAATTTCAGAGTGTTCCATCACCAAGGAAGTTAGGTTGGTCACTTCCTTCAGGAACTGAATGAGGTCACTGCCTTGGCAACAACTTTGCCCTAACCATTGCTTCCAAGGGTCACATTGGATGGAGGCTGCCCTTACTTCCTTTGACAATTTGACTAGTTTCAATGGTATATCAAAATAGGCACCTGAGAACAGCTCTCCACGCAGGCCTGGTTACGTCCATCTTCTCTACCTTACAAAGAGAGAGTCTGATGCATACACATTCCTTTTTCCTGTCTAGATTGTTTGCCATTGAAGATGGCTTTTGCTCTCACAGGTCCTTCATAGCTGCTGACATCTTATCCAGGGATTATTTCTGCATCGAACTTTCAGGTTCTCAGCAGTTTGAAGATACCCTACATTCCTGTATTGTAAGACGAACTCTGTCCCTGCTCTTTTGTAATGTTAGATTGAGGCAACCGTGTATGGTTATCGTAAATAGCAGGTTTGATTTGGATTAGGAATCATTCTGCAGAATGAATAATGATCTTGGGAACCTGCAATATTTATAGGAATATAGAGATGAAATATACGTATGAAAACAGAAATCTAGGTAAGATTTGAAGCTCAGAAGTGCATTGGGCAACTGATTGCGATACGTAGCTTTGAATTACGTTCTGCATACATGTTTCAGAAAAATCGATATACAATGGCATAGGACCTTGCACCTTGGATGATTGAATGCAGTAGAGAACATCCACTCAAAAAGTGATAGTCGATAGGATCAGGAAGATAGTCAGTATGTTTCGGAAGAAGAGCTAGTATAGGATTTGGACCAAAGTTCATTAGCAATAGTGTTTCCGTTAGAGAGTGAATGTCAATGTCAGCACATGTGAAGGGTCAGTCACAATGTTGAACTGGGGAAAATATGTAGGAAAGTAGATATCAATAGAGACATTAGGAAATCAGTCAAAGAGTATCAAGTGAGTGAAAAAAATTAAACATTTTTAACAGTTTTGAGGTTGAATATATAATCTTATGAAGAAACAAATATGTAGTCACCAATAGGATTGACATTTGAGAGCATTAGGCAACCTGGTCATGGATGTTTTTAGTAATCCATGTTGAGTTTCCCTTTAGGCTTTGGTACAATCATACGTGTGACTTTTGCATTTTGTGTCCAGAATATTACTGTGATAACATGCATATGTAGATCAGGTGACATGAGTATTTCTTCCACCATTTCTGGGAGCAATATTTTAAAAATGTATAAATTCGTATTGGGGGTACAACGAGGTGTACCCTGTGTCTATGAATATAGAGATAATGCATGAATAGACCATAATGTGAATAAATAATATAACTGGTTACACTTTAAACAATGTATTGCATTGATATCAGAAAATGTATAAAAAATCTTTTATTGATATATAATCATTCATTCCAACCAGTTATACATCTTATGATGATATTACAGTGATGGTTTATCATGAAGTCTGTTTCAGTTTTGCTTCAAAACTGATAAAGGAAATCGAAAATAATGTGTTTGGAAAGAAGTCTCATGAAAAGACCAGTCAAGAAACACGGAGGAATGCATGTGTTCTGAAGCAGGAAGTGAATGAAAGTGAAACAAATGCCTGTATATTTGCTAACCTGTGGAGGAAATATATATCCTATGATGTGCATAAACAGAAGAAATTGTAATGTGCCAGTGTTGAATTAAAATGAACATCAATATACACATCATGTCCATTGGAATCTACTTGCTTTGATGATAAACTGTGTCAGTTACTGTAGAAATATTAGGATTTGTAAGCACCATTCACTGAAGTTAGTTCTCAGGACGAGGAAACAAATATGTATTTCAGGTGGTTGAATGTTTCTGAGAATAATCTTGTGAAAAGTTGATTATATATCCACATACATGAATATGAATGAATTTAGAGAGTGTTTAATAAGACACATTTTTTTCATATTTTGAAAAATCTAGAGGGTGTATATATATATATATATATATATATATATATATATATATATATATACATGTAAAACTCATGGAGAAATATTACAATTAAAATTTGACAAGATTTATAATACATACCCTTGATAAAGCCGAAGGCAAATCCAAGTATATACCATGCCTCCTATGAAAGGCCTGTATTTCTATTCTGTTACGTTTCTTTTTATCCATCATATTAGCATTAGTAGTCAGAGTCTCTTAGGGTATGTGTTAGTGTCAGGGATCATTATTTCAAATGAAAATAGAAAAATGAATCTAATGTGTATGCAAATATGTGCTACACAAAAATCTTGCCACTCTCATCCAGAACAATTCCTTGACATTTACTTCCCTCCAAGTAAGACACAATTAGTGGAGAGGAGTTCGAAAACCTGTGATTACATATGTGGAACTGAAAATGTTCAGGAGTTCACAACATTGGAGGTGGTAGAGCAGTTTCCAAAAGTAAGGGAGAGGTTAAACACTCCACAAACTTGGAGCTCTGCTGGCCTAAAGACTCTTTGAGAAAATGCCTCTCAGGTTGGGCACATGAAATATATGAAGTTGTCAGGAGATTTAGCTTCCTTTGTTGTGACACCATCAAATGTGGGTCTGCATCTATGTGACCTGGAGGAAATGGTTCCTTATTTTCTAATGAACATGAGACAGCAGTTCTGAATTCTCTTTTTCTTGGTAAACTGTGGCCACTGGGAGTTAAGTTTCTCCCTGTGTGGTCTGTGAAGCCATTTGGTCATCCTCCATTTTCGTGGTGTTTCTTACTGCTGCACTGGGAGTTTGGAATTGGCTTAATGAAATACAAGGAGTTCAACTGGCACACAATTCTGGAGGGAGCTCTGTCACGTGTGATTGGTCAGGGTCTTCAGGAGAATTTTCGAAACATGGATCTATCCCACATAGCTTTCCCCCTTGACTATAGCAACCGAATTCTGAACATTGCCCTGAATCCTCTCAATATAACAAGATGCCTTTACATATAAGGGTCTGCTGCCTGCACCATGTCAGTCACAAGTATTTTGGAAGCCAATGGCCGATCCACGTGGTCCCACAACAGATATTTATTCACAACCATATAGTCCACTGCTCTAGCCCCAATACTCAGCAGGCTCCAACTTATGACATCTCGGTTCTATACCATTTTCATGACAACCAGTCAATCAAGGAACTGTCTGGTACACTCATGATCAGCAACAGGACATCCAAAATTTCTCCAGTGCCACCTGGTCATGGGAATATTAAAAATTTCATGGTATTTATGTAGCCATTTTTCAAGGATGATGTTGGAGGCACTGTGGGTTTCAATTCATTCAGGAACCATTAAATGGTGAGTAAGCTCATTTCAATGAAAGCTCTGGAGAACTCTCACAGACAAGGCTTCCCAAAGAGTGGCCAGAAGGTCACATGAAGCCAGGCTCATTGAGGTCTACAATGTGAGGTACATGTGTGTTTTGAGTGTCAACTATGACTTTCAAGTCTTTCAGTAAAAAAATCATGTGTTATCCTGGCTGAGATTCCCAGTGCTCAGTGGAAAGCCACCCTGGGCCTAGATCTCAGTTTCCAAGGGCTAATCTCATGTGTGGCCTCCTATAATCCCAACACAATTCATGGCAATACTTCTCTCAGGTGAGTTCCAGAACTCAGGCTCTAAGGAGTATCAGAGAAGAGTTCAAGCCCTGGTGGACCAAGTCATCTCTTCCAACCGCCACACAAATGACCACAATTAAAACCAAAACACTCCTACATGGCCCTCATCTTCTTCCATAAAGACACTCATCATAACATATGGCTGGAGGTTTCCATGAGGGGCACAGCCCAAGACAGTGTCCAAAATAAGCTCCCTTGCCCCTCATTTGCCTAAAGTCAGGTTGGCTTGGACACCCTTCTTCTGAACCAGGAGTGATCTGTAAGGGTAAAAGAAATTGAAATTAAAGTGTTAAAGTTAAAGTGTAAAAGACCGGGTGTTGTAAAGTTTCTAATCTTCTAGGCCTGGTTTAAAATGTAAAGGACCAGGTATTTTTAAGTTTCCATGCTACACGCAAAACCTGAAATTCCTGTAAATTGTAGGACAATTTTTGGACTGCCCAGTAAATATTACCCCTGACCGCCTGGTTGTTTAATAACCTAGGACCCTGTGTGGCCTACCACATATGCATCGCAGGGCCTAAATCAATCAATTTCAATGTGTACCCCGCTTTAGAATTGACCTATCACTCCCGCCTGACGTGTTCAAGCCAATGAATGAACTAATCATGTTTAGGATTTGTTGTTTCATTTTCCCACAGTGTATGATGATTTGCTAAAGGAGACTGTGATATATGTAAAGTCTCACACTCCCCAAATCGTGTACTTAAGCACTGCTCAACCCCTGCTCGGGGATCTGGGCTGCTCTCCCTTCTTGAGTGAGCACAGAGCACCAGCATTCTGGATTGGATCCTCAATAAATGTCTTTTGCTGTTGCATGAGCCTTGGTCTCATACATGAACATGAATGAAATTAAGGAGTGTATAATAAGACACATATATTTCATATTTTGAATAATCTATAGAGTGTAGATTTTTCACAAAACACATACAGAGATATTAAAAAGTAGCAATATATATGCCAATCAAAATTCATCATGAAATACATATAATACACAGATCCAAAAATCTTTATTTTACTGAACATGGATTTATGTGTAATGTTGTTCAACTAGGAAGCTCACGCAAATGTTGAATTTTCAGTTCCTACAGCGTTTAGGAGGAGTGATCTCTTCTCAAAATTTGTAACTGCCTAGTCAGCCACCTCACAATAATGTACGTGTGGTACCAGGTAGGATTCTATTTGTGCATAAAAAAATACATGTGCTGAATAGGCAACAGAGAAAGGGAGACAGGAATTCACATATCTGATACCTTTCAAAACACATGGAGAACTATTTCAATTAAAAATTAACCAGATTTTTAACAACTACCCTTTATCATGCAAAAGGCAAGTCCAACTATACACTATGCCTCCTCTGAATTGCTTGTATTTCTATTCTGTTTGGGTTATTTTTCTCCATCATATTAGCATTAGTAGTCAGAGTCTAGTAGGGTATGCTTTAGTGTCATGGATTCAGTAATTCAAATGAAAATAAAGGAAAATGAATCCATTGTTTACGCAAATATGCACTACAAAAAATCTTTCCACTCTCATTCAGAGCAATGCCTTGACATTACCTTCACCCCAAGTAAGACACAATTAGAGGACAAGAGTTAGAAAATCTGTGAATACATATCTGGAATGGAAAATGCTCAGGAGTTCACAAGCTTGGACATTTTAGAGGAGTTTTCAAAATTAAGGGACAGGATAAACAGTCCACAATCATGGAACTCTGCTGGCCTAAAGACTTCTTGAGAAACTGCCTCTGAGGTTGGGCACTTGAAATATATTTTCTTTTCAGGAGCTTTAGCTTCCTTTGTAGTGATACCATCAAAGATGGGTCTTCATTTATCTGACCTGGAGGACATGGTTTCTTATTTTCCAAAGAACATGAGGCAGCAGTGCTCAATCCTACCTTTGAAGGTAAACTGTGGCCACGGAGGGCTAAGTGTCTCCCCGTCTTGACTGTGAAGCCAATTGGTCATCCTACAATTTTCGTGGTGTTTCTTGCTGCTGCACTGGGCTTTTTGGTATTTCCTTCATGAAATACAAGGAGTTCAACTGGGACACAGTGCTGGAGCGAGTTCTGTCACGTGTGGAGGGTCAGGGTCTACAGGAGAATTCACCAACCAGGCTTCTATCGCACATAACTTGCAACATTTTCCATAGCAAACTGATTCTGAACATTGTCCTGAAACCTTTCCTTATAACAAGATGCCTTTACATATAAGGGTCTGCTAGCTGCACCATGTAAGCCACAAGCCATTTAGAAGTTAATGGCAGACTCACATGGCCCCACCACAGATATTTTATTATACACCTGCACACTACAGCTCTGGGCCCACTTCTCAGCACTCTCCAACTTACTTACATCTCTGCTCTACACAATTTTCGTGAAACCCAGTCAGTCACGGCACTGTCTGGTACACTCATGATCAGCAACAATACATCCAAATGTTCTCCAGTGCCACCTGGTCAGGGGAATTTCAAGGTATTTATGGAGCAATTTTTCAAGGATGAAGTTGGAGGCACTGTGGGTTTCAATTCATTCAGGAACCATTAAATGTTGAGGAACCTCATTTCAATGAAAGCTCTAGAGAACTCTCACAGGTAAGGCTTCCCAAAGAGTGGCCAAAATATACATATATTTCATATTTTGAAAAATCTTGACAGTGTATATCTATATCTATATCTATATCTATATCTACACACACACACACACACACACAAACACACACAGACATTAAAAACTAGCAATATATATGCCAATCGAAATTCATCATGAAATATATATCATCCACGTATTCAAAAATATTCATTTTACTGAACATGGATTTATGTATAATGTTGTTCAACTAGAAAGCTCACCCATAGGTTGAATTTTCAGTTCCAACAGCGTTTAGGAGGACTGAACTTTTCTCACAATTTGTATCTGCCAAGTCAGCCACCTCAGAAGAATATATGTGTGATACAAGGTACAATTCTATATGTGCATATAAAAATATATGTGCTGAATAGGATACAGAGAAATGGGGGAGACAGGAATTCACATATTTGATAAGTTTAAAAATACATGGACAACTCTTTCTACAAAAAAATTGACTAGATTTATAACTCCTACCCTATATAATGGAAAAGGCAATTCCAACGGTACACCATGGCTCCTCGGATGTGTTTGTATTTCTATTCTGTTTGGGTTACTTTTCTCCATCAAGTTAGGATTAGTTGTCAGAGTCTTGTAGGGTATGGGTTAGTGTCAGGGATTCAGTATTTCGAAAGGAAAATTGGAAAATGAATCCAATGTGTATGCAAATATGTGCTACACAAAAATCTTCTGACTCTCATCCAGAACAATGCCTTGACCTTAACTTCGTCCCAAGTAACACATGTAGAGAAGATGAGTAAGAAAATCTGTGAGTACATATCTGGAATTGAATATGCTCAGGAGTTCACAACCTTGCAGGTAGAAGGGGAGTTTCCAAAAGTAAGGGACAATGTAAACACTCCACAAACATGGAGCTCTGCTATCCTAAAGACTTCTGGAAAAACTGCCTCAGATGTTGGGCTCTTGAAATATATGTTGTTGTCAGGAGCTTTAGCTTCATTTGTAGTGAGACCATTAAAGCTGGGTCTGCATCTATGTGACCTGGAGTAGATGCTTTCTTATTTACCAATGAAAATGAGGCAGCATTGATGAATTCTCTCTTTCTGGGTCAACTGTGGCCACTTGGGGCTCAGTGTCTCCTCATGTGGACTCTGAAGCCATTTGATCATCCTCCAATTTTTGTGATGTTTTTTGCTGCTGCACTTTGAGTTCAGTATTTGCTTCACGAAATACAAGGAATTTAACTGGGACACAGTGCTGGAGGGAATTCTGTCACGTGTGGTGGAACAGGGTCTGCAGGAGAATGCACAAACCAGGCTTCTTTCCAACATAGCTTGCCACCTTGACCATAGCAACCTGATTCTGAACATTGCCCTGAAACTTATCCATATAACAAGAATCATTTACATATAATGGTCTGCTGCATACACCATGTCAGTCACAAGGCATTTGGAAGCCATTGGCAAATCCAGATAGAAGCACCACAGATGTTTTATCTCACACATGCCCACCTTTGCTCTAGGTCCACTATTCAGCAGGCTCCAACTTACTGGCATCTCTGTTCTACATCATTTTCGTGAAACCCAGCCAATCAAGGCACTGTCTGGTACACTCATGATCACCAACAGGATATCCAATGGTTCTCCACTGCCTCCTAGATATGGGAATTTCAAAAATTTAATGGTATTTATTGAGCCCATCTTTCAAGGTTGAAGTTGGAGTCACTGAGTGTTTCATTTAATTCAGTAATCATTAAATGGTGAAGAAGCTCATTTCAATGAAAGCTCTGGAGAACTCTAACTGCTAAGGCTTCTAAAAAAGTGGCCAAAATGCAACATGAAGCCAGGCCCATTGAAGTCTACAATGTTAAGTGCATTTGTGTTTTGACTCTCAACTATGGCTGCCAAGTGTTTCAGAATAAAATTATGTGATACCCTGGCTGAGATTCCAAGTGCTCTGTGGAAAGCCACCCTAGGAATAGATCTCTGTTTCCAATGGCGACTCCCATGTGTGGCCTCCTAATATCCCAACACAATTCATGGCAATACTTGTCTGAGGTCAGTTCCAGGACTCAGTCTCTATGGGGTATCACACCAGAGTTCAAGCCCAGGTGGACCCAGTCATCGCTTCCAACTGCCACACAAATAACCACAGTTAAAACCAAAACACTCCCACATGGCCCTCATCTTCTTCCATATAGACACTCCTCATAATCTCTGGCTGGATGTTTCCATGAGGGGCGCAGCCCAACACAGTGTCCAAATAAGCTCGCTTGCCCATCATTTTCCTAAAGTCAGGGTGGATTGTACACCCTTCCTGTGAACCAGGAGGGATCAAATATGCCTTCCAGTAATACTGCTCTGCTTCTCCAATTTGAGGCCTACTGACTGTCGGTATAGATTTTTTATGTGATGTGGAGTCATGAGAAAACACAAGCATGTATGCAATTGCCTTTGCAGGGCTTTGAAGAACTCATTTGATTCAAAGGATCCCTATTCTCACTTGATGGTGGTAAGGAACCTAAGAGAGGAAGGCGAGAGACTTCATCAACAATGACTGATCTTTTTCCCATTTTGGTTTTGGATGCACACATGGGATCATTCTTTAGATCCTTCAGGTGCTGAGAACCTAAGCCACACCCTAACACAGGGCCAAGAGACTGATTCAGACACATCCATTTCCAAAGCAATTAACAAAGAGCCACAGGTGATGCCCATTTAATTCCATTTTAAAACTGTTTTCTTCAGGCTTCACAAACTGTGTCCTGAGGCCAAGACCTTCCTCACATTCAGGGGAAGAGAAGAATTGGTTAGCAAAAGGCCCAAAGCAGAGTTTCTCCACTGAGGCTTTCCTGGTCACACAGATATCTGAGTTTTTTGAGATGCTAGCCATTCCGTTTAGCTATCCACTACATGGCCTTGTCACAGAGCTTGGAGGTGGTACATATCTTGGACACAAACCATGAGCCTATTCTGGAGAGTGGCCAGATTTAGGAAGAAAACAGGAACTTAGGAAATTAGTAGGTGTTTTCCATCCATAAGGGAAGCCACAGTCCATTCATCAATTGGGCAGGATGAATGCTGGGAAGGATTCTACTAAACAGGACACATCCATTGATGAATTCTCTTTTCAAATGTCGACAACCACGGACACAGTGGGATACACAGACATAGAAACACTCACTTTGTGAAACGACTTACTAGGAACAGTCCACTCCAAACCAAACAAACCACCTTTTTTACCTATTCTTAGAATATGAGACAAAACCACAAACTCACACTCACACCCACAAAGGCACCTCCTTCCCCCAAAGAGGTCTGTGACAATCCGGAGTGTCCTCTGACTTGTGGGCCTTATTATGTTCCCTGAAATGTCCTGTCCTGTCTCAGATCTGGTCTCCTTGGCCAAATCTGCGAAGTGGTCAGGAGCCAGCTGTGAGCAACTACCTGCTTTCTCAGGAAAGGCCCCGCTTCTGAGCTCTCCTGAAATTTGGCCATTCTCACATCAGTAGGTACCAAGAAAGACTGACTCTGTTCTTTGTAAATCCAAATAAGTGAGCCCACTGGGAATGGTACTGGGACTGCCTCTGGTTGCCTGGCTTCCTGGATCCCAAGTTCAGAGAGTTCTATCACCAAGGAAGTGAGGAAGGTCACCTCCTTTGTGAACTGAATGAGGTCACTGCTTTGGAAACCACTTTGTCCTAAAATTTGCTTCCAAGGTTCCCATGAGATGGAGGCTGCCCCTATTTCCTGTGATACTTTCACAACTGAGAATTGTATATCAACCATAGGCAGCCAGGAACAGCTGTCCACACTGGCCTGGTTTGGTCCATCTTCTCTACATTAAGAAGAGTGAGGCTGATTCTGACACATCCCTTCATCCTGACCGGGTTGTTTGCCATGGAAGATGACTTTTGCTCTCTCAGGTCCTTCATAGCTGCCTAAATCTTCTCCAGGGATCATTTCTGCATTGAACTTTGAGGTTCTCAGAGGTGGAAGATCCCCTACATTCCTGTATTGGAAGACCAATTCTGTCCCTCCTCTTCTGTAAAGTTAGATTGAGGGAACATTGTATGGTTAAGGTTAATAACAGGTTCCATTTTTGTTAGGAATCATTCTCTGGGATGAATAATGGTATTGGGATTTTGCGATATTTTCAAGAATATATAGGTGAAATATAAGTATGAAAAAAGAAATCTAGGTAATTTTTGAAGGACAGAAGGGAATTGGCCCCATGATTGGGATTCTTAGCTTTCAATTATGTTCTGCACAGGTGTCTCAGATAAATTGATATACAGTGGCATAGGATCTTGTCTTTTGGATGATTGAATGTCGAAGAGAGCATCTGGTCCAAAAGGGATATTTGGTGGATTAGGAAGATATTCGGTAGGTTTAGAATGAAGAGTGTGTATAGAATTTGGACCAAAAGATCTTTAGCAATAGGGTTTTGGGTAGAGACTGAAAGTAAATGTCAGCACATGTGAAGAGTCAGTCACAGTGATAAACTGGGGAAAAATACAGGAAATCAGATATCAATAGAGACATTAGGAAATCAGGACAAGAATAAAGTGAGTGATAGATTTAGAAATTTTCAACAGGGTTGAAGTTGAATATGTAATTTCAGGAAGAAACAAATATGTAGTCACCAATAGGATTCACTTTGAGAGCATTAGGCAACCTGGATATGGATTTTTTTTTTTAATCCATGCTCACTTTCCATTTAGGATTTGGTACAATCATAAGTGTGACCTTGCTTTTTGTTTCCACAATATTACTGTGATTAATGTATATATAGATCAGATGACATGAGTATTTCTTCCACCATTTCTGGGAGCAATATTTTGAAGACATATAATTTAGTATTGTGGGTACAAATAGGTATAGGCTGTGTTATACGAATATAGAGATAATGCATGAATAGACCATACTGTGAATAAATAATATAACTGGTTCAAAATTTAAATAATGGATTGAATTGATATCTGGATATATACTGGAAAACTTATATTGATATTCATACAATCATTCGTACCAGTTATACATCTAATGGTAATATTAGTGTTATGGTTTATCATGAAGTGTCTGTGAGTTTTGCTTCTAAAATGATTATGGAAATCAAAAATAATGTGCTTGGAAAGAAGTCTCATTAAAACAACAGTCACGAAACCTGGGGGAATACATATGTTCTGAAGCAGGAAGTAATTGAAAGTGAAAAAAAATCCTATAAATTTGTGAATTTGTGAATGAAAAATGTATTCTATTATGTGCAAAAACTGAAGAAATATTAATGTACCAGTTTTGAATAAAAATGAACGTCAAAGTACATATCATGTCCCATAGGAATCTACTTGCATTGATGTCAAACTGAGTCATTTACTGTAGCAATATTAGGATTTGTATGCACCATTCACTGAAGTTAGCTTTCAGTACTAGGAAACAAATATATATTTCAGGTGGATTAATATTCCAGAGAATATTCTTATGAAAAGTTTAATAAAAATCCACATTCATTAACATCAATGAATTTAGGGAGTATATAATAAGACACATACATTTCATATTTTGAAAAATCTGGAGAGTTTATACATATATATATGCGCACACACACACACACACACACACACACACACACATATACATTAAAATGTAGCAATATAAATGCCAATCGAAATACATCATGAAATATATATCATCCACAAATCCAAAAATCTTCACTTTTCTCAACATCAATTTAAGTATAATGTTGTTCAACTAGGAAGCTCACCCATAGTTTGTTTTGTAAGTTCCAACAGCATTTAGGAGGAGTGATCTCTTCTCACAATTTGTATTTGCCAAGTCAGCAACCTCACAAGTATCTATGTGTGATACCAGGTAGGATTCTATATGTGCATATAAAAATACATGTGCTGAATAGGGTACAGAGAAATGGAGACAGGAATTCTCATATTTGTTAACTTTAAAAACACATGGAGAAGGGAGGGGCAGAGCCGCCAACCGCGCCTGTAAGGTAGGCGGACCTGCGAGCCACCGGTAGAACAGGCCTAGCGGCCCGCAATCGTACAAAACACATCGCCCTGGTTGGGGGTTGGGCAGAGCCGCTGCGCGCCTGCAAGGAACGCGGACATGCGACCCACAGGGAGAACAGGCCCAGCAACCCACGGAGGGGCAGAGACACCCCTTGCAACTTCTAGATAGGTGAACCTGTGACCCACCGGCAGAAGAGGCCCAGCTGCCTTCAGAGGGGCAAAGCCGGCCCCCGCGCCTGCGAAGTAGGCAGACCTGCGAACACCGACAGACCAGGCGCTAGGCCCCGCCACGGTGCTAGACACATAACCAGGTTTGGGGAGGGGCTGAGCCACTGCCCGTGCCTGGAAAGCAGGTGGACCTCTCACCCTCTGGCAGAACAGACCCAGCAACCTACCAGCCTGGTAGATATATCGCCCCGGTTTAGGGAGGGGCAGAGCTGCCACTCGCGCCTGCAATGTAGACAGCCCTGCAATCCACAGACAGAAGAGGCGCAGCGGCACGCGGAGGGGCAGAGCCGACACCTGCGCCTGCAAGGTAGGTGGACCTGTGACCCACTGGCTGAACAGGACCAGCGCCCGAAGAGGGGTAGAGCAACTGCCCGCTCCTGCAAGGTAGGTGGACAGGCTACCGACCGGCAGAACAGGTCCAGAGGGCTGCTGGTGTGGTAGGCACATTGCCCCAATTGGAGGAGGGGCAGAGCCACCGCCCACACCTGTGAGGGAGACTTTTCATGAATACAATAGCAATATAAACATTTAGGGGTAAAATTCAATAACACAAAAGTTCCACCAAACAGAAAAAAACGCGAACAGTAGGAAAAGACAAGGAAAGAAAGGACCACAAGCAATGCAGGTCAATTCAACATTAGAAGAGGTAATATCTGCAGCAGATGGAATGTCAGATAAAGAATTTAGGATATACTTGCTTCCGATGATCTGAGTCAACAGGGAGACATTAGACAGCAAAATCAGACAATGAAAGATCACTTCAACAATAAATTACATAAACAAATCCAAGAAGCAAAAGATCAACTATACAGGGAGATAGAGGTTATAAAAAAAAAACAAACAGAAATCATAGAAATGCAGGAAGCAATAAACTAACTTAAAAACTCAATTGAGAATACTACCAGCAGAGTAGATCACGTAGAAGATAGAACATCAGACAATGAAGACAAAGTATTTCAACTTGAAAAGAACATAGACAGCTCAGCAAGACTGTTAAGAAACCATGAGCAGAAAATCCAAGAAATATGGGATAACATGAAGAGACCAAACTTAAGAGTAATTGGGATACAGGAAGGTATACAGGTGCAAAACAAAGGAATGAGCAATCTATTCAATGAAATAATATGAGAAACCTTCCCAGACATGAAGAATGAGACAGAATCCCAAATCATAGAAGCCTACAGGATGCCGAATGTGCAAAATCATAAGAGATAAAGACCTAGACATATTATATTGAAGATGCCAAACATACAGAATAAAGAGAGAATTTTAAAAGCTACAAGAGAAAGGAAGCAGATTACATTTAGGGGTAAACCAATCAGGATAACAGCTGATCTTTCAACACAGACTCTGAAAGCTAGAAGATCCTGGAATAACATTTTTCAAACACTGAAAGAAATTGGGTTCCAACCAAGAATTGTGTATCCAGCGAATTTAATCTTCAGGATGGAAGATAAAATTAAAACCTTCCATGATAAACAAAAGTTAAAAGAATTTGCAGCTAGAAAACCCTTTCTTCAAAAGATCCTTGGCAAAACATTATAGGAAGACGAAATGGAAAATAACAATGAAAACCAACAGTGGGAGGTAGTACAGTAAAGGGGGGAAAAATAATCAAAGAGGAAAAAAAACATGGTTAGTAACATAAATAAACAAATATGGCTGGAATAACAACCCATATCTCAATAGTAACCCTAAATGTTAATGGCTTAAACTCACCAATTAAGAGACACAGGCTAGTAGAATGGATCACGAAAGAAGACCCAACAATTTTCTGCCTGCAGGAGACGCATTTGATAGGAAAAGAGAAACATACACTGAAGTTGAAAGGTTGGGAGAAATCATATCACTCATATGGACTTCGGAAACAAGCAGGAGTGTCCATACTCAGATCAAATAAAATAGATGTCAAGCCAAAGTTAAGCAAAAGGGATAAAGAGGGACACTACATACTGCTCAAGGGAACCATACACCAACAAGACATAACAATCATAAATATATATGCCCCAAACAATGGTTCAGCTATGTTCATCAAAAAAACTCTTCTCAAGTTCAAGAGTCTGATAGACCACAATACAATAATCATGGGAGACTTCAACACACCTCTCTCACTACTGGACAGATCTTCCAAACAAAAGTTGAATAAGGAAACTATTGAACTGAATAACACAATTAATAACATAAACTTAATAGACATATATAGAATATACCACCCAACATCAAGCAGTTACACTTTTTTCTCAGCAGCACATGGATACTTCTCAAAAATAGATCATATATTATGTCACATGGCAACTCTTAGACAATATAAAGGAGTATAGAAAATACCAGGCGTCTTATCTGATCATAATGGAATGAAACTGAAAAATCAACAATAAAAGAAGGAAGGAAAATTCATGCATCACTTGGAGAATGAACAATACGTACTGAATGATCAATGGGTTATAGAAGACATCAAGGAGGAAAATAAAAAATTCTTAGAGATAAATGAAAAAGACAGACGGAACATATCAGAATCTATGGGACACATTGAAAGCAGTTCTAAGAGGAAAATTCATTGCTTGGAGTTCTTTCTTTAAAAAAAGAAAAAAAAAAACAACAAATAAATGATCTCATAGTTCATTTCAAAATCCTAGAAAAAAAAGAGCAAAACAACAGCAAAAGAAGTAGAAGGCAAGAAATAATTAAAATCAGAGCTGAAATTAATAAAATCAAAACAAAAGAATCAATTGAAAAATTTGACAATACTAAAAGTTGAAAAATAAATAAAATTGACAGACTCTTAGCCATTTTAACAAAGAGAAGAAGAGAGAGAACTCAAATTACTATCATACTGGATGAAAATGGCAATATCACAACAGACACTTCTGAAATACAGAAGATAATCAGAAATTATTTTGAATCTTTATACACCAATAAATTAGAAGATAGTGAAGGCATTGATAAATTTCTTAAGTCATATGATCTGCCCAGATTGAGTCAGGAGGATATAGACAACCTAAGCAGACCAATATTAATTGAGGAAATAGAAAAAACCATCCAATGACTACCAACTAAGAAAAGAACAGGACCGAATTGGTATACAGCAGAGTTTTTCAAAACCTTTAAAGAGGAACTAATACCAGTACTTTTCAAGATATTTCAGGAAATAGAAAAAGAGAGAGAACTTCCAAATTCATTTTAGGAGGCCAATATCACCCTGATTCATAAAACAGACAAAGACACTTCAAAGAAACAAATCTACAGACCAATATCTCTAATGAACCTAGATGCAAAAATCCTCAATATAATTCTGGCGAATCAGATACAAAAACATATTTAAAAAATTGTGCAACATGATCAAGTAGGATTCATCCCTGGGATACAAGGCTGGTTCAATATACGGAAATCAATAAATGTTATTCACCACATTAATAGACTTAAAAATAAGAACCATATGATCACCCCAATAGATGCAGAAAAAGTATTCAACAAAGTACAGCATCCCTTTATGTTCAAAACTCTAGAAAAACTAGGGATAACAGGAACATACCTCAATATTGTAAAAGAAATCTATGCTAAGCCTCAGGCTAGTATCATTCTGAATTGTGAAAAAATTGAAAGCATTCCCTCTAAAATCTGGAACAAGACAGGGATGCCTTCTCTCACGACTTCTGTTCAACATAGTTCTCGAAACACTGGCCAGAGAAATTAGACAAATGAAAGAAATTAAAGGCATAAAATTAGGAAAAGAAGAACTTAAATTATCACTATTTGCAGATGACATGACTCTATACCAAGCAGACCCAAAAGGGTCTACAAAGAAACTATTAGAGTTAGTAAATGAATTCAGCAAAGTGGCATGATATAAAATCAACAATCATAAATCAAAGGCATTCCTGTATATCAGCAACAAATCCTCTGAAATGGAAATGAGGACTACCACTCCATTCAGAATATCCTCAAAATAAAAATAAAATACTTGGGAATCAACGTAACAAAAGATGTGAAAGACTTTCACAATGAAAACTACAGAACCCTAAAGAGAGAAATAGAAGAAGATCTTACAAGATGGAAAAATATACCCTGTTCATGGATAGGCAGAATTAACATCATCAAAATGGCGATATTACCAAAAGTTCTCTATAGGTTTAATGCAATGCCAATCAAAATCCCAAGGGCATTTCTTGTAGAAATAGATAAAACAATTATGAAATTCATTTGGAAAAATACAAAACCCAGTATATCAAAGACAACTCTAAGCAGAAAGTTTGAATCAGGCGGTATAGCGATACAAGTCCTCAAATTATACTACAGAGCAATAGTAACAAAAAGAGCATGGTACTGGTACCAAAACAGGTGGGTGGACCAATGGTACAGAATAGAGGACACAGAAATCAATCCACAAAATTACAGCTATCTTATATTTGATAAAGGAGCTAATAGCATGAAATGAAGGAAGGATAGCATCTTTAAAAAATGGTGCTGGAAAAACTGGAATTCCATATGTAACAAATGAAACTGAATCCCTTTCTCTCTCCATGCACAAAAGTTAACTCAAAATGGATCAAGGAGCTTGATATCAAATCAGAGACACGGCATCTGATGGAAGAAAACTTTGGCTATGATCTACATACTGTGGGGTCGGGCTCCAAATTCCTCAATAGGACACCCATAGCATAAGAGTTAATAACTAGAATCTACAAACTGGACTTACTCAAACTAAATAGATTTTTCTCAGAAAAAGAAACAATAAGAGAGGTAAAAAGGGAGCCTACACCCTGGGAACAAATCTTGACTCCTCACACTTCAGATAGAGCCCTAATATCCAGAGTTATACAAAGAAATCAAAAAAATTAACAATAAGAAAATGAATTACCCAATCAACAAATGGGCCAAGGACCTGAACAGACACTTCTCAGAGGAGGACATACAATCAATCAATAAGTACATCAAAAAATTCTCACCATCTCGAGCATTCACAGAAATGCAAAACAAACCCACCCTAGGATACCATTTCACTGCAGTAAGCTTAGCAGCCATTATGAAGTCAAACGACAACAAGTTCTGGCGAGGATGTGGGGAAAAGGGTACACCTGTACATTGCTGGTGGGACTGCAAATTGGCGCAGCCAATTTGGAAAGCCGTATGGAGATTTCTTGGAAAGCTGGGAATGGAACCACCATTTGACCCAGCAATTCCCCTTCTCGGTCTAATCCCTATAGACCCAAAAAGAGCATGCTACAGGGACACTGATAAATCTATGTTCATAGCAGCACAATTCACAATTGGAAGACTGTGGAACCAACCTAGATGCCCTTCAATAGATGAATGGATTAAAAATATGTGGCATTTATACACAATGGAGTATTACTCTGCATTAAAAAATGACAAAATCATACAATTTGCAGAGAAATGGATGGCATTAGAACGTATTATGCTACATGAAGATAGCCAATCACTAAAAAACAAATGCCAAATGTTTTCTTTGATATAAGGAGAGTAACTGAGAACAGAGTTGGAAGGAAGAGCATGAGAAGATGATTAACATTAAACAGGGGTGAGAGGTGGGAGGGAAAAAGAAAGAGAAGCAAAATTGCATGGAAATGAAAGGAAACCCTCATGGTTATACAAAATTAAATACAAGATGAAGTGAGCGGAAAGGGGACGAAAACAAGGGAAAGAAATGAATTACAGCAGATGGGGTACATTGAGAGGATTGGAGGGGAGGGGATGGGAGATAGTAGAGGACAGGAAAGGCAGCAGAATACAACAGACACTAGTATAGCAATATGCAAAACAGTGGATGTGTAACTGATGGGATGCTGCAATCTGTATACGGGGAAAAATGGAAGTTCATAACCTACTTGAATCAAAGTGTGAAATATGACATGTCAAGAACTATGTAATGTTTTGAAGAACAAACAATAAATATCAAAGGAAAAAAACACATGGAGAACTATTTCAATTAAAAATTGACTAGGTTTATAACACCTACACTTTATCATGCAAAAGGCAAGTCCGACTATACACCATGCCTCTTCAGAACTGCTTGTTTTTCTATTCGGTTTGGGTCATTTTTCTCCATCATATTAGGATTAGTAGTCAGAGTTTTGTAGGGTACGTGTTAGTGTCAGTGATTCAGTTTTTGGAATGGAAAATTGGAAAATGAATCCAATGTGTATACAAATATGTGCTACACAAAAATCTTCCCACTTTCATCCAGAACAATGCCTTGACGTTACCATCTCCCCAAATAAGAAACAATTAGAGGAGAAGAGTTAGAAAATCTGTAAATACATATCTGGAATGGAAAATATTTAGGAGGTCACAAACTTGGAGGTGGTAGAGGAGTATCCCAAAGTAAGGTACAGGGTAAACACTCCACAAATATGGAGGTGTGCTGGCCTAAAGACTTCTAGAGAAACTTCCTCTGAGGATGGGCACTTGAAATATATGTTGTTGTCAGTAGCTTTAGCTTCCTTTGTAGTGAGATCATCAAAGCTGGGTCTGCATCTATGTGACCTGGAGGACATTCTTTCTTGCTTTCCAAAGCACATGAGGCAGCAGTGCTGAATTCTCTCTTTGTATGTAAACTGTGGCCACTGAGGCCTAAGTGTCTCCCCGTGTGGACTGTGAAGCCTTTTGTTCATCCTCCACTTTTCGTGGTGTTTCCTGCTGCAGCACTGGGAGTTTGGTATTTGCCTCACGAAATACAAGGGGTTCAACTGGAACACAGTGCTGGAGGGAGTTTTGTCACTTGTGGTTTTTCAGGGTCTACAAGAGAATGCACCAACCAGGCTTCATTCCCACATAGCTTGCCCCCTTGTCTATAGCAACCTGATTCTGCACATTGCCCTGAAAACTATCAATTTAACAAGACACCTTTACATATAAGTGTCTGGTCACTGCACCATGTCAGTGACAAGCCATTTGGAAATCAATGGCAAATCCACATGGCGCAACCACAGATGATTCATCACACACCTGCACACCACAGCTCAGGGCTCACTACTCAGGAGGGTCCAACTTAATAGCATCTCTGTTCTACACCATTGTCATAAATCCCAGTCAATCAAGGCACGGTCTGGTACACTCATGATCAGTAAAAGTGCATCCAAATGTTCTCCAATACCATCTGGTCATGGGAATTTCAAAAATTTCTTGGTATTTATCTAGCCTCTTGGTAAATCCAAACAAGTGAGCCCACTTGGACTGGGACTGGGACTGGCTCTGGGTGCCTGGCTTCTTGGATCACAAAATTCAGAGATTTCCATCACCAAGGAAGTGAGGTGAGGTCACTTCCTTCAGAAAATGAATGAGGCCACTGTCTTGGCCACCACTTTGTCGTAACAGTTGCTTCCTAGTGTCTCAGGAAAAGGAGGCACCCTCTATTTCCTGTGACACTTTCACAAGTTAGAATGGTATAGAAACATAGGCACCTGGGAACAGCTCTCCACACATGCCTGGTTTCATACATCATCCCTACATTAAGAAGAGATAGACTGATTGAGACACATCCTTTCATCCTGATCGGGTGGTTTGCAAAGGAAGATGACTTTTGCTGTTTCAGGTCCTTCATAGCTGCCTACGTCTTCTCCAGGGATCATTTCTGCATGGATTTTGAGGTACTCAGCAGGTGAAAGATCTCCTAACTTCCTGTATTGTAATACTAACTTTGTCCCTGCTCTTCTGTAAAGTGAGATTGAGTGAACAATCTCAGTTTACAGAATGGTTAGGGTTAATAGCATGTTCGATTTGGGTTATGAATCATTTTGCTGGATGAATAATGATATTGGGAACCTGCGATATTTATAAGAATATGGAGGTGAAATATAAGTATGAAAACAGAAATCTAGGTAATATTTGAAGCCCAGAAGGACTTTGGGCCCTTGATTGGGATACATAGCTTAAATTATGTTCTGTGTGACCTTTGCATTTTGTGTCCAGAATATTACTGTGATAATATGTATATGTAGCTAAGGTGACATGAGTATTTCTTCCACCATTTCTGTGAGCAATATTTTGAAAACTTATAAATTAGTACTGGGGATACTAATAGGTTTACCCTGTTTTGATGAATATAGAGATGATGCATTAATAGACCCTACTGTGAATAAATTATATAACTGGTTCCAATTTTAAATAATGGATTGTATTGATATCTGAAAATATATAGGAAATCTTATATTGATATACATACATTCATTCCAACCAGTTATATATCTAATGGTAATGTTAGGGTTATCATTTATCATGAATAGTGTGTGAGTTTTGCTTCAAAAATGATTATGGAATCGAAAATAATATGTTTAGAAAGAAGTTTAGTAAAAAGACCAGTCAAGAAACATGGAGGAATATATGTCTTCCAAAGGAGGAAGTGATTGAAAGTGAACCAAATGTTTATAAATTTGTGAACTTGTGAATGAATGGATATATCTAATGATGTCCATAAACTGAAGAAATAATTACGTACCAGGTTTGAATAAAAATGAACTTTAACAAACACAATAGAAACATTAGGAATTCTGGAAAAGTATAGTTCGCAGTGAAAGGTTAATAAAATAAGTACTTGTCACTTCCTGTTTTTCTGTATGCTTAACAAAACACTGTTGAAATCTTGAGAACTTTTTGATAGTCTTATTCCCAGAATGTGCTGTCCAAAACTGCCAAACTGCAGAATGTACTCCCTCAACCGGTTGCACACAAACCGCTCACTCGCCCGGACCCATCAATAAACTTCCCCCCCTGCCCTCTCCTAGGAAAATATATAAGCTCTGCTTAAGCTGTTCTCAAGGCTCTCTGCTCTATTCAAGTGAGCTCTGAGCCCCAGCATGCTGGACCCCCAATAAACCCTTTGCTTTGCATGAGACAGTCTCTTGGTGGTCTCTTCACCCGATTGTCACCGGACCTTTACATATGGAGGTTCCACCGAGATCCGGCAGCCGTGGACAAGCGACCCCAACGAACTCCTCTCGGGGTAAGTAAGGTGCCTCTTTCTGGTTTCAGGTTTCAGGTCAGGGCTTGGCAAAATGGATGTCGATGAAGAGCGTGAGCTCTCTCCGATGGTGGCTGACATTCATGTCACAGAGCCACAGGCCAAGTCCCTGGGGGACGTCATAGAGGACTCAGAAAATCGAGGAACAATAGTCTCCATGACTCAGTGATATTTTGTTTCAGATTCGGTATTGCCAACCCATTGGGTTTTGCCAACTACTCAGTCCTGGTCTCAGTGTTGGACTTCCATATCCTGTCTTTATTGTCTTGTCTTGTCTGTGTCATGTGTTGTTGCTTTTACTGTTTGTGTATCTTTCATTATGGGACAGAGCACTTCAATGCCTCTGTCTCTGACCCTTGTTCACTGCAACAAAGTTTGCTTAAGGGATCAGAATCTTTCTTTTTCAGTAAAATGCTGGACCTGGCAGACTCTCTGTGCCTCAGAATGGCTCACCTTTGGATTTGGATGGACCCTAGAAGGATCTTTCTACTTCCGACTAATTTAAAAAGTTAGAGATATTGTCTTTCAGCCAGAGCCACATAGATACCTGTGAAGACAGATGGACACTGCCTACCAACCCGGTGACGAGGGGAATCAACATCAAAATCAAGAAAGAGACTTTGTCTACATTAGATGACATCAGGTGTCATCCCTGGAACCCTGCTGGAAGGGACCATAGCAGGTGCTACTTATAACACCTACAGCAGTAAAGGTAGACAGAATCACTTCCTGGATCCATACCTCTCATCTCAAGCCTGTGCCCTGTCCAGACTCTGGCTGGAAACTGTAAAAGACTGGTAACGCTTTCAAATTGTGTATTTGCCATGTGGATAAGGCAATAGACTCTCCCCTTGACCACCAGTAGTCCTAACCCTCATCAGCCCATTCAGCAGCGATGGCTGATCACAAATCTTACTGGACAAGAAGTATGGTCTATCTCGCATACAGCCCACTTAGGGACATGGTCGCCATCTCTCCACAGAAACATTTGTCAGCTGGCTATAGGTCTTTTCCATTGGGATATCCCTGATGAAGTGGATCCCACTAAAATTCCATTAAATCCCTTCTCTACCATAGATAATGGAAACAAATATTATGGATGTAGGGACACGCGAGCCAGATGCAGGTTGGCTAGCCTAGATTACTATGTATGCCCTGCGGACTATCAAAGCCACAAACAGTCAAGGCTGTGTTGGGGGAAAGCCGGCTTCTTCTGTAAGTCATGAGGATGTGAGCATACAGGGACTGCTTGATGGAACCCAAACTCCTCATCAAATTCTGTACACAACATTGGCCATATTACCAATTAGATAACCAAAATTGATGGCCCCCAGAGGGGTCTCTGGATCCTCAAATTCTGCGTGACCTTTTTAACTTCTGCAAGTGCTGAAAAGGGTAAAAGGAGATTCCCCTATGTGGAGGCCTTTTCCCTCCTTTGCTCACATCCTGAACTATGCTTCTCCAATAGATCCTCACCCTCAGCCTTCTGCTCCAGACTCTCTGCTCTTACTCTCACCTATGCAACCTTATTTCTCCCCTCCAATTACTAGATCAAAAACCCAAACCTCCGCCTGTTCTAAGACCGTTGCCCCCTTCTTGAGGTAGCAGGTACTGAGGTACACCTCAACCAACTCACTCCTCTCTTCTCCTTTCATTGCCCGCACTGGGTCCCACCAGGTCCTCTTACTACCTAACACAAAGCCCAAACCAGCTGAGAAGAGCCCTCACACCCTTATCCAAGATGTAATGTAAATGGCCTTTAAAGTTGCTTTTTCATCACTGAAAACATGTTACTAAGTATTTAAAGTCCCTCAAATGCTTTTTGGGATAATAACTCCCATCTTACCCTCTGCTGTACCTGTTGTACTGCTCAAGATTTGTTCCTAGAAAAATCCAAAACCCCTTTTCCATTATTCTTTTACATTTCTCCTACCTCATTCTTAGATCCACGGAACTGCTCACAGCCATGTCTTCCCCGTCTTCCCCCTCTGTACCAGGCCCACAGAAAAGTCTTAACTGACCTTCTTCAGAAATCTCCAACATAGCTGAATTTAGGAATTTCAGCAAAAGAGTCCCAATAAAAGATTTCTAAGTAGATAAAATTCCACTTTTCGCGTTGCCCTATTCTACTTGGCCACTGGCTAAAAAAAATCTGCAATCCTAAGCTAGACACCCCCATACTAATTTTTCACAAAATATGTGAACAAGGCCTTGGCCTTGTGCTGAGGCTTCACATAGATGGCTACATTTGTAAGATAAAGAAGTTACCAACTGGGCTCCATGGTAACAGTTGGCAGGGGGAAAATTAAAGGGAATATAAAGCTCTCCCTCACCCAGGTGTCCTTGGAAGGTTAACTTTCCCAGAACAGAGGAAAAAAAAAAGAAGACAAACGGCTTCTTGTGAACTTCTTAAGACTGTGAACTTCTGAGCCCCTTCCCTTATATGTTGGGTACAAAATTCTGAAACTACCTAAACTTGGGATTCTGGGGATTTAATTGATTACAACAGAAGAAATGCCCTCTGAATATGGTTGCAAACAAATAGGACTGTTTTCCTGTCTTTGGTACTATCTTAGGTGCCTTGCCTTGTCCATCCCTACAACAGTATAATTCTATATACTTAAAACATTGTTTATGTTTTCATGAAGTGGTCAAAAGATGTGATTAATTGTGTAGTTGTGCAAATGTTTCCCAGAGTGCTCTATCATGACAGAGGTTCATTTGAAGATCAAATAGGGGGGCATAAAATCTGGTTCCACTGGGAACATATATCCCTCACTTTCGCCATCCTATTAGGAATACATGTTGCTGCAGGGGTGGGCACAAGAACCACTGCCTTGGTCCATGGGACAAAACAAATGACCCAAATAGAAGCAGCAATAGGCCAAAACTTAAAGATATTAGAAACCTCCATCACAGCATTGCAGGAATCTTTAACCTATCTCTCTGAAGTTGTTTTACAGAACAGTCGAGGATTGGAATTTCTCTTCATGAGAGAAGAGGGCCTTTGTTTTGCATTGATGGAAGAATGCTGTTTTTATGCCAACCATACTGGAGTTGTAAAAAAATCTATGAGTAAATTAAAACGACGACTTGAAGAGCGTCAATGAGAGAGAGAGGCCCAAAAAGGGTGGTTTGAATCTTGGTTCACAAAGTCCCCCTGGTTAACTACGCATTTATCAACCCTGGCGGGTCCAATAATAATCCTCACATTATTGCTAACTATAAAACCCTGCTTGCTCAACCATGTAATTTATTTTCTCCAGGCTCAAATTGGACAAGTTAAACTAATGGTAATACCCCACTAGCAGACATGGAATGTGACACCACCCAATGATCATATTTATGATTAAAAGTAGCCAGAAAAAGAAGTGTCGAATGAAAGGTTAATAAAATATGTAGTTGTCACTTCCTGTTTTTCTGTACACTTAACAAAACACTGTTGAAATCTTGAGAAATTTTTGCCAATCTTGTTCCCAGAATGTGCTGTCCACAACTGCCAAACTGCAGAATGTACTCCCCCACCAGGTTGCATGCAAACTGAACACTCGCCCTGATACATCAATTAACTTCCCTCCCTGCACTCGCAAGGAAAAGTTTATAACATCTGCTTAAGCTGTTCTCAGGGCTCTCTACTCTTTTCAAGTGAACTCTGAGCCCCAGCATGCTGGAACCCCAATAAACCCTTTGCTGTTACATGAGATAGACACTTGGTGGTCTCTTCTTCTGACGCTCGCCCAACCGTTACTTGGATGATTGAATGTAGAATAGAACATCCAGTCAAAAAGGGATAGTCGGTAGGATTAGGAATATAGTCCGTAGGTTTAGGAAGAAGAGTGAGTATAGGATTTGGACCAAAAGTTCTTTAGCAATAGGGTTTCGGTTAGAGAGTGAATGTAAATGTCAGCACATGTGAAGAATGAGTCACAATGATGAAATGCGGAAAATATGTAGGAAAGCAGATATCAATAGAGACATTAGGAAATCAGGCAAAGTACAAAGTGAGTGATAGGATTAGACATTATCAACAGGGTTGAGTTTCAATATATAATCTTAGGAAGAAACAAATATGTAGTCACCAATAAGATTGACATTTGAGAGCATTAGGCAACCTGGACATGGATGATTTTAGTAATCCATGTTCACTTTCCATTTAGGCTTTTGGGAGAATCCTAAGTGTGACCTTTGCATTTTGTGTCCAGAATACTACTGTGATAAAATGTATGTATAAATCAGTTGACATGAGTATTTCTTCCACCATTTCTGGGAGCAATATTTTGAAGATATACAAATTATTATTGGGCGTACACAGAGGTGTACCCTGTGTCTATGAATATAGAAGTAATGCATGAATTGACAATACTGTGAATAAAAATAATATAACTGATTCCACTTTAAATAATGGATTGATAGAATTGATATTTAAAAATATATAAGAGATCTTATATTTATATAGAATCATTCATTCCAATGAGTTATACATCTAATGGTAATATTAGGGTTATATTTTATCATGAAAGGTGTGTGAGTTCTGCTTCAAAAGTGAGTATGGAAATGGAAAATAATGTGTTTGGAAAGAAGTCTCAAGAAAAGACCAGTCAAGAAACATAGAGGAATGCATGTGTTCTGAAGTAGGAAGTAATTGAAAGTGACAAAAATGCAAATAATTTTGCTAACTTGTGGGTGAAATATAAGTATGGAAAAAGAAATCTAGGTATGATTTGAAGCCCAGAAGGTCATTTGCCCCTTGAGTGGTTTAATTAGCTTTGACTTATGTACTGCACATATGTCTCAGATAAAGCGATATACAATGGAACAGGAATTTGCACCTTGGATGATTGAATAACGAAGAGAACATCCAGTCAAAAAGGATTTGTCGCTAGGATTAGGAAGATAGTCGGTAGGTTTAGGAAGAAGATTGAGTATAGGATTTGGACCAAAAGTTCTTTAGCAATAGGGTGTCGGGTAGAGATTGAATATATATGTCAGCACATGTGAAAAGTCAGTCACAATGATGAACTGGGGAAAATAGTAGGAAAGCAGATATCAATAGAGATTAAGAAATCAGGCAAATTATAAAATGAGTCATAGGTTTAGACATTCTCAACAGGGTTGAGATTGAAAATGTAATCTTCAGAAGAAACACATATGTAGTCACCAATATGATTGACATTTGAGAGCATTAGGCAACCTGGACATGGATGAGTTTAGTAATCCATGTTCACTTTCCATTTAGGCTTTTGGGAGAATCCTAAGTGTGACCTTTGCATTTTGTGTCCAGAATACTACTGTGATAAAATGTATGTATAAATCAGTTGACATGAGTATTTCTTCCACCATTTCTGGGAGCAATATTTTGAAGATATACAAATTATTATTGGGCGTACACAGAGGTGTACCCTGTGTCTATCAATATAGAGATAATGCATGAATAGGCCATACTGTGAATAAATAATAGTACTGGTTCCACTTTACATAATGGATTAAATTGATATCTGAAAGTATACAAGAAATCTTATATTGAAATACAATCATTCATTCCAACCAGTTTTATATCTAATGATAATATTAGGGTTATGGTTTATCATGACGGTTGTGTGAGTTTTGCTTCAAAATTGATAATGGAAATCGAAAATAATGTGTTTATAAAGAAGTCTCTTAAAAAGAGCAGTCAAGAAACATGGAGTAATCCATGTGTTCTGAAGCAGGAAGTGATGGAAAGTAAAACAAATGCCTATCAATTTGCTAAATTGTGGATGAAATATACATCCTATCATGTGCATAAACTGGAGAAATAGTAATGTACCAGTTTTGAATGAAAATGAACGTCAAAATACACATTATATCTCATAGGAATCTTCATGCATTGATGTTAAACTGGGTCAGTTACTGTAGAAATATTTGATTTTTTTTGGTGTCATAATACACTTTATTTTAGCACTAGCATGCCACAGAATGTAGAGGAAAGAGCAATAGATTTTCAGTTATAGCACTAATAATCTAACATTTAATGACTATTTTGGGGAGTCTAGAAATTGCATAAGGCTATGTAACATAATTGTTTTTTATTTAACATTCATAAAAACTTGGAATTTTGGTAATATTTCTCCTTTTTCATTTTTTATTTTTTCAGTTGTTCATAGACCTTCATTTTATTTATTTGTATGTGGTGATGAGAATATAACCCAGTGCCTCACACATGCTAGACAAGCATGTTAACACTGAGCCAGAAACCCAGCTCCTCCACTTTATCTTATCATCAAACACTCCTCACCCTCTTCATTACTCACTTTCTTAATCGTTTTCCCCCTTCTCTCTATTCTTTTTCACTTTCCCTCCTTATGTATTTTTCTCTCATGTCATTACAAACACTAGTATGCTATGAAATTTACATTTAAAACTGATTTTATAGTCATTCTTTTTTCTTGAGAAAATTTAAAAATTATAATCACCTGATAGATATATTACAATACATTTATTATACATATGCATCTATATTCATTCACATGTATTACATATATATATATATACATATATATTTAAAATTACTTTGATTAGCCTGTTAGAAATAATATATACCAAGTCTTTCTTAATTTTCCAGTGTTCCAGAATTAACATCTTACAGTGAAAATCAAATAAACATGTTTAAGTTAACAGGTATCATTCTTATTTATGAATACTGATAATTTAAGGTTTTATATCACATTAAGTTGTAATATGGCATATTAACTCTTATGAATTAGAGAAATATTTTTTTGAACAACCTATTATTTAAGGACCATATGCACTGACATTTCAAATGGCCTTCTTGTGATTTCAATTTCTATCAATTCTGTGTTAATTAAAAAATACTTATTTTAGTAATTTTCATATTCATAATTGATATAAAGTCAATTGTTTAATCCTTTTTGTAAGTAGTTACTTATTACAGTAGGGGCAGTATTAATAATTCTAAATCTTTATAAGAAAAATGGTACAAAGATATTTTCAGGCAAAGTTAAGAATAATTGCGATCTCTAAATGTTTGATTACTGATACATATAATACAGAGCTTTTGATGAGTCTCTTTCCCAGTAAAACATAAAATGCAAAGATACAGTTGGGTATGTATGTCCAAATAAAGATAAGAAAAAATACACATTATCAGTTAGAAACTATTAAATAAAAGATGAAAAGAACAATCCAACACATTGTACCAACTTGTCAGTTGAGTTAGTATTCTGGAAGAATACCCTAAGACTAGAACTGGTCCATGACAAAATATTCACTAAAAAATGAAATATGAAAAATATAGGAAATACTATGAATTTTTCAGGAGGGTAGGTGGATTAACCTTTAATCTCAATTATGTGCATTTTTAAAACCAGTTTTCTGGTACAATAAATTTGTGATAGATACAACTAAACAAAACAAAGTTTCTGCTTAGCAAAATGAATGCATCTCAACACTTTTTTAGCTGATATCTTCCCACTCAATTTTAAACCTTTATTTATTTATTTTTTATTGGTTGTTCAAAACATTACAAAGCTCATGGTATATCATCTTTCATACATTTGACTCAATTGGGTTATGAACTCCCAATTTTCCCCAAATACGAGTTGCAGAATCACAATGGTTACACATTCATATTTTTACAAAATGTCATATAAGTGACTGTTGTATTGTGCTACATTTCCAATCCCCTACTATCTTCCCTCCCCTCCCCTCCCATCTTCCCTCTCTACCTCATCTGCTGTTTTTCACTTCTCTCCCTATTCCACCCCCCTTTCCCCTCACTACCTCTTATATGTAATTTTGTGTAACACTGAGGGTCTCCTACCATTTCCATATGGTTTCCATTCTCTCTCCCTTTTGCTTTCCTCTCTCGTCTTTGATTAATGTTAATCTTTTCCTCAAGTTCTTTCTCCCTGTTCTATTCTTAGTTGCTCTCTTTATATCAAAGAAGACATTTGACTTTTGTTTTTTAAAGAGTGGCTACCTTCTCTTAGAATAATCTGCTCTAATGCCATCCATTTCCCTACAAATTCTATGATTTTGTCATTTTTTAGTGCTGCATAATACTCCATTGTGTATAGATGCCACATTTTTTTATCCATTTATATATTGAAGGGCATCTAGTTTGTTTCCACAGTCTACCTATTTTGAATCGTGCCACTATGATCATTGATGTGGCAGTATCCCTATAGTACGCTCTTTTAAGATCCTCAGGGAATAGTCTGAGAAGGGCAAAAGCTGGTTCAAAGGGTGGATCCATTCCCAGTTTTCCCAGGAATCTACATTCTGCTTTCAAAGTTTGCTTCACCAATTTGCAGTCCCACCAGCAGTGTACAAGTGTACCCTTTTCCCCACATCCTCGTCAACACTTGTTGTTCTGTGACTTCATAATAGCTGCAAATCTTACTGGAGTGAGATGGTATCTTAGGGTGGTTTTGATTTGCATTTCTCTGACTGCTAGAGATGGTGAGCATTTTTTCATGTACTTGTTGATGGATTGTATGTCTTCCTCTGTGAAGTGTCTGTTCAGTTCCTTGTCCCATTTGTTGATTACATTATTTGTTATCTTATTGTTTAATTTTTTGAGTTCTTTGTATATTCTGGATATTAGGGCTCTATCTGAAGTGTGAGGGGTAAAAATTTGTTCCCAGGATGTATACTCTCTATTTACCTCTCTTATTGTTTCTCTTGCTGAGAAAAAACTTTATAGTTTAAGTAAGTCCAATTTGTTTATTCTTGTTATTAACTCTTGGGCTATGGGAGTCTTATTATGGAATTTGGAGCCCGACCCCACAGTATGAAGATCGTAACCAACTTTTTTTCTATCAGACGCAGTGTCTCTGATTTTATATCTAGCTTCTTGATCCATTTTGAGTTAACCTTTGTGCATGGCAAGAGAAAGAAATTCAGTTTCATTTATTTGCATATGGATTTCCAATTTTCCCAGCACCATTTGTTGAAGATGCTATTCTTTCTCCATTGCATGCTTTTAGCCCCTTTATCAAATATAAGAAAGTTGTAATTTTGTGGATTGGTTTCTGTGTCCTCTATTCTGTACCATTGGTCCACCTGCCTGTTTTGGTACCAGTACCACACTGTGTTTGGTACTATTGCTTTGTAGTAGAGTTTGAACTCTGATATCACTATAACTCCAGATTCACACTTACTGCTTAGAGTTGCTTTCGCTATTCTGGGTCTTTTGTTTTTCCATAAGAATTTCATGATTGCTTTATCTTTTTCTACAAGAAATGCTGTTGGGATTTTGACTGGCATCACTTTAAACCTGTAGAGAACTTTGGGTAATATTGCCATTTTGATAATGTTATTTCTGCCTATCCATGTAAAGGGTTCATTTTTCCATCTTCTAAGATCTTCTTTTATCTCTCTCTTTAGAGTTCTGTAGTTTTCATTATATAAATCTTTCACCTCTTTTGTTAGGTTGATTCCCAAGTATTTTATTTTATTTGAGGATATTGTGAATGGAGTGGTTTTCCTCATTTCCATTTCAGAAGTTTTGTTGCTGATATACAAAAATGCCTTTGATTTATGTGTGTTGATTTTATATCCTGCCACTTTGATGAATTCATTTATTTACTCAAGCCGTTTCTTTGTAGACCCTTTTGGGTCTGTTAAATATATTATCATGTCATCTACAAATAGCGATAATTTAAATTCTTCCTTTCCTATTTTTATGCCTTTATTTTCTTTTGTCTGTCTAATTGCTCTGGCTAGTATTTCTAGAACTTAATTGAATAGAAGTGGTGATAGAGGGCATCCCTGTCTTGTTCCAGATTTTAGAGGGAATTTCTTCAGCTTTTCTCTATTTAGGATGAAGCTAGCCTGATTTTTAGCATATATAGCTTTTACCATGTTGAGGTAAGTTCCTTTTATCCCTAGTTTTCATAGTGTTTTGAACATAAAGGGATGCTGTAGTTTGTCGAATGCTTTTCCTGCATCAATGGAGATGATCATATGGTTCTTGTCTTTAAGTCTATTGATGTGGTGGATTACATTTATTGATTTCCATATATTGAACCAGCCTTGCATCGCAGGGATGAATCCTACTTGATCATGAAGCACAATTTTTTTGATATGCTTCTGTATTCGATTCGCCAGGATTTTATTGAGAATTTTTGCATCCAAGTTCATTAGAGATATTGTTCTGTAGTTTTCTTTCTTTAAAGTGTCTTTGTCTGGTTTCGGTATCAGGGTGATGTTGGCCTCATAGAATGAATTTGGAAGAGCTCTTTCCTTTTGTTTTTCTTGAAATAGCTTGAATAATATTGGTATTAGTTCTTCTTTGAAGGTTTTGTAGAACTCCGCTGTATACCCATCGAGTCCAGGGTTTTTTTTGGTTGGCAGTCCTTTGATGGTTCTTCTATTTCTTCCTTTGTTATTGGTCTGTTTAAATTGTGTGTGTCTTCCTGACTCAATCTGGGCAGATCGTATGACTTAAGAAATTTATCAATACCTTCACTATCTTCAATTTTATTGGAATATAGTGTTTCACAATACTTTCTAACTATCTTCTTTATTTCTGTAGTGTCTGTTGTGATATTGCCTTTTTCATCCCGTATTTTAGTAATTTGAGTTCTCTCTCTTCTTCTGTTCATTAGTATGGCTAAGGGCCTGTCGATCTTATTTATTTTTTCAAAAAAACAACTTTTAGTTTTATCAATTTTTTCAATGTTTTTCTTTGTTTCAATTTTGTTGATTTCTTCTCTAAATTTGATTATTTCTTGTCTTCTACTACATTTGCTGTTGTTTTGCTCTTCCTTTTCTAGGTTTTTGAGGTGTAGCATGAGTTCATTTATTTGCTGGTTTTTCTTTTTTTGAGGAAAGAACTCCAATAAATGAATTTCCCTCTTAAAACTGCTTTCACTGTGTCCCATAGATTCCGGTACATTGTGTCTGTATTGTCATTTGTCTCTAAGAATTTTTTTATCTCCTCCTTTATGTCTTCTGTTACCCATTGATCATTCAGTAGCATGTTGTTCATTTTCCATGTGATGCAGGATTTTTCCTTCCTTCTTTTATCATTGATTTCCCGTTTCATTCCATTATGATCAGATATGGTGCATGGTATTATTTCCATGCCTTTATATTTACTAAGAATTGCCCTATGGCATAATATATGGTCTATCTTTGAGTAGGATCAATGTGCTGCTACTGAGAAGAACGTGTATCCACTTGATGATGGTTGATATATTCTATATATGTCTGTTAAGTCTAGGTTATCGATTGTGCTGTTGAGTTCTATAGTTTCTTTATTCAGTTTCTCTCTAGAGGATCTGTCCAATGCCAAGAGTGGTGTGTTGAATTCACCCATAATTATTGTGTTGTAGTCTATGTGACTCTTGAACTTGAGGGGAGTTTGTTTTATGAACGTTGCAATTCCATTGCTTGGTGCATACAAATTGATAATTGTTAGTCTTGTTGGTGGATGGTTCCTTCTAAAAGAATATAGTGTTCTTCTTTATCCCTTTGATTTACTTAGGTTTGAAGTTGATTTTATTCCATATGAGTATGGCCACTCCTTCTTGCTTCCGAGGGCCGTGTGAGTGGTATGATTTTTCCCAAACTTTTACCTTCAGCCTGTGTATGTCTTTTCCTATAATATGGGTCTCCTGAAGACAACATATTGTTGGATTTTTTTTTTCCACGTTACTAGCCCATGTCTCTTGATTGGTGAGTTTTGGCCATTAACATTTAAGGTTACAATTGAAATATGATTTGTACTTCCAGTCATGTTTATTTATTTATTATATTTTAGTTTGGCTAGTTTTTACTTTTTTGGTTATTTTCCTCCCCCTTTACTGAAATACCTCCTGCTGTTAGTTTTGGGCACTATATTTCAATTCTTCTTCTTGTAGTATTTTGCTCAAAATGCTTTGCAGTGCTGGTTTTCTGGCTGCATATTCTTTTAGCTTTTGTTTATCATGAAAGACTGTAATTTCATTTTCAAATCTGAAGCTTAATTTTGCTGGGTACAGTGTTCTTGGTTGGAATCCATTATTTTTCAGCATTTGAAATACATTGTTCTAGGATCTTCTCTCTTTCAAAGTCTGTGATGAAAAATCAGTCGTTAACCTAATTGGTTTACCCCTGAATGTAATCTGCCTCCTTTCTCTTATAAGCATTTAATATTGTCTCCTTGTTCTGTATGTTGGCTATCTTCATAATTATATGTCTTGGATTTGATCTATTATGTTTTTGAATGTTTGGGGTCCTGTAGGCTTCCAGGATTTGGCAATCCAATCCATCTTTCATCTCTGGGATGTTTTCTAGAATTATTTCATTTAATATGTTGTCCATTCCTTTGGTTTGAATCTCTATGCCTTCTTCTTACCTGATGACTCTCAAGTTTTTTTTTTGACATCCCTTATCTCTTGAATAGATTTAAGCATCTTTTCTGTGTTGACTATATTCTTTTCAAGTTGATAAACTTTGTCTTCATTTTCTGATTTTCTGACTTCTACTTGATCTACTCTATTTGTAATATTCTTGTTTGAGTTTTTAATTTGGTTTATAGTTTCCTGCATTTCTAGAATTACTGTTTGAATTTTTTTAAGATCTCTATTTTTTGGTAAAGCTCATCTTTTGCCATTTGAATTTGTTTGTTTAATTCATTTTCAAAATATACTTTTATTCCTTGGACTTGCTGCCTCATGTCTTCTCTAATATTTCTTTCCATCTGAGTTAAGTATGCCTTGATTTCTTTCCCTATCCCTGTTTCTGGTGCTTCTAGGTCCTCCTGTAGAATTAAGTTGTCCTGCATTGTTTGTACTCCTTTTATTCCATTGTTTTTTCATGATGTTCACGTTACTTTCCAGCTCTATTTTATTGCTGTGTTTCTGCTTTATTCTAGAGATTTGTTTTGGTGTTGTATGTCTCTGTTGTCTCTCCTTTGTGTTGGTAGACTATGCATGCTAAAGTGGATTCCACTTGGAAGAAATTCCGAAGGCCGAGCTCCAGTGACATCACCTCTCTGTTTTGGCAGGCCCAAGGCTCCTTGCTGAGGTGTCCGTATAGGGGGGTGGGACTGTACTGTCACTTGTTGGTTTCAGCTCCGGGTCACTGGCGGGCAGGCGGTCTCCAGCTGCCCAGTCACTTGTGCAGCAGGTGGGCTGTCACTGGTGGGCGGGCGATCTCTAGCCACCCAGTGGTGCGGTCGGTCGCCGGCAGCAGGGCGTTCCCAAGCCGCCTAGTCACGCGGGCAGCAGGTGGACTGTCGCCTGTGGGCCTGCAGTCTCCCGCTGCCCAGTCACAAGGGCCTGGCCTCTAGTCCTCTGGTTTCTCCTGCTAGTCCTGGTTTTTCCTGCAAGACCAGATTTCCCCTGAGTGATGGCTCTCGGCAGTTCAAACTGTACTCTGGGCCTGCCGTTTTATGGTTGTGGAGGGTGTCTATTGGGAAGCCAGACACTCTATTGTTTTGATTTTTTCCACTTGCCCCTCCCCCAGCACTGGTTAGACAGGTTTTATTTTCACAGTTGATGAGAGGGGGAGTTGAAGGTCAGTTGCCTCTTGTTTTCCCCCATCTTTATGCAGGCTCGCTCTGATAATCTCTCCCCCGGAAATCCTAGGAGAGATTTTATGCGAATTCCCCGATATATGGGAGATGAGCTGAATAACACACTCCTGTTTTATTGTTGTAATCTGTAGGAGAGTGGCTGTGGTTACTTCAGCTCTCCAAGATGATGGCCATTGGTTTCCTTGGAAGAGTTTCCATTGTGGGAGATAGAACTGTACCGCTTCCTTCCCTGTCTGAAATCCTGAACTCAGCTCAGGCCTCAGTGGGGGCTCTACCGGCAGGATTCCACAGAATCCTCATCAACGTTTCTCCCTGCTTATTGGACCCATCTCGGTGGTGCCGCACCGTCTTTAGCCACTGGGTGGGCCGCGCGGATCAGTCAAATGGGATCTCGGGTCGCACTTTTGGCTCGTGTTTGAGACTCAATTACCGGACCATGGTGCTAGAAATCCTTCTTCTAGGTTTTGGTGCACCCCCATTTTGCTGTAATTTCCTAACAAGATAGTTTTTTTGTCACTCTAACTCGTTATTCACCTGTGCAGTGGTGCAGTACACTTGGTGTGATGCACTCTATTCGTGGCCATCTTGCAATGACGAAATATTATGATTTTTATGCACCATTTACTGAAGTCAGTTTTCAGTTTTAGAAAACAAATATGAATTTCAGGTGTATGAATATTTCGGAGAATAATCTTTTGAAAAGTTGATTATAAATCCACATACATGAATATGAATGATTTTAGGGAGTGTATAATAAGACACATATATTTTATATTTTGAAAAATCTGGAGAGTATATATATATATATATATATATATATATATATATATATATATACACACACACACAAAGACACACACACACACAGACATTAAAAAGAAGCAGTATATATGCCAATCGAAATTCATCATGAAATATATATCTTCCACATATCCAAAAATATACATTTTACTAAAAATGGATTTATGTATAATGTTGTTCAACTTGGAAGCTCACACTTAGGTTGAATTTTCAGTTCCAACAGCGTTTAGGAGGAGTGATCTCTTCTCACAATTTGTATGTGCCAAGTCACCCACCTCAGAAGAAGGTACGTGTGATACCAGGTAGGATTCTATATGTGCATATAATAATACATGAGCTGAAAAAGGCTAAAGAGAGACAGGAATTGACATATTTCTTAACTTTAAAAACACATGGTGAACTATTTCAATAAACATTGACTTATTTATAACTCCTATCCTATATAATGAAAAAGGGAAGTCCAAATATACACCATGCCTCCTCTGAACTGCTTGTATTTCTATTCTGTTTGAGTTACTATTCTCCATCATATTAGGATTAGTAGTCAGAGTCTAGTAGGGTATGGGTTAGTGTCAGAGATTCATTATTCCAAATGGAAAATAGGAAAATAAACCCAATGTGTTTTCAAATATGTGCTACACAAAAATCTTCCCATTCTCATCCAGAACAATTCCTTGATATTACCCTCGCCTGAAGTAATGCACAATTAGAGGAGAAGAGTTAGAAAATCTGGGAATACATATCTGGAACGGAATATGCTCAGGAGTTCACAACCTTGGAGGTGGTAGAGGAGTTTCCAAAAGTAAGGGACAGGGTAAACACTCCACAAACATGGAGCTCTGCAGGCCTAAAGACATCTTGAGAAACTGCCTCTGAGTTTGGGCACTTGAAATATATGTTGTTGTCAGGAGCTTTAGCTTCCTATGTAGTGAGAGCACCAAAATTGGGTCTGCATCTATGTGACCTGGAGGACATGGTATCTTATTTTTCAATGAACATGAGGCAGCAGTGCTGAATTCTCACTTTGTAGGTAAACTGTGGCAACTGCAGTCTTAGTGTCTCTCCGTGTAGACTGTGAAGCCATTTGGTCATCCTCTAGTTTTCCTGGTGTGTCTTGCTGCTTCACTGGGAGTTGGGTATTTGCTTCACGAAATACAAGGAGTTCAACTGGGACATAATGCTGGAGGGAGTTCGGTCACATGCGGTGGGTCAGGGTCTGCAGGAGAATGCACCAATCAGGCTTCTATCTCACATAGCTTGCCCCCAGGCCCATAGCAACCTGATTCTGAACATTGCCCTGACCCTCTCCATATAACAAGATGCCTTAACATATAAGGGTCTGCTAGCTGCACCATGTCAGTCACAAGCCATTTGGAAGCCAATGGCAGATCCACATGGCCCCAACACAGATGTTTTATCACACACCTGCCCACCACTGCTCTAGACCCGCTAGTAAGGAGGCTCCAACTTACTGGCATCTCTGTTCTACACCATTTTTCATGAAACCCAGTCAATGAACGAATTGTCTGGTATACTCATGATCAGCAAATGGACATCAAAAGGTTCTCCAGTGACACCTGGACATGAAAATTTCAAAAATTCCATGGTATTTATCTAGCCATTGTTCGTGGATGAATTTGGAGGCACTATGATTTTCAATTTATTCAGGAACCATTAAATGTTGAGGAAGCTCATTTTAATGAAAGCACAGGAGAACACACACAGGCAAGTCTTCTCAAAGAGTGGCCAAATGGTCACATGAAGCCAGGCCCATTGAGGTCTACAATGTGAGGTCCATGTGTGTTTTGACTCTCAACTATGGCTGCCAAGTTTGTCAGAATAAAATCATGTGATATCCTTGCTGAGATTCCCCGTGCCTTGTGGAAAGCCTTCCTGGGCACACATCTCAATTCCAAGGGTGACTCTCATGCATGGCCTCCTAAAATCCCAACACAACTCATGGCAATACTTCTCTGAGGTCAGTTCCAGAACTCAGTCTGTAAGGAGAATTACAGCAGAGTTCAAGCCCAGGTGGAGCCAGTCATCATTTCCAACCGTCAAACTAATAACCACAATTAAAACCAAAACACTTCAGCATGGCCGTCATCTTCTTCCATATAGACACTCATTATAACCTCTGACTAGAGGTTTCCATGAGGGGCGCAGCCCAAGACAGTGTCCAAAATAAGCTCCCTTTCCCCTCATTTGCCTAAAGTCGGGGTGGCCTGAACACCTTCCTGTGAACCAGGAGTAATCGAGTAGGCCTTCCGTTAATACTGCTCTGTTTCTCCAATTTGAGGAATACTGACTGTGGGGTTTAGATTCTTTATGTGAATTAGAAACATGAGAAAACCCAAGCACCTATGGGCTTCCCTCTTCAGGGCTTTGAAGAACTCATTTGACCCAAAGGATCCCTATTCTCACTTGATGAAGTTCAGGAACCTTACAGAGGAAGGCGAGAGACTTCATCCACAATGACTGCTCTTTAGGCCATTTTGGGTTTGGATGAAAACATGGGATCCATCAGGTGCTGAGAATCTAACCACAGCCTCACACAGGGCCAAGAGTCTGATTCAGACACATCCATTTCCGAAGCAAATAAGCAAAGAGCCACAGGTGAATCCCATTCATTTCCATTTGAAACTGTTTTCTTCAGGCTTCACAAAGGAGTGGCCTGAGGGAAAGACCTTCCTGAAATTCAGGGCAACAAACAAGAGGTAAACAAAAGGCACAAAGCAGGGTTTCTCCACTGAGACTTTCCTGGTCACATTGATATCTGAGTTTTCTGAGATGCTCACCATTGCCGTCAGTTATCCAGAACATGGCCATATCACAGAACTTGTAGGTGGTACATATCTTGGACACAAAACCATGAGGCTATTCTGGAGAGTGGCCAGAATTCAGGAAGAAAACCGAAACTTTGGAAGATAGCAGGTGTTACCCTTCAATAAGGCAAGCCACAGTCCATTCATAAATTTGGCAGGATGAATGCCTGGAAGCTTTCTACTAGACAGGACACATCCATTGATGCATTCTCTTTACTAATGTCTACAATCACGGACAGAGTGGGATGCACAGATATAGAAGCACTTGACTTGTCAAACGACTTACTAGAAACAGTCAACGCCTATCCAAACAAACAGCCTTTCCTACCTATTCTCAGGACATGAGACAAAACCAGAAACACACATCCACACCCACAAAGGCACCTCTTTTGCCCAAGTAGGTCTCTGACTATCCGGAGTGTCCTCAGACTGATGGGCCATATTATATTCCCCCAAAATGGCCTCTCCTGTCTCAAATCTGGTCTCCTTAGCCAACTCTGTGAAGTAGTCAGGAGCCATGGGTGAGCCACTACCTGCTTTCTCAGGAAAGTCCCCTCTTCAGAGCTTTCCTGGCATTTGGCCATCCTCACATCAGTAGGAACTAAGAAAGACTGACTCTGTCCTTGGAAAATTGAAACAAGTGAGACCACTGGAACTGGGACTGCGAGTGCCTCTGGGTGTGTCTCTTCCTGGATCACAAGTTCAGAGAGTTCCATCGACAAGGAGGTGAGGTGAGGTCACTTCCTTCCGAAACTGAATGAGGTCACTGCCTTGGCAACCTCTTTGTCCTAACAGTTACTTCTAAGGGTCCCATGAGATGCAGGCTGCCCCTACTTTCTGTGACACTTTCACAAGTTAGAATGGTATATCAACCATAGGCACCTGTGAACAGCTCTTCACACAGGCCTTGTTTGGTCCATATTCTCTATATTTAGAGGTTGATTCAGACACATCCCTTCATCATGACCAGGTTGTTTGCCATAGAATTTAACTTTTGCTTTCTCATGTCCTTCATAGCTGCCTATATCTTATCCAGGGGTCATTTCTGCATGGACCTTTGATGTTCTCAGCAGGTGGAAGATCCCCTACATTCCACTATTGTAAGAAAAACTCTGTCCCTCCTCTTTTGTAAAGTTAGATTGAGGGAACAGTGTATGTTTAGGGTTAATAACATGTTTTATTTGGGTTAAGAATCTCTCTGCCGGATGAATAATGGTATTGGGAACCTGTGATATTTACAAGAATATATAGCTGAAATATAAGTATAAAAACAGAAACCTAGGTAAGATTTGAAACGAGAAGGGCATTGGGACCTTGAGTGGGATACTTAGGTTTTAACAATTTTCTGTATATATGTCTCAGATTAATTGAAATACAATGGCTTAGGACCTTATACCTTGGACGATTGATTGTCGAATTGAACATCGAGTCAAAATGCAATAGTCAGTAGGATTAGGAAGATAGTCAGTAGGTTTAGAAATAAGAGTGAGTATAGGATTTGTACCAAAATTTCTTTAGCAATAGGGTCTAGGGTAGACAGTGAATGTATATGTCACCAAATGTGAAGTGTCAGACACAATGATGAACTGGGGAAAATATGTAGGAAAACAGATATCAATTGAGATATTAGGAAATCAGGCAAAGTATAAAGTGAGTGATAGGATTAGACATTTTCAACAGGCTCGAACTATAATATATAATCTTAGGAAGAAACAAATATGTAGTCACAAATAGGATTTACATCTGAGAGCATTTGGCAACCTGGACATTGTTGTTTTAGTAATCCATGCTCACTTTCAATTTAGGGTTTGATACAATCATGATTGTGACCTTTGCTTTTTGTGTCCAGAATATTACTGTGATAAAAAATATATATAAATATATATATAGATAAGGTGATATGAGTAATTCTTCCACCATTTCTGGGAGCAATATTTTGAAGAGGTATAAATTAGTATTGGGGGGACAAAGAGGTGTACACTGTGTCTTTGAATATAGAGATAATGCATTAATAGACCATACTGTGAATAAATAACATAACTGGTTCCAACATTAAATAATGCATTGAACGGAAATGTGAAAATATACAGAAAATCTTTTATTGATATACATACATTTATTCCAACCAGCTATACATCTAATGGTAATATTAATGTTATGGTTTATCTTGAAGAGTGTGTGAGTTTAGCTTCGAAATTGATTATGGAAATCGAAAATGATGTGTTTGGAAAGAAGTCTCATGAAAAGACCAGTCAAGTAACATGGAGGAATACATGTGTTATGAAGCAGGAAGTAACTGAAAGTGAAACAAATTCCTATAAATTTGTGAACTTGTGGATGAAATATATATCTTATGATGTGCAAAAACTGAATAAATAGTAATGTACCAGTGTTGAATTATAATGAACGTCAAAATAGAAATCATGTCCTCTAGGAATCTACTTGCATTGATGTTAAACTGGGTCATTTACTCTAGAAATATTAGGATTTGTAAGCACCATTTATTGAAGTTACTTTTCAGAACTGGGAAACAAATATGTATTTCAGGTGGATGAGTATTTCTGAGAATAATCTTGTGAAAAGTTGATTATAAATCCACATACATGAACATAAATGAATTTACGGAGTTATATAAGACACATATATTTCATATTTTATAAAATGTGAAGAGTGTGAATATATATATATATATATATATATATATATATATATATATTTGTATATATATATATATTTATATATGTATTTATATATATATATATATTTATATATATTAAAAAACCACAAAAAATACATTAAAAAGTATCAATATCTATATGCCAATCGAAATTCATCATGTAATATAAATCATCCACAGATGCAAAATGATTTATTTTACTAAACATGGATTTATGTATAACATTGTTCTACTAGGAAGCTCACCCATTGTTTGAATTTTCAGTTCCAACAGCGTTTCGGAGGAGAGATCTCTTCTCACAATTTGTTTCTGCCAAGTCAGCCAACTCATAAAAATGTACGTGTGATACCAGGTAGAATTCTATATGTGCATATAAAAATACATGTGCTGAGTAGGCTACAGAGAATGGGAGACAGGAATTCACATATTTGTTAACTTTAAAAACACATGGAAGACTATTTCAATTAAAAATTGACTAGATTTATAAAACCTACCCTTTATCGTGCAAGAGGGAAGTCCTACTATACACCATGCCTTCTCTGAAATGCTTGCATATTCATTCTGCTTGGGTATTTTTCTCCATCATATTAGGATTAGTAGTCATATTATAGTAGGGTATGAGTTAGTGTCAGGGATTCAGTATTTCGAATGGAAAATAAGAAGAAGAATCCAATGTTTATCAAATATGTGCTTCACAAAAAAATTTTCTACTCTCATCCAGAACAATGCCTTGACATTACCTTCGCCCCAAGTAAGACACAATTAGAGGAGAAGAGTTAGAAAATCTTTAAATACATATCTGAAATAGAAAATGCTCAGGAGTTCACAACCTTGGAGATGATAGAACAGTTTCCAAAAATAAGGGACAGTGTAAAAACTCCACAAACATAGAGATTTGCCTGCCTAAAGACGTCTGGAGAAACTGCCTTTAGGTTGGGGACTTGAAATACATGTAGTTGTCAGGAGCTTTAGGTTCCTTTCTAGTGAGACCATCAAAGATGGGTCTTCATCTCTGTGATTTGGAGGACATGGTTATAATTTCCCAATGAACATGAAGCAGCAGTGCTGAATTCTCTTTGTAGTGAGAGCATCAAAGGTGGGTCTGCATCTATGTGACCTGGAGGACATGGATTCTTATTTTACAATGAAAATGAGGCAGCAGTGCTGAATTCCCTCTTTGTATGTAATCTGTGGCCACTGGGGGCTAAGTGTCTCCCCACGTGGACTGTGAAGCCATTTCATCATCCTCCACTTTTCACAGTGTTTCTTGCTGCTGCACTCGGAGTTTGGTACTTGCTTCAGGAAATACAATGCATTCAACTGGGACACCATGCTGGAGGAAGTTCTGTCAAATGTGGTGGGTCAGGGTCTGCAGGATAATGCACCAACAGGGCTTGTATACCACATAGGTTGCCCCCTTGACCAAAGCAACCTGATTCTGAACATTGCCCTGAAACCTCTCCATATAACAAGATGTCTGTACATGTAAGGGTCTGCTAGCTGCACCATGTCAGTCACAGCGATTTGGAAGCCAATAGCAGATCCACATGACCCCAAAACAGATGTTTTATTACACACTTGCTCACCACTGCTCTAGTCCCACTACTAAGAAGGCACCAACTTAATGGCATCTCTGTTCTCCACAATTTTCATGAAATCCAGTCAATCAATGCACTGTCTGGTACAGTCATGATCAGCAACAGGACATCCAAAGGTTCTCCAGTGCCATCTGGTCATTGGAATTTCAAAAATTTTATGGTATTTATCTAGTCAATTTTCAAAAATGAAGTTGGAGGCACTGTGGGTTTCAATTCATTCAGGAATCATTCAATGGTGAGGAAGCTGATTTCAATGAAAGTTTTGGAGAACTCTCACAGGCAAGTCCTCCCAAAGAGTGGCCAAAAGGTCACAAGAATCCAGGCCCACTGAGGTCTACAATTGAGGTCCATGTGTGTTTTGACTAGTAAATATGGCTTCAAAGTCTTTCAGAATAAAATTATGTGATATCTTGGCTGAGATTCCCAGTGCTCTGTGGAAAGCCACCCTGGGCCTAGTTCCCAGATTCCAAGGGCGAATCTCATGTGTGGCCTCCGAAAATCCCAACACAATTCATGGCAATACTTCTTTGATGTCTGATCCAGAACTCAGTCTTTCAGGGGAATGACACCAGAGTTCAAGCCCAGGTGGATCCAGTCATCTCTTCCAACTGCCACACGAATGACCACAATTTAAACCAAAATACTCCCACATGGCCCTCATCTTATTAAATATAGACACTCATCATAACCTGTGGCTGGAGGTTTCAAAGCGGGACACATCCCAAAAGAGTGTCCAAAAAAATCTCCCTTACCCCTCATTTGCCTAAAGTCAAGGTGGCATGGACACCCTTCCTGTGAACCTGGAGTGATCCAATAGACCTGCCGTTAATACTGCTCTGCTTCTCCAATTTGAGGCCTACTGATTCTCAGCGATAGATTTTTTATGTGATTTGGAGTCATAAGAAAACACAGGCATCTCTTCAGGGCTTCAAAGAACTCATTTGACCCAAATGATCCCTATTCTCACTTGATAGAGGTCAGGGACCTAACAGAGGAAGGCAAGAGACTAATCAACAATGACAGATTTTTGGCCATTTTGCTTTTGATTGCACACATGGAATCTATCTTTAGATTCATCATGTGCTGAGAATCTAAGCCACAACCTCATACAGGGCCAGGAGGCTGATTCAGACACATCCCTTTCCAAAGCAATTAAGCAAAGAGCCACAGGTTATGCCCATTTATTTTCATTTGAAAACTGTTTTATTCAGGCTTCACAAAGGGGTGGCCTGAGGCAAAGACCTTCCTGAAATTCAGGGCAACAGAACCATAGGTAAGCAAATGAACCAAAGCAGGGTTTCTCCACTGAGAGTTTACTGGTCACACTGATATCTGAGTTTTCTAAGACGTTCCCATTCTCTACAGCTCTCAAGTATATGGACATGTCACATATCTTGGAGATGGTACATATCTTGGACACAAAACCATGAGCCTATACTAGAGAGTGTCCAGAATTCAGGAAGAAAACATTAACTTAGGATGTAAGTAGGTGTTGCCCATCCATAAGGCACACCACCGTCCATTCATCAATTAGGCAGAATAAATACTGGAGAGTTTTCTACTAGACAGGACACATGCATTGATGCATTCTCTTGTCTAATGTCTACAACCACAGACACAGTGGGATACACAGACATAGAAACACTAGCCCTGTCAAACGACTTATTAGAAACAGTCCACTCCAATCCAAACAAAGAGCCTTTCCTACCTATTCTCAGAAATTGAGAGAAAACCACAAACTCACACCCACACGCAAAAATGCACCTCTTTAACACAAGTAGGTCTGTGACTATCCAGAGTGTCCTCTAACTGGTGGGCCATACTATGTTCCCCTGAAATGGCCTGTCCTGTCTCAGATCTGGTCTCCTTGGGCAACTTTGGGAAGTTTTCAGGAGCCAGTGGTGAACCAATACCTGCTTTCTCAGGAAAGGTCCCTCGTCAGAGCTCTTCTGGCATTTGACAATCCTCATATCAGTAGGTACCAAGGAAGACTGACTCTGTCCTTGGTAAATCCAAACAAGTGAGACCACTGGAACTGGGACTGGGACTGGCTCTGGGTGCCTGGCTTCCTGGATCACAAGTCCAGAGATTTCCATCACCAAAGAAGTGAGGTGAGGTCACTTCCTTCAGGAACTGAATGAAGTCACTGCCTTGGCCACCACTTTGTACTTACAGTTGCTTCCAAGGGTCCCATGAGATGGAGGCTGCTCCTACTTCCTGTGACACTTTCAGAAGTTAGAATGGTATATCAAGCATAGGCACCTGGGAACAGCTTTCCACGCAGGTATGGTTTGATCAGTCTTCTCTACAATAGGAAAGGAGAGGCTGATTCAGACACATCCCTTCATACTGACCAGGTTGCTTGCCATGGAATATGACTTTTGATCTCTTAGGTCCTTCATAGCTGCCTGCAACTTCTCCAGGGTATCATTTCTGCCTGGTACTTTGATGTTCTCAGCAGGTGGAAGACCCCCTACATTACTATTGTAAGACAAACTCTGTCCCGGCTCATCTGTAAACTTAGTTTAAGGGAACAGTGTATGTTTAGGGTAATAACAGGTTCGATTTGGGTTAGGAATCATACTGAGGAACAAACAATGGTATTGGGAACTTGCGATATTTACAAGAATATATTGGTGAAATATATGTATGAACACAGAAATCTAGATAAGATTTGAATCCAAGAAGGGCATTGGGCGGTTGATTGGAATACTTAGCTTTGAATTATATTCTGCATAGATGTCTCAGATAAATCAATATACAATGGCTTAAGATCTTGTACCTTGGATGATTGATTGTAGAAGAGATCATCCAGTCAAAAAGGTATAGTTGGTAGGATTAGGAAGATAGTCAGTAGATTTAGAAAAAAAGAGTGAGTATAGGATTTCGACCAAAAGTTCTTTAGCAATAGGATTTCGGATAGAGAGTGAATGTAAATGTCAGCACATGTGAAGAGTCAGTCACAATGATGAACTCGTGAAAATATGTAGGAAAGCAGATATCAATAGAGACATTAGGAAATCAGGCAAAATACAAAGTGAGTGATAGGATTAGTCATTTTCAACAGGGTTGAGGTTCAATATATAATCTTAGGAAGAAACAAATATGTAGTCACAAATAAGATTGATTTGAGAGCATTAGGCAACGTGGACATGGATGTTTTTAGTAAACCATGCTCACATTCCATTTAGGCATTGGTGAAAGGTTAATAAAATAGGTACTTGTCACTTCCTGTTTTTCTGTATGCTTAACAAAACACTGTTGGAAACTTGAGGACTGTTTGCTAATCTTGTTTCCAGAATGTGCTGTCCCCAACTGCCAAACTGCAGAATACACACCCTCACCCGTTTGCACACAAACCTCCCCCTTGCCCTGACCCATCAATAAACTTCCCTTCCTGCCCTCTCCAAGGAAAGTATATAAGCTCTGCTTAAGCTGTTTTCATTGCTCTCTGCTCTATTCAAGTGACCTCTGAGCCCCAGAAAGCTGGTCTCCCAATAAACCCTTTACTGTTGCATGAGACATTCTCTTGGTGGTCTCTTCCTCTGTCGCTCACCCGATCTTTACATCTGGAGGCACCAGCGAGATCCAGCAGTGGCGGACGAAAGACCCCCAAGGGGCTCCTTTCAGGGTAAGTAAGGTGACTCTTTCTGGTTTCAGGTTTCAGGTTAGGGTTTTGCAAAATCGCTATCGGTGTTGAGCATGAGCTCTCTCTGACGGTGGCTGACAGACGTGTCACAGAGCCACAGGCCACATCCCTGGGGGACGCCCCAGAGGACTCAGGAAATCAAGGAACAATAGTCTCCTCGACTCTGTGATATTTTGTTTCGGATTCGGTATTGCCAGCCCATCAGGTTTTGAGGGCTACTCAGTCCTTGTCTCAGTATTGGACGTCCATTGTCTGTCTTTATTGTCTTGTCTCGTCTGTGTAGTATGTCGTTGCTTTCACTGTTTGTGTATCTCTCATTTTGGGACAGAGCACTTCAACACTTCTCTCCCTGACCCTTGATCACTGGACCAAAGTCTGCTTAAGGGCCCAGAATCTTTCTTTTTCATTAAAACGCTGGACCTGGCAGACTCTCTGTGCCTCAGAATGACACACCTTTGGAGTTGGATGGCCCCCAGAAGGATGTTTCTACTTCCCACTAATTTGAAAAATCAGAGATATTGTCTTTCAGCTGAGGCCACATAGCCATCCAGATCAACAGCCATATATCTTAACTTGGCAGGACCTCTGCAAATCTCCTCCTCCATGGGTGAAGCCTTTCCTTGTCCCTGCCTACGCTCCTACTCCTTCCACCACGATTCTATCTCTCAAACCCTCTGCTCCTCCTCCTCCACCCTCTGTTCTCCCTGAGTCTCAAGATTCTACTGGACTCTCCTCCTCCTTCTTATCCCCTGCCCTTGTCCCCAACCCCCAACAACCTCTAAGTGATTCCCCTGGTGACTCTGCTTCTCTGCCATTGGAGGAAGTTAGGCCGGCCCAGTGCCCTCCAGATGACTCCCGCGCGTCACACACAGCCCCTCCTTCCCTGGAGGAAGCTGGCCCGGCTAAAAGAACTCAAAGAACTCCCTGGGGTTTTCACACTTGCCTACTTGGGATGACTGCCAACAAATCCTAGGGACTCTCTTTACGGCAGAGGAATGAGAGAAAAACCTCCTGGAAGCTAAAAAATATATTCTCGGACCAGATGTGTGACCAACACAACTTCCCAACATAATCAAAGCCAGCTTCCCCTTGAATTGACCCAACTGAAACCCCAACACCTTTGAAGGTAGGGAGCATCTGTCCACTTATTGCCAGGCCCTAATATTGGGTTTCCAATCGGCCGCTAGGGAACCACCTAATTTGGCCAAGTTAAGAGAGATAATTTAAGGGCCTGATAAATATCCCTCTATGTTTCTAGAGAGAATTATGGAGGCATATATGAGATTTACTCCTATTGATCCTCAGGCAGAGGATCAAAAGGCATCTGTCATGATGGCCTTCATTGGGCAAGCTGCCCTGGATATAAAAAGAAAGTTACAACTCTTAGAGGGATCACAAGATATGACTTTGGGAGATTTAGTCAGAGAAGCCGAGAAAGTATACTATATGAGAGAAACAAATAGAAAGAAAGGGAGCAAAGGGAAGATAAGAGATGCAAAAGACAGACTAAGGCATTGACTAAGGTCCTGGTCACAACAATAAATAGGCCAGAAATTAACAAACAGGAAGACAGGAACGGAAACCTGGGCGCACGCCAGAGGCCACCCCTGGTCTCAGATCATTGTGCCTACTGTAAAGAAAAAGGTCACTGGGCCAATGAGTGCCCTAGAAAAGAGACAGCCACGACAGCCAGCCATTCTGACTCAAAAGGATGACTAAGAACGTCCGGGCTCAGATACCTTCCCCGAGCTCAGGGTAACTTTTGAAGTGGAGAGGACCCAGGTAAACTTTGAAGTGGAGACAGCAGCAGTATACTCAGCCCTTAAGGCCCCACTGGGCACACTATCAAATAAAATGTCTCTAGTTCAAAGGGCTAATGGCAGTAAATATCAGACATAGACAACTAAGAGGACCATGGACATGGGGAAAAGAAAAATCCATCACTCCTTCCTAGTAATCCCAGAATGCCTGGCCCCATTGATGGGCAGAGATCTGCTCAGTAAGCTCCAGGCCAAAACAACTTTTAACCCCGAAGGCCCCAAAATGAAATTTCTAAATCCTTCAGTAAAAACTCCTATAGTCTTGGCTTTATAAATGTCAGTAGAAGATGAACATCCACTCTTCACACCCCCCAAGACTGCTCAAACAAGCAAGCTACCCCAGAAATGGATAACAGATTACCCAGATACCTGGGCAAAAATGGCTAGGTTAGGCCTAGCCGTGAAACAACATCCAAGAACAGTGGAGTTAAAAACCTCAGCCTCCCCAATCAATGTCAAACAATATCCTCTGAGCAGAAAAGCTAAAGATGGGATAAGGCCCCATATTCAGAAATATTTGCCCTTAGGGTCCTAAGGCCCTGTCAATCGGCCTGGAAGACTCCCCTGCTCCCAGTAAAAAAAGCCAGGAACCGGGGACTATCCCCCGTTCAAGACCTAAGAGAGATTAATAACAGAGTGCAGGACATTCACTCCACGGTAACTAATTCGTACAATCTGCTTATCACTCTGAACCCTTAGCAGAAATGGTATACTGTTCTGGACTTAAAAGATGCTATCTTTTGTTTGCCTCTGCATAAAGATAGTCAGTTGCTGTTTGCTTGCTAGTGGGTAGTCCCAGAAACTGGAACGTCTGATCAAGTAACTTGGACTAGACTCCCACAGGGGTTCAAAAACTCTCCCACTCTCTTTGATGAAGCCCTCCACAGAGATCTCAACAACGTCAGAACTACACACCCCAAAGTCACCCAGCTTCAATACGTGGATGACCTGCTACTGGCAGCCAACACCAAAGAAAACTGTGAGTCTGGGACCCAAGCACTATTATATGAGCTTGCTCAACTCGGGTATAGAGCTTCTGCCAAATAGGCCCAAATTTGCCAGCAAGAAGTAATCTTCCTGGGCTATTCCCTTAGGGGCAGTAAACGATGGCTCACTGAGCCCAGAAAACAAACGGTTGTGCAGATACCACCCCCATCTAGCAGCAGACAACACAGAGAGTTTCTTGGGACTACTGGGTTTTGCAGGTTATGGATTTCTGTGTTTGCGTCCTTAACTTCTTCTTTATACCCGCTGTTAAATGGAGATACCCAATTCCAATGGACCCCTGAGCACCAGAACGCTTTTGATAACATCTAACGACACTGGCACTGAATTCCTCAACTTGACTGAGCCAAGCCTGCAATTTCAGAAAGCCCTACACTACGTTAAAAATGTACATTAATTCACACACCTTGGTTCAAAGAAACTGCAGGCATTCCTGAAGGATCAAGAACAGAGTTTTCCACTAACCCACTCACAGCAAAAGGAAATAACTGAACAGGTAACAAAAGTCTGTCCGGTCTGTCAATAGGTTAATGCTTATCTTTCCAAGCTTTCCGCAGGAAAGCACCTATTAGGAACCAGACCAGTACAATTCTGGGAAGTGGACTTTACTGAAATTAAGCCAGCAAGGTATGGACTTAAATATCTCCTAGTCTTTGTAGATATATTTTCAGGATGGATTGAAGCCTTCCCCACAAAAAAAGGCACAATTGGTGGTCAAGAAGATCCTGAAAGATATTTTTCCAAGACACGGCCTGCCTAAGGTAATAGGGTCTGATAATGGCCCGGCGTTCATGGCCCAGGTAAGTCAGTGGTTAGCCAGGACACTGGGGATAAATTGGAAGTTACATTGTGCTTATAGACCCCATAGCTCAGGACAGGTAAAAAAAATAAATAGAACCATTAAAGAGACCTTAACGAAATTAAGCTTAGAGAGCGGCATAAAAGATTGGACTATGCTCCTGCCTTATGCACTGTTTCATGCAAGAAATACTCCCTCTATTTCTTTGTGTAACCTCACCCCCTATGAAATTCTTTATGGAGCCCCTCCTCCAGTAAGGGACCTAACCCCAACTCTAAGACCTAGTGATCCCCTCCACAACCCCTTGTTTGACAGACTTAAAGCTCTTGATAGAACTCAGCGATACCTGTTGAAACAGCTGGCCACTGCCTACCAACCTGGTGAAGAGGGGACTCCACATCGATATCAAATAAGAGACATCCTCTACATAAGACAACATCAGGTGTCATCCCTGTAACCCCGCTGGACAGGACCATACCAGGTGCTACTTATAAAACCTACAGTGGTAAATGTAGAAGGAATCAATTCCTGGATCCTAGTTCTTATCTCAAGCCTGCGCCCTGTCCAGACTCTGGCTGAAAAACTGGAAAAGACTGGAAACCCTTTCAAATTGCATATTCGCCACGTGGGTAAGGCTATAGACTCTCCCCTTGTCCACCAGTAGTCCTTACCCTCATCAGCCCGTTCATCAGCGATGGCTGATCACAAATCTTACTAGACAAGAAGTATGGTCTATCTCGCATACAGCCCCCTTAGGGACCTGGTGGCCATCTCTCCACCCAGAATTTGTCAGCTGGCTATACGTCTTTCATATTGGGATATCTCTGATGAAGAGGATCCAACTAAAATTCCATTAAATCCCTACTGTACCACAGATAATGGAAACAAACATTATGGATCTAGGGACACGCGAGCCAGATGCAGGTTGGCTAGCCTAGAATACTATGTTTGCCCGGCAGACTATCAAAGCCACAAACAGCCATGGCTGTGTGGGGGAAAAGCGGACTTCTTCTGAAAATAATGGGGATGTGAGCATACAGGGGCTGCCTGGTGGAACCCAAACTCCTCATCAAATTCAGTACACAGCATTGGCCATATTACCAATTAGACAACCAAAACTGATGGCCCCCAGAGGGGTCTCCAGATCCTCAAATTCTGTGTGACTTTTTCAACTTCGGCAAGTGTTCAAAAAGATCCATCAATTGGGAATTTCCTTCCAAGGAAATTCCCCTATGTTTATGCCTTTTCCCTCCTTTGCTCACATCCTGAACTATGCTTCTCCAATACATCCTCACCCCCCGCCTTCTGCTCCAGACTCTCTGCAGTCACTCTCACATGAGCAACCTGATTTCTCCCCTCCAATTACTAGATCAAAAACAAAAACCTCCGCTGGATCTCATACCATTGCCTCCTTGCTGAGGTAGCAGGTACTGAGGTACCCTTCCACCCACTCACTCCTCTCTTCTCCTGTCAGTGCACGCACCGGGTCCCACCAGGTCCTCTTACCAGCTAACACAAAGCTCAAACCAGCTGAGGAGTGCCCTAAGACGCCTATCCAAGATGTAATGAAAATGGCCTTTAAAGTTGCTTTGTCATCACTGAAAACAGGTTACAAAGAATTTAAAGTCCCTCAAAGGCTTTTTGGGATACTCACTCCCATCCTCCCCTCTGCTCTACCTGTTCTACTGCTCAAGTTTTATTGCCAGGAAAATCCCAAACCCCTTTCCCATTATTCTTTTATATCTCTTTTTCCTCATTCTCAGAACCACGGAGCTGCTCTCACCCCCCACCTTCCTTGTCTTTCCCTCTGTTCCAATCCCACAGAAAAATTTAAATGGCCTTCTCCAGAAGCCTTGATCATGGCTGACTTTAGGACTTTCAGCAACAGAGGCCCTATACAAGAGTTCAGTGTAGATAAACTTCCTCTTTTTGTGTTGCTTTGTTCTACTTGGCCACTGGCTGGAAAAATCAGCACTCCTAAGCTAGACACCCCCTTACTATTTTTTCACAAAATATGTGAACAAGGCCTCTGGCGTTGAGCTGGGCCTTCCAGAGATGGCTACATTTCTAAGATAAAGAAGTTACCAACTGGGCTCCATGGTAACAGCTGGGAGGAAGAAAAAAAAAGAAGAAAAAAGCTCTCCCCCTACCAGGTGTACTTTAAAAGTTAACTTTCCCAGAGCAGAGGAAAAAAAACAGAAACAAAAACTGCTTTTTGTGAACTTCTGCAGACTGTGAATTTCTGAGCCCCTTACGTTACATGTTGGGTACAAAAATTCTGAAACTACCTAAACTTGGGGTTCAGGGGATTAAAAGATTACAACAGAAGCAATGCCCTCTAAATCTGGTTACAACCAAATAGGACTGTTTTCCTGTCTTCTGTGCTATCTTAGGTGCCTTGCCTTGTCCGTCCTTACAACAGTATAATTCTATATACTTAAACATTGTTTATGTATTCATAAAATGATCAACATATGGCTGTTGCATGAGACAGTCTCTTGTGGTCTCTTCCTCTGATTAAGTATGTAATGGTGCAGATGTTTCCCAGAGTCCTCTATCATGACGCAGGATCATTTAAAATTCCAATAGGGGGGCATACAACCTGGTTCCACCAGGAACCCGTATCCCTCACTTTCTCCATCCTATTAGGAATAGGAGTTGCTGCAGCGGTGGGCACAGGAACCACTGTCCTAGTCCATGGGACACAACAAATGACCCAATTAGAAGTAGCAATAGACCAAATTTTAAAGATATTAAAAACCTCCATCACAGCTTTACAAGAATCTTTAACCTCTCTCTCTGAAGTTGTTTTACAGAACAGGCGAGGGTTCGACCTCCTCTTATTGAGAGAAGGGGCCTTTGTCCTGCATTGAGTGAAGAATGTTGTTATTATGCCGACCATACTGGAGTTGTAAAAGAATCTATGATTAAATTAAGAAGACGCCTTGTAGAGCATCAACAAGAGAGAGAGGCCCCAAAAGGGTGGTTTGAGTCTTGGTTCACAGAGTCCCTCTGGTTAACTACGCATTTATCAGCCCTGGATGGTCCATTAATAAACCTCATATTATTGCTAACTGTGAGACCCTGCTTGCTCAACCGTGTAGTTTCATTTTTCCAAGCTCAAATTGGACAAGTTAAACTTATGGTAATAAGAAAACAATATACCACACTAGCAGACATAAAATGTGACACCCCCAATGATCACTTTAATGATTAAAAGTAACCAAAAGAAGAAGTGGGGAATGAAAGGTTAATAAAATAGGTACTTGTCACTTCCAATTTTTTGGTATGCTTAACAAAACATTGTGGATATCTTGAGAACTGTTTGCTAATCTTGTTCCCTGAATGTGCTGTACCAACTGCAAAACTGCAGAATGTACTCCCTCACCTGTTTGCATGCAAACTGCCCACTCGCCCTGAGCCATCAATAATCTTCCCTCCCTGCCCTCTCCAAGGAAAGTATATAAGCTGTGCTTAAGCTGTTCTCAGGGCTCTCTGCTAAAGTCAAGGGAGCTCTGAGCCCCAGCATGCTGGACCCCCATAAACCCTTGGCTGTTGCATGAGACAGTCTCTTGTGGTCTCTTCCTCTGACACTCGCCTGACCATTACATTGGTAAAATAATAAGTGTGACCTTTGCTTTTCGTGTCCAGAATATTACTGTGATAAAATGTACATGTAGATAAGGTGACTTGAGTATATCTTCCACCATTTCTGGGAGCAATATTTTGAAGATGTACAAATTAGTATTGGGTGTACAAATAGGTGTACCCTGTGACTATGAATATAGAGATAATGCAAGAATAGACCATACTGTGAATAAATAATATAATGAGTTCCAAATTTAAATAATGCATTCAATTTATATCTGAAAATATAATGGAAATCTTATATTGATACGCATACATTCATTCCAACCACTGATACATCTAAAGGTAATATTAGGTTTATGGTTTATCATGAAGAGTCTGTGAGATTTGCTTCAAAACTGATTATGGAAATTTAAAATAATGTGTTTGGAAAGAAGTCTCATGAAAAGACCATTCAAGAAACACGAAGGAATCCATGTGCTCTGAAGCAGGAAGTGATTGAAAGTGAAACAAATGCCTATAAGTTTGCTAACTGGTGGATGAAATATATATCCTATGATGTGCATAAATTGAAGAAACAGTAATGTACCAGTGTTGAATAAAAATGAACATTAAAATACACAACATGTCCCATAGGAATCTACTTGCATTGAGGTTAAACTGGGTCAGTTACTGTATAAATATTAGTATTTGTATGCAACATTAACTGAAGTTAGTTTTCAGTACTGGAAACAAATATGTATTTCAGGTGGATGAATATTTCTGAGAATAATCTTGTGAAAAGTTCATTATAAATCCATATACATGAATATGAATGAATTTACGGAGTGGGTATAAGACACATATATTTCATATTTTGAAAAATCTGGAGAATATATATATATATATATATATATATATATATATATATATATATATATATACTTCTTGTGTGTGTGTGTGTATATACATATATATATATATACACACACACACACAAACACACACACAGAGATATTAAAAAGAGCAATATATATGCCAATCGAAATTCACCACGAAATATATATTATCCACAGATCCAAAAATATTCTTTTTACTGATCATGGATTTACGTATAGTGTTATTCAAATAGGAAGCTAACCCATAGGTTGAATTTTCAGTTCCAACACTGTTTAGGAGCAGTGATCTCTTCTCACAATTTGTATCTGCCAAGTCAGCCACCTCACAAGTATGCATGTTTCATACCAGGAAGGATTCTGTATGTGCATATAAATATACATGTGCTGAATAAGCTACAGAGAAACGGAGACAAGAATTCACATATTTCTTAACTTAAAAACACATAGAGAACTATTCCAACAAAAAATTGACTAGATATATAACTCCTACCCTATGAAATGCAAAAGGAAAGTCCAAATATACACCATGCCTCCTCTGATCTGCTTGTATTCCTATTCTGTTTGGGTTATTTTTCTCCCTCAGAGTCTAGTAGGGTATGTGTTAGTGTCAGGGTTTCAGTATTTCAAATGGAAAATTAGATAAGGAATCCAATGTGTATGCAATATGTGCTACACAAAATTATTCCCACTCTTATCCAGAACAATGACTTGACATTACCTGTGTGGGTAAACACTCCACAAACATGGAGCTCTGTTGGCCTATAGACTTTTTGAGAAACTGCCTCCAAGGTTGGGCACTTGAAATATATGCTATTCTCAGGAGCATTAGCTTCCTTTCTAGTTAGACCATCAAAGCTGGGTCTGCATCTATGTGACCTGGAGGACATGGTTTCTTATTTTACATTGAACTTGAGGCAGCATTGCTGAATTCTCTCTTTGTAGGTAAACTGGTGCCACTGGAGGCTAAGTTTCTTCCCATGTGGACTGTGAAGCTATTTGGAATTCCTCCACTTTTCGTGGTTTTTATTGGTGCTGCACTGGGACTTTGGTATTCGCTTCATGAAATACAACAAGTTTAACTGGGAGACAGTGCTGGAGGGAGTTCTGTCATGTGTGGTGGGTCAGGATCTGCAGGAGAAAGCACCAACCAGGCTTCTATCCAACATAGCTTGCCCCCTTGTCCATAGCAACCTGATTCTGAAAATTGCCCTGAAATCTCTCCAAATAACAAGATGCCTTTACATATAAGGGTGTGCTGGCTGCACCATGTCAGTCCCAAGCCATTTAAAAGCCAATAGCACATTCACATGGCCCCACCACAAATGCTTTATCACACACTTGCACACCACTGCAATAGGCCCACTACTCAGCAGGCTCCAACTTACTGGCATCTCTGTTCTACACCATTTAAATGAAACACAGTCAATCAACGCTTTTGCTGGAACACTCAAGATCAGCAGCAGGACATCCAAAGGTTCTCAAGTGCCACCTGGTCATGGAAATTTAAAACATTTCATGGTATATATCTTCCCCGTTTTTCAAGGATGAAGTTGGAGGCACTGTGGGTTCAAATCATTCAGGGACCATTAAGTGTTGAGGAAGCTAATTTCAATGAAAGCTCTGGAGGACTCTCACAGGCAAGGCTTCCCAAGAGTGGCCAAAGGTCACATGAAGCCAGGTACATTGAGTTTTACAATGTAAGGTCCATGTGTGTTTTGACTTTCAACTATGGCTGCCAATTATTTCAGAATAAATCATGTGATATCCTGGATGAGATACCCAGTGCTCTGTGGAAAGCCACCCTGGGCCTAGATCTCAGTTTCCAAGGGTGACTCTCATGCGTGGCCTGCTAAAATCCCAACAAAATTCATGACAAAACTTCTCTGAGTTCAGTACCAGAACTCATTTTCTAAGGAGAATCACTCCAGAGTTCAAGCCCAGATGGACACAGTCATCTCATTCAACTGCCACGCAAATGACCACAATTAAAACCAAAACACTCCTTCATCGCCCTCATATTCTTCCACATAGACACTCATCATTACCTATGGCTGGAGTTTTCCATGAGGGGTGCAGCCCAAGACAGTGTCCAAAATAAGGTCCCTTTCCCCTCATTTGGCTAAAGTCATGGTGGGCTGGACACCCTTTCTGTGAACCAGGAGTGGTCAAATAGGCTTGCCTTTAATACTGCTCTGCTTCTCCAATTTGAGGCCTAATGACTGTCAGGTATAGATTCTTAATGTGATATGGAGTCATGAGAAAACCCAAGCACCTATGGGCTAGCCTCTGCAGGGCTTTGAAGAGCTCATTTGAAAGAAAGGATCCCTATTCTCACTTGATGGAGATCAGTAACCTAACAGAGGAAGGCAAGAGACTTCATCCACAATGACTGAACTTTTTGCTATTTTGGTTTTGGATGTACATATGGGATCATTCTTTGGATCCATCAGGTGCTGAGAATCTAATCCACGGCCTAACACAGGGCCAAAAACCTGATTTAGACAAGTCCCTTTCCAATGCAATTAAGCAAAGAGCAACAGGTGATGCCTATTCAATTCCATTTAAAAACTGTTTTCTTCACGCTTCACAAAGTGGTGGCTTGAGGCAAAAACCTTCCTGAGATTCAGGGCAACAGAACAATAGGTAAGCAAAAGGCCCAAAGCAGTGTTTCTCCACTGATATTTTCCTGGTCACACTGATATCTGAGATTTCTGAGATGCTCCCCATTCCCTTCAGCTATCCAGTGCACGGCCATGTCCCAGAGCTTGGAGGTGGTACATATCTTGCACACAAAACCATGAGCCTATTTTGGAGAGTGGCCAGAATTCCTGATGAAAACAGGGACTTAGGAAGGAAGTAGGTGTTGCCCATCCCTAAGGCAAGTGACAGTCCATTCATAAATAGGGTAGGATGAATGCTGGGAAGCTTTCTTCTAGACAGGACACATCCGTGATGCATTCTCTTTTCTAATGTCTACAACGAAGGACACAGTGGGATACACAGATATAGAAACACTCACCTTGTCATAAGTCATACTAGAATTTGTCCACTCCAAACCAAACAAACCGCCTTTCTTACCTATTCTCAGAAGATGAGACAAAACCACAAACTCACACCCACACCCACAAAGGCACCACCTTCCCCCTAGTATGTCTGTGACTATCCAGAGTGTCCTATGACTGGTGGGACCTACTATGTTTTCCTGAAATGGCCTGTCCTGTCTCAGGTCTGGTCTCCTTGGCCAACACTGTGAAGTTGTCTGGAGCCAGCGGTTAGCCACTACCTGCTTTCTCAGTAAAGGCCCCTCTTCAGAGCTCTTCTGGCTTTTTCCATCCTCACATCAGCAGGTACCAAGAAAGACTGACTCTTTCCTTGGTAAATCCAAACAAGTGAGTCCACTGGGACTAGTACTGCAACTGGCTCTGAGTGCCTGGCTTCCTGGATCCCAAGTTCAGAGAGTTCCATCACCAAGGAAGAGATGTAGGTCACTTCCTTTAGGAACTGAATGAGCTAACTGCCTTGGCAACCACTTGGTCCTAAGAGTTGCTTCCAAGTGTCCCATGAGATGGAGGCTGCCCCTACTTACTGTGACACTTTCACAAGTTAGAATGGTATATCAACCATAGGCACCAGGGAACAGCTCTCCAAACAGGCCTGGTTTGGTCCATCTTCTCTATATTAAGAACAGAGAGACTGATACAGACAAAACCCTTCATCCTGACAAGGTTGTTTGCCATTGAAGATGACTTTTGCTCTCTCAGGTCCTTCATAGCTGCCTACAACTTCTCCAGAGTTCATTTCTACATGGATCTTTGTGTTTCTCAGCATGTGGAAGATCTCCTACATTCCTGTATTGAAAGACCAACTCTGGGCCTGCTCTTCTGTAAAGTTAGATTGAGGGAACAGTGTATGGTTAGGGTTAATAACAGGTTCGATTTGGGTTAGGAATCATTCTGCGTGATGACTAATAGTATTGGGAATCTGCAATATTTACAAGAATATATAGGTGAAATATAAGTATTAAAATATAAATCTAGGTAAGATTTGAAGCCTAGAAGTGCATTGGGCCCATGATTGGTATACTTAGCTTTGAATTACATTCTGCACAGATGTCTCAGATAAATCGATATAAAATGGGATAGGACCTTCTACCTTGTATGATTGAATGTCGAAGAGAACATCCAGTCAAAAAGGCATAGTCGGTAGGATTAGGAAGATAGCCTGTAGGTTTAGAAAAAAGAGTGATTATGGCATTTGGACAAAAGTTCTTTAGCAATAGATTTTTGGGTAGTGAGTGAATGTCAGTGTCAGCACACGCGAAGGGTCAGTCACAATGATGAACTGGGGAAAATAAGTAGGAAAGCAGATATCAACAGAGACATTAGGAAATCAGGCAAAGTATAATGTAAGAGGGTTAGACATTTTCAACATGGTTGAGGTTGAATATATAATCTTAGGAAGAAAGACATATGTTGCCTCCAATATGATTAACATTTGAGAGCATTAGGCAACCTGGACATGGTTGTTTTTAGTAATCCATGCTCACTTTCCATTTTGCTTAGGTGAAAGGTTAATTAAATAGGCACTTGTCACTTCCTGTTTTTCTGTATGCTTAACAAACCACTGTTGAAATCTTGAGAACTGTTTGCTATTTTGTTCCCAGAATGTGCTGTCCCCAACTGCCAAACTGCAGAATATACTCCCTCACCCGGGTGCACGCAAACTGCACACTCGCCCTGACCAATCAATAAATTTCCCTTTCTGCCCTCTCCAAGAAAAGTATGTAAGCTCTGTTAAAGCTGTTCTCAGGGCTCTCTGCTCTATTTAAGTGAGCTCTGAGCCCCAGCATGCTGGACCCCCAATAACCTCTTTGCTGTGGCCGAGTGAAAATTGTATACTGTTCTGTACTTAAAAGATGCTTTCTTTTGCTTGCCTCTGCATAAAGATAGTCAGTTGCTGTTTGCTTTCGAGTAGGTAGACCCAGAAACCGGAACGTCTTTTCAACTAACTTGGACTAGACTCCCACAGGGGTTCAAAAACTCCCCCACTCTCTTTGATGAAGCCCTTCACAGACATCTCTACAACTTCAGAACTACGCACCCCGAAGTCATTCTGCTTCAATATGTGGATGTCCAGCTACTGGCAGCCAACACCAAAGAAAACTGTGAGTCTGAGACCCAAGCACTATTATCTGAGCTTGCTCAACTCGGGTAGAGAGCTTCAGACAAAAAGGCCCAAATTTGCCAGCAAGAAGTAATCTTCCTGGGGTATTCTCTTAGGCACGGTAAATGATGGCTCACTGAGCCCAGGAAACAAACGTTGTGCAGATACCACCCCCATTTAACAGGAGACAACATAGAGAGTTTCTTGGGACTGCTGGCTTTAGCAGGTTATGGACCTGGGTTTGTGTTCTTAGCTGCTCCTTTATACCCGCTGTTAAATGAGAATGCCCAATTCCAATGGACCCTTGAGCACCAGCAAGCTTTTGATAACATCTAAGAACACTGACAATGAACTCCTCAACTTCAGTGAGCCCAGCCTGCAATTTCAGAAAGCCCTACACTACGTTAAAAATGTACATCAACTCAATCAAATTGGTTCAAAAAAACTGCAGGCATTACTGTAGGATCAAGAACAGAGTTTTAGACTAACTCACTCACAGTGAAAGGAAATAATTGAATGGGTAACAAAAGCCTGTCAGTTCTGTCAATTGGTTAATGCTTACACTTCCAAGCTTCCTACAGGAAAGCACCTATGAGGAACCAGACCAGGACAATTCTGGGAAGTGAACGTTACTGAAATTAAGCCAGCAAGCTATGGGCTTAAATATCTCCTAGTCTTTGTAGATACATTTTCAGGATGGATTGAAGCCATTCCCACCAAAAAAAAAATAAAAGAAAACCGGCACAAATTGTGGTCAAGAAGATCCTGAAAGTTATTTATCAAATACACGGCCTGCCTAATGTAACATGGTCTGATAATTGAAGACCCTTCATGGGGCCAGGTAAATCAGGGGTTAGCCAGGACCCTGGGGATTAATTGGAAGTTACATTGTGTTTATAGACCCCAGAGATCAGGACACGTAAAAAAAATAAATAAAAACCATTAAAGAGACCTTAACAAAATTAAGCTTAGAGACCGGCATAAAAGATTAGACTATGCTCCTGCCTTATGCACTATTTCATCAAGAAATACTCCCTTTGTTTCTTTGTGTTACCTCACCCCCTATGAAATTCTCTATGGGGCCCCTCCTCCACTAAGAGACCTAACCCCGACTCTAAGACTTAAGGATCCCTTCCACACACCCTTGCTTGACAGACTTAAATCTCTTGTAAGAACTCAGATATACCTGTGGAAACAGCTGGCTACTGCCTTCCAACCTGGGGACGAGGGGAATCCACATTGATATCAAGAAAGAGACTTCCTCTACATAAGATGACATCAGGTGTCATCCCTGGAACCCCGCTGGAAAGGACCATTCCAGGTGCTACTTATAGCACCTACAGCAGTAAAAGTAGAGGGAATCACTTCCTGCATCCATGCGTCTCATCTCAAGCCTGTGCCATGTCCAGACTCTGGCTGGAAACTGGAAAAGACTGTTAACCCTTTCAAATTGCATATTCGCCACGTGGGTAAGGCTATAGACTCTCTCCTTGGCCACCCGTAGTCCTAACTCTCATCAGCCCCTACTGCAGCAATGGCTGATCACAAATCCTACTAGATAAGAAGTATGGTCTCTCTTGCATACAGCCCACTTAGGGACCTGGAGGCCATCTCTCCACCCAGACATTTGCCAGCTGGCTATAGGTCTTTCCTATTAGAATATCCCTGATGAAGAGGATCCCATTAAAATTCCATTAAATCCTTTCCGTACCATAGATAATGGAAACAAACATTATGGTTGTAGGGAAAGGCAAGCCAGATGCAGGTTGGCTAGCCTATATTAGTATGTTTGCCCGGCAGACTATCAAAGCCACAAACCGCCACGGCTGTGTGGGGGAAAAGCCGACTTCTTCTGTAAGTCATGGGGATTTGAGCATACAGGGGCTGCCTGGTGGAACCCAAAATCATCATCAAATTCAGTACACAGCATTGGCCATATTACCACTTAGACAACCCAAACTGATGGCCAACAGAGGAGTCTCTAGATCTTCAAATTCTGTGTAACCTTTTTAACTTCTGCAAGTGCTCAAAAGGGTGAAAGGAAATTCCCCTATGTGAAGGCCTTTTTCCTCTTTCACTCACATCCTGAACTATGCTTCTCCAATAGTTTCTCAAACTCAGCCTTCTGCTCCAGACTCTCTGCTGTAAGTCCCACCTCAGCAAACCTGATTTCTCTTCTCCAATTACTAGATCAAAAACCGAAACCTCCGCCAGTTCTCAGAGCATTGCCCCCTTGCTGAGGTAGCAGGTACTGAGGTACCCATCCACCCACTCACTTCTCTCTTTTCCTGTCAGTGCCCACACCGGGTCCCACCAGGTCCTCTTACCACCTAACCCAAAGCTCAAACCAGCTTAGGAGAGCCCTCAGACCCCTATCGAAGATGTAATGAAAATGGCCTTTAAAGTTGCTTTGTCATCACTGAAAACAGGTTACTACATTTTAAAGTCCCTCACAGGCTTTTTGGGATACTCACTCCCGTCTTCCTTTCTGCTCTACCGTTTCTACTGCTCAATTTATGTTGCTAGGAAAATCCCAAAATCCTTTCCCATTATTCTTTTACATCTCTCCTTCCTTATTCTGAGATCCACGGAGCTGCTCTCACCTCCCGCCTTCCCCATCTTCCCCCTCTGTACCAGGCCCTCAGAAAAATCTTCACTGAACTTCTCCAGAAGTCTTCACCATGGCTGACTTTAGGACTTTCAGCAAAAGAGTCTCTATAAATGAGTTCAGTGTAGATTAACTTCCTCTTATTCTGTTGCCCTGTTCTACTTGCCTACTGGCTGGAAAAATCAGCACTCCTAAGCTAGACACCCCCTTAATAGTTTTTCACAGAATATGTGAACAAGGCCTCTGGCTTTGAGCTGGGGCTTCACAGAGATGGCTACATTTCTATGATAAAAAGTTACAAACTGGGCTCCATGGTAACAGTTGGCAGGGGGATTAAAGAAAAGGAAAAAAAAAGCTCTCTGCCTCCCAGGTGTCCTTGAAAAGTTAACTTGCCCACAATAGAGGAAAAAACAGAAAAAAAAGCTTTGTTTTGTGAATTTCTGCAGACTGTAAACTTCTGAGTCCCTTCTCTTTCATGTTGGGTACAAAATTCTAAAACTACCTACAATTGGGGTTCAGGGAGTTAATTGATTACAACAGAAGCAATGCCCTCTGAATCCGGTTGCAACCAAATAGGACTGTTTCCCTGTCTTTGGTGCTATCCTAGGTGCCGTGCCTTGTCCGTCCCTACAACAGTATAATTCTATATACTTAAACATTGTTTATGTTTTCATGAAATTATCAACAGATGTGATTAATTGTGTAATGGTGAAGATGTGTCCCAGATTGCTCTATAATGACCAAGGTTCATTTGAAGTTCAAACAGGGGGGCATACAACCCGGTTCCACTGGGAACCTATATCCCTCACTTTAGCCATCATATTAGGAATTGGAGTTGTGGCAGGGGTAGTCACAGGAACCACTGCCCTGCTCCATGGTACACAACAAATGACCCAAATAGAAGCAGCAAGAGACCAAAACTTAAAGATAATAGAAACCTCCATCACAGCTTTGAAGGAATCTTTAACATCTCTCTCTCTGAAGTTGTTTTACACTCAAGTTGAGGGTTGGACCTCCCCTCCATGAGAGAAGGGGGCCTTTGTGCTGCATTGATGTAATAATGTTGTTTTGATGCCGACCATACTGAGGTTGTAAAAAAAAACCTATGAGTAAAATAAAAGGAAAAGCGTCAACGAGAGAGAGAAGCCCAAAAAGGGTGGTTTGAGTCTTGGTTCACACAGTCCCCCTGGTTATCTACGCTTTTATCAACCCTGGCCTGTCCAATAATAATCCTCATATTATTGCTAACTATAAAACCCTGTTTGCTCAACCATGTAAGTTCTTTTCTCCAAGCTCAAATTGGACAAGTTAAACTTATGGTAATACCCCACTAGCAGACATAGAATGTGACATGCCCCAATAATTACCTTTATGATTAAAAGTAGCAAGAAGAAGAAGTGGGGAATAAAAGGTTAATAAAAAAGGTACTTGTAACTTCCTGTTTTTCTGTATGCTTAACAAAACACTGTTGAAATCTTGAGAACTGTTTGTAATCTTGTTCCCAGATTGTGCTGTCCCCAACTGCCAAATTGCAGAATGTATTCCCTCACCCAGTTTCACACTAACCGCCCACTCGCTCTGACCCATCAATAAATTTCTGTCCCTGCCCTCTCCAAGGAAAGTATATAAGCTCTGCTTAAGCTGTTCTCAGGGCTCTCTGCTCTATTCATGTGAGTATATTCAGAAGGAGTATAAAGTGAGTGACAGGATTAGACATTTTCAACAGGCTTGAGGTTGAATACATAATCTTAGGAAGAAACAAATATGTAGTTACCAATAGGATTTATATTTGAGAGCATTAGACAAAGGTGAAATGGATGTTTTAGGAATCCATGCTCACTTTCCACTTAGGATATGGTACAATCATAAGTGTGAACTTTGCATTTGTGTCCAGAATATTACTGTGACAAAATGTATGTGTAGATCAGGTGCATGAGTATTTCTTCCACCATTTCTGGGAGCAATATTTGAAGACTATAAATTATTATTGGGGTGCAAATAGATGTACCCTGTGTTTATGAAAATAGAGATAATGCATGAATAGACCATACTGTGAATAAGTAATGTAACTGGTTCCAACTTTAAATAATGGATTGAATTCACCTCTGAAATTATACAGGGAATCTTATATTGATATACAATCATTCATTCCAACCAGTAATACACCTAATGGTAATATTAGGGTTATGGTTTATCATGATGTGTGTGAGTTTTGCTTCAAAAGTGATTATGGAAATTGAAAATAATGTGTTTGGAAAGAAGTCTCATGAAGAGACCAGTCAAGAAACCTGGAGGAATGCATGTGTTCTGAAGCAGGAAGTGATTGAAAGTGAAACAAATGCATATAAATTTGTGAACTTGTGGATGAAATATATATATTATGAAGTGCAAAAACTGAAGAAATATTAATGTACCAGTGTTGAATGAAATTGAACGTCAAAAGACTCATCATGTCCCATAGGAATTCACTTGCATTTATGTTAAACTGGGTCAGTTACTGTAGAAATATAGATATTTGTAACCACCATTCGCTGTAGTGAGTTTTCTGTTATAGAAAACAAATATGTATTTCAAGTGGATGAATATTTCTGAGATAAATCTTGTGAGAAGTTGATTATTAATCCACATACATGAAAAAGAATGAATTTTGAGAGTGTATATAAGACACATGTAATTCATATTTTGAAATATTTTTAGAGTGTATATATATATATATATATATATATACATCACATACATACACACAAAATACACACATACATTAAATAGTAGCAATATATATGAAAAACGTAATTCATCATAAAATATATACCAACCACAGATGGAAAAATAATATTTATTTTACTGAAAATGGATTTATGTATAATGTTCTACTAGGAAGCTCACCCATAGGTTGAATTTTTAGTTCCAACAGCATTTACGAGAAGTGATCTCTTCTCACAATTTGTATCTGCCAAGTCAGGCACCTCACACAAATGTACGTGTGATACCAGGTAGGATTCTATATGTGCATATAAAAATACACGTGCGGAATAGGCTAGAGAGAAAGGGAGTCAGGAATTGACATATTTGTTCATTTTTAAAACACATGGAGAAATATTTTAATAAAAAATTCACTAGATTTATAACACCTACCCTTTATCTTGCAAAAGGCAATTCTAGTATACACCATGCCTCCTCTGAAATGCTTGTATTTCAATTCTATTTGCGTTATTTTTCTCCATCATATTAGTATTAGTAGTTAGAATCTAGTAAGCTATGGGTTAGTGTCAGGGATTCAGTATTTCGAATGGAAAATTGGAAAATGAATCCAATGTATATGCAAATATGTGCTGCACAATAATCTTCCCACTCTCATCCAGAATAATGTCTTGACATTACCTTGGCCTCAAGTAAGACACAATTAGAGGAGAAGAGTTAGAAAATCTGTGAATACATATCTGGATTGGAAAATGCTCAGTAGTTCACAACCTTGGAGGTTGTAGAGGAGTTTCCAAAAGTAAGGGACACGGTTGATACACCCAACCTAAGCTTTTATTAAAATTAGGAGCCATCTTTCCACAAAACCATGAAAAGATAATTTTGGCTTTAGTATAAATTACTGCAAATTCTGAACCTGCTTGAAATGCCTGCCGGTGCCTTGAACTCCCCCATGCCTAGCTCTCTGACCAGATCGCAGCCCTCTCTGAAACTTCAGTGACACCTCATAAATAATGGCCTTCCCTGACCATACAACGACCCTCTCTGAGGCTCTAATGGTCCTCATAATTTCTGATTCTAGGGCCAGCAAAAAAAAATGTAAACAAAAATTAGTGTGATGCTTATCAAAATTCTGTTTTCTGTAACGCCCCTTTTGTGTAACTTTCTGGGCTATAAAGCTGGGCTGTAGGAGAGGTGGGTTTGCTGTCTTGTTTCAACTATTTTGAGAGGAAGATGCAGCCCGGCCACTGAAAATAGTAAGCTTGTCTTAATTTGACTTTAATTGGAGTCAGTGGTCTTTTCTTGAATCGTGGTCTAACATTTTGTAGTTCCGCAGCGAGATGAACCTGCCCCAACAGATCACAAGACCAGACTGCTGGAAATTCTGAAGCTGGCCTTCCCTCCAGGGCTCCGTCCTGGAGAGGCAAGTTCCAAGGCCTTGGAGTGAGCTTTTGGTCCGGGGAGAACTGCAGTGAACCACCGCACTAAAACAATTAGCAAGCTCATGGTGGAGGAGGCCTCCATTGGTAAGTAGCACCTATATAACATTTGATATCCGGTAAAGGGAGATCTCTTCTGATGACAGAGAGGTGGCCTGGGGAGGCACACATATACTCCTGTCTGGGACAGTAACGAGAATCATTCTGTCCTCTGTTCTATTCTGTAGTGAATTCCTCTGAAAGGGTAGAGAGGTGGCAACAGACACACAGAAGTTCCTATCCTGGAGCATTAGCAAGATGTTCCATTGCTCCTCTGTTTTTCTGTTTCTGCGCCGAGTTTCTGTTTTTTTGTGTGTTTTTTTTTCTGTCTTCTACATGTTTTTTGTTTGTTTGTTTTTGTGTGTTTTGTTGTGTGATTTCTGTGGAAAAAACTTAAGGATATTGGACATGAAAATGGGTAATAAAGCATGTAAGACTGACATCCATTTGAACTGTGTTTTAAAGAACTGTGATGAACTTTACCCCCCTTTGTTAAGCAGGATAAGAGAAGCCACTAGCTGGCTGCCTGGAGCACACACACTGCACAGGGCAATGCCTGCTGGGGACGTAAGAACTGAGTATCTCCCAGGTTAACAATTGAAACTCCTTTAAAACCCCTTGTCCCTTCAGACAAAGAGAGTTACAACCTTTGGGCAGAGACCCCTGTGTTTTTCCTTTGTTAGCAAAGCAGTAAAACTCCCTTTTTCTTTTTCTCAAACCATGTCCTCATTATTAAATTGGCATGAATTGACTTCAAATTCAGGAAGTGAACTTTAAGTTACAAATTTTGGTACCCCCCACCGCCCGGGAAATTTTTGAGAGCTGACTACTGAAATGTTAGGAGATGGAGCGTGCTTGGGGTGGAACGAAACCAGAAGAGCTAATCCTGTAAGTATAAGGAGGGACTGAGCGACTCCCAGCAGCTGCCAAAGCCCTGTTTTTTCAGAGAATTACCTCCTTCCTTCCCTGCACTGTAAGGATTATGCCACCTCTGTTTTTTTAAAAAAGAGAAAAAGAAAAAGGGGACACTAAATACAGTAAAGTAACCATGGAGACCCTTGATATTACATTTCAGGTTGTCCCTCTGTGAAAACATCTGGTTCTCTTGTGGGGACATCTATGGTTCCACTGGTGTAGTTGATTTTTCTCTTATCTGCTCTGTTTTAAAGGCTTCTGTCTGTCAGCCATATTCTGGAGCTCCTTTCTGTCTGTCTTGTGTCTTTTTTTCTGGCCCTTTAAGACATGTGCTATGATATGTTGATATTATAAATTGTTTCTTGGGAATGATCTTAGCTGAATGTGTGTCTAAATGATGATGTTTTATTGTAACAATCTGGTATCTGAATGGGTTTTTAAAGCATTGCACAATCTTGCAGTTAAAAGTCGGGTTTAGGTAATTGTTTAGTTTATGATTTCAGATAATTCATGTCAGAGAACTTAAATACTTAGGATGGAAAACTGAACAACACAACTTCCAAGTTGGCAAGTAACTTCCCAATCATTCAGGCTGTTTTTCACCAATTTTGAACTGGGTAGCCTGGGAAAATGTCACTGTGTGTAGCAGTGCATTAAATTGGACAAGGATAGTAAATCATAGTATGGTATCTGTTGACAAAAAAAGATGTAAAGATATAAAATTTTGTGAATTGTATCTTAAACTTGTATGATAATTTTCAACATCCAAACCTGAATATTATGGTTGAAATGCCTTAGGCCTGAGGTGTCTGCTCAGATTAGCAGCTTTTCCCTGTTCCTTCTGGACCTCAGCCAGGACTTATGTTGAAATGCAAATGAAAGAAGCCTGCTAACTTAGTAGGAGACTGATCTGAGGCCTAAGAGAAAAAAAAAGTTAAATTGTATGGTATTTACTAATTAATTACCAGTCATTTTTTCTAGAACTCTTATTTTTTTCCTTAGATTCTTTATTTTTTTTTTTGAGCTCATGATTTTGATCCTACAGACCTAGGTTAATGTTTTTCTGATCAGTTCTATCTTTGACCAACTGTGGAGTTTTTGAAACATTGCAATGGATATTTCACCTGTGAAAAGCTACAAGACCTTTACTATTATTATGTGTACACACTGTTGTTATGTGTTGTATATCTATATATACATATGTCCGTATATCATATATATGATACACAAATTAACATATATAAAGTGCACTCATAAAAACAACGCTCATAAAAACAAATTTTACAAAGTGGATCTAAAGATCTTTAATTCACGTGATTTAAATTGTTGAATTTAAATTGGATAAACAGATAAAAATAAATGTCTTTAAAACTCAGCTTACAAGTTTTTCTAGGTGTTCAAAAATCTAATAAAATATTAATGTCTACAAAAATTCTAATATGACTTGGTTCTAGGACTTTTCCATCAACAAAAAAAAATGGTTTACAATCTTCAATACATTTGTCTAATATTTTGATAAATAAGTAAAGTAAATTTGATATGGGATTACTCATTCATGAGTACTTTTGTTAGATATCTGATTGATTTACTAAGGTCTGTAGAAGTGTGTAATAAAGTCTGTATAAGATTGTAAAAATCAGTCATGTGTTAAAGAGACAAAAATTTCTGAAAACATAAGTTTACCCATAACATTGTGTTTTATTAAGTTTTATTTTTTCTAGAGCAAGCAATCATAAAAATTAAACAACTGATTAAATAAGAACTGTTATTTTAGAGCGCTGTACTGCCATTTCTTTAAAAGCTAAACTTGCTTAATGTAGAAACATCAATGTAATTGTGATGCTATTAATGTGCTCCTATCTTTCAGGTATACAAGTCTGTAAGGTAGAAACTTTAAAAGAGCATTATACCAAGCTGGTGTTCTGAAGTTGTATAGTAAAAAAAATATATTGGGCATTCATTTACCTGTTTTCAATAAGATATGTAAAGTTTTATGTTACTTTTTACATTGGGGAACAATTTAAATGTATTTTTATGTTAATGAGAGCCTTATCTATGCAAAGGTTAAAAACTTTCAGTGTTTATTAAATTCATGTTTTAAATGTGATATCCTATGGTGTTAGCTAATGTTCATGTGACCTCAAACAATTTATATAAAATTTGTAAAATGATATTTAAAAAAACAAAGTTTATCTTTAGAACTAAAACACTTAATATTTATAAAGAGCCCTGCCTTACCTGAGATAAGGCTCTGTGTCCCATATTACTACATGTGAGAATGACTACGAAAGCTGTAGGTAAGATTATGTTTCATTTAAAGTTATGTTCAAAAGTTGTTTTGTTTTCTGTTAAGATTACTAGGATCTCAAACAGGGGATATAATGTATAACTCAGCTAAAAAATTCAGGGGAGCTATTACACGAACTAAGTATTTTTACACTTGTTAAAAAATTTTATTTTGTAATTTCCTTATAAGTGATCTAAAGATTCCCTGTTAGTGTTTTACAGAAGTGTTGCTTTAAGAACACAGCATGGGTTAATTTAAGATAATAAGTCATCACCTACAAGACACCTACAATACAGATCCCAATTAATAAAAAGATAAATAATTATAAACTTATAGACATTAAACCCCAGTACTCTTAATATAAGGCTGTTAAAATTTATTTGCTGGATAATTAAGATTAGGATTTAAAATTAAATTTACATGAAAAGAGCCAAGAAAACCAATATTTGGATCTTGCCCTCTGAGTCAGTCTGAATCCATTGAACAGGGGACTTCTCTAAAAGCTTTGCAACTCTGGGCCTCATAACCTCCCAATCAGGGAGATTAATGAGACCACTGGAAAACAGAAAGCCAATCAGTGCATTTGCTATGAAGAAGAGAGTCATCAGAGAAGGGAGACATCTTTGATGCTTCCGAGGGAAGCCCCATGGTCAAGCAAGACCTGGACCCACCTAGCGCAAATGGCACCAGCAGAACTGAGAAGCTGCTCTCAAGTTTCCCCAGGAATGACTTTCATAAAACTCAGCTAATGTTAACAATAGATAGAAACAAAAGTCAGTTTGACAGCTTCATTTTAAACACTTAGCAAAGAGAGTTAAAACCAAAATACAGCCATTCCTGACATTTTAAATAATAATAATAATAATAATAATAATAATAATAATAATAATAATAATACTATTTTAAGGTATTCACTTTATGTTATCCTCCCAAAATAAGTAAGACTGGAGGCCACAAAGAAGGATTCTCAGTCAGCAATGCCTGATAACTATAAAAAGTGACTATCAAGAGGAGCTGCCAGAGGCACAAATTTTAAGTTTAAGGCCTACAGATATTCCTAACCTACACAGGTAGGCTTGGCGTTTGCTAGTATGATTATCCAGCCCTGAGTAACAGAATTAAAGGTTTCTCTATTACACACAGAGGTCATACTAGTAAAAGAATTTTGCAAAATCAGATGACATTAAATTATTAAACTGTATCTTATGGGGAGGGACAAATGTAACACTAAATGTTAAATATTAAGTTGACATTCTGATAACTGGGGATATTAAAGCCTGCTGAGGGAACTTCTATACAGTGACATGTTCCAGCTGCTGCAACATTTTTTCAGTACTCATGGTTTTTGTTTCTCACATAGAAGAACCCATCCCCAGATGACTTTACAACCTGTTCTTCCCCAACCAGACTTCAAACCGAACTGATTTCTAAAAGGCAACCCATGTCCCTCAACTGACTTCTAAAAGACAAGTCATGTCCCATATGCTGTGCCCACTCACGTCACCCTCTCTCAGCTCTGAAGACATCAAAATGAGTGACGCCTCTCGTCTAACAAATATGTTGCCAAAAATAAATAGACTATCAATATAAGTAATTAATTATGTCAGGTAAAATCAGGAATCCAGTTTTGGGTGAGTTCTAAAAATTTGGAGACTGTTACCTGAGGAATTAAAATTTCCTCATTGCTCTTTACCTACCCTATCAAAGATTTGGAAGGGGCACATTAGAAAGGGGGAATGATAGACCCAACATGATCATTTATTAAAATTGGGAGCCATCTTGCCACAAAACCATGAAAAGATAATTTTGGCTTTACTATACATTACTGCAAATTCTGAATCTGCTTTGAATGCCTGCCCATGCCTTGAACTCACCCATGCCTGGCTCTCTGACCAGATAGCAGCCCTCTCTGAAACTTTAGTGACACCTCATAAATATTGGCCTTCCCTGGCCAGACAACGACAGTCGTTGAGGCTCTAATGGTCCTGATAAATTCTGATGAGGGGCCAGCAAAAAACAAAAAATATAAACTAGCATTAATGTGATGCTTCTCCGAGTTCTCTTATCTGTAACCCGCCTTTGTGTAACTTTCTGGGCTATAAAGGTGGGCTGTAGGAAAGGTGGGGTTGCTGTCTAGTTTCTGCCATTTTTAGAGGGAGAGGAAGCCCGGCCAGTGGAAATAATAAGCTTGGTTTAATTTGATTTTAATTGGAGTCAGTGGTCTTTTGTCATGTCCTGGTCTAACAGGTAAACACTCCACAAATATGGAGCTCTGCCGGCCTAAAACTTCTTGAGAAACTGCCCCTGACCTTGGGCACTTGAAATATATGTTGTTGTCAGGAGCTTTAGCTTCCTTTGTAGTGAGACCATCAAAGCTGGGTCTGCATATATGTGACCTGGAAGATATAGTTTCTTATTTTCAAATGAACATGAGGCAGCAGTGCTGAATTCTCTCTTTGTTGGGAAACTGTGGCCACTGAAGGCTAAGTGCCTCCCCGTGTGGACTGTGAAGCCATTTGCTCATCTTCCACTTTTCATGGTGTTTCTTGCTGTTGCACTGGGAGTTTGGTATTTGCTTCACAAAATACAAGGAGATCAACAGGGACTCAGTGCTGGAGGAATTTCTCATACGTGTGGTGGGTCAAGGTCTGCAGGAGAATACACCAACCAGGCTTCTATCCCACATAGCTTGCCCCCTTAACCATTGCAACCTGATTGTGAACATTGCCCTGAAACCTCTCCATATAACAAGATGCCTTTATATGAAGAGGTCAAACGTGTAAGGGATTACGCGCTGCACCATTTCAGCCACAAGCCATTTGGAAGTCATTGGCAGATCCACATGGCCCCACCAGAGATGTTTTATCATACACCTGTGCACCACAGCTCTGTGTCACTATTCAGCAGTCTCCATCTGAGTTTGCCTAGATCTCAGTTTCCAAGGGCGACTCTCATGAGTGGCCTCCTAAAATCCCAACACAATTCATGGCAATTCTTCTCTGAGGTCAGTTCCAGAACTCAGTTTCTAAGGGGAATCACACCACAGTTCCAGTCATGGTGGCCACAGTCATGTCTTCCAACCGCCACAAAAATGACCACAATTAAAACCAAAACACTCCCACATGGCCCTCATCTTCTTCCATATAGATACTCATCAAATTCTCTGGCTGGAGGTTTTCATAAGGGGCACAGTTCAAGACAGTGTCCAAAATATGCTCCCTTGCCCCTATTTTCCCTAATATCAGTGTGGCCTGAAAACCCTTCCTGTGAACCACGAGTGATCAAATAGGCCTGCCCTTATTACGGCTTCACTTCTCCAATTTGAGGCCTAATGACTGCCAGTTATAGATTCTTTATGTGAATTGGAGTCATGAGAAAACCCAAGCATCTATGGTCTAGCCTCTGCAGGCATTTGAAGAACTCATTTGTCCCAAAGGATCCCTATTTTCACTTGATGGATGTCAGAAATATTACAGAAGATGGCGAGAATCTTCATACAAAATGACTGCTATTTTAACCATTTTGGTTTTTTAGCACACAGGGAATCTTTCTTTAGATCCTAAGCCACAGCCTCACACAGGACCAAGAGGCTGATTAAGAAACATCCCTTTCCAAAGCAATTAAGCAAAGAGCCACAGGTGATGCCAATTCATTTCCATTTGAAAACTGTTTTGTTCAGGCTTCACAAAGGGGTGGCCTGAGGCAAAGACCTTCCTGACATTCAGGGCAATGGAACAATAGGTAAGCAAATGGCCCAAAGCAAGGATTCTCCACTGAGACTTTACTGGTCACATTCATATCTGAGTTTTCTGAGATCCTCCAATTCCCTTCAGTTATCATGTACATGGCCATGTCACAGAGCTTGGAGGTGATACATATCTTGGACACAAAACCATGAGCCTAGTCTCGAGAGTGGCCAGAATTCAGGAAGAAAACAGCAAGGTAGTAAGATAGTAGGCATTGCCCATCCATAAGGCGAGTCAAAGTCCATTCACAAATTGAGCAGAATGAATGCTGGGAAGCTTTCTACTAGACAGGACACATCCATTGATGCATTCTCTTTTCTAATGTCTACAACCACGGACAAAGTGGGATACACAGACATAGAAACACTCGCCTTATCAAACAACTTACTAGAAAAAGTCCACTCCAAACCAAACAAACCGCCTTTTCTACCTATTCTGAGAACATGAGAAAAAACCACAAACTCACACCCACACGCAAAAAGGCACCTCCTTCCCCCAAATAGGTCTGTGACTATCCGGAGTGTCCTCTGACTGGTGGGTCATACTATGTTCCCCTGAAATGGACTATCCATTCTCAGATCTGGTCTCCTCGGCCAACTGTGTGAGGTTGCAGGAGCCTCTGGTGAGACACTACCTGCTTTCTCAAGAATGACCCTGGCATTTGGCCATCCTCACATCAGTAGGTACCAAGGAAGAGTGACTCTGTCCTTAGTAACACAAAACAAGTGAGCCCACTGGGACTGGGACTGGGATTGGCTCTGGGTACCTGGCTTCCTGGATCCCAAGTTTAGAGAGTTCCATTACCAAGGAAGTGAGGTAGGTCACTTTTTTTAGGAACTGAATGAGGTCACTGCCTTGCCAAACACTTTGTTCTAACAGTTGCTTCCAAGTGTTCCATGAGCTGGAGGCTGCCCCTACTTCCTGTGACACTTTCACAAGTTAGAATGATATATCATTCATAGGCACCAAAGAACAGCTCTGCACAAAGGCCTGGTTTGGTCCATCTTCTCTACATTAAGTAGAGAGAGACTGATTCATACACTTCCCTTCATCCTGACCAGGTTTTTTGCCATGGAAGATGACTTTTGCTCTCTCACGTCCATCATAGGTGCCTACATCTTCTTCAGGGATCCTTTCTGCATGGACCTCTGAGGTTCTCAGCAGGTGGAAGATCCCCTACATTTCTGTATTTTAAGATCAGCTCTGTCCCTGCTCTTCTCTAAAGTTAGATTGAGGGAACACTGTGTAGTTAGGGTTACTATCAGGTTTGATTTGGGTTAGGAATCATTCTGTGGGATGAATAATGGTACTGGGAATCTGTGATATTTATAAGAATATAGACGTATGATTCAAGTATGAAAAACAGAAATCTAGGTAAGATTTGAAGCCCAGAAGAGAATTGGGCCCTTGATTGGGATACTTAGCATTGAAATACCTTCTGCACAGATGTCTCAGATAAATCGATATACAATGGCATAGGACGTTGTACCTTGGATGATTGAATGTCAAAGAGAACCTCCAGTCAAAAAGGGATAGTTGTTAGGATTAGGAAGATAGTCGGTAGGTTTAGAAAGAAGAGTGAGTATAGGATTTGGACCAAAGTTCTTTATCAATAGAGTTTCAGTTAGAGAGTGAATGTTAATGTCATTCCTTGTGAAGAGTCAGTCACAATGATGAACTGGGGAAAATATGTAGGAAAGCAGATATCAATAGAGACATTATGAAATCAGGCAAAGTATTAAGTGAGTCATAGGATTAGGCATTTTCAACAGGGTTGAGGTTGAATATATAATCTTAGGAAGAAACAAATATGTAGTCACGAAGAGAATTGACATTTGTGAGCATTAGGCAACCTGGACAAGAATGTTTTTAGTAATCCATGCTCACTTTACATTTAGGCTTTGGTGAAATTACATAAAATAGGTAGTTGTCACTTTCTGTTTTTCTGTATGCTTAACAAAACACTGTTGAAATCTTGAAAACTTTTTGCTAATCTTGTTTCCAGAATGTCCTGTCCCGAACTGCCAAACTGTAGAATGTATTCCCTCTCCCGTTTACACGCAAACCGCCCACTCGCCCTGACCCATCCATAAACTTCCCTCCCTGCCCTCTCCAAGGAAAGTATATAAGCTCTGCTTAAGCTGTTCTCAGGGCTCTCTGCTCTATTCAAGTGAGCTCTGAGTCCCAGAATTTTGGACCCTTGGCTGTTGCATGAGACAGTCTCTTGGTGGTCTCTTCCTCCAACGCTCGCCCGAACTTTACATCTGAGGGCCGCAGGGAGATCCAGCAGTGGTGGATGAAAGACAGACAATGGGCTCCTCTCAGGGTGAGTAAGGTGCCTCTTTCTGGTTTCAGGTTTCAGGTTAGGGATGGGCATAATGGCTATCGGTGATGAGCATGAGCTCTCTCTGAGGGTGGCTGACAGACGTGTCACAGAGCCACAGGTCATGTCTCTGGGGGACGCCCTGGAGGTCTCGGGAAATCGAGTAACAATAGTCTCCTCGACTCAGTGATATTTTGTTTTGGATTCGGTATTGCCCGCCCATCAGGTTTTGCCGGCTACTCTGTCCTGGTCTCAGTACTGGACGTCCATTGCCTGTCTTTATTGTCTTGTCTTGTCTGTGTCGTGTGTCATTGGTTTCACTGTTTGTGTATCTTTCATCTGGGACAGAGCACTTCAACGCCTCTGTCCCTGACCCTTGATCAGTGGACCAAAGTCTGCTTAAGGGCTCAGAATCTTTCTTTTTCAGTAAAACGCCGGACCTGGTAGACACTCTGTGCCTCAGAATGACCCACCTTCGGAGTCGGATGGCCCCCAGAAGGATGTTTCTACTTCTCACTAATTTAAAAACTCAGAGATATTGTCTTTCAGCCAGGGCCACTTAGCCATCCAGATCAACAGCAATATATCTTAACTTAGCAGGACCTCTGCAAATCTCCTTCTCCATGGGTGAAACCTTTCCTTGAACCTGCCCCCGCTCCTACTGCTTCCCTCACGATTGTATCTCTCAAACCCTCTGCTCCTCCTCCTCCACCCTCTGTTCTCCCTGAGTCTCAAGACTCTACTGGACTCTCCTCCCCCTCCTTATGCCCTGTCCTCGTCCCCCAACCCCCAACTCCCTCTAAGTGATTCCCCTGCTGGTGACTCAGACTCTCCACCATTGGAGGAATCTAGGCCAGCCCAGCTCTCTCCAGATGACTACCCCGTGGCACACACAGCCCCTCCTTCCCTGGAGGAAGCTGGCCCTGCCAAAAGAACTCAAAGAACTTGCCGGCAGTGAGTAAATTTTGAAGTGGACACAGGGGCAGTATACTCAGCCCTTAAGACACCATTGGGCCATCTATCAAATAAAATGACTCTAGTTAAAGGGCCTAATGACAGTAAATATGGGGCTTAGACAACTAAGAGGACCATGGTCCTGGGGAAAGGAAAAATCCATAACTCCTTTCTAGTAATCCCAGAATGCCCCCCCCCCATTGATGGGCAGAGATCTGCTCAACAAGCTCCAGGCCAGAATAACTTTTATCCCTGAAGGCCCCCAAGTGAAATTTCTAAAACCTTCAGTAGAAACTCCTATAGTCACGGCTTTAACTATGTCAGTAGAAGATGAACATCAACTCGTCACCCCCCCCCAAGACTGATCAAACAGGCAAGCTACCCCAGAAATGGATAACAGATTTTGCAGATGCCTAGGAAAAAACTGCTGAGTTAGGCGTAGCCATGAAACAACCTCCAATAACAGTGGGGTTAATAACTACAGCCCACCCAATCAATGTCAAAAAATATCCTCTGAGCAAGAAAGCTAAAGATGGGAAAAGGCCCTGTATTCAGAAATATCTGGCCTTAGGGGTCCTAAGGCCCAGTCATTCAAACTGGAACACACCCCTGGTACCAGTAAAAAAATCCAGGAACTGGGGTCTATCGCTTCCTTCAAGACCTAAGAGAGATCAACAACAGAGTGCAGAACATTCACCCCACGGTACCTTATCTGTACAATCTGCCTAGCACTCTGAACCCTGAGCGGAATTGCTATACTGTTCTGTACTTTAAAAAAATGCTTTCTTTTGCTTGCGTCTGCATAAAGATAGTCATTTTCTATTTGCTTTCGAGTGGGTAGACCCAGAAAACAGAACGTCTGGTCAATTAACTTGGACTAGATTCCCACAGGGGTTCAAAATTTCCCCCACTCTCTTTGATGAAGCCCTCCCCAGAGATGTCAACAACTTCAGAACTACGCACCCTGAAGACACCCTGCTTCAATATGTGGATGACCTGCTACTGGCAGCCAACACCAAGGAAAACTGTGAGTCTGGGACCCAAGCACTATTTTCCGAGCTTGCTCAACTCGGGTATAGTGCTTCTGCCAAATAGGCCCAAATTTGCCAGAAAGAAGTAATCTTCCTGGGCTATTCCCTTAGGGGCAGTAAACGATGGCTCACTGAGCCCAGAAAAGAAACCATTGAGCATATACCACCCCCATCTAATAGCAGACAATTCAGAGAGTTTCTTGGGACTGCTGGCTTTTGCAGGTTATGGATACGCGGGTTTGCGTCCTTAGCTGCTCCTTTATACCCGCTGTTAAAAGGAGATGCCCAATTCTAATGGACCCCTGAGCACCAGCAAGCTTTTGACAACATCTAATGACACTGAAACTGAAATCCTCAACTTCACTGAGCCCAGCCTGCATTTTCAGAAAGCCCTATGGTACGTTAAAAATGTACATCAACTCACTCACATTGGTTCAAAGAAACTTCAGGCATTCCTGAAGAATAAAGAACAGAGTTTTCCACTAACCAACTCAGAGCGAAAGGAAATAACTGAACATGTAACAAAAGCCTGTCAGGCCTGTCAATTGGTTAATGCTTACCCTTCCAAGTTTCTTGCAGTTAACCACCTACAAAGATCCAGACCAGGACAATTCTTGGAAGTGGACTTTACTGAAATTAAGCCAGCATGGTATGGACTTAAATATCTCCAAGTTTTTGTAGGTACATTTTCAGGATGGATTGAAGCCTTCCCACAAAAAAAAGGCACAAATTGTGGTCAAGAAGATCCTGAAAGATAATTTTCCAAGATACGGACTGCCTAAGGTAATAGGGTCTGAAAATGGATTGGCGTTCATGGCCTTGTAAGTCAGGGGTTAGCCAGGACCCTGGGGATTAATTGGAAGTTACAATGTGCTTATAGACCCCAGAGCTCAGGACAGGTAAAATAAATAAATAGAAGCATTAAAGAGACCTTAACAAAATTAAGCTTAGATATCAGCATAAAAACTTGGACTATGCTCCTGCCTTATGCACTGTTTCATGCAAGAAATACTCATACTCCCTCTGTTTCTTTGTGTAATCTCATGCACGATGAAATTCTCTATGGTCCCTCCTCCAGTAAGGGACATAACCCCAACTCTAAGACCTAATGATCCCTTCCACACCTCCTGAGTTGACAGAGTTAAAGTTCTTGAAAGAAGACAGTGATATCTGTGGAAACAGCTGGCCACTACCTACCAACCTGGGGACGAGGGGACTCCATATCAATATCAAGTAAGAGACTTCATCTACATAAGACGACATCAGGTGTCATCCCTGGAACCCCGCTGGAAAGGACCATACCAGGTGCTACTTATAACACCTACAGTGGTAAAGGTAGAGGGAATCACTTCCGGGATCCATGCCTCTCATCTCAAGCCTGCGCCCTGTCCAGACTCTGGCTGGAAAATAGAAATGACTGGTAATCCTTTCAAATTGTGTATTCGCCATGTGCATAAGGCTATAGACTCTCCCCTTGGCCAATAGTAGTCCTAAACCTCATCAGCCTGTTCAGCAGCGATGGCTGATCACAAATCATACTGTACTAGAAGTATGCTCTATCTTGCATACAGCCCCCTTAGGGACCTGGTGGCCATCTCTCTACCCAGACATTTGTCAGCTGGCTATAAGTCTTTCCTATTGGGATATCCCTGATGAAGGGGATCCCACTAAAATTCCATTAAATCTTTTCCGTGCCATACGTAATGGAAACAAACATTATGGATGTAGGGACACGTGAGCCAGATACAGGTTGGCTAGCCCAGATTACTATGTTTGCTCAGCGGACTATCAAACCCACTAACAGCCAGGGCTGTGTGGGGGAAAAGCCGACTTCTTCTGTAAGTCATGGGATGTAAGCATACAGGGGCTGCCTGGTGGAACCCAAACTCCTCATCAAATTCAGTACTCAGCATTGCGCATATTACCAATTAGACAACCAAAACCGATGGCCCACAGAGGGGTCTCTAGATGCTCAAATTCTGCATGACCTTTTTGACTTCGGCAAGTGCTCAAATGGTGGAAGGAAATTCCCCTATGTGGAGGCCTTTTCCCTCCTTCACTCACATCCTGAACTATGCTTCTCTAATAGATCCTCACCCTCTGCTTTCTGCTCCAGACTCTCTGCTGTCACTCCCACATAAGCAACCTGATTTCTCCCCTCCAATTACAAGATCAAAAACCGAAGCCTCTGCCGGCTCTTAGACCATTGCCCCCTTGCTGAGGTAACAAGTACTAAGGTACCCATCCACCCACTCACTCCTCTCTTCTCCTGTCAGTGCCCTCACCAGGTCCCACCAAGTCCTCTTACCAACTAAACCAAAGCTCAAAAAGCTAAGGAGAGCTCTCAGCACCCTATCCAAGATGTAATGAAAATGGCCTTTAAAGTTTTTTTTTGTCATCAGTGAAAACAGGTTACTAAAAATTTAACATCGCTCACAGGCTTTTTGGGATACTCACTCCTGTCTTCTCCTCTGCTCTACGTGTTCTACTGCTCAACATTTTGTTGCCTGGAAAATCCCAAACCCCTTTCCCATTATTCTTTTACATCTCTCCTTTCTCATTCTCAGACCATTCTCTTAAACCTCTCTCTCTGAATTTGTTTTACAGAACAGGCGAGGGTTGGACCTCCTCTTCATGAGAGAAGAGGGCCTTTGTGCTGCATTGAGGGAAGAATGTTGTTTTTATGCCGACCATACTGGAGTTGTAAAAAAATTTATGAGTAAGTTAAAAAGATGCCTTGAAGAGCATCAACAAAAGAGAGGGGCACATAAAGGTTGGTTTGTGTCTTTGTTCACATAGTCCCCCTGGTTACCTACGCTTTTATCAACCCTGGCCAGTCCATTAACAATCCTCATATTAATGCTAATTGTAGGAACCTGTTTGCTCAACCGTGTAGTTTCTTTTCTACAAGCTCAAATTGGATAAGTTAAACTTATGGTAATCAGACAACAATATACCTCACTAGGAGACATAAAATCAGAGACCCCCCAATGATCACTTTTATGATTAAAAGTAACCAGAATGAGAAGTGGGGAATGAAAGGTTAATAAAATAGGTACTTGTAATACCTGTTTTTCTGTATGCTTAACAAAACACTGTTGAAATCTTGAGAACTGTTTGCTAATCTTGTTCCCAGAATGTGCTGTCCCCAACTGCCAAACTGCAGAATGTACTCCCTCTCCCATTGGCACGCAAACCACTCACTCGACCTGACCAATCAATAAATTTCCCTCCCTGCCCTCACCAAGTAAAGTACATAAGCTCTGCTTAAGATGTTCTCAGGGCTCTCTTCTCTATTCAAGTGAGCTCTGAGCCCCAGCATGCTGAACCCCCAAAAAGCCCTTTGCTGTTTCATGAGACAGTCTCTTCCTGGTTTCTTCCTCCAATGCTCGGCCGACCTTTACATTGGTACAATCATAAGTGTGAACTTTCCTTTGTGTGTCCAGAATATTACTGTAATAAAATGTATATGTAGATCAGGTGACAGGAGTATTTCTTCCACCATTTCTGGGAGCAATATAATGAAGATGTATGAATTAGTATTGGGGATAGAAATAGGTGAACCATGTGTCTATGAATATAGAGATAATGCATGAATAGACAATACTGTGAATAAATAATATAACTGGTTCCAACTTTAAATAATAGATTGAATTGATATCTGAAAATATACAGAAAATCTTATATTGATATAATACATTTAATCCTACCCGTTATATATCTAATTGTAATATTAGGGTTATGGATTCTCATGAAGAGTGTGTGAGGATTGCTTCAAAAGTGATTATGGAAATTGAAAATAATGTGTTTGGAAAGAAGTCTCATGAAAAGACCAGTCAAGAAACCCGGAAGTGTACATGTGTTCTGAAGCAGGAAGTGATTGAAAGTGAAACAAATGCCTAAATATTTGCTAACTTGTAGATAAAATATATATCCTATGATGTGCATTAATTGAAGAAATAGTAATGTACCAGTGTTGACAAAAATTAACGTTAAATACACATCATGTCCCATAGGAATCTACTTGAATTGATGTTAAACTGGGTCAGTTACTGTAGAAATATTAGGATTTGTATGCACCATTCATTCAAGTTAGTTTTCAGTACTAGGAAAGAAATATGTATTTCAGGTGGATGAATATCTCTGAGAATAATCTTGTGAAATGTTGATTATAAATCCACATATATGAATATTAATTAATTTTGGGAGTGTATAATAAGACTCATACATTTCATATTTTGAAAAATCTGGAGAGTGTGTGTGTATACACACACACACACACACACACACACTGAGACATTAAAAATAGCAATATATATATATATATATATATATATATATATCAATCGAAATTCACCATGAAATATATATCATCCACAGATCCAAAAATATTCATTTTATTGAAGATAGATTTATGCATAATGTTGTTGAACTAGCAAGTTTACCCATACATTGAATTTTCAGTTCCAACAGCATTTAGGAGGAGTGATCTCTTCTCACAATTTGTATCTGCCACGTCAGCCACCTCACAAAAATGTACGTGTGATACCAGGTAGTATTCTATATGTGTATATAAAAATGCATGTGGTGAATAGGCTACAGAGAGAGGGAGACAGGAATTCACATATTTGTTAACATTAAAAACACATGGAGAACTATTTCAACAGAAAATTGACTATATTTATAACACCTACCCTTTTTTATGCAAAAGGCAAGTCCAACTCTACACCATGCCTCCACTGAACTGCTTGCATTTCTATTCTGCTGGGTTATTTTACTGCATCATATTAGGATTAGTAGTCAGAGTCTAGTTTGTTATGGGTTACTGTCTGGGATTCAATATTTCAAATGGAAAATACGATAATGAATCCAATGTGTATGCAAATATGTGCTACACAAAAATCATCCCACTCTCATCCAGAACAAAGCTTTGACATTCCCTTCGTCTGAAGTAAGTCACAGTTAGAACAGTGGTGTTAGAAAATCTGTGAATACATATCTGGAATGGAAAATTCTCGGGAGTTCACAACCTTGGAGGTGGTAGAGGAGTTTCCAAAAGTAACGGACATGGTAAACACTCCTCAAACATGGAGGTCTGCTAGCCTAAAGACATCTTGAGAAACTTCCTCTGAGTTTGGGCACTTGAAATATATGTTATTTTCAGGAGCTTTAGCTTTCTTTGTAGTGGGACCATCAAAGCTGGGTCTACATCTATGTGACCTGAAGGATATGGTTTCTTATTTTCCAGTAAACTTGAGGCAACAGTTCTGAATTCACTCTTTGTAGGTAAACAGTGGCCACATGGGTCTAAGTGTCTCTCCGTGGGGACTGTGGAACCATTTGGTCATCCTCCACTTTTCGTGGTGTTTTTTGCTGCTGCACTGGGAGTTTGGTATTTCCTTCACAAAATACAAGAAGTTCAACAGGGAAACAGTGCTAGACGGAGTTCTGTCACTTGCGGTGGGTCAGGGTCTGCAGGAGAATGCACCAACCAGGCTTCTTTCCCACATAGCTTGCCAACTTGTGCATAGAAACTTGATTCTTAACATTGCCCTGAAACCTCTCCATATAAAAACATGCTTTTACATATACGTGTCTCCTGCCTGCACCATGTCAGTCACAAGCAATTTGGAAGCCAATGGCAGATCTACATGGCCACAACACAAATGTATTATCACACAACTGCACACCACTTTCTAGGCCCACTACTCTGCAGGCTCTAACTTAATGGCATCTCTGTTCTACACCATTTTCATGAAACCCAGTCAATCAAGGAAATGTCTGGTACACTCTTGATCAGCAACAGGACATCCAAAGGTTCTCCAGTGCCACCTGGTCATGGGAATTTCAAAAATTTCATTTTATTTATCTAGCCATTTTTCAAGGATGAAGTTGGAGGCACTGTGGGTTTCAATTCATTCAGGAACCATTAAATGGTGAGGAAGCTCATTTCAATGAAAGCTCTGGAGAATGATAACAGGCAAGGTTTCCCAAAGAGTGTCCAAAAGGTCACATGAAGCCAGCGCTGTTGAGGTCTACAATGTGAGGTCCATGTGTGTTTTGACTCTCAACTATTGCTGCCAAGTTTTTCAGAATAAAATCATGTGATATTCCGGCTGAGATTTCCAGTGCTCTCTGGAAAGCCACCTGGGCCTAGATCTCAGGTTCCAAGGGTGACTCTCATGCATGGCCTCCTTAAATGCCAACACAATTCATGGCAATACTTCTCTGAGGTTAGTTCCAGAACTCAGTCTCTAAGGGAAATCACACCAGAGTTCAAGAGCAGGTGGACCCAGTCATCTCTTCCAACTGCCACACAAATGACCACAATTTAAACCAAAACACTCCCACATGACCCTCATCTTTATCCATATAGACATTCATCATAACCTCTGGATGTATGTTTCCATGAGGGGTGCAGCACAAGACAGTGTCCAAAATAGACTTCCTTGCCCCTCATTTGCCTAAAGTCTGGGTGGCCTGGAAACACTTCCTGTGAAACAGGAGTGATCAAATAGGCCTGCCCTAAATACTGCTGTGCTTCTCCAATTTGAGGCCTACTCACTGTCATGTATTGATTATGTATGTGATTTGGAGTCATGAGACAACACAAGCAACTATGGGCTAGACTCTGCAGGGATTTGAAGAGCTCATTTGACCCAAAGGATCCCTATTCTCACTTGATGGAGGTCAGGAACCTTACAGAGGAAGGCGAGAGACTTCATCCACAATTACTGCACTTTTTGCCATTTTGGTTATGGATGCAAACATGGGATCTTTCTTTAGATCCATCAAGTGCTGAGAATCTAAGCCAAAGCCTCACACAGGGCCAAGTGGCTGATTCAGACACATCCCTTTCCTAAGCAATTAAGCAAAGAGCCACAGGTGATGTCCATTCATTTCCATTTGAAAACTGTTTTGTTCAGGCTTCACAAAGGTGTGGCCAGAGGCAAAGGCCTTCCTGACATTAAGGGCAACAGAAGAATAGGTAAGCAATAGGCCCAAATCAGGGTTTCCCCACTGAGACTTTCCTGGTCACATTGATATCTGGGTTTTCTGAGATGCTCCAATTCCCTTCAGCTATCCAGTACATGGCTATGTCACAGAGATTGGAGGTGGTAAATAATTTGGACACAAAACCATGATCCTATTCTGGAGAGTGGCAAAATTCAGGAAGAAAAGAGAAACTTTGGAAGATAGTAGGCATTGCCCATCCATAAGGCAAGCTGAATTCCTTTCATAAATTGGGTAGGATGAATTCTGGGAAGATTTCTACTACACAGGACACATTCATTGATGCATTCTCTTTTCTAATATCTACAACCAAGGTCACAGAGAGATAGACAGACATAGAAACACTCGGCTCCTCAAAGGACTTACCAGACACAGTCCACTCCAAACCAAACAAACCACCTTTCCTACCTATTCTCAGAACATGAGACAAAATCACAAACTCACACCCACACCCACAAAGGCACCTCGTTTTCACAAATAGGTCTGTGACCATCAGGAGTGTCCAATGACTCGTGGGCCCTACTATGTTTTCCCGAAATGGCTTGTCCTGTCTCAGATCTGGTCTCCTTGGCCAACTCTGAGGAGTTGTGAGGAGCAAGCGATGAACAACTACATGCTTTCTGAAAAAGTACACTCTTCAGAGCGCTGCTGGCATTTGGCAATCCTCACATAAGTAGGTACCAAGGAAGACTGACACTGTCCTTGGTTACTTCAAAAAACTGAGCCCACTGGAACTGGGACTGGGACTCGCTCTGGGTGCCTGGATTCCTGGATCCCAAGTTCGGATAGTTCCATCACCAAGAAAGTGAGGTAGGTCACTTCATTCAGGAACAGAATGAGGTCACTACCTTGGCGACCACTTTGTCCTAACAGTTCCATTCAACGGTCCCAATAGATGGAGGCTACCCCTACTTCCTGTGACACTTTCACAAGTTAGGATGGTATATCAACCATAGGCACCCAGGAACATCTCTCCACACAGGCCTGGTTTGGTCCATCTTCTCTACATTAAGAAGAGAAAGGCTGATTCAGACACAAACCTTCATCCTGACCAGGATGTTTGCCATGGAAGATGACTTGTGCTCTCTCAGGTTCTTCATGGCTGCCTACAACTTCTCCAGGGATTATTTCTGCATGGACCTTTGAGGTTCTCAGCAGGTGGAAGATCCCCTACATTCCTCTTTTGTAAGACCAACTCTGATCCTGCTCTTCTGTAAAGTTAGATTGAGGGAACAGTGTATGTTTAGGGTTAATAGCATGTTCAATTTGAGTTAGGAATCATTCTGTGGGATGAATAATGGTACTTGAAACCTGTGATATTTACAAGAAAGGGGAAATATAATTATGAAAACAGAAATCTAAGTAAGATTTGAAGCCCTGAAGGGCAAATTGGGCCCTTGAGTTGGATACTTATCTTTGAATTATGTTCCGCACAGTTATCTCAGATAAATCCATATACAATGGCATAGGACCTTGTACCTTGGATAATTGAATGTAGAAGAGAACATCCAGTCAAAAAAAGATAGTCAGTAGGATTAGGATGATCGTCCGTAGGTTTAGGAAGAAGAGTGAGTAAATGATTTGGACCATAAGTTCTTTCGCAAGAGGGTTTCGAGTAGAGAGTGAATGTAAATGTCAGAACATGTGAAGAGTCAGTCACAAAGATGAACTGGGGAAAATATGTAGGAAAGTAGATATCAATAGAGATATTAGGAAATCAGGAAAAGAATAAAGTGAGTGATTGGATTAGACATTTTCAACAGGCTTGAGGTTGAGTATATAATCTTAGGAGGAAACAAATAAATAGTCACAAATAGGATTTACAATTGAGATCATTAGGCAACCTGGAGATGGATGATTTTTGTAATCCATGCTCACTTTCCATTTAGGATTTGGTACAATCATAAATGTGACTTTGCATTTTGTGTCCAGAATATTACTGTGATAAAATGTATATGTACATCAGGGAACATGAGTATTTCTTCCACCATTTTTGCAAACAAGTTTTTGAAGACATATAAATTAATTTTGGGAGTAAAAATAGGTGTGCCCTGTGTCTCTGAATATAGAGAAAATGCATGAATAGACCATACTGTGAATAAATAATATAACTGGCTACAACTTTAAATAATGGATTGAATTGATATCTGAAAATATACAGGAAATTTTATATTGATATACATCCATTCATTACAACCAGTTATACATCTAATGGTAATTTTAGGGTTATGCTTTATCATGAAGAGTGTGTGAGGTTTGCTTTAAAATTGATTATGAAAATCGAAAATAATGTGTTTGGAAAGAAGTTTCATGAAAAGGCCAGTCAAGAAACCTGGAGGAAATCATGTGTTCTGAAGCAGGAAATGATGGAAACTGAAACAAATTCCTTTAAATTTGTGAACTTGTGGATGAAATATATATATTATGATGTTCAAAAACTTAAGAAATAGTAATATACCAGTGTTGAATGAAAATGAACCTCAAAATACACACCATGTCCCATAGGAATCTACTTGCATTGATGTTAAACTGAGTCAGTTAGTGTAGCAATATTAGGATCTGTAACCACCATTCACTGTAGTGAGTTTGTTGTACTAGGAAACAAACATGTATTTCACGTGGATGAATATTTCTGAGAAAAATCTTGTGAAAAGTTGATTATAAATCCACATACATGAACATGAATGAATTCAGGGAGTGTATATAAGACACATATATTTCATATTTTGAAAAATCTGGACAGTATATATATATATATATATATATATATATATATATATATATATATATATATATATACAAAACACACACAGAGACCTTAAAAGGTAGCAATATATATGCCAATCGAAATTCATCATGAAATATATATCCTCCAGAGATGGAAAAATTTATATTTTAATGAAAATGGATTTATGTATAATATTCCACTAGGAAGGTCACCCATAGGTTGAATTTTAAATTCCAAAAGTGTTTAGGAGGGGTGATCTCTTCTCACAATTTGTATCTGCCAATGCATGCACTCACAATAATGTACTTGTGATACCAGGTAGGATTCTATATGTGCATATAAAAATACATGTGCTGAATAGGCTACAGAGAAAGGGAGACAGAAATTCACATAGTTGTTAACTTTAAAAACTTATGGAGAACTATATCAATTAAAATTGACAAGATTTGAAACACCTACAATTTGTTATGCAAAAGGCAAGTCCAAATATATGTGATACATCCACTGAACTGCTTGTATTTCTATTCTGTTTGGGTTATTTTTCTCCATCATATTAGGATTATCAGTAAGAGTCTAGTTGGGTATGGGTTATTGTCAGGGATTCAGTATGTCGAATGGAAAATAGGAAAATGTATCCAATGTGTATGCAAATATGTGCTACACAAAAATCTTCCTACTCTCATCCAGAAAAATGCCTTTACATTACCTTCACCCCAAGTAAGACACAATTAGAGGAAAATAGTTAGAAAATATGTGAATACATATCTGCAATGGAAAATAATCAGGAGTTCACAACCTTGGAGGTGGTAGAGGAATTTCCAAAACTAAGGGACAGGGTAAACACTCCACGTACATGGAGCTCTGCCGGAATAATACTTCTTGAGAAACTGCCTCTGTGGTTGGACACTTGAAATATTTGTTGTTCTCAGGAGCTTGTCAGAAATTATGTTCCTTTGTAGTGAGAACATCAAAGCTGACCCTGCATCTATGTCCAATGAACATGAGACAGCAGTGCCGAATTCTCCATTTGTATGTAAACTTTGGCCACTGTGGGTAAGTGTCTCCCCGTGTGGACTGTGAAGCCATTTGGTCATCCTCCACTTTCCATGGTGTTTCTTGCTCCTGCACTGGGAGTTTGGTATTTGCTTCATGAAATACAAGGAGTTCATCTGGGACACAGTGTTGGAGGGAGTTATGTCACATGTGGTTTGTCAGGGTCTGCAGGAGAATGCACCAAACAGGCTTCTATCCCACATAGCTTTCTCCTTGACCATAGCAACCCTATTCTGAATATTGCCCTGAAACCTCTCCATATAAAAAGATGCCTTTACAAGAAAGAGCCTGCTGGCTGCACCATGTCAGCCACAAGCTATTTGGAAGTCAATGGGAGATCCACATGTCTCAACCACAGATATTTTTTCACACACCTGCACACCACAGCTCTTGGCCCACTACTCTGCAGGCTTCAATATACTGGCATCTCTGTTCTACACCATTTTCATGAAACCCAGTCAAACAAGGCACGGTCTGGTACACTCATGATCAGCAACAGAACATCCAAAGGTTCTCCAGTGCAACCAGGTCATGGGAATTTCAAAAATTTCATGGTATTTATGTAGCCATTTTTCAAGGATGAAGTTGGAGGCACTGTGGGTTTCAATTCATTCAGGAACCATTAAAAGTTGAGGAAGTTCATTTCAAAGAAAGCTCTGGAGAACTCTCACATGCAAGGCTTCCAAAAGAGTGGACAAAAGGTCACATGATGCCAGGCCCATTGAGTTCTCCAATATGAGTTCCATGTGTGTTTTGACTCTCAACTATTGCTGCCAAGTATTAAAGAATAAAATCCTGTGATATCCTGGCTGAGATTCTCAGTACTCTGAGGAAAGCCACCCTGGGCCAAGCTCTCTGTTTCCAAGGGCGACTCTCATGCGTGGCCTCATAAAATCCCAACACAATTTATAACAATACTTCTCTGAGTCAGTTCCAGAACGCAGTCTCTAAGGGGAATCACACCAGAGTTCAAGCCCAGGTTGACCCAGTCATCTCTCCACACCGCCAAACAAATGACCACAATTAAAACCAAAACACTCCCACATGGCTTCCATCTTCTTCCATGTAGACACTCATCATAACCTCTGGTTGGAGCTTTCCATGAGGGGCACATTCCAAAGAGTGTCCAAAATAAGCTCCATGTCCCTCATTTGGCTAAAGTCAGGGTGGGCTGGAAACCCTTCCTGTGAAACCGGAGTGATCAAATATTCCTGGCCTTAATACTGCTCCGCTTCTCCAATTTGAGGCCTTCTGACTGTGGGGTTTAGATTCTTTATGTGAATTGGAATCAGGAGAAAAGACAAGCCCTTCTGCAGAGATTTGAGCAACTCATTTGACACAAAGGATCCCTATTCTCACTTGATGGATTTCAGCAACCTAACAGAGGAAGGCAATAGAATTCATTCACAATGACTGAATATTTTGCCATTTTGGTTTTGGATGCACACATGGAATCTTTCTTTAGATCCATCAGGTGCTGAGAATATAAGCCACAGCCTCACACAGGGCCAAGAGGCTGATTCAGACACATCCTATTCCAAAGAAATTAAGCAAAGAATCCAAGGTGATGCCCATTCATTTACATTTGAAAACTGTTTTCTTCAGGGTTCATAAAGGGGTGGCCTGAGGCAAAGACGTTCCTGAAATTCAGGGCAACAGGACAATAGGTTAGCAAATGACCCAAAGCAGGGTTTCGCCACTGAGAGTTTCCTGGTCACACTGATATCTGAGTTTTCTGAGATACTGGCCATTCCATTCAGCTATCCAGTACAAGGCCATGTCACAGACGTTGGAGTTGGCACCTATCTTGGACACAAATCCATGATCCTATTCTGGAGAGTGGCCAGAATTCAGGAAGAAAAAATGGGACTTAGGAAGGTAGTAGGTTTTGCCCATCCATAAGGAAAGCCACACTCCATTCATAAGTTAGACAGGATGAATTCTGGGAAGTTTTCTAGCAGACAGGAAACATCCATTGTTGCATTGTCTTTTCTCGTGTCTACAACCACGGACACAGTGGGATACACAGACATAGAAACACTCACCTTGTCAAACGACTTACTAGAAACAGTTCACTCCAAACAAACAAACAAACAAAAAAAAAAAAAAAAAACGCCTTTCCTACCTATTCTCAGAACATGAGAGAAAACAACAAACCCACACTCACAAAGGCACCTCCTTCCCCCAAGTAAGTCTTTGACTATCCGTTGTGTCCTCTGACTGGTGGGCCATACTATGTTCCCCCGAAATGGCCTGTACCCTCTCTTGTTTCCTTGGCCAACACTGTGAAGTTGTCAGGAAAAAGTGGTGAGCCACTACCTGCTTTATCAGGAAAGGTCCCTCTTAAGAGCTCTCCTGGCATTTTGCCATCCTCACATCAGTTGGTACCAAGAAAGACTAACTGTCCTTGGTAAATCCACACAAGTGAGCCCACTGGGACTGGGACTGGGAATGCATCTGGGTGCCTGGCTTCTTGGATACCAAGTTCAGAGAGTTCCATCACCAAGGAAATGAGGTACATCACTTTCTTTGGAACTGAATGAGGTCACTGCCTTGGCAACCCCTTTGTCCTAACAATTGCTTCCAAAGGTCCAGTGAGATGGTGGCTGTCCCTACTTTCTCTGACACTTTCACAAGTTAGAATGGTAATATCAATCATAGGCACCCGGGAACAGCTCTCCACACAGGCCTGGTTTGGTCCATCTTCTCCACAATAAGAAGAGAGAGCCTGATTCAGAAACATCCTTTCATCCTGACCAGGTTGTTTGCCATGCAAATTGGCCTTTGCTCTCTTAGGTCCTTCATACCTGCCTACAACTTCTCCAGGTATCATTTCTGCATGGACCTTTGAGGTTCTCAGCAGGTTGAATGTCCCCTACTTTCCTGTATTGTAAGAACAACTCTGTCCCTGCTCTTCTGTAAAATGAGATTGAGGGAACAGTGTATGTTTATGGTTAATAACAGGTTTGATTTGGGTTAGAAATCATTCTGCTCCATGAATAATTGTATTGGGAACCTGCGATATTTACAAGAATGTAGAGGTGAAATATAATTATGAAAACAGAAATCTAGGTATGATTTAAAACCCACAAGGGCATTGGGCCCTTGATTGGGATACTTAGCTTTGAATTATGTTCTGCACAGATGTCTCAGAAAATTTGATATACAATGGCACAGGACCTTGTACCTTGGAAGATTGAATGTAGAAGAGAACATCCACTCAAAAAAGGATAGTCATTAGGATTTGAAAGATAGTCGGTAAGTTTAGGAAGAAGAGTGAGTATATGATTTGGACCAAAAGTTCTTTAGCAATAGGGATTCAGTTAGAGAGCGAATGTATATGTCAGCACATATGAAGAGTCAGTCACTATCATGAACTGGGGAAAATATGTAGAAAAGCAGATATCAATAGAGGCATTACTAAATCAGGCAATGTATAAAGTGAGTGAGAGGATTAGACATTTTCAACAGGGTTGAGTTTGAATATATAATCTTAGAAAGAAAGAAATACATAGTTACCAATAGGATTGACATTTGAGAGCATTAGGCAACCTTGAAATAGATGTTTTTAGTAATCAATGTTCACTTTCCATTTAGGCTTTGGTAGAATCATAAGTGTGACCTTTACAATTTTTGTCCAGAATATTACTGTGATAAAATGTATACATAAATCAGGTGACATAAGTATTTCTTCCACCATTTCTGGGAGCAATATATTGAAGACGTATAAATTAGTATTGGGGGTAAAAATAGGTGTACCCTGTGTTTATGAATATAGAGATAAAACATGAATAGACCATACTGTGAATAAATAATATAACTTGTTCCAACTTTAAATAATGGTTTGAATTGATATCTGAAAAATTACAGGAAATCTTATATGGATATACAATCATTCATTCCAACCAGTTATTCATCTAATGGTAATATTAGTGTTTTGGTTTATCATGAAGAGTGTGTGAGTTTTGCTTCTAAAGTGATTATGGAAATCGAAAATAATGTGTTTGGAAAGAAGTCTCATGAAAAATCCAGTCAAGAAACCCTGACAATACATGTGTTCTGAAGCAGGAAGTGATTAAAGTTGAAACAAATGCCTATAAATTTGCTCACTTGTGGATGAAATATATATCCTATGACGTGCAAAAACTGAAAAAATAATAATGTACCAATGTTGAATAAAAATAAACATCAAATTACATATCATGTCCCATAGGAATATACTTGCATTGATGTTTGACTGGGTCAATTACTGTAGAATTATTAGGATTTGTATACACCATTCACTGAAGTTAGTTTTCACTACTAGTAAACAAATATGTATTTAAGGTGCATGAATATTTCTAAGAATAATATTGTGAAAAGTTGATTATAAATCTAAGTCCATGAACATGAATGAATTTAGGGAATTTAAATAAGACACATATATTTCATAGTTTGAAAAATCTGGAGAGTGTATATATATATATATATATATATATATATATATATATATATATATATATACATATACATATATACACAAAACACACACACAGACATTAAAAAGTACTAATATATATGCCAATCGAAATTCATCTTTAAATATATATCATCCACATATGTAAAAATATTTATTTTACTGAACATGAGTTTACGTATAATGTTGTTCTACTCTTAAGCTTACCTATAGGTGGAATTTTCAGTTCCAACAGCGTTTAGGAGGAGTGATCTCTTCTCACAATTTGTACCTGCCAAGTCAGCAACCTCACAAAAATGTACCTATAATACCAGGTAGGATTTTATAAGTGCATGTAAAAATACATGTGATGATGAATAGGCTACAGAGAAAGGGAGACACGAATTCACATAGTAGTGAATTTTAAAAACACATAGAGAACTATTTTAATTAAAAATTGACTAGATTTATAACACCTACCGTTTATCATGCAAAAGGAAAGTTCAACTATATACCATGCCTCCTCTAAACTGCTTGTATTTGTATTCTGTTTAGGTTATTTTTCTCCATCATATTAGGATGAATAGTCAAAGGCTAGTAGGGTATGGGATAGTGTCATGTATTCAGTATTTCAAATGGAAAATTGAAAAATGGATCCAATGTGTATGCAAATATTTGCTACACAAAAATCTTTTCAATCTCATCCAGAACAATGCTGCGACATTACCTTCGCCCCAAGTATGACACAGTTAGAGGAGAAGAGTTAGAAAAATCTGTGAATATATATCTGCAATGAAAACTGCTCAATTTTCACAACTTTGGGGGTGGTAGAAGAGTTTCCAAAAGTAAGGGACAATGTAAACACTCCACAAATGTCGAGACCCCTTGCCCACAAGGAAGACGCAACTCAGGAATCTTCTTTCAGCAGTTTATTCAGGCCCTTGATATTTCTTCTTCTTCCTTTTTGGATGCCCCTCCCAGCCTTAATAAAGCATCCCAAGCCCCAATGCAAAGCTGCCAAGTGGAACTTTCTCACAGGGTGCTGAAAAACCATGCACCAACTCTCCCAAACAAGGAGTTGTTTGTTACAGACCACAGTGGAGCCAGCGCCATCCTGCAATGGCGACCATAATCTGCAGAAGCGGCTCACCACAGTTCCCCCTTTCTGTTTTCTGAAAACAATACAGGCGAGAGTAGAGGTCCTATCCCACTGTGCAGAAGTGGCTGCATAGTATGGCTCAGTCCTAAGGAGGGCCCTTCCCCAGATCTGAAGCCATATCAGCCGACGCCTTTTTCGTGGGGCGGGGCGTAGACATCAAACCCGCATGCAATAGGACATGCTCTCCTTGAGGTCCACTTCAAGGATCACTCAAGTGCAGTGCCTTGCCTCGCATCCTGTATCATGACGAAGGTGGACGAAGGGGGACAGCTGAGGCTGAACTGTGGCTGTACACAACGACAAACGAGTTGACAGCACCCTGAAAGAAAGGCACGGACTTTATGGCGATAGAGAAGCATTAGTGTGGAAACCCACCTGCGTGCAATGGCAGCAAGACCGGCAGAGTGCAAGGGCTTTCCAACACTAAGAGAATAACGAGGAAAGACATGCCGATCCCAGTGCAATGTTATAATAACTTGGGGTGCAACGACCATGTCAAAGATCTACTGTTTAAGATGCGCAAGCCAGACTTGAGGTGAATTGCCATTTTCTAAAGCTGCAAGAGCTTGGATGATCATAGCCTTATCGTGAGCATTGCGGGCCTTGAGGCAACAGAGAAACCACAAACAGAGAAACATACCGAAGCAACACATTGCACCAAAAATGCCTACCCCCACCCACTCTTTAAAAAAGGAAAAAGCAGAAGATATCCAATCGGTGAATTGACCCAAAGTCACGGGATCAACACGGGTGTTATTCAAGACACCTATCTGGGTTAGTTGAGACTGGATCATGTCTTCCGCTTCCATGGACCAATTTCCAGCCAAATATTCGCCAATGATGCAGGAAACATTCCTGGAATCATTAAATCTGACAGAGGTTATGCATAAATGTGCACGTTGGTCAACACAACCCAAAAGCACTAAGTCAGCCGATTCTTCTACCTGAGCTTGGAGTAAATCTATTCTTTGGTTGGCAGATAAAATCCCTGACAAAATATGTTGATTAATTGTATTTTGGGATTCAAGTATGGTGGAAGTTTGTTGGACAACTTGATTAATGGTGGCAGCAGTTTGTACTTGATTGGCCAAAGCCACTCCGGCCGTAACCGCTGCAGCAGCAGATACCGCCACGGCTGTCACTATAGCCACTGTGATTCCAAAATCTCTGCGGACTCTAAGTAGCTCAACAATAGGGAATTTATCAGGATCTGCAGTGACCGGGATTGGGACAAAAGTTGGAATTTTCATAACCACTGCTACAGTCCAGGAACCATTCCAACACTCAGATAAGAGACTGGTAGTATGAGAACAATCCAGTATCCCCGACAAGGTGGCCTTAGCCAAAAGGAATAAGAAGGGGGATTGGACACAGACCATTGCAGGAGGCATTGTGGCATTATACAACAGAGAGTTGAATGAAACAGATGTAAGTCTATTACCTCGTTCACTTTCCCTAACAGTACCAGAAACATTAGTCAGCCAACTTTTGGCTCCTACCAACTGAGCCAATGCAGAAATATTGGATGAAGCCCCCTTTTCATTGGAAATCAGCCATTGAAACCAGGACCAACCTACTCCTGTAGAGGAGCTGGCACTATTGTTAAAGTTATAAACATACCTCTTAAGAGAGGGGGAAAGGGAGAAACCTTTAGCAACTTGATGTTTCTCCCAAGAATGATCCTGACAAGGCGTAAATGTTGGGGGGAAAACAAGATTAGGGGAACAGTAAGGAGAGGCTTTGAAATGAGTGGCATCATGAATACTACTAGAAGAAGGAGGCACTGGAATTAGTACCTCGGAGATAATAGCCAAGGTAGTTATGTTAAGAGCAGAGCTACTGTTTGCGGGGGTTCCTGAGCCTGATTGCTTCCCCGAAGCTACCTTGCTCAATACAGCACTGATAATGCTCCCTGAGACCTGATTGGACCACAATGGGTCCTCCCAGTTAGTCAAATTTTTGGTCTTAAGGCTAATGCAATTAGCGTTTTTAAGTCTGAAACAAAAAACTCCTGTTAGATTAACTTGAGATTGATTAAAAATTCTCTCCATGTCCCCTCTAGGAGAGGCACAGGGAGCAGACATCTCACATGAGGTAGAAAAAAAGAGTGGGGAGGACACTAGAATTACCATGAACCGGCATCGGCATTGGCCATGCCCGTGCCACTGCCCACCACCGCATTGGTGTCGCCTGTGCCATCGGCACCAGCACCAGAGCCAGAGCACTTAGCAGAATGAAGATCCTCATCACAGAATTGTTGTGGTATCTCTTGTTGCTGGTCAGTTGATGTCGAGACTCTTCTTGTCAAGCGTTCAGGGACCCACAAAGGTTCCGTACGATCCTGGGGAAAAACACATACAGATCCTCGTGCCCATGTCAGCACGGGGTCAGGGCCGTTCCATTGGCCCGTAAGAACATCCTTCCACTTAACCTAGCCAATCACAGAGGGCTGAGGGGACACATGTCTATCGGCCGCAAAGCCACCATGAATATCCAAATTCGAAAAATTAATGGTAAAGAGAGCTAAGGACAGGCGTTCTTTAGGAGTGTGTTCAGCTCCTATTCCCCCTTTTTGTTTTTGTAAAGTTTCCTTTAAGGTGCAATGAGCACACTCAACAATGCCTTGTCCTTGAGGATTGTAAGGCAAACCATGAGTAAGTTGCACTCCCATAGTAGAACAAAAAGCTGTAAATTGTCTGCCAGTATAAGCAGGTCCATTATCAGTCTTAAGGGATGCAGGTGCACCCCATGCTGCCCATGCCTCTAAACAGTGAGTAATGACATTACGTGCCTTTTCTCCCGATAAAGCAGAAGCATGGATAATTCCAGAGTACATATCAACGGAAACATGCACATACTTGAGGTTACCAAAGTCAGGTGTATGTGTCACATCCATTTGCCAAACAACCAATGGCATTAATCCCCGTGGGTTTACTCCATAATTAGGGGGATGAAGAAATGTGACATAGTGGGGACATTGCAATACTATCTGCCGAGCATCCGCTCTTGAAATGGAAAAATGCCTGTGCAGCGTTAATGCATTAACATGGAAGATTTGGTGAAACAACTTAGCCCCCTCTAAGGAGGAAGCCAAGCATATCAACTGACCTCTAGTGGCTAAGTCCGCACGCACAGGCATTACCCTGGATAACGGACCAGGAAGAGAGGTGTGAGCCCTGATGTGCATTGGATAAAAAGAAGCAGTGCGGTTAGAGATAAGCTGTTGAAGCTGAGTAAAGTAAGCAGACACCTTGTGGGCATCACTAATAGCTCCCACGGCCTCCAGGACTTTCAGTGCTTGTACCACATAGCTGGAGTCCGAAATAAGATTAAAAGGAAAAGAACACTGTTTAAAAACTTCAATAACAATTTGTAGTTCTATCCATTGTGGATTTCCAGGAGCAAATTGATGCTGGATAGGGGGAGAGTCATTAATTACATAAGCTCCCATTCCAGACTTGGAACCATCAGTAAAAATGTTAACAGCCCCCGGAATTGGACTGGATGAAGTTACCTTAGGCAAAATGATGGGATGTTCTTTAACAAAATGGAGTAATGGATGAGAAGGGTAGTGATTATCAATACCCCCTTGAAACGAGCAACACAGAATAGCCCAGTTGTCTAGAGTAGCACATAAAACATTAAGTTGAGCTTTAGTGTAGGGTATGATAAGAGAAGAAGGTGATTGGCCGAAAAATTGAATGCTTTGTTGAATCCCTTTAAGTGCCAACGCTGCAACAGCATCAGGATAATATTCTAAGGATTTTCCTGGGGATACATGTGGGTGGATCCATAGTAAAGGCCCATCTTGCCACAGTACTCCAGTAGGCTGCCGCATAGTGGCAAGCACACATAACTGGAAAGGTTTATCACTCTGGAGCCTGCATAGAGTGGCATGCTGTATAGCTTTTTCTACTTTTATAAGGGCCGCTCTAGCCTCAGTAGTGAGGCTACGAGGGGAAGCAAGATCTGGATCACCGTTAAGAGTAGCATACAAAGACTGGAGCACAATATTAGGAATATGTAAATATCCTCTTATCCAATTAATGTCTGCCAGCAATTTTTGAAAATCATTTAGAGTTTGGAAATCTTGAGTCCTGATGGTAATTTTTTGTGGTTTTAATTTGTCATACCCAATTGTCGCTCCCAAATACCTGATAGAATCCCCTGTTTGAACCTTTTCAGGTGCGATGTGCAGTCCATGTTGAGCCAACAGCATCACGAGTTCTTTATAAGCCTCATTAACTGTCTGTTCTAATTTTGCGGGCAATAACACATCATCCATATAATGAATGATCTTGGTGGAGGAATACTTATGTCTGAGAGGTGCGAGTGCCTTCCCCACATACATTTGGCACATCGTGGGACTGTTAGCCATCCCCTGTGCCAACACCACCCACTCAAACCTTTGATCTGGTTCCTCGTGATTACACAAGGGAAGGGTGAAAGCAAAACGTTGTGAATCTTTAGGATGCAAAGGAATGGAAAAGAAACAGCCTTTAATGTCAATAACAATTATATGCCAGCCTTGAGGAACAGAGGAGAGCAGAGGCAGCCCTCTTTGAATGGGCCCCATAAGTTGCATCTGAGAATTAACTGCTTGTAGATCATGAAGTAGGCGCCACTTCCCTGATTTTTTCTTAATGACAAATATGGGAGTATTCCATGGAGAAGTAGAAGGTTGGATGTGACCCAAATCAAGTTGTTCTTTGACTAGATCATGGGCTGCTGCCAGTTTAGCCCAGGGAAGAGGCCACTGAGGCACCCAAACAGGCTCCTCGGTGAGCCATGTTATGGGTATTTGAGCCCCAGTGGCCCCTAGGAAAAACCCAGACCAAACCTGTTAAGCTTTTGATGAGCTAGCACAGGATGCTTACGCCCCTGTAGGTGCCTATTAGGGTCCCCAAAAATCTTTCCAGCGGCATCCACCATCCTTGCTACAAAATCTGAAAAGGGTTCTGTAGAGCCCTGTAGAATCTTAGTCAAGTAACCAGACACCTCTCCTCTATTTGGAAGTGACTTCCATGCCCGAATGCAAATGTTGTTAATTTGATCATATGCCTCAGGAGGGAATCCTGTCTGTTGATTAGCAAATCTGCCTTGTCCTAAAAGCATATCCTTGTCCCAATGGGGGTGTCCCGCCGCATAGTTTTGGGCGGCCTGCTCAACAGCGCCCTCTAGCAGAAAGGCTCTCCAGTCCAAATATTTACCTGGAGAAACACAAGCCCGAACAAGGCTAGCCCAATCTGAAGGAGTCATACAAAATCTAGCAATTCCCTCCACCTGAGTAAGGGTGAAAGCGGCATCCACGCCATAAGTGCGGAAAGATTCCGCCAAGGTTTAAATTTTCTTAAAGTCTAAAGGCTCATGATATCTTCCCCTGTTATTGTCCTGAAATACAGGGTATGCAAGTCCCATATCTGTATTAACTGTCCTCCAAACTTGCGCATGAAAATATCTCCCGGAATTTTGGCTCCCCCGCACATACGGGGGTGGGGCAACCGGCACCATATCTTCTTTGAGATATTCTACCTCCTCCTCCTCAGAGTGTTGTTGACCGATATTGGATCCCGTCCCCTTTTTACAGTAGGCCTGCGTGCCCTGTATCCCTTTTTTCTTTTTCTTCACTTTTATCTTTCGTAGTTGTTGTAACAATATATCAAGGTCCTCAGAACTCTCTGAGCCGCTTGTGTTCTCAGGCATTTTTAATTCAGCCAAGTCTGGGTAGAGCCTTCTCCTATTTTTAGTTTCAGGCTCTTTTGCCTTCTCACTACTCTTACTCCCAATGTTCTCTGCCACTTCACTATGTGATCCTTCAGACTTTTCCTCATGTAGTTGCTCAAAAACTTCTTGTCCTTTAGTAAGTGCTTCCTGACATCGGCCATCTGGGAGGCAACTACGGATCATCTTCCAAAGGGGTATCACCCCACCCTCTAATATGCCCTGCTCAGAAGCAAAGTCAAGATCTGTGCCTAACTTATCCCAGCTAGGTATAGTAAGGCTGCCCGAGAACGCAAACCACGGTGCAGCAATATCTGTCTTCCGTAAAAATCTCTGTAAAGTACTACGTTTCACTTCTAGGCCCTTGCAATGTAACAGGTTATCTAGGGCCAGGAGAAGCGGACTTGAAGATATGGCACTCATGACACAACAAAAGACACACAAAAAACAAAAGTGAAAGTAAGAGCGAAAGTACACAGTGCAGCTGCAATAAGATGTAATGCTCTCTCTGGCTTTACAGAGGAACTGCCGCTTTGATAGCGGGTCCCACTTACCTGGGACTAATCCCCGCTTTGACCGCGGGTCCCACTTACCTGGGACTAACCTCCGCTTTGACCGCGGGTCCCACTTACCTGGGACTAACCGGTGCACCACCCCTGACTGCTGAAAGTTCTGGTTCCCGGGTTTTCAGCACCACTTGTCGCGACCCCTTGCCCGCAAGGAAGACGCAACTCAGGAATCTTCTTTCAGCAGTTTATTCAGGCCCTTGATATTTCTTCTTCTTCCTTGTTGGATGCCCCTTCCAGCCTTAATAAAGCATCCCAAGCCCCAATGCAAAGCTTCCACGTGGAATTTTCTCACAGGGTGCTGAAAAACCATGCACCAACTCTCCCAAACAAGGAGTTGTTTGTTACAGACCACAGTGGAGCCAGCACCATCTTGCAATGGCGACCATAATCTGCAGAAGCGGCTCACCACACACAAACATGGAACTCTGCTGGTCTAAAGTCTTCTTAAGAAACTCCCTCTGAGGTTGGGCACATGTAATATATGTTGTTCTCAGGAGCTTTAGCTTCCATTGTAGTGAGACCATCAAAGCTGGGTCTGCATCTATGGGACCTGGAGGACATGGTTACTTATTTTAAAATGAACATGAGGAAGCATTGCTAAATCCTCTCTTTGTAGGTAAACTGTGGCCACTGGGGGCTAAGTGTCTCCCCATGTGCACTGTGAACCCATTTGTTCATACTCCATGTTTCGTGGTGTTTCTTGCTGCTGCACTGGGAGTTTGGTATTTGCTTCACGAATCAAGGAGTTCAACTGGGACACAGTGCTGGAGGGAGTTCTGTCACGTTTGGTGGGTCAGGGTCTGCAGGAAAATGCACCAACCAGGCTTCTATACCACAAGCTTGCCTCTTTGAGCATAGTAACCTGATTCTGAACATTGCCCTGAAACTCCTCAATATCACAAGATGCATTTACATAGAAGGGTCTGCTGGCTGCACCATATCAGTCTTAATCCATTTGGAAGCCAATGGCATATCCACATGGCCACACCACAGATTTTTTATCACACACCTGCCCACAATTTCTCTAGGCCCACTACTCAGCAGCCTTCAACTTACTAGCATGTCTTTTCTATATTATTTTCATGAAACCCAGTCAATCAAGGCACCTTCAGGTATACTTATGATAAGAAACAGGACATCCAAAGGTTCTCCAGTGCCACCTGCTCATGGGAATTTTAAGCATTTCATGGTATTTATCTAACCATTTTTCAAGGATGAAGTTGGAGGCACTGTGGGTTTCAATTCATTTAGGAACCATTAAATGGTGAGAAAGCTCATTTCAATGAAAGATCTGGAGAACTCTCACAGGCAAGGCTTCCCAAAGAGTGGCCAAAAGTTCACATGAAGCCAGGCCCATTGAGGTCTACAATGTGAGGTCCTTGTTTGTTTTGACTCTCAACTATGGTTGCCAAGTCTTTCAGAATAAAATAATGTGATATCCTGGCTGAGATTTCCAGTGCTCTGTGGAAAGCAACCCTGGGCCAAGACTCATTTTCCAAGGGCGACTCTCATGCGAGGCCTCCTAAAATACCAACACAATTCATTGCAATACTTCTCTGAGGTCAGTTCCAGAAATCAGTCTCTAAGTGGAATCACACCAGAGTTGAAGCCCAGGTGTAACCAATCATCTCTTCCAACCGCCACACAAGTGATCACATTTAAAACCAAAACACTCCCACTTAGAACTCATCTTCTTCCATAAAGACACTCATAATAACCTCTGGCTGGAGGTTTACTTGAGAGGCACAGCCCAAGACAGTGTCCAAAAGAAGCTCCCTTACCCCTCATTTGCCTAAAGGCCCGGACTCCCTTCCTGTGAACCAGGAGTGATTAAATATGCCTGCTGTTAATACTGCTTCACTTCTCCAATTTGTGGCCTACTGACTGTGGAGTTTAGATTCTTTATGTGAATTGGAGTTATGAGAAAACCCAAGCAACAATGGGCTAGACTCTACAGAGCTTTGAAGAACTCATTAGACCCAAGGAATCCCTATTCTCACTTGACGGAGGAAGGAACATTACAGAGGAAGGTGAGAGACTTCATGCACAATGACTGCTCTTTTGGCCATTTTCGTTTTGGATGCACACATGGGATCTTTCTTTAGACCCAACAGGTGCTGAGAATCTAAGCCACAGCCTCACACAGAACCAAGAGGCTGATTCAGACTCATCCCATTCCAAAGCAATTAAGCAAAGAGCCCAAGGTGATGCCCATTCATTTCCATCTGAAAACTGTTTTCTTCAGGCTTCACAAAGGGGCGACCTGAGGCAAAGACCTTCCTGACATTCAGGGCAACGGACAAATAGGTAAGCAAAAGACCCAAAGCAGGGTTTCTCCACTGAGACTCTCCTAGTCACACTGATATCTGAGTTTTCTGATATGCTCCCATTCCCTTCAGCTATCCAGTACATAGCCATGGCACAGAGCTTGGAGGTGGTACATAACTTGGAAACAAAATCATGAGCCTATTCTAGAGAGAGGCCAAAATCAGGAAGAATACAGGAACTTAGGAAGATTGTAGGTGTTGTACATCTATAAGGCAAGCCACAGTCCATTCATAAATTAGGGAGGATGAATGCTGAGAAGCTTTCTACTAGACATAACACATACATTGATGCATTCTCTTTTCTAATATCTACAACCACAGACACAGTGGGATACACAGACATAGAAACACTCGCCTTGTCAAAGGACTTACTAGACACAGTCCATTCCAAACCAAACAAACTGCCTTTCCTACGTATTCTTAGAACATGAGACAAAACCACAAACTCACACCCATACCCACAAAGATACCTCTTTCCCCAAAGTAGGTATGTGACTATCCAGAGAGTCCTCTGACTGGTGGGCCATTTTTTGTTCCCCCGAAATGGCCTGTCCTGTCTAAGATCTGGTCTACTTGGCCAACTCTGAAGTTGTCAGGGCCCAGCAGTGAGCCGCTACCTGCGTTCTTAGGAAAGGCCGCTCTTCAGAGCTCTCCTGGCATTTGGCCATACTCACATCAGTATTTACCAAGAAAGATGGACTCTGTCCTTGGTAAGTCTAAACAAGTGAGACCACTGTGACTGAGACTGGGCCTGCCTCTGGGTGCTTGGTTTCCTGGATTCCAAGTTCAGAGAGTTCCATCACCAAGGAAATTAGGTAAGGTCACTTCCTTCAGAAACTGAATGAGGTCACTGCCTTGGCAACCACTTTGTCCTAACAGTTTCTTCAAACGGTCTTTTGAGATGGAGGCTGCCCCTATTTTCTGTGACAATTTCACAAGTTAGAATGTTATATTAACCATAGGCACTTGGAACAGCTCTCCACACAGGCCTGGTTTGGTTTATCTTCTCTACATTAAAAAGATAGAGGCTGATTCAGACACATCCCTTCGTCCTGACCAGGTTTTTTTTGCCATGTAATAGGACTTTCGCTTTCTCAGGTCCTTCATAGTTCCCTACATCTTCTCCAGGGATCATATCTACATGGACCTTTGAGCTTCTCAGCAGGTGAAAGATTCCCTATATTCCTGTATTGTAAGACCAACTCTGTGCCTGCTCTTTTGTAAAGTTAGATTAGGGAACAGTGTATGATTAGGGTTAATAACAGGTTTGATTAGGGTTAGGAATCATTCTGCTGGGTGAATAATGGTATTGGTATTCTGTGATATTTAATAATATAGAGGTGAAATATAAGTATGAAAACAGAATTCTAGGTAAGATTTGAAGCCCAGAAGGGCATTGGTCACTTTAGTGGGATACTTACCTTTGAACTATGTTCTGCACAGATGTCTCAAATAAATAGATAAACAATGGCAAAGGACCATGTACCTTTGTTGATTGAATGTCTAAAAGAACATCCAGTCAAAAAGGCATAGTCGATAGGATTAGGAAGATAGTGTTGGTTTAGATAGAAAAGTGAGTATAAGATTTGGACCAAAAGTTCTTTAGCAATAGAGTTTTGGTTAGAGAGTGAATGTAAATGTTAGCACATGTGAAGTGTCGGTCACAGTGATGAACTGGAAAAAATATGTAGGAAAGCAGATATCAATAGAGACATTAGGAAATCAGGCAAAGTATATAGTGAGTGATAGGATTAGACATATTCAACAGGCTTGAGATTGAATATATAATCTTAGGAAGAAACAAATATGTAGTCACCAATAGGATAGACATTTGAGAGCATTAGGCAACCTGGACATGGGTGTTTTTAGTAATCCATGCACACTTTCTATTTAGGATTTGATACAAACATAAGTGTGACATTTGCTTTTTTTGTGTCCAGAATATTACACTGATAAAATATATATGTAGATCAGATGACATGAGTATTTCTTCCACCATTTCTAGGAGCAATATATTGAAGACATATAAATTAGTATTGGGGGTACAAATAGGTGCACCCTTTTTCTATGAATATAGAGATAATGCATGACTAAACCATACTGTGAATAAATAGTATCACTGTTTTCAACTTTAAATAATGGATTGAATTGATATCTGAAAATATACAGGAAATTTTATATTTATGTACATACATTCATTCAAACCAGTTATATATCTATTGGTAATATTAGGGTTATAGTTTATCATGAAGTATGTGTGAGTTTTGCTTCAAAATTGATTATGGAAATAGAAAATAATGTGTTTGGAAAGAAGTCTAATGAAAAGACCAATCAAGACACCTGGAGAAATACATGTGTTCAAAAGCAGGAATTGATTGTAAGTGAAACAAATGCCCATAAATTTGTGAATTTGTGGATGAAATATATATCCTATGATGTCCATTATATGAAGAAATATTAAGTACCAGTGTTGAATAAAATTGAACGTCAAAATACACACCTTGTCCCATCGGAATCTACTTGCATTGATGTTAAACTGGGTCAGTTACGGTAGAAATATTAGTTTTTGTATGCACCATTCATTCAACTTAGTGTTCAGTACTAGGATACAAATATGTTTTTCAGGTGGATGAATATTTCTGAGAATAATCTTGTGAAAAGTTGATTATAAATCCAAGTCCATGAACATGAATGAATTTAGGGAATTTAAATAAGACACATATATTTCATAGTTTGAAAAATCTGGAGAGTGTGTATTTGTATATATATACACATATTTATATATACACAAAACACACACAGAGACATTAAAAAGTAGTAATATATATGCCAATCAAAATTCATCAATAAATATATATTATCCACAGATGACAAAACATATATTTTACTGAACATGGATTTATGTATATTGTTGTTCTACCAGGGGACTCAAGCATAGGTTGAATTTTCGTTTCCAACAGCGTTTAAGAGGAGTGATCTTTTTTCAGAATTTGTATCGGCCAAGTCAGCCACCTCACAAAAATGTACCTGTGATACCAGGTAGGATTCTATAAGTGCATGTAAAAATACATGTGATGAATAGGATACAGAGAAAGGGATACAGGAATTCACATATTTGTTAATTTTAAAAACACATGAAGAATTATTTCAATTGAAAATTTACTAGATTTATAACACCTAGCGTTTATCATGCAAAAGGCAAGTCCAACTATACACCATGCCTCCACTGAACTTCTTGTATTTCTATTCTGTTTGCATTATTTTTCTCCATCATCTTAGGATTAGTTGTCAGACTCTAGTAAGGTATGTGAATATTTCTCAGAATAATCTTGTGAAAAGATTATTATAAATCCACATTCATGAATATGAAAAATTTAGGAAGTGTAAAATAAGACACATATATTTCATATTTTGAATAATCTGGAGAGTGTGTGTGTGCGTGTGTGTGTGTGTGTGTGTGTGTATATATACACACTCATGCACACACACACACACACACACACATACACAGACATTAAAAAGTAGCACTATATGTCAATTGAAAATCACCAAGAAATATATATCATGCACAGATTCAAATAAATTCATTTTACTGAACATGGATTTATGTATAATGTTGTTCAACTAGGAAGCTCACACATAGGTTGAATTTTCAATTCCAACAGCGTTTAGGAGGAGTGATCCCTTGTCAGAATTTGTATCTGCCAATTCAGCCACCACACAAGAATGAACGTGTGGTAACAGGTAGGATTCTATATGTGCATATAGAAATACAGGTCCTGAATAGGCATTAAAAACATATGGAGAACTATTTCCAAAAAAAATTGACTGGATTTATAACTCCTACCCTATATTATGCAAATGGCAAGTCCAACTATACACCATGCCTCCTCTGAACTGCTTGTAGTTCTATTCTTTTTGGGTTATTTTTCTCCAACATATTAGGATTAGTATTCAGAATCTAGTAGAGTATGTGTTAATGTCAGGGATTCAGTATTTTGAATGGAAAATTGGAAAATTTATCCAAAGTGTATGCAAATATGTGCTACACAAAAATCTTCCCACTTTCATCCAGAACAATGCCTTGACATTACCTTCACCCCAAGTAAGACACAATTAGAAGAGAAGTGTTAGAAAATCTGTGAATACTTATCTGGAATGAAATATGATAAGGAGTTCACAACCATGGACGTGGTAGAGGAGTTTCCAAAAGTAAGGGACAGGGTAAACACTCCACAATAATGGAGCTCTGCTGGCCTAATGACTTCTTGAGAAACTGCCTCTGAGTTTGGGCACTTGAAATATATGTTGTTGCCAGGAGCTTTTGCTTTTTTTCTAGTGAGATGATCAAAGCTGGGTCAGCATCTATGTGACCTGGAGGACATAAATTGTAATATTCCAATGAACATGAGGGAAGAGTGCTGGATTCTCTTTTTGTGGGTATACTGTGGCCACTGGTGGCTACGTGTCTCCCTGTGTGGACTGTATAGTCATTTATTGCTCTTCCACTCTCCATTGTGTTTCTTGCTCCTGCACTGGGAGTTTGGTATTTGCTTCACCAAATACATGGAGCTCAACTGGGACACAGTGCTGGTGGGAGTTATGTCACGTGTGGTGGGTCAGGTTCTGCAGGAGAATGCACCAACCAGGTTTCTAACCCACATAGTTTACCCCCTTGAACATAGCAAGGTGATTCTGAACATTGCCTTGAAACCTCTCCATATATCAAGATGCCTTTAAATAGAAATTTATGCTGGCTGCACCATGTCAGTCCCAAGCAATTTGGAATCCAATGGTAGATCCTCATTCCCCTACCACAGATGTTTTATCACACATATGCCCACCACTTCTCTAGGCCCACTACTCAGCAGGATCCAACCTATAGGCTTCTCTGTTCTACACCATTTTCAGGAAACCCAGTCAATCAAGGCACTCTCTGGTATACTCATGATCAGCAACAGGACACCCAAAGTTTCTCCAGTGCCACCAGGTCATTGAAATTTCAAAAATTTAATGGTATTTATATAGCCATTTTTCAAGGATGAAATTGGAGGCACTGTGGATTTCAATTCATTTAGGAACCCTTAAATGGTGAGAAAGCTCATTTCAATGAAAGATCTGGAGAACTCTCACAGGCAAGGGTTCCCAAAGAGTGGCCAAAAGGTCATATGAAGCCAGGCCCATTGAGGTCTACATGTGAGGTCCATGTGCGTTTTGACTCTCAATTATGGTTGCCAAGTCTTTCAGAATAAAATCATGTGATATCCTGGCTGAGATTTCCACTCTCTGTGGAAAGCGACCCTGATCGCATTTTCCAAGGGCAATTCTCATGCGAGGCCTCCTAAAATCCCAACACAATTCATGGCAACACTTCTCTGAGGTCCGTTCCAGCACTCAGTCTCTAAGGGGAATCACACCAGTGTTCAGGCCCAAGAGGACCCAGGCATCTCTTCCAACCGCCACACAAATGACCGCAATTAAATCAAAACACTCCAACATGGGCCTCATATTCTTCCATATAGACACTCATCATAACCTCTGGCTGAAAGTTTCCATAAGGGGTGCAGCCCAAGACAGTGTCCAAAATAAGCTCTTTTGCCACTCATTTGCCTAACATCAGGGTGGACTGTACACCCTTCCTTTGAACCAGGAATGATCAAATAGCCCTGCCGTTAATACTGCCCTGCTTCTCCAATTTGAGGCCTACTGACTGTCAGGTATTGATTCTTTCTGTCATTTGGAGTCATGACAAAACCCAAGCCCCTATGGACTATCCACTGTAGGGCTTTGAAGAACTCTTTTGACCCAAAGGATCCCTATTCTCACTTGATGGAAGTCAGGAACTGAAAAGTTCGGACGAACGTCTTAGGAAAAGACCACCAAGAGACTGTCTCATGCCACCGCAAAAGGGTTTATTGTGGGTCCAGCATGCTGGGGCTCAGAGCTCACTTCAGAGGAGCAAAGAACAAAGAGCCCCAGAACAACTTGAGCAGAGTTTATATACATTCTATGGAGAGGGCAGGGTTTTTACATACATCATAGCCTCTTTTAGAAAATCATCTTATACCCCAGCAAAATCAAATAACAACTCTAAAACATGATTAGCACATTCATTGGCGGGAACAGGTCGTGCAGTGGGTGATTGGTCAGCCCTGAGAAGGGGTTAACATTTAAACTGATTGGTTGAAGCCCTGAGATGTATACGTGCAGATCTGCATGGTTTCTGGGAAGGGGTGTTAAGTATCTAGCTGGTCAGGAAAGATTTCAACACACATCTAATAGGAAGATCTGGGAATTGTCTTAAGTGCCACAGGAATTTCAGGTTCTGAGTGCAGCTTGAAAGCTTTACAAAACCTGGTTCTTTACATTTCAATTTCAATATATTTTATTCTTTCATTTCCCACTCCTTTTTCTGACTACTTTTAATCTTAAAAGTAATGTTTCATAATGATTCTGGCGTCTCAAATTCTATTTCTGCCAGTGGAGCATATTTCTGTCTGATTAGCATGAGTTTTACCTACCCAATCTGAGCCTGAAATAAGGAAACTATGCGGTTAAGCAAACAAGGTCCCACAGTTAGCAACACCTTAAGGATGATCAGGGGTCAAGCTAAGTCTGATAGGAGTGTAGTTAACCAGGGGGACTGGGTAAAACATGACTCAAACCACCCTTGTTGAATCTCCCTTTCTCTCTGGCGCTATTCAAGTTATTTTCTTAATTTACTCATGGATTATTTTGCAACTCCAGTAGGGTCAGCATAAAAACAACAGTATTCTCTCAGTGCTGCACAGAGACCCCCTCCCTCATGAAGAGGAAATCTAGTCCTCCCCTGTTCTGTAAAACAAATGCAGAGAGAGAGAGAGAGAGGTTAAGGATTCCTGCAGCACTGTGATAGCAGTTTCTAACGTCTTCAAGTCTTGATCTATTGATGTTTCTAATTGGGCCAATTGTTGGGACCCACGGATCATAGCAGCTGTTCCCATACCCACTCCTGCAGGACCTCCTATCCCCAATAGGATGGCTAGAGTAAGGGACAATGGCTCCCGTTGAAATTGGGTTGTTTGTCCCCCAAGTAGACCTTTGAATGATTCTGCATCATGATAGAGCACCCTGGGGAGTATCTGCACCATTACACAACAATTTACAGAGCTGTCAAATACCTGGGCTGAAAAGCAATGAGTTCTGACTGTGTGGAGTTCAGTACCATAAACATTCCTTTAATTAGTTCCCAGGGGGTGGAGTCAGCTGTACTCTGGACTGGGGAAGTAGGCAAAGACGGAAACCGGGAATTATGAGATGGTAGAGGGGTTCTGGTAGATCTAGGCATGGGAGGTTTAGGAGGCTTAATTCCTGGCTTGAGGGGATTGGGCCCTATTGCTGTGGGATTTTCTTTCTTTTTAAGCTGGAGGGTGAACCAGAGACCAAAGTCATAACCGGGGCCATAAATATAGAATTGCATTCCCCACGTATTTCTCATAGGCCATTTTGTTCTGAGGTAGCCCCTTCCTTTGGAAGTGAAAGTTATATTGAGGGGGTAACATAGACTATTCTTTCCACAGCGAGTTTTTGACACCACTTGGCTAGTGGCACATTTCTTGGGATCAATCCAGGTGTCATTTCATCCTACCCAAATCTTGCTGTCTGGGGAGTTTGGGTTCCACCATGCAGCTTCCGTTTGTTCACAACCCCAAGATCTAAAATAAAAGTTACTGGGTCCTCCACAGGTTTGGGCCTGTTTGCGACTTTGGAAATCTGCTGGGCACACATAATAGTCTTGACTGGCTAGTTTACACATGAGCTTGGGGAGATGACATCCATAATTCATGGGGTAAAGTGGTCTATGTTGCCCTGGTTTGCATTTGAGTGGGATCTGTGTGGGGTCCTCTATGTCAGGGAGATCCCAGTCAGAGAGGCCTATGGGAAGCTGACAAATGTCCGGGGGGAGAGATGGCCACCAATTCCATAAGGGGGCTGTATGTGAAATACACCACCCTACTTGCCCAGTAGGATTTATAACTTGCCATCGTTGCTGAACAGGCTGATGGGGATTAGGACTGCTGATGGTCAGGGGAAGAATCCATAGCCCTACCCACACGACGGACACGCAACTTGAGATGGTTACCAGTCTGTTTCAGTTTCCAGCCGGAGTCTGTACAGGGTGCAGGCATGAGATGGGTGGTATGGATCTATGAAGTGATCTCATCCACTTTCACCACTGTGGGTGTTATAAGCAGCACCTGGTATGGTCCTTTCCAGCGGGGTTCCAGGGATGACACCTGATGCCATCTCACGTAGATGAACTCTCCCACTTGATATCGATGTGGGGTTCCCTCATCTTCAGGCTGATTAGCAGAGGCCAACTGTTTCCACAGGTATTGCTGGGTGCTGGTTTTGTTCAAGGGCGTTAAGTCTGTCAAGCAAGGGGGTGTGAAAGGAATCATTAAGTCTCCTAGTTGGGGTTAGGTCCCTTACTGAAGGAGGGGCACCATAGAGAATTTCATAAGGGGTGAGGTTACACAAAGAGGAAGACTTGGTATTTCTTGCACAAAACAGTGCATAACTTAGGAACAGAGTCCAATTTTTCTTGCCAGTCTCCAAGCTTTATTTCGTTAAGGTCTCTATGATGGTTCTATTCATCCTTTCTACCTGTCCTGAGCTCTGGAGTCTATAAGCACAATGTAACTTCCAATTAATCCCCAGGGTCCTGGCAAATCCCTGTCTTACCTGGGCCATGAATACCGGTCACTTATCCGACCCTATTACCTTAGGCAGGCTGAACCTTGGAAAATGTCTTCTAGGATCTATTTGACCACCAGCTGAGCCATTTCTTTCTTCATGGGGAAGGCTTCGACCCATCCTGAAAAAGTATCTACAAAGACTAGGAGACATTTAAGTCCAATCCTTGCTGGCTTTATTTCAGTAAAGCTCACTTCCCAGAATTGTCCTGGTCTGTTTCCTCATAAGCGCTTCCCTGAAGTAAGCTTCGATGGGTAAGTATTAACTAATTGGCCAACTTGACAAGCTGTAGTCACCTGCGCAGTTATTTCTTTCCTCTGTGAGTCAGTCAATAATAATTCCTTCCTTTGGTCCTTTAAGAGTGCCTATAACTTCTTAGAGTCTAAGTGGGTGAGCTGGTGTATGTCTTTGAGATAAAGGTGGGCTTTTGAAAATTGTGTACTTGGCTCTGTAGGTTCCCAGAGTTCTGTATCTGTCTCCTCAGATGATAAGTTGCCTGAATGTTCCGGTGCGGCCAAGTCTCCTGATTGTTGTTCCCCCCGGTGTGGAAAAAGTGAACAGAGGCACTCCGTTTAGGGCTGCCAATTAGCTTCCTCATCTGCCCTTCTGTTTTCAACCGCCACGGGGTCGTTTCCCTTCTGGTGCCCTGGACAGTGCACTATGCCTAGGTCCGTAGGGCCCTGCACTGCTGAGAGAAGGTGGAGGATCATATCTTTGTTCTTTATTTCTTTATTTCTTTCCCAGCCGAGGTTAATAGCTGCCTTTGCTGGTAAATAGCCCCGTGCACATTTGCAGTGGCAAATGCATAGCGGCTATCAGTGTATATGGTGGCCCTTTTGCCTGTTGCTAGTACCAATGCTTTCGTAAGGGCAATCAGTTCTGCCTTTTGGACTGATGTCTCTTCTGTGAGACCAGAGAAACAGATGACATTAGTTTTGCTAACTACTGCTGCTCCAGCCCACCACGTACCATCTTGGAGGAAGCTGCTCTCGTTCGTAAACCATACGACTTCAATGTGAGGCAGTGGCTGGATCCTTCAAGTCTCGTCCTATACTGGTTTCTCTGCCCCTTTTTGGGCCACTCTTTGTCCAAGTTTTCTTTTTCTTTACAGTAGGCACATTGATATGAGGCCAGGGGCAGCCTTTGGCATGGGCCCATGTATCCCTTCATGTCTCCGTGCTTTTTAACTTCTGGTCTATTTGCTGCTCTGACCAAAACCTTAGCCCATGATTTAGTCTGCCTTTTGCTCCTTTCATCCTCCTTTTGTTCCCTTTCCTTCTCTCTCATCTGTTCCCATTCCTCCTCAGTTTCTCTCTTATAATATACTTTCTCAGTTTCTCTGACTAAATCTCTTAAGGTCATATCTTGTAATCCATCTAGACGTTGTAACTTTCTCTTAATATCTAGGGCAGCCTGCTGGATAAAGGCCATTGCAACAGAGGTTTTTTTGTCCTCTGCCTGAGGATCAAAAGGAGTATATTTTCTATTTGCTTCCATAATTCTCTCCAGAATCATAGAGGGAGACTCATTAGGACCTTGGATTATCTCTCTTACCATGGCCAAATTAGTCGGACCTCTGGCGGCCCCTCGGAGCCCCGCTATTAGAGCCCGGTGATAAGTGGACAAATGCTACCAACCTTCAAAGGTGTTGGGGTCCCAGTTTTGTCGGTTCATGGGCCCATAAGGACGAAGAGGGAGCATCACAGTGGCTTCTGAGTTTTCTATTTTCCGTAGCTGGCGGGTTTCTTCAGGTGGCCCAGCTTCCACCAGAAAAGGAGGGGCTGCTGCTGCTGCGGAGAAGTCCCTTGGAGGGCTTGGGTCTGGCCCAATTGCCTCTAGTGGCGGAGAGGCTGAGTCAGTGGTGGGAGAATCATCTGGAATGTGTTGGCGGTTGGGGAGCGAGGGTAGAGGATAAGGAGGGGGAGGATTGTCCAGTCTTGTGACTCAGGAAGAATGGGGGGAAGATGGGGAGGGAACGGAAGGTTTGAATGATAGGATCCTGGGGAAGGGGTATATGGCTGTTGATCTGGGTGGCCACGTGGTCCCGGCTGAAAGACAATATCTCTGACTTTTCGGATTAGAGGGAAGTAGAAGGATCCTTCTGCGGGCCACCCGACTTTGAGGATGGGCCATTCTGAAGCACAGAGAGTCTGCCAGGTCTGACATTTAACTGAAAAATAATGATTCTGGGCCCTTGAGCGGACATCAGTCCAATGATCAAGGGTCAGCGACAGAAGCATGAAAGTGCTTTGTCCCATAATGGGAGTTACTCAAAAAGAGACAGTGAAGACACAAATGCAACACAGACAAAGACAAACAGTAAACGTTTAACATGGGTCCAAGACAAATATTAGAACTCAGTAACTGGCAAAACCTGATGGGTTAGACAATAAAGACAGACAGTAAACTCAACATGAGTTCGGGACAATGAACAAAACTGTGTAGCCAGCAAAACCTGATGGGCTGGCAAACCGAATCCTGAAGCAAAATATAACCGAGTTGAGGAAACTAATATTCCTTGATTTCCCTCATCCTCTGGAGTGTCCCCCAGGGACGTGGCCAGTAGCTCTGTGACACGTCTGCCAGCCACCGTCAGAGAGAGCTAATGCTCTTCACCGGCAGCCACTTTGCCAAGCCCTCACCTGAAACCCGAAACCAGAAAGAGGCACCTTTCTTACCCTGAGAGAAGTCCCTTGGGGTCTTTCGTTCGCTGCGCCGGATATCTCACCTGGGGCCTCCAGATGAAAAGGTGGGGCGAACATCGGAGGAAAAGACCACCAACAGGCTTTCTCATGCAACACCAAAGGGTTTATTGGGGGTATAGCGTGCTGGAGCTCAGGGCTCACTTCAGAGGAGCAAAGAACAAAGAGCCCTAAGAACCACTCGAGCGGAGTTTATATACATTCTTTAGAGAGGGTAGGGACTTTACACACATCATAGCCTCCTTTAGCAAATCATCATATTCCACGGGGAAATCAAATAACAACTCTAAAACATGATTAGCACATTCATTGGCGGGAACAGGTTGGGCAGGGGGTGATTGGTCAGCCCTAAGAAGGGGTATACATTTAAATTGATTGGTGGATGCACTGTGATGTATACGTGGTGAGCTGCATGGTTTCTGGGGAGGGCCTGTTAAGTAACTAGGTCCTCAGGGAAGATTTCAACACACATCTAATGTGCAAATCCGGGAATTGTCTTAACTGCCACAGGAATTTCAGGTGCTGAGTGCAGCTTGGAAACTTTACAAAACCTGGTTCTTTACATTTCAATTTCAATTTCTTTTATTCTTTCAGAACATTACAGAGGAAGGCGAGAGAGTTCATCGACAATTACTGCTATTTTGGCTATATTGGTTTTGGATGCACACATGGGATCTTTCTTTAGATCCATCTGGTGCTGATAATCTAAGCCATAGCCTCAAACATATCCATTTCCAAAGCAATTACTACTCTGAAGTCAGTTACAGAACTCAGTCTCTTAGGAGAATCACGCCAGTGTTAAAGCCCAGGTGAACACAGTCATCTCATCCAAAAGCCACACAAGTTACCACAATAAAAATCAAAACAATCCCACATGGCCCTCATCTACTTCCATATAGTCACTCATCATAACCTCTGGCTGGAGGTTTCCTTAAATGGCACAGCCCAATAGAGTGTCCATAATAAGCTCCCTTCCCCTCATTTGCCTAAATTCAGGGTGGCCTGGACACCCATCCTGTGAACCAGGATTGATCACATAGTTCTGCCATTAATACTGCTCTGTTTCTGCAATTTGAGGCCTACTGACTGTCAGGTATAGATTCCTTATGTGATTTGGAGTCATTATTAAACTCAAGCACCTTTGCAGGTATTGGAAGAACTCATTTGACCCAGAAAATCCCAATACTCCCTTGATGGTGGTCAAGAACCAAACAGAGGAAGGCAAGAGACTTCATCCACAATGACTTATTTTTTGCCATTTTGGTTTTGGATGCACACATTGGATCTTTCTTTAGATCCATCCGATGCTGATAATCTAAGCCACAGCCTCACACAGGGCCAAGAGGCTGATTCAGAGACATTCCTTTCCAAAGTAATTAAGCAAAGAGCCACAGGTGATGCCCATTCATTTCCATTTTAAAACTGTTTTCTTCAGGCTTCACAAAGGGTGGCCTGAGGCAAAGACCTTCCTGACATTCAGGGCAACAGAACAATAGGTAAGCAAAAGGGCCAAAGCAGGGTCTCTCCACTGAGACTTTCCTGGTCACACTGATATCTGAGTTTTCTGAGATGCTTGCCATTCCCTTCAGCTATGGATTACATGGCCATGTCACAGAGTTTGGAGGTGGTACATATTTTGGACACAAAACCATGAGCCTATTCTGGAGAGTGGCCAGAATTCAGGAAGAAAACAGGAACTTAGGAAGACAGTACATGTTGTCCATCGATAAGGCAACCTGCAATCCATTCCTAAAATGGGTAGGATGAATGCTGGGAAGCTTTCTACTAGACAGGACACATCCATTGATTCATTCTCTTTTCTAATGTCTACAACCACGGACACAGTGGGATACACAGACATAGAAACACTCGCCTTGTCAAAAGACTTTCTAGAAACATTCCACTCCAAACCAAGCAAGCTGCCTTCCCTACCTATTCTCAGAATATAAGACAAAACCACAAACTCACACCCACACTGAAAAAGGCACCTCCTTCCAAAAAGTAAGTCTGTGACTATCCAGAGTGTCCTCTGAATGGTGGGCTATACTATGTTCCCCAGAAATGGCCTGTCCTTTCTCAGATCTGGTCTCCTTGGCCAACTCTGTGAAATATCAGGAGCCCGTGGTGAGCCACTTCTTGCTTTCTCTGGAAAGGCCAGTCTTCAAACTTTCCTGGCATTTGGCCATCCTCACATCAGTAGGTACCAAGAAAGACTGACTCTGTCCTTGGTAAATTTAAACAAGTGATCCCACTGTACTGGGAATTGGACTGGTTCTGGATGCCTGACTTCCTGGATCCCAAGTTCACAGAGTTCCATCACCAAGGAAGTGAGGTGAGGTCACTTCCTTCAGGAACTGAATGAGGTGACTGCCTTAGCAACCACTTTTTCCGAACAGTTGCTTCCATACTTCCTCTGACACTTTCACAAGTTAGATAGGTATCTCAACCATAGGAACCCAGGAACAGCTCTCCACAAAGGCCTTGGTTGGTCCATCTTTTCTACATTAAGGAGAGAGGGTGAATGAGACACAACCCTTCATCCTTACCAGGTTGTTTTCCATGGAATATGACTTTTGCTCTCTCACGTCCTTCATAGTTGCCTACATGTTCTCCAGGGATCATTTCTGCATGGACCTTTGAGGTTTTCAGCAGGTGGAAGATCCACTACATTCCTGTATTGTAAGACCAACTCTGTCCCTGCTGTTCTGTAATGTTAGATTGAGGGAACAGTGTATGGTTAGGGTTAATAACATGTGTGATTTGGGTTAGGAATCATTCTGCTGGATGAATAATGGTATTGGGAACCTGCTATATGTATGAGAATATATAGGTGAAATATATGTATGAAAACAGAAATCTAGGTAAGATTTGAAGCCCAAAAGAGCATTGGGCCCTTGATTGGAATACTTAGCTTTGAATTAAGTTGTGCACAGATGTGTCAGATTAATCAATATACAATGGCATAGGACCTTGTACCTTCGATGATTGAATGTCGAAGAGAACATCCAGTCAAAAAGGGATAGTCGGAAGTGAAAGGTTAATAAAATAGGTATTTGTCACTTCCTGGGAAGAATTTTGTGTTTATTCCGAGCATAATGTAGTTGTAAAAAAAAATGATTAAATTAAAAAGACACCTTGAAGAGCGTCAATGAGAGAGTGAGAGGACCAAAAAAAGTGGTTTGAGACTTGGTTCACCTAGTACCCCTGTTTGACTACTTTTTTATCAACCCTGGCCTGTCCGATAATAATCTCCATATTATTGCTAACTATAAAACCCTGTTTGCTCAACCGTGTAATTTCTTTTCTCTAAGCTCAAATTGGACAATTTAAACTTATGGTAATACCCCACTAGCAGACATAGAATGTGACACCCCCCAATGATCACTTTTATGATTAAAAGTAGCTAGAAGAAGAAGTGGGGAATGAAAGATTAATAAAATATGTACTTGTCACTTTTTTTTTCTGTATGCTTAACAAAACACTGTTGAAATCTTGAGAACTGTTTGCTAATCTTGTTCCCAGAATGTCCTGTCCCCAAATGCCAAACTGCAGAATGTACTCCCTCACCCGGTTGAATGCAAACCGCCCACTCTCCCTCACCCATCAATAAACTTCGCTCCCTGCCCTCCCCAAAGAAAGTATATAAGCTCTGCTTAAGCTCTTCTCAGGGCTCTCTGCTCTATTCAAGTGAGCTCGGACCCCCTGCATGCTGACCCCCTATAAACCCTTTGCTGTTGCATGAGATAGTCTTTTGGTGGTCTCTTCCTCCGAAGCTCGCCCAATGTTTACTTTAATGATTGGGTGTAGAAAAGAACATTCAGTCAAAAAGGGATAGTAGGTAGGATTAGGAAGATAGTTGTTAGGTTTAGGAAGAAGAGTGAGTATAGGTTTTGGAGAAAAAATATTCTTTATCAATAGGGTTTTGTTTACAGTGTGAATGTAAATGTTAGCCCATGTGAAGAGTCAGTCAAAATAGTGAACCGGAGAAAATATGTAGGAAAACAGATATCAATAGAGATATTACGAAATAAGGCAAAGTATAAAGTGGGTGATAGGATTAGACATTTTCAATAGGCTTGAATTTGAATATATGATCTTAGGAGAAACCAATATGTAGTCACTAATTGGATTGATATTTGAGAGCATTAGGCAACCTGGACATGGCTGTGTTTAGTAATCCATGTTCATTTTCAATTTAGGCTTTGGTACAATAATAAGTGTGAACCTTGCATTTTGTGTCCAGAATATTACTGTGATAAAATGTATATGTAGATCAGGTGACATGAGTAATTTTTCCATCATTTCTGGGAGCAATATTTTGAAGATTAATAAGTTAGTATTGGGGGTACAAAGGCGTGTACCTTGTGTCTATGAATATAGAGCTAATGCATGAATAGACCATACTGTTAATAAATAATATAACTGGTTCCACTTTATATAATGCATTGGATTCATATCTTAAAATATATAAGAAATCTTATATTGATATACATACATTCATTCCAACTAGTTATACATCTAATGGTAAAATTAAGGTTATGGTTTATCATGAAAAGTGTGTGAGTTTTGCTTCAAAAGTGATTATGGAAATCAAAAATAATGTGTTTGGAAAGAAGTCTCATGAAAAGACCAGTCAAGAACCATGAAAAAATACATGTGTTCTGAAGCAGGAAGTGATTGAAAGTGAAACAAATGCCTCTAAATTAGCGAACTTGTGGATGAAATATATATCCTATTATGTGCATAAACTGAAGAAATAGTAATGTACCAGTTTTGAATAAAAATGAACGTCAAAATACACATCATGTCCCATAGGAATCAATTTGCATTGATGTTAACCTGGGTCAGTTACTGTATTAATTTTAGGATTTGTAGGCACCATTCACTAAAGATAGTTTTCAGTACTAGGAAACAAATACGTATTTCAGGTGGATGAATATTTCTGACGATAATCTTGTGAAAAGTTGATTATAAATTCAGATATATGAATATGAATGAATTTAGGAAATGTATAATAAGACACATGTATTTCATATTTTGAAAAATCTGGAAAGTTTGTATATATATATATATATATATATATATATATATATATATATATATATATATATATATACACACACACACACATGCACACAGACATTAAAAAGTAGCAATATATATGCCAATTGAAATTCACCATGAAAAATATATCATCCACAGTTTCAAAAATATTCATTTTACTGAACATGGATTTATGTATAATGTTGTTAAACTAGGAAGCTCACAGAGAGTTCGAATTTTAACTTCCAACAGCATTTAGGAGAAGTGATCTCTTCTCACAATGTGTATCTGCCAAGTAAACCACTTCACAAGAATGTACGTGTTGTACCTTGTAGGATTCTATATGTGCATATAAAAATACATGTGCAAATAGGCTACAGAGAAAGGGAGACAGGAATTCACATATTTGTTAACTTTAAAAACACATGGAGAACAATTTCAACAAAAGTTGACTAGATTTATAACTCCTACACTACATAATGCAAAAGGCAAATTCAACTATACACCATGCCTCCTCTGAACTGCTTGTATTTCTATTCTGTTTGGATTATTATTCTCCATCATATTAGGATAAGTAGTCAGAGTCTAGTAGGCTATGGGTTAGTGTCAGGGATTCAGTATTTCGAATGGAAAATTGGAAAAGGTATCCAATGTGTATGTAATTATGTGCTATGAAAAATCTTCCCACTCTTATCCAGAACAATGCCTTGACATTACCTTTGCCCCAAGTAAGACACAATTACAGGAGAAGAGTTCTAAAATCTGTATATATATATATATATATATATATATATATATATATATGGAATGCAATATGCTCAGTTGTTCACAAACTTGGAGGTGGTAGATTAGTTTACAAAAGTAACGAACAGGGTAAACCCTCCACAAAAATGGAGCTTTGCTGGCCTAAAGACTTCTTGAGAAACTGCCTCTGAGGTTGGGAACTTGAAATATATGTTGTTGTCAGGAGCTTAATCTTCATTTGTGGTGAGACAATTAAAGCTGGATCTGCATCTATGTGACCTGAAGGATCTTGTTTCTTATTTTCCAATGAACATGAGACAGCAGTGCTGAATTCTCTCTTTGTAGGTAAACTGTGGCCACTGGGGGCTATGTGTCTCCCTGTGAGGACTCTGAAACCATTTGGTCATCCTCCAATTTTAGTGGTGTTTCTTGCTGCTGCACTGGGAGTTTGGTATTTGCTTCGTGAAATACAAAGATTTCAACTGGGACACAGTGCTAGAGGGAGTTCTGTCATGTGTGGTGTGTCAGGGTCTGCAAGAGAATGCACCAACCAGGCCTCTATCCCACATAGCTTGCCCCCTTGACCATAGCAACCTGATTCTGAAAATTGCCCTGAAAACTCTCCATATAACAAGATGCATTTACATATAAGGGTTTGCTGGCTACACTATATCAGTCACAAGCTATTTGGAAGCCAATGGCAGGTCCACATGACTAGACCACAGATGTTTTATCACACACCTGCACACCACTACTCTAGGCCCACTACTCAGGAGGCTCCAACTTACTGGCATCACTGTTCTTCAACATTTTCATGAAACCCAGTCAATCAAGGCACTGTATTGTATACTCATGATCAGCAACTGGACATCCAAAGTTTCTCCAGTGCCACCTGGTCATGGGAATTTCAAAAATTTGATGGTATTCATCTAGCCATTTTTCAAGGATGAAGTTGGAGGCACTGTGGGTTTCAATTCATTCAGGAACCACTAAATGGTGAGGAAGTTCATTTCAATGAATTCTCTGGACAACACTCACAGGAAAGGCTTCCCAAAGAGTGGCCAAAAGGTCACATGAAGCCAGGCCCATTGAACTGTACAATGTGAGGTCCATGTGTGTTTTGACTCTCAACTATGGCTGCCATGTTTTTCATAATAAAATCATGTGATATCCTGGCTGAGATTCCCAGTGCTCTGTGGAAAACCAACCTGGGACTAGATTTCAGATTCCAAGCGTGAATCTCATGCGTGGCCTCCTAAAATCCCAATTCAATTCATGGCAATACTACTCTGAGGTCAGTTCCAGAACTCAGTCTATAAGGGGAATCACCCAAGAGTGAAGCCCTGGTGGACCGAGTCATCTCTTCCAACTGCCACAAAAATGACCACAATTATAACCAAAACACTCCCACATGGCCCTCATTTTCTTCCATATAGACATTCATCATAACTTCTGGCAAGAGGTTTCCATATGTGGCGCAGCTCAAGACAGTGTCCAATATAAGCTTCCTTGTCCCTCATTTGCCTAAAGTAAGTGTGGCCTGGACACTCTTCCTGTCAACCAGGAGTGATCAAATAGGCCTGCCATTAATACTGCTCTGCTTCTACTATTTGAGGCCTACTGACTGTCAGGTATAGATTCTTTATGTGGTTTGTAGTCATGAGAAAACACTAGCACATCTGCAGGGCTTTGAAGAACTCATTTTACCCAAGGGTCCATAATCACACTTGATGGAGGTCAGGAACCTAACAGAGGAAGGTGAGAGACTTCATCCACAATGACTGATCTTTTTGAATTTTGGTTATGGATGCACACATGGGATCTTTCTTTAGATCCATCAGGTGCTGACAATCTAAGCCCCAGCTTCACCGAGAGCCAAGAGGCTGATTCAGACACATCCATTTCCAAAAAAATTAAGCAAAGAGCCACAGGTGATGCCCACTCATTTCCATTTGAATACTGTTTTCTTCAGGCTTCACAAAAAGGTGGCCTAAGCCAATGACTTTCCTTACATTTAGGGCAACAGAAAAATAGGTAAGCAAATGACCCAAAGCAGGGTTTCTCCACTGAGACTTTCCTGGTCACAATGATATCTGAGTTTTCTGACATGCTCCCCTTCCCTTCAGCTCTCCAGTACATGGCCATGTGACAGAGCTTGGAGGTGCCACATAGCTTGGACACAAAACTGTGAGCCTATTCTGGAGAGTGTCCAGAATTCAGGAAGAAAACAGGAACTTAGAAAGATAGTAGGTTTTGCCCATTGATAAGGCTAGCCGCAATCCATTCATAAATTGGCAGTATGAATGCTGGGAAGCTTTCTACTAGACAGAATACATCCATGATGCATTCTTTTTCTAATACCAAGACCACAAACAGAGTGGGATACACAGTAATAGAAACACTCACCTTGTCAGAGGACATACTAGATAAAGTCCTCTCCAAACCAAACAAGTCGCCTTTCCTACATATTCTCAAACTCACACCCACACTCAAAAAGGCAGCACCTTCCCCAAAGTAGGTCTGTGACTATCCAGAGTGTCCTATGATGGGTGGGATATACTATATTTCCACGAAATGCACTGTGCTGTCTCAGTTCTGGTCTCCTTGGCCAACTCTGTGAAGTTGTCAGAAGTCACTGGTGATCCACTACCTGCTTTCTCAGGAAAGGCCCCTCTTCTTAGCTTTCCTGGCATTTGGCCATCCTCACATAACTAGGAAGCAAGAAAGACTGACACTGTCCTTGGTTTACCCAAACAAGTGAGACCACTGGAACTGGGACTGGAACTGGCTGTGGTCTCCTGGCTTCATGAATCCCAAGTTTAGAGAGTTCCATTACCAAGGAAGTTATGTGAGGTAACTTCCTTCAGGAAGTGAATGAAGTCACTGCCTTGGCAAACACTTTGTCCTAACAGTTGCTTCCAAGGGTCCCATGAGATGGAGGGTGCACCTACTTCCTGTGACATTTTCACAAGTTAGAATGATATATCAACCATAGGCACCTGGGAACAGCTCTCCACACAGGCTTGGTTTTGTCCATCTTCTCTACATTAAGAAGAGAGAGGCTGATTCACACACATCCCTTCACCCTGACCAGGTTGTTTACGATGGAAGTTGATTTTTCCTCCCTCAGGTCCTTCATTGCTGCCTACATCTTCTCCATGGATTATTTCTGTATTGACCTTTGAGGTTCTCAGCAGGTGGAAGATCCCCTACACTCCTGATTGTAAGACCAACTCTGTCCCTGCTTTTCTGTAAAGTTAGATTGAGGGAACAGTGTATGGTTAGGGTAATAACAGGTTTGATTTGGGTTAGGAATCATTCTGCATGATGAATAATGGCAATGGGAACCTGTGATATTTACAAGAATATATAGGTGAAATATAAGTATGAATACAGAAGTCTAGGTAAGATTTGAAGCCCAGAAGAGCATTGGGTCCATGATTGGGATACTTAGCTTTGAAATACCTTCTGCACAGATGTCTCAGATAAATCGATTAAAAATGGCATAGGACTTTGTAAATTGGATGATCAAATGTAGAAGAAAACATCCACTTAAAAAGGGTAGTTGGTAGGATTGGAAAGATAGTCAGTAGGTTTAGGAAGAAGAGTGAGTATAGGATTTGCTCCAAAAGTTCTTTAGCAATAGGGTTTCTGGTAGAGAATGAATGTAAATGTCAGCACATGTGATGAGTCAGTTACAATGATTAACTGGGGAAAATATATAGGGAAGCAGATATCAATAGAGACAGAAAGAAATCAAGAAAAGTATAAATTGAGTGATAGGATTAGACATTTTCAGCATGGTAGATGTTGAATATACAATCTTAGAAAGAAACAAATATTTAAAAACAATAGGATTGACATTTGAGAGCATTAGGCAATCTGGACTTGGATGTTTTTAGTAATCCATGCTCACTTTCCATTTAGGCTTTGGTACAATCATAAGTGTGAACTTTGCATTTTGTGTCCAGAATATTACTGTGATAAAGTGTATATGTAGATCAGGTGACATGAGTATTTCTTCCACCAATTATGTGGTCAATATTTTGAAGATGTATAAATTAGTATTGGGTGTACAAATAGGTCTACACTGTGTCTACAAATATTGATAAAATGAATGAATAGACAATACTGTGAATAAATAATATAACTGGTTCCAACTTTAAATTATGGATTGAATTGATATCTTAAAATATAGAGGAAATCTTATATTGATATACATACATTCATTACAACCATTTATAGATCTAATGGTAATATTAGGGTTATGATTTGTCATGAAGAGTGTGTGAGGTTTGCTTCAACATGATTATTGAAATCTAAAATGAAAAGTATTCTCATGAAAAGACCAGTCAAAAAACATGGAGGAATATATGTGTACTGAAGCAGGAAGTGATAGAAAGTGAAACAAATGCCTATAAATTTGCAAACTTGTGAATGAAATATTTATCCTATGATGTGCATAAACTGAAGAAATAGTCATGTAACATTGTTGAATAAAAATGAACGTCATAATACACATCATGTACCATAGTAATCTACTTGCATTGATGTTAAAGTGGGTCAGTTACTGTAGAAAAATTAGGACTTCTATGCACCATTCACTGAATTTAGATTTCAGTACTAGGAAACAATATGTATTTGAGGTGGATGAATATTTCTGAGAATAATTTTGTGAACATTTGATTATAAATCCACATACATGAATATGAATGCATTTAGGGATTGTATAATAAGACACATATATTTTATATTCTGAAAAATCTGGAGAGTGTGTGTGTATACACACACACACACACACACACGCACACGCACAGACATTAAAAGGTAGCAATATATATGCGAATCGAAATTTATCATGAAATATATATCATTCACAGATCCAAAAATATTCATTTTACTGAACATGGATTTATGTATTATCTTGTTCAACTAGGAAGCTCACCCATAGTTTTAATTTTCAGTTCCAACAACGTTCAGGAGGAGTGATCTCTTTTGACAATTTGTATCTGCCAAGTCTGCCACCTCACAAAAGTGTACATGTGTTACCAGGTAGGATTCTATATGTGCATACAAAAATACATGTGCTGAATAGGATACAGATAAAGGGCGACAGGAATTCACGTATTTGTTATCTTTAAAACACACGGAGAACTACTTCAATTTAATATTGACTTGATTTATAACACCTACCCTTTATCATACAAAAGGTAAGTCCATCTATACACCATGCCTCCTCTGAACTGCTTGTATTTCTATTCTGTTTTGGTTATTTTGCTCCATCAATTTAGGATTCCCACAGTCTGGCTGGGCACAATTCAGGAGCCACTTGTCAAAAGCTAACTTTATTTTTAGAACCACACACGCCAAAAAATAGCTCCTCCGGAAAAACACTCAGAGCACAACTGCCACCACCAGCTTCCCACAAGCTCTCAACCTCCTCACTCCTCCTGCTCTTGAGGTCGATTGGCTGGGTTGTTTGAGCAGAGCCAAAAAAGTCCCCCAAGAAGCAGCTCCATAATTTGAAAGGGTGGGGAAACAGCCCAATGGGCATCACCGCAGAGGAGCCAATCAGCTAGATGTTGCTGGGGCCGCTGTGAGCCAACCATCAGCTGGCAGTCTGAAAGTTTGCTTTGGCCCCTTGGACTGTGGCTCTCAACATCTAACCCTCTCTGTTTAAACAACAAGCATGTGGCTTAGGGACCGTGCCTGCCTTAGGTTGTCCAATAGTACATATGGTCCTTACCCATTATCGAATGAGCTGACCTCAAGGTGTCAGCCTCCTGTCTTAGATTGGTACCATTGTAATTGGATCTTACCCATCACTGACTACAGGTCCAGTATACATCCACACCTGTGGAGAGGTCTTTGTACCAGGGGCGGGTGAGGTTCGTTGCCTCATCTCTGTTGGCACCCAAATTTCAGCTGAACGACCATGACAAGCAGAAGGGAGGAAGATACACGAAGGCAATTGATGGCTCTTTTTGAAAAAATTGTACCAACGATGACATCATCAGAGAAATACCCCAACACTACCACAAGTCGCTGCACCAACAGATAGTTCACAATGCATGCAGGTGTGTTCACAATGCATACAAGTGATACATAGTCCAGGCAAGTTCTGCAAGCAGTTCAGTGATGGCTATTGCAGAAGCTGTAGATTGGTTTTATCTTTGTCTTCACATGCACTGGGATGAAGTTAGAAATTCTGGCAACAATGCCTAAAGAAAGAATTATGTAACATTCCAAAAGGCACTAAAAGAAAACAATTTTCTTAACAATTTACATTGTCTCGAAGAGAATTATTAAATATAATGCAAAGAAAAGGTGGATCCAACATGGCGGCGGGCAGAGAGGCTGCGCTTTTAATGCACTCACAGTGATGGGGTCATAAAGTCGCAAGGATAACTCTTGGATTCTACCAACGGAGATTCTCCTAGCAAAATTCCACTGAAGGGAGACCGCCCGGGAGCTACTAGAATTTTTTTGAAGCGTCTGTGTGACCCGGACGAGCGGGACCCTGCCACTAGACGCGGAGTTCGAGATTCACCAGCCACAGTCCGCGCACCGTGGGCACAGCTGCAGATCCATCCACCCGCCCGCAGCCAAAGTGACTGGGTTCTGCTAGACGCTGAGACACAGCTTGGCAGGAAGAAGTCTTTAGCCAAGCCTCCACGCGCCAGGAGCTGAGGCGAACCGGGCCGGGCCAGTCCCACCCCTCCCCTCGGTCAATCCGGCAAGAAGCCTGGGGCCCGCCATAGCAGAGAGTTGACGTCATCGGAGTTCGGCTGGCGAAATTCCTTCCCAGCAGAATCCACTTTAGCAGGTGCGTGACTCCCCATACTGATACAAGCAGCCAGGAAACTTCATTGACTTCTCAGGGGTCATGTCCGTAGGGAAGCAGAGGGGAGCCCAGACCCCAAGGCCCCCATATCACCAGCGGTGACCCCTAAGGTCTTAGCCGCCAGTTTACCACAGCACTGGGGCTTAAAAGGGACACTCGGTGGGGCTGCAAGTGTAACTAGATCGCTGGAGAATCACTTCTGGGAAACAGGACCTGGCTGGCAGGCTGACAGGAGGAAGGGGGTTAAGAGCTGGAGAAGTGAAATGGCTCTGGAATGACAAGTCTGAGAAACCCCCAGAAGACGCCGTGCAGGGATAGCTCTCGGCAGGTAGAGAGCAGACACTCCGCTTGGAAGGCACAGCTCTGCCTACTGGAAGAGAAGAAGGTGGATCTCTAAGACTTTAATTTTTTTTTTGTTGTTGTTGTTGTTGCTGTTGTTGATAATTTTTTCTCTCCTTCTTCTCTCCCTGTTCCTTTCCCCCCTTTTCCTTCTCTCTTTCTATCCCATTTCAAGTTTTATTGTTCTTTTCATTCCCCTCTAATCTATCTCTCCCTCTATCATTTTTTCTTTTTAAGAGCACCTTCATTCTCCTACCGCCCAACTCTCATCCCAAGCATTACATCTTCCATTGTGTGTAATTGTCTAAATGCAAATAGGTGAATGTCTCGAGGCTGTCTATAAGACTCCTAAATACCTAGCTACTACCAACACCCTGATCCAATTGCCTGGTAGTATCCACCTTCAGTGGAGCAATCTTCTAAAGTAGCCAAGTCATACTAACCATTGTACCACCAGAGCACCCAACCTAAACATATAGTCCTAAGAACAAACAGCAAATCATTATATGCATACAGAACCTAGAAGCCTTATATGAATTGAATGAATCAGCTTTAAAGTACAACAAAGCCCAAAATTTCTAGGCATAATCTCCCACCACAAAAGAGAGACAACAGAGATATACAAAGCCAAAACAAATGTATAGGAGAAAGCAGTTACAAAGCAGTCAAACAGAGCTGGAAAGCAACGTGAACAATATGAAAAAACAAGGGAAAAAAGGGTTACGAACAATGCAGTACAATCTAAATATACAGGAGGACCTAGAAGAATCAGAAATATGGACAGGGAAAGAAATCAAGGCATTCCTAATTCAGATGGAACGGAATATTAGAGAAGACATGAGACAGCAAATCCAAGCATTGAAAGTATATTTTGAAGAGGAACTAACCACACAAATTAAATCCACAAAGAATGAGCTTTATCAGGAGATAGAGGTGTTAAAAATAATCAAGTTGTAATCATAGAAATGCAAGAAACCGTAAATCAGATTAAAAGTGCTAATGAGAATATTACAAACAGACTAGATCAAGTAGAAGTCAGAACATCAGATAATGAAGACAAAGTATATCAACTTGAAAAGAATATAGTCAACACAGAAAAGATGCTGAAATCAAACATATAACACAAAACACAAGTGTGCACACATAATATAATACATACAACACATGACATAATATTAAAGGCCTTATGACTTTTTACAGGTGAAATCTCCATTGCAATGTCTAAAAACTCTATTGTCCAAAAATAGAACTGATCAGCAAAACATTAACCTAGGTCTGTATGAGCTAAAAAAAAAACAAAATAAAACTTCATGATATGAGAAAGGGCAATAATAAAATAGATGTTGAAAAAAACATTCTGGTTCTGTCACAGATGTAAGAACAGCCAAACTGGAGTTCTGGATATCAGCTCTTATTGATTTGAGCCAAATCATCTTATTTTTGGTCTGTAGAAATCTCTTTAGCTAATCTCTCTGGAATCCAAATTGGCTACTCTTCTCCCTGTAGAAACACAAAAACAGACCCCGGACTCCAGACAATTACTGGGTCAGGACCTTTCCATTGTTCTGTTAGAATATCCTTCCAAAGTACCTTGGGCTTATGTACATTATTTGGACATATATGCCTTTCTGCAGCACTAAGCCCTGATGAACCCAAATTTAAAAAGTTTAGAGTAAAAGGGTTATTTTAAGTTTATCTTTGGGGAATATATACCCCTTCCCAATTCCTTCTTTTTGCTTTAATATGTATGTTTTAATAGTTTGATGTGATCTTTCAACTATGCCTTGTCCCTGTGGATTGTATGGGATTCCTGTTATATGAGTAATGCCAAATGATGAGCAAAATTGTTTAAAAGAGGTAGAAATATAACCAGGGGCATTATCTGTTTTTAACTCTTTTGGAACGCCCACAGTGGCAAAATTTTGTAAGCAATGAGCTATAACATCTTTAGTTTTTTTCTCCAGCAAGAAGGGAGACCATCAAAAATCCAGAAGAAGTATCAACTGTAACATGCAAATATTTTAATTTTCCAAATTCTTTCAAGTTTGTGACGTTCATCTGCCAAATATGGTTAGGTATCAATCCTCTAGGATTGACTCCAAGATTAACTTGTGGTAAAAAGGTCACACAATTTTGACATTGTTTTATTATTTGTCTAGCTTGTTCCTTTGTTATTTTGAAATGCTTTTGTAAAGTATTAGCATTGACATGGAACTTTTTATAAAAATTTATAGCTTCTTCTAGTGTAGAGAAAATATGTATGTATGTCATGTGTTGTTTTATCTACTAAATAATTGCCCAAACTAAGGGCTCCAGGCATTCCTGTATGTGTCCTGAAATGTCCTATAAAGAACGGATCTTTCCTGTCCCAGATTAGACTTTGTATAGTGGAAAGCAAAGAGAAAAGAGTAGAGGAAGGGGAAATCCTTCCACCATCTTCAAGTGATACTATAGCAATAACTATATACTGATTATCGGAAAATAAATTAATTACAGATGCTTTAAGCATCACAAAAGCTTGTTATACTGCATTAAGCTCTACATTTTGAGCTAATTGTTTTCGTACTAAAAATGTAAAAGTTTGATCAGGTGTAACTATTACTGCTGTACCATTATTTGACCCATCAGTGAATATATTTGTAGCATTTATAATAGGTGTTTTTCTTCTCATTTTTGGAAAAATTACATGATGTGATGACCAAAAAGACAATAAAGGATTAGATGGTAAGTGGTTATCAAATGAAACATTAGATTTGCACATGATTATTGCCCAAGTATTTAACTAATTATCTAACTCATCAATTTGATTCATAGTATATGGAGTAATAATTTTATTGGAAGACATTCCAATCAGTCCCTTTGCTGCTTTTATTCCTTTGAGTATTAATTGTCCTAAAGCCTCAGTATACCTAGTAAGAATAGTGTTAGGAGAACAAGAAAAATGTATTCATAATAATGGACCTTCTTGCCAAAAATACTTCTGTAGGAATATTTTTTTGGTGGTAGTACGATAAATAATAAAGGCATTCTTAAATCAATTTTATCCAAATGAATATTTTCCATACATTTTTCAATGATTTTTAATGCCTTTCTTGCTTCAGGTGTTAACATTCGGGGTGCATTTGGATCTGATAGACCTTTTAGGATATCAAATAAAGGTTCAAACTCTCCTGTTTTATACCTAGATAAGGCCTTATCCAATTTATGTCTCCTAATAACTTTTGAAAGTCATTAAGTGATTTGAGTTGATCTATTCGTATTTGAATTTTTGGTGGATGGACCATGATTGAGGATAAAAGAACTTCTAAATAATTAATTGAAAAATTTAATTGTACTTTATCTATTGCTATCTCTAGTTTATAATTTTTTAATAAGTTTGTAAGTGTGGCATAACATTCTAGCAATGCGTTTTTAGCTTTCTGTGCTAATAATACACCATCCATATAGTGAAATATTTGTAGTTCAGGATTTTGATTTCTAAGTGACTGGATTAATTTGTTAACATAAATTTGACACATAGTTGGACTGTTAGCCATCCCTTGAGGGAGTACTTTCCATTTGGATCTCTGATCAGGACCTTCATGATTCAGTGCAGGGATAGTAAATGCAAACCATGGACTATCCTCAGGATGAATTGCAATTGAATTAAAACAATCTTTAATATCTATAATTAAAACATACCAGGTTTTTGGCAAAGCAGAACATTGAGGAATTCCCAAATGAGCAGGTCGCATAATAACCGTCTCATTATTAATGGCTCTTAAATCTTGCAATAATCTCCATTTACCAGATTTCTTTTTGATGACAAAAATGGGAGTATTATGGGGAGATACAGACGGTTGTATATGTCCTTCCGCTAATTGTTGTTTTACCAGGTCATGGGTTGCTTGTACCTTTTCTTTAGTCAGGGGCCACTGAGGAACCCATACTGGTATTTCTGATTTCCAAGTAGTTTTTATTGTCTTAGTGGCCCTTTCTTAAAATCCAACCCATGTCTGTCTATTCTTTGATCTATTTGTATTGGGGCTGCTATACCTTGTTCTTGTTTTTCTAATCTTTTTCCTTTCCTAAAACCTTGTCTAACCATAATTGTGGGTACATTTTGATTGATGTTATTTGTTAATGTCAAACCTAATCGATCTAGGACATCTCATCCCCATAAATTTATGGGAAGATGATCCATACATATGGCTGTTTAGTTCCTTCACATCCTTCAGGATCCTTCCAATCTAATACCATTGCTCTTCTATGGGGATTAGTCACCAATCCTAGGCCTTGAAGCATTTGAGTGTATTGTTGTAATGGCCAATGTTTTGACGAGAGATGATGCTAAGTTCTTGATGAGAGATGATGCTAAGTTCTGCATCTGTATCCAATAGCCCATTAAATTCATGTCCTTGAATATTTAGTTTTAGCATGGGGCGAGAATCTAAATTTAAAGAAGCATAGCCCAATCTACACGTGTGGAGCCTAATCTCTTGGAACCTCTTTCTACAGCATGACTGAAAAATTTATCATGTAGGCTTGGTATTATTAGTAACTGTGCTATTCTGTCTCTTGGTGAAATTACAGATATACCCTTTGGAGAACTGGCTATAATTTTTAATTCACCTTCTATGGTCTACAAGCACGGACACAGAGAGATACACAGACATAGAAACAGTTGCCTTGCCAAAGGACTTACTAGACACAGTTCACCCCAAACCAAACATTCTGCTTTTCCTACCTATTGTCAGAACATGATACAAAACCACAAACTCACACCCATACCCACAAGTCACCTCCTTCCCCAAAGTAAGTCTGTGACTATCCAGAGTTTCCTCTGACTGGTGCGCCATAATATTTTCCCACGAAATGGCCGGTACTGTCTCAGATCTGGTCTCCTTGGCCAACTCTGTGAAGTTTTCAGGAGCCAGCTATTTCCTGCTTTCTCAGGAAAGGCTCCACTTCAGAGCTCTCCTGGCATTTGGCCATCCTCACATCAGTATGTACCAAGAAAGACTGACACTGTCCTTAGTAAATCCAAACAATGAGCCCACTGGGACTGAGACTGGGACTGGCTCTGTGTCCCGGGCTTCCAGTTCAGAGAGTTCCATCACCAAGTAAGTGAGGTAGGTCACTGCTGGCTTGTGGGAAGCCGGTGATGGCAGTTGGGTTCTGAAGGTTTTCCTCAGGAGCTGTTTTGTTTGGCATGTGTGGTTCTTAAAATAAAGTTCGTTTCTTTTGTCAAGTCGCTCCTGAATTTTACCCAGCCAGACTGTGGCATTTGGAGGGCCGCAAGGGGAATGAGTGAGGGTAAGTGATAAGGTAAACTGCTCACCTCTGAAGGCAGGGCGAGAGGATGGGAAGCCATTTTAAAATTCCTCTTTTGTTTTGCTTCACTTTTGTTTTAAGTTGCCTGTCCCTGGAGATGGGTAAGATGGAAGAATAACCACTCAGATCTTAGGAACTGATTGAGAGAAAAAAGAGATGGACATTTCAGGAGGATAGAAAAGCTATTATAATGATTTTCTGTTGTTCCACTTTTGTTTCATTCTGGTTCAGGTTTGTTTGGCGATATCTTCTTGGGTTGTATTATAGTTATAGTAGAAATATTCAAGTAAAAGAGAAGGTCTCTCAAGATAGTCAGACAGAGATAAAAATTCAATTAAAAGAGAAGGTCTCTCTAGCTAGTTAGACAGAGGAAAAAAACAGGTGATTGATCCTGATAATGTGTCTGAATCAGCCTCTTGGACCTGTGTGAGGCTGTGGCTTAGATTCTCATCACCTGATGGATCATTCCGTGTGTGAATCCATACCCAAAATGGCCAAATGAGCAGTCCCTGTGGATGAAGTCTCTTGCCTTCCTCTGTAAGGCTACTGACCTCCATCAAGTGAGAATACGCATCCTTTGTGTCAAATGAGTTCTTCAAAACCCTGGAGAGTCTAGCACATAGGTTGTTTGGTTTTCTCATGACTCCAATTCACATAAAAATATCTATATCTGACAGTCAGTAGGCCTCAAATTGGAGAAGCAGAGGTGTATTAAGGGCAGGCCTATTTGATCACACCTGGTTCACAGGAAGGGTGTCCAGGCCACCATGACTTTAGGCAATGAGGGACAAGAGAGCTTATTTTGGACACTGTCTTGGACTTCGCCACTCATGTAAACCTCCAGACAGAACTTAGTATGAGAGTGTATATATGGAAGAAGATGAGGACCATGTGGGAGTGTTTTGGTTTTAATTGTGGTCATTTGTGTGGTAGTTGGAAGATATGACTGGGTACACCTGGGCTGAACTCTGGTGTGATTCCCCTTAAAGACTGAGTTCTGGAACTGACTTAGAGAAGTGTTATCATGAAATATGTTGGGATTTCAGTTGGTCACGCATGAGAGTCGCCCTTGGAAACCGAGATCTAGGCCCAGGTTTGCTTTCCACAGAGCACTGGGAATCTCAGCCAGGATATCACATGGTTTTATTCTGAAAGACATGGCAGCCATATTTGAGAGTCAAAACACAAATGGACCTCACATTGTAGACAGCAATAGCCCTGGCTTCCTGTGAAATTTTGGCCACTCTTTGGAAGCCTTGCCTGTGAGATTTCTCCAGAGCTTTCATTGAAATGAGCTTCCTCACCATTTAATTGTTCCTGAATGAAGTTAAACACACAGTGCCTCCAACATCATTCTTGAAAAATGGCTAGATAAATACCATGAAATTTTTGAAATTCCCATGACCATGAAAATGGTGTAGAACAGAGATGCCAGTAAGCTGGAGCCTGATGTGAAGTGGGCCTAGAAAAGTCGTGTGCAGGTGTGTGATAAAATATCTGTGGTGGGGCCATGTGGATCTGCCATTGGCTTCCAAATGGCTTGTGACTGACATGGTGCACCCAGCAGACCCTTCTATGTAAAGGCATCTTGTTATATGGAGAGTTTTCAGGGCAATGTTCAGAATCAGATTGGTATGGTCAAGGATGGGATTGAAGCCTGGTTGGTGCATTATCCTGCAGACCCTGACACACCACACGTGACAGAACTCCCTTTAGCACTGTGTCCCAGCTGAACTCCTTGTATTTTGTGAAGCAAATACCAAAATCACATTGCAGCAGCAAGAAACACATCGACAAGTGGAGGATTGCCGGATGGCTTTACAGTCCACACGGAAAGATTTTCCCCCCAGTGGCCACAGTTTACCTACAAAGAGAGAATTCAGCACTGCTGCCTCATGTTCATTAGAAAATAAGAAACCATGTCCTCCAGGTCACTTAGATACATACCTAGCTTTGATGGTCTTTCTACAAAAAAAGCTAAAACTCCTGACAACAACAAATATTTCAAGTGCCCAAACTCAGAGGCAGTTTCACCAGAAGTCTTTAGTCCAGCAGAGCTCCATTTTTGTGGAGTATTTACCTGTCCCTTACTTTTGGAAACTCCTCTGCCACCTTCAAGGTTGTGAACTCTTGAGCATATTACATTCCAGATATGTATTCACAGATTTTCTAACTCTTCCACTCTAATTGTGTTTTACTTGGGGTGAAGGTAAAGTCAAGGCATTGTTCTGGATTAGAGTGCGAAGATTTTTGTGAAGCACATATTTACATACACATTGCATTCATTTTCCTATTTTCCATTCAAAATGCTGAATGCCTGACACTAACCCATACCCTACTAGACTCTGACTACTAATTCTAATATGATGGAGAAAAATAACCCAAACCGAATAGAAATACAAGCAGTTTAGACGAGGCATAGTGTATTGCTGGACTTGCCTTTTGCATTATACAGGGTAGGACTTATAAATCTAGTCAATATTTTGTTGAAATAGTTCTCCATGTGTTTTTAAAGTTAACAAATAGATGAATTCCTTTCTGCATTTCTCTGTAGCCAATTCAGCACATGTAATTTCATATGCACATATTGAATCGTACCTGTTATCACATATACATTCTTGTGAGGTGGCTGACTTTGCAGATACAAATTGGGAGAAGAGATCACTCCACCTAAACACAGTTGGAACTGAAAATTCAACCTATGGGTGAGCTTCATAGATGAACAACATGATAAATAAAATCATGTTCAGTATAATGAATATTTTTGGATCAGTGGATGATATACATTTCATGATGAATTTCGATTTCCATATATATTGCTACTTTTTAATGTCTGTGTGTGTGTGTGTGTGTGTGTGTGTGTGTGTATACACTCTCCAAGTTTTTCATAATATTAAATATATGGGTCTTAATGTACACTCCCTAAATTCATTCGTATTCATGTATGTGGATTTATAATCAAATATTCAAGAGATTATTCTCAGAAATATTCATCCACCTAAAATACATATTTGTTTCCTAGAACTAAAAACTAACTTCTGTGAATGGTGCATACGAATCCTAATATTTCTACAGTAACTGACCCAGTTTAACACCAATGCAAGTAGATATTTATGGAACGTGATGTGTATTTTGATATTCATTTTTAGTCAACACTTGTACATTACTATTTCTTCAGTTTATGCACATCAAAGATATATATTTCATACACAAGTTAGCAAATTTATAGGCATTTGTTTCACTTTCAATAACTTCATTCTTCAGAACACATGTATTCCTCCATGTTTTTTGACAAGACTTTTCATGAGACTTCTTTCTAAACACATTATATTCGATTTCCATAATCACTTTTGAAGCGAAACTCACACACTCTTCATGATGAAATATCACCCTAATATTACCATTAGAAGTATAACTGGTTGGAATGAATGATTTAATATCAATATAAGATTTTATGTATATTTTCAGATATCAACTCAGTCCATTATTTAAAGCGGACCAATTATATTATTTATTCACAGTATGGTCTATTCTTGCATTATCTCTATATTCTTAGACAGATACTACACCACATTCTATCCCCAATACTCATTTATACGTCTTCAAAATATTGTTCCCAGAAATGGTGGAAGAAATACTCATGTCACCTGATCTACATATACATTTTATCACAGTAATATTCTGGAAAATAAAGCAAAGGTCACACTTATGATTGTACCAAAGCCTAAATTTAAAGTGAGCATGGATTTCTAAAAACATCCATGTCCAGGTTGCCTAATTCTCTCAAATGTCAATCCAATTGTTGACTACATACTTGTTTCTTTCTAAGATTATATATTCAAACTCAACCCTGTTGAAAATGTCTAATCCTATCACTCACTTTAAACTTTGCCTGATATCCTAATGTCTCTATTGATATAGGCTTTCCTTCATAATTTCCCAGTTCATCATTTTGACTGTTCATTTCTGCTGACATTTACATTCACTCTCTACCTGAAACCCAATTGCTAAATAACTTTTGGTCCAAATCCTATACTCACTCTTCTTTCTGAATCTACCGACTATCTCCCAAATCCTACTGACTATCCTTTTTTGAATGGATGTTCTCTTCGACATTCAATCATTCAAGGTACAAGGTCCGATGCCATTGTGCATTGATTTATCTGAGACATCTGTGCAGGACATAATTCAAAGCTAAGTCTCCCAATCAAGGGCCCAATCCCTTTCTGGGCTTCAAATATTACTTAGATTTCTGTTTTCATACATATATTTCACCTCTATATTTTTATAAATATTGCAGATTTCCAATACCATTATTCATCCAGCAAAATGATCCCTAACCCAAATCGAACAAGTAATTAACCCAAACCATATACTATTCCCTCATTCTAACTTTATAAAAGAGCAAGGAAAGTCTTGGTCTTACAATATAGGAATGTAGGGGATATATCACCTGCTGAAAACCTCAAAGGTCCATGCAGAAATAATCCCTGGAGAAGATGTAGGCAGCTATTAAGGACCTGAGAGAGCAAAAGCCATCTTCCATGGAAAACAACCCTGTCTGGAGAGGGGTTGTTTCTGACTCAGTGTCTCTGTTCCTAATGTACAGAAGATGGACCAATCCAGGCCTGTGTGGAGAGCTGTTCACGGGTGCCTATGGGTGATATACTATTCTAACTGGTGAGAGTGTCACGGGAAATAGGGACAGCATCTATCTCATGGGACCCTTGAAAGCAACTGTTAGGAAAAAGTGGTTGCAAAGGCAGTGACCTCATTCAGTTCCTGAAGGAAGTGACCTCATCTCTATTCCTTGGTGATGGAACTCTCTGAACTTGTGATCCAGGAATCCAGGCACCCAGAGCCAGTCCTAGTCCCAGTCCCAGTGGGCTCACTTGTTTGGATATTCCAAGGACAGAGTCAGTCTTTCTTGGTATCTATTGATGTGAAGATGGCCAAATGCCAGGAAAGCTTTGAAGACTGGCCTTTCCAGAGAAAGCAAGTAGTGGCTTACCACGGGCTCCTGACAATTTCACAGAGTTGGCCAAAGAGACCAGATCTGAGACAGGACAGGCCATTTTGGAGGTACATAGTAAGGCTCACCAGTGAGAGTACACTCCGAATAGTCACAGACCTACTTGGGGGAAGGCGATGCCTTTGTGGTTTTTGTTGTGTGTTTGTGGTTTTATCTCATGTTCTGAGAAAAGGTAAGAAAGGTGGTTTGTTTGGTTTGGAGTGAACCGTTTCTAGTAAGTGATTGGACAAGGCAAGTGTTTCCATGTCTGTGTATCCCAATGTGTCTGTTGTTGCAGACATTAGAAAAGAGAATGCATCAATGTATGGGTCCTGTCTAGTAGAAAGCTTCCCAGCATCAATCCTGCCCAATTTATGAATGGACTGTGGCTTGCATTATCGAAGGGCAACACCTACAAACTTCCTTAGTTCCTGTTTTCTTCCTGAATTCTATCTACACTCAAGAATAGGCTCATGGTTTTGTGTTCAAGATATTTACCACCTCCAAGCTCTGTGATATGGCCATGTACTGGATAGCTGAAGGGAATGGCGAGCATCTCAGAAAACTCAGATATCAGTGTGACCAGTAAAGTCTCAGTGGAGAAACCCTGCTATGGGCCTTTTGCTTACCTATTGTTCTTTTGCCCTGAATGTCAGGAAGGGCTTTGCCTCACGCCACACATTTGTGAAGCCTGAAGAAACCAGTTTTCAAATGGAAATGAGTGGGCATCACCTGTGGCTCTTTGCTTAACTGCTTTGGAAAGGGATGTGTCTTAATCAGTCTCTTGGCCCTGTGTGAGGCTGTGGCTTAGATTACCAACACCTGGTGGATGTAAAGAAAGATCCCATGTGTGCATACAAAATCAAAATGGCAAAAATTGCAGTCATTGTAGATGAAGTCTCTCGCCTTTCTCTGTAAGGTTCCTGACCTCCATCAAGTGGGAATAGGGATCCTTTGGGTCAAATGAATTCTTCAAAAGCATGCAGAGGCTAGTCCATAGGTGCTTCGGTTTTTTCTTGACTCCATTTCACATAAAGAATCTAAATGCCAAAGTCAGAATGCCTCCAATTGGAGAAGTGGAAAAGTATTAATGGCAGACCTGTTTGATCACTCCTGGTTCACAAGAAGGGTGTCCAGGCCACCGTGACTTTAGTCTCACACACACACATATATATATATATATATATATATATATATATATATATATATATATATATATACTCTCCAGATTTTTCAAAATATGAAATATGTGTCTTATTTTACACTCACCAAATTCATTCATATTCATATACGTAAATTTATAATCAACTTTCCAAAGATTATTCTTAGAAATATTCATTCACCTGAAAAACATATTTCTTTCCTATACTTAAAAGTAACTTCAGTGAATGATGCACACAAATCCTAATATTTCTACAGTACCTGACCCAGTTTAACATCAATGCAAGTAGATTCCAATCGGACATGATGTGTATTTTGACGTTCATTTTTATTCAACACTGGTAGATTACTATTTCTTCAATTAATGCACATCATAGGATATATATTTCATCCACAAGTTAGAAAATTTATAGGCATTTGTTTCACTATCAATCACTTCCTGCTTCAGAGCACATGCATTCCTCCATGTTTCTTGACTTGTCTTTTCATGAGAAAACGGATGGACAAGGCAAGGTAAGGCAACTAAGATAGCACCGAAGACACGGAAACAGTCCTATTTGGTTACAACCGGATTTAGAGGGCATTGCTTCTGTTGTAATCATTTAATCCCCTGCACCCTAAGTTTAAATTGTTTCAGAATTTTGTACCCAACATGTAAGGGAGGGGCTCAGAAGTTCACAGTCTGCAGAAGTTCATAAAAAGCAGTTTTTGTTTCTGTTGTTTTTTCTCTGATCTGGGCAAGTTAACATTTTAAGGACACCGGGAATGGGGCAGAGCTATTTTCTTCTCTTTTTCTTTTCTCTCTGCCAGCTGTTACCATGAAGCCCAGTTGGTAACTTCTTTATCTTAGAAATGTAGCCATCTCTGTGAAGCCCCAGCTCAAGCTCAGAGGCCTTGTTTACATATTGCCAGCATTGTGACTGACTCTTTCCAAACACATTATTTTTGATTTCCATAATTACTTTTGTAGCAAAACTAACATATCTTCATGATAAACTGTAACCCTAATATTAATATTAGATGTATCATTGGTTGGAATGAATGATTGTATATCAATATAAGATTTCTTATATATTTTCAGATATCTATTCAATCTGTTATTTAATGTGGAACCAGTTATATTATTTATTCACTTATGGTCTATTCATGCATTATCTCTATATTCAATGACACAGTGTACACCTTTTTGTACCCCCAATACCCATTTATATGTCTTCAAAATATTGCTCCCAGAAATAGTGGAAGAAACACTCATGTCACCACATCTACATATACATTTTATCACAGTAGTATTCTGGAGACAAATGTAAAGGTCACACTTGTGATTGTACCAAAGCCTAAATGGAAAGTGAGCATGGATTACAAAAAACATCCATGTCAAAGTTGCCTAATGCTCTCAAATGTCAATCCTATTGGTGACTACATTTTGTTTCTTCTTAAGATTATATATTCTAACTCAATTCTGTTGAAAATGTCTAATTGTATCACTCACTTTATACTTTGCCTGATTTTGTAATGTCTTTATTGATATCTGCTTTCCTACATATTTTCCCCACTTCATTATTGTGACTGTTCACATGTGCTGATATTTACATTCACTCTCTAACCGAACCCCTATTGCTAAAGATATTGTTTTCCAAATCCTATACTCACTCTTCTTCCTAAACCTACCGACTATCTTCTTAATCTTACCGACTATCCCTTTATGACTGGATTTTCTCTTCTACATTCAAACATCCAAGTAATGTTCCTGCAAGCGTTGGAGGAAGAGATCACCAAGAGAGTGTCTCATGCAACAACAAGGGGTTAATTGGGGGTCCAGCAAGCTGGGGCTCAGAGCTCACATGAATAGAGCAGAGAGCCCTGAGAACAGCTTAAGCAGAGCTTATATACTTTCCTTGGAGAGGGCAGGGACGGAAAATTATTGATGGGTCAGAGCGAGTGGGCGGTTAGTGTGAAAGTGGGTGAGGGAATACATTCTGCAATTTGGCAGTTGGGGACAGCACAATCTGGGAACAAGATTACAAACAGTTCTCAAGATTTCAACAGTGTTTTGTTAAGCATACAGAAAAACAGGAAGTTACAAGTACCTTTTTTATTAACCTTTCATTCCGCACATCTTCTTCTTGCTACTTTTAATCATAAAAGTGATTATTGGGTCGTGTCACATTCTATGTCTGCTAGTGGGGTATTACCATAAGTTTAACTTGTCCAATTTGAGCTTGGAGTAAAGAAATTACATGGTTGAGCAAACAGGGTTTTATAGTTAGAAATAATATGAGGATTATTATTGGACAGGCCAGGGTTGATAAAAGCGTAGATAACCAGGGGGACTGTGTGAACCAAGACTCAAACCACCCTTTTTGGGCCTCTCTCTCTCATTGACGCTTTTCAAGGCATCCTTTTATTTTACACATAGGTTTTTTTTACTACCTCAGTATGGTCGGCATCAGAACAACATTCTTATATCAATGCAGCACAAAGGCCCCCTTCTCTCATGAAGAGGAGGTCCAACCCTCAACTGGTGTGTAAAACAAATTCAGATACAGATGTTAAAGATTCCTGCAAAGCTGTGATGGAGGTTTCTATTATCTTTAAGTTTTGGTCTCTTGTTGCTTCTATTTGGGTCATTTGTTGTGTACCATGGAGCAGGGCAGTGGTTCCTGTGATTACCCCTGCCGCAACTCCAATTCCTAATATGATGGCTAAAGTGAGGGATATATGTTCCCAGTGGAACCGGGTTGTATGCCCCCCTGTTTGAACTTCAAATGAACCTGGGTCATTATAGAGCAATCTGGGGCACATCTTCACCATTACACAATTAATCAAATCTGTTGACCATTTCATGAAAACATAAACAATGTTTAAGTATATAGAATGATACTGTTGTAGGGACGGACAAGGCACGGCACTTAAGATAGCACCAAAGACAGGGAAACAGTCAAATTTGGTTGCAACAGGATTCAGAGGGCATTGCTTCTGTTGTAATCAATTAACTCCCTGAACCCCAAGTTTAGGTAGTTTCAGAATTTTGTACCCAACATGAAAGAGAAGAGACTCAGAAGTTCACAGTCTGCAGAAATTCAAAAAAAGAAGCTTTTTTTTCTGTTTTCTCCTCTATTGTGGTCAAGTTAACTTTTCAAGGACACCTGGGAGGCAGAGAGCTTTTTTTTTTCCTTTTCTTTTATCCCCCTGCCAACTGTTACCATGGAGCCCAGTTTGTAACTTTTTATCTTAGAAATGTAGCCATCTCTGTGAAGCCCCAGCTCAAGGCCAGAGGCCTTTTTCACACATTCTGTGAAAAACTATTAAGGGGGTGTCTAGCTTAGGAGTGCTGATTTTTCCAGCCAGTAGCCAAGTAGAACAGGGCAACAGAAAAAGAGGAAGTTAATCTACACTGAACTCATTTATAGAGACTCTTTTGCTGAAAGTCCTAAAGTCAGCCATGGTGAAGACTTCTGGAGAAGTTCAGTGAAGATTTTTCTGTGGGCCTGGTACAGAGGGGGAAGACGGGGAAGGCGGGGGGTGAGAGCAGCTCCATGGATCTGAGAATAAGGAAGGAGAAATGTAAAAGAATAATGGGAAAGGGTTTTGGGATTTTCCTAGCAACATAAATTGAGCAGTAGAACCGGTAGAGCAGAAAGGAAGACAGGAGTGAGTATCCCAAAAAGCCTGTGAGAGACTTTAAATTCTTAGTAACCTGTTTTCAGTGATGACAAAGCAACTTTAAAGGCCATTTTCATTACATCTTCTATAGGGGTCTGAGGGTTCTCCTAAGCTGGTTTGAGCTTTGGGTTAGGTGGTAAGAGGATCTGGTGGGACCCGGTGTGGGCACTGACAGGAAAATAGAGAAGTGAGTGGGTGGATGGGTACCTCAGTACCTGCTACCTCAGCAAGGGGGCAATGCTCTGAGAACCGGCAGAGGTTTCGGTTTTTGATCTAGTAATTGGAGAAGAGAAATCAGGTTTGCTGAGTTGGGACTGACAGCAGAGAGTATGGAGCAGAAGGCTGAGTTTGAGAAACTATTGGAGAAGCATAGTTCAGGATGTGAGCGAAAGAGGAAAAAGGCCTTCACATAGGGGAATTTCCTTTCACCCTTTTGAGCACTTGCAGAAGTTAAAAAGGTCACACAGAATTTGAGGATCTAGAGACTCCTCTGGGGGCCATCAGTTTGGGTTGTCTAAGTGGTAATATGGCCAATGCTGTGTACTGAATTTGATGAGGATTTTGGGTTCCACCAGGTAGCCCCTGTATGCTCAAATCCCCATGACTTACAGAAGAAGTCGGCTTTTCCCCCACACAGCCATGGCGGTTTGTGGCTTTTATAGTCTGCCAGGCAAACATACTAATATAGGATAGCCAACCTGCATCTGGCTTGCCTGTCCCTACAACCATAATGTTTGTTTCCATTATCTATGGTACGGAAAGGATTTAATGGAATTTTAATGGGATCCTCTTCATCAGGGATATTCTAATAGGAAAGACTTATAGCCAGCTGACAAATGTCTGGGTGGAGAGATGGCCACCAGGTCCCTAAGGGGGCTGTATGCAAGATAGACCATACTTCTTGTCTAGTAGGATTTGTGATCAGCCATCGCTGCTGAAGGGGCTGATGAGCGTTAGGACTACGGGTGGCCAAGGAGAGAGTCTATAGCCTTACCCACGTGGCGAATATGCAATTTGAAAGGGTTAACAGTCTTTTCCAGTTTCCAGCCAGAGTCTGGACATGGCACAGGCTTGAGATGAGAGGCATGGATGCAGGAAGTGATTCCCTCTACTTTTACTGCTGTAGGTGCTATAAGTAGCACCTGGAATGTTCCTTTCCAGTGGGGTTCCAGGGATGACACCTGATGTCATCTTATTCAGAGGAAGTCTCTTTCTTGATATCAACGTGGATTCCCCTCGTCCCCAGGTTGGAAGCCAGTAGCCACCTGTTTCCACAGGTATAGCTGAGTTCTTAAAAGAGATTTAAGTCTGTCAAGCAAGGGTGTGTGGAAGGGATCCTTAGGTCTTAGAGTCGGGGTTAGGTCTCTTAGTGGAGGAGGGGCCCCATAGAGAATTTCATAGGGGGTGAGGTTACACAAAGAAACAAAGGGAGTATTTCTTGCATGAAACAGTGCATAAGGCAGGAGCATAGTCTAATCTTTTATGCCGGTCTCTAAGCTTAATTTCGTTAAGGTCTCTTTAATGGTTCTATTTATTTTTTTTATGTGTCCTGAGCTCTGGTGTCTATAAGCGCAATGTAAATTCCAATTAATCCCTAGGGTCCTGGCTAACCCCTGATTTTCCTGGCCCATGAAGGCTGTTCAATTATCAGACCATGTTACATTAGGCAGGACATGTCTTTGATAAATATCTTTCAGGATCTTCTTGACCACAATTTGTGCCGGTTTTCTTTTCTTTCTTTTTTTCTTTCTTTCTTTTTTTTTTTTTGGTGGGAAAGGCTTCAATCCATCCTGAAAATGTATCTACAAAGAATAGGAGATATTTAAGTCCATACCTTGCTGGCTTAATTGCAGTAACGTCCACTTCCCAGAATTGTCCTGGTCTGGTTCCTCATAGGTGCTTTCCTGCAGGAAGCTTGGAAGGGTAAGCATTAACCAATTGACAGAACTGACAGGCTTTTGTTACCCATTCAATTATTTCCTTTCACTGTGAGTGAGCTAGTCTAAAACTCTGTTTTTGATCCTACAGTAATGCCTGCAGTTTTTTTGAACCAAGTTGATTGAGTTGATGTACATTTTTAACGTAGTGTAGGGCTTTCTGAAATTGCAGCCTGGGCTCAGTGAAGTTGAGGAGTTCAGTGTTAGTGTTCTTAGATGTTATCAAAAGCTTGCTGGTGCTCAAGGGTCCATTGGAATTGGGCATTCTCATTTAACAGCTGGTATAAAGGAGGAGCCAAGAACACAAACCCAGGTCCATAACCTGCTAAAGCCAGCAGTCCCAAGTAACTCTCTATGTTGTCTCCTGTTAAATGGGGGTGGTATCTGCACAACGGTTTGTTTCCTGGGCTCAGTGAGCCATCATTTACCGCGCCTAAGGGAATACCCCAGGAAGATTACTTCTTGCAGGCAAATTTGGGCCTTTATGTCCGAAGCTCTCTACCCGAGTTGAGCAAGCTCAGATAATAGTGCTTGGGTCTCAGACTCACAGTTTTCTTTGGTGTTGGCTGCCAGTAGCTGGACATCCACATATTGAAGCAGAATGACTTCGGGGTGCGTAGTTCTGAAGTTGTTGAGATGTCTGTGAAGGGCTTCATCAAAGAGAGTGGGGGAGTTTTTGAACCCCTGTGGGAGTCTAGTCCAAGTTAGTTGACAAGACGTTCCGGTTTCTGGGTCTATCTACTCGAAAGCAAACAGCAACTGATTATCTTTATGCAGAGGCAAGCAAAAGAAAGCATCTTTTAAGTACAGAACAGTATACCATTTTCACTCGGCCACAGCAAAGAGGTTATTGGGGGTCCAGCATGCTGGGGCTCAGAGCTCACTTGAATAGAGCAGAGAGCCCTGAGAACAGCTTTAACAGAGCTTATATACTTTTCTTGGAGAGGGCAGAAAGGAAAATTTATTGATGGGTCAGGGCGAGTGTGCGGTTTGCGTGCACCCGGGTGAGGGAGTATATTCTGCAGTTTGGCAGTTGGGGACAGCACATTCTGGGAACAAAATTAGCAAACAGTTCTCAAGATTTCAACAGCGGTTTGTTAAGCATACAGAAAAACAGGAAGTGACAAGTGCCTATTTAATTAACCTTTCACCAAAGCAAAATGGAAAGTGAGCATGGATTACTAAAAACAACCATGTCCAGGTTGCCTAATGCTCTCAAATGTCAAACCTATTGGAGGCAACATATGTCTTTTTTCCTAAGATTATATATTCAACTTCAACCATGTTGAAAATGTCTAACCCTATTACATTATACTTTGCCTGATTTCCTAATGTCTCTATTGATATCTGCTTTCCTACATATTTTCCCCAGTTCATCATTGTGACTGACTCTTCATATGTGCTCATATTTACGTTCACTCTCTACCCAAAACCCTATTGCTAATTAAACTTTCGTCCAAATCCTATATTCACTCTTTTTTCTAAACCTACTGACTACCTTCCTAATCCTGCCGACTATTCCTTTTTGACTGGATGTTCTCTAGGACATTTAATCATCCAAGGTACAACGTCCTCTGCCATTGCACATCAATTTATCTGAGATATCTGTGCAGAACATAATTCAGAGCTAAGTATCTCACTAAAGGGCCCAATGCCCTTCAGGGCTTCAAATCGTACCTAGATTTCAGGTTTCCTACTTATATTTCACCTATATATTCTTGTGAATATCGCAGGTTCCCAATACCATTATTCATCCCGCAGAATGTTTCCTAACCCAAATAGAATATGTTATTAACCCTAACCATACACTGTTCCCTCAATCTAACTTCACAAAAGAGCAGGGACAGAGTTGGTCTTACAATTCAGGAATGTAGGGGATCTTCCACCTGCTGAGAACCTCAAAGTTTGATGCAGAAATGATCCCTAGAGAAGATGTAGCAGCTATGAAGGACCTGAGAGAGCAAAAGTCATCTTCCATGGCAAACCACCTGTTCAGGATGAAGTGATGTGTCTGAATCAGCCTCTCTCCTACTGATATAAAGAAGATGGACCAAACCAACCCTGTGTGGAGAGCTTCTCCTGGGTGTCTACGGTTGATATACCATTCTAACTTCTGAAAGTGTCACAGGAAGTAGGGGCAGCCTCCATCTCAACGGACCCTTGGAAAGAAGTGTTAGGATAAAGTGGTTGCCAAGGCAGTGACCTCATTCCCTTCCTGTTGGAATTGACCTACCTCACTTCTTTGGTGATGTAACTCTCTGAACTTGGGATCCAGGAAGCCAGGCACACAGAGCCAGTCCCAGTCCCATTCCCTGTGGACTTACTTGTTTGGATTTACCAAAGAGAGAGTCTGTCTCTCTTGGTACCTAATGGTTTGAGGATGACAAAATGCAAGTAGAGCTCTGAAGATGGGCCTTTAATGAGAAAGCAGGTAGTGGTCAGCACAGGCTCCATACAACTTCACAGAGATGGACAAGGAGACCAGACCTGACACAGGACAGGCCATTTTGGGGGAACATAGTATGGCCCACCAGTCAGAGGACACTCTGGATAGTTACAGACTTACTTGGGGGAAGGAGGTGACTTTTTGAGTGTGGGTGTGAGTTTGTGGTTTTGTCTCATGTTCTGAGAATAGGTAGGAAAGGCGGTTTGTTTGGTTTAGAGTGGACTGTTTCTAGAAAGTCCTTTGACAAGGCGAGTGTGTCTGTGTCTGTGTATCCCACTGTGTCCTTGGTTGTACACATTAGAAAACAGAATAGATCAATGGATGTATCCTGTCTAGTAGAAAGCTTCCCAGCATTCATCCTGCCCATTTTAGGAAAGGACTGCTGGTTGCTTTTCGATGGGCAACACCCACTATCTTCCTAAGTTCCAGTTTTCTTCCTGAATTCTGGCCACTCTCCAGAATAGGCTCATGGTTTTTTGTCCAAGATATGTACCACATCCAAGCTCTGTGACATGGCCATGTACTGGATAGCTGAAGGGAATTGCAAGCATCTCAGAAAACTCAGATATCATTGTGACTAGTAAAGTCTCAGTGGAGAAACCCTGCATTGGGATTTGCTGACTTATTGTTCTGTTACCCTGAATTCAGGAAGGTCTTTGCCTCAGGCCACCCCTTTGTGAATTTTGAAGAAAACAGTTTTCAAATGGAAGTGAATCGGCATCACCTGTGGCTCTTTGCTTGACTGCTTTGGAAAAGTATGTGTTTGAATCAGCCTTGTGGCTCTGTGTGAGGCTGTGGCTTAGATTATCAGCGCCTGATGTATCTAAAGAAAGATCCAATGTGTGCATCCAAAACCAAAATGGCAAAAAGATCAGTCATTGTGGATGAAGTCTCTCGCCTTCCTCTGTAAGTTTCCTGACTTCCACCAAGTGAGAATAGGGATCCTTTGGCTCAAATGAGTTCTTTAAAGCGCTGCAAAGTTGCTTTGGTTTCCTAATTACTCCAAATCACATAAGGAATCTAAACCTGACAGTCAGTTGGCCTCAAATTGGAGAAGCAGAGCAGTATTAAAGGAAGAACTATGTGATCAATCCTGGTTCACAGGAAGGGTGTTCAGGCCACCCTGAGGTTAGGCAAATGACGGGCAAGGGATCTTATTTTGGACACTCTCTTGGGCTGCGCCATTCATGGAAACCTCTAGCCAAAGGGTATAATGAGTGTATATATGTAAGAAGATGAGTGCCATATGAGAGTGTTTTGGTTATAATTGTGGTCATTTGTGTGGCGGTTGGAAGAGATGACTGGGTCCACCTGGTCTTGAACACTGGTGTGATTCTCCTCAGAGACTGAGTTCTGAAACTTACCTCAGAGAAGTAATTGCTTTGGAAAGACATGTGTCTTAATCAGGCTATTGGCCCTGTGTGAGGCTGTGGCTTAGATTATCAGCAACAGACGGATCAAAAAAAAGATCCCATGTGTGCATCCAAAACCAATATAGCCAAAAGAGCAGTCATTGTGAATGAAGTCTCTCACCTTCCACTGTAAGGTTCTGAAAGAATAAAAGAAATTGAAATTGAAATGTAAAGAACCAGGTTTTGTAAAGTTTCCAAGCTGCGCTCAGAACCTGAAATTCCTGTGGCAGTTAAGACAATTCCTGGAACTGCCCATTAGATGTGTGTTGAAATCTTCCCTGACCACCTAGTTACTTAACAACCCCTTCTCAGAAGCCGTGCATCTCACCACGTATACATCTCAGGGCTTCAACCAATCAGTTTAAATGTGTACCCCTTCTCAGGGCTGACCAATCACCCCCTGCCCCAACTTTTCCCGCCAATGAATGTGCTAATCATGTTTTAGAGTTGTTATTTGATTTTCCCGTGGTACATGATGATTTCCTAAAGGAGGCTATGATGTATGTAAAGTCGCTGAGCTCTCTAAAGAATGTATATAAACTCTGCTCAAGTTGTTCTCGGGGCTCTTTGTTCTTTGCTCCTCTGAAGGGAGCTCTGAGCCCTAGCATTCTGGACCCCCAATAAACACTTTGCTGATGCATGAGAAAGCCTCTTTGTTGTCTTTTCCTTTGACGTTCGCAGCACCTTTTCATCTGGAGGCCCCAGGTGAGATATCCGGCAGCGGTGGACGGAAGACCTCAAGGGACTCCTTTCGGGGTAAGTAAGGCGCCTCTTTCTGGTTTTGGGTTTCAGGCTAGGGTGTGGCAAAATGGCTGTTGGTGAAGAGCATTAGCTCTCTCCTATGGTGTGACAGACATGTCACAGAGCCAAGGTCACGTCCCTGAGGGACACTCCGGAGGACTAGGGAATTCAAGGAATAGTAGTTTCCTCAACTCGGTTATGTTTTGCTTCAGGATTCGATTTGCCAGCCCATCAGGTTTTGCCGGTAACTCAGTTTTGGTCATTGTTCTGAACTCATGTTGAGTTTACTGTCTGTCTTTATTGTCTAACCCATCAATATTTGCCAGTTACTCTGTTCTAATCTTTGTCATGGACTCATGTTAAACGTTTACTGTTTGTCTTTGTCTGTGTTGTGTTTGTGTCTTCACTGTCCCTGTTTGAGTAACTCCCACTATGGGACAAAGCACTTCCTCTTCTCTGTCTCTGACCCTTGATCATTGGACTGATGTCCGCTCAAGGGCCCAGAATCTTTCTTTTTCAGTAAAACACCGTACCTGGCAGACTCTCTGTGCTTCAGAATGGCCCATCCTCGAATTCGGATGGCCCCAGAAGAATCCTTCCACTTTCCTCTAATCCGAAAATTCAGAGATATTGTCATTCAGCCGGGGACACGTGGCCACCCATATCAACAGCCATATACTCCTTCCCCCACATTCCTATCATTCAAACTTTCCGCTCCTCTCCCTCTTCCTTCCATTCTCCCTGAGTCACAAGACTGGACACTCCACCCCCTCCTTATCATCTACTCTCCCTCCCCAACCCCCAACACAGTTCCTGATGATCCTCCCACCGCTGACTCAGCCTCTCCACTGCTAGAGGCAATTGGGCCAGACCCAAGCCCTCCAGGGGACTTCCCCGCAGCAGCAGCAACCCCTCCTCCCCTGGAGGAAGCTGGGCAACCTAAAGAAACCCACCGGCGACGGATAATAGAAAACTCAGAAGCCCCTGTGATGCTCTCTCTCCATCCCTATGGGCCTATGAACCGACCCAACTGGGACCCCAACACCTTTTAAGGTAGGAAGCATCTGTCCACTTATTGCCGGGCTCTAATAGCGGGTCTCCAAGTGGCCGCCAGAGAGCCGACCAATTTGGCCAAGGTAAGAGAGATTATCCAAGGGCCTAATGAGTCTCCCTCTATGTTTCTGGAGAGAATTATGGAAGCATATAGAAAATATACTCCTTTTGATCCTCAGGCAGATGACCAAAAGGCATTTGTTACAATGGCCTTTATTGAGCAGGCTGCCCAAGATATTAAGAGAAAGTTACAATGTCTAGATGGGTTACAAAATATGACCTTAAGAGATTTAGACAGAGAAGCTGAGAAAGTATAAGATATATATTATAAGTATATATTATAAGTATATAAGTATATTATAAGAGAGAAACTGAGGAGGAGAGGGAACAGAGAAGTGAGAAGGAAAGGGAACAAAAGGAAGATGAAAGGAGCAAAAGGCAGACAAAAGCATTGGCTAAGGTTTTCTTCACAGTAGCAAATACGCCAGAAATTAAAAAGCAGGGAGTCAAAAAGGGATACTTGGGCCCACGCCAAAGGCTGTACCTGGCCTCAGATCAATGTGCCTACTGTAGAGAAAAAGGACACTGAGTCAAAGAGTGCCCCAAAAAGAAGAAGCCACGGCAGCCCGCCATGCTGACTCTAGAAGAGGACTGGAATGTCAGGGCTCGGATCCCCTCCCCGAGCTCAGGGTAACATTTGAAGTGGAGGGGACTCCAGTGAACTTTGAAGTGGATACAGGAGCAGTATACTTAGCCCTTAAGGCTTCACTGGGCCCCATATCAAATTAATGGTCCCTAGTTCAAGGGGCTAATGGCACTATATATCGGTCTTGGACAACTAAGAGGATTATGGAAGTAGGAAAATGAAAAGTCCACCACTCTTTCCTAGTAATCCAAGAATGCCCAGCCCCATTGATGAACAGAGATCTGCTTACCAAACTCGGGGCTAGAGTAACCTTTAACCCTGATGGTCCCCAAGTGGATGTTCTAAAACCTTCAGTAAAAACTCCCATAGTCACAGAATTGACATTGTCTGTAGAAGATGAACATCAACACTTCGTGCCCCCTAGGACTGATCAAAGAGGCAGACTACAACAGAAATGGATAAAAGATTATCCTAATGCCTGGGCAGAAACTGCTGGGTTAGGTCTAGCCATAAAACAACCTCCAATATTAGTAGAATTAAAAGCCTCTGCCTCTCCAATCAGTGTTAAACAATATCCTCTAAGCAAAGAAGCTAAGGATGGGATAAGTCCCCATGTTCAGAAATAATTGGCCCTTGGTGTCCTAAGGCCCTGTCAATCAGCCTGGAATATCCCCTGCTACCAGTAAGACAGCCAGGAACTAGGGACTACAGTTCTGTTCAAGACCTAAGAGACATCAACAACAGAGTTCAGGACATTCACCCCGCAGTACCCAATTCATATAATTTGCTTAGCACTCTGAATCTGGAGCGGGAATGGTACACTGTGCTGGACTTAAAAGATGCTTACTTCTGCTTTCCCCTACATAAGGACAGTCAGTTGCTGTTTGCTTTCGAGTGGATAGACACAGAAACTGGAACATCTGGCCAACTAACCTGGACTAGACTCCCACAGGGGTTCAACCCCCCCCCCCACACTCTCTTTGATGAAGCCCTCCACAGGGACATAAATGACTTCAGAACTGCACACCCCGAAGTCACCCTACTCCAATATGTGGATGATCTGCTACTGGCAGCGGACACCAAGGAGAACTATGAGTCTGGGACCCAAGCACTATTATCCGAGCTTGCTCGGCTTGGATATAGGGCTTCTGCCAAAAGGCCCAAATTTTTCAGCAAGAAGTAATCTTCCTGGGTTATTCTCTTAGGGGTGGCAAATGATGGCTCACTGAGAACAGAAAACAAACCATTGTGCAGATACCACCCCCATCTAATAAGAGACAACTCAGAGAGTTTCTTGGGACTGCTGGCTTTTGCAGGTGATGGATTCCTGGGTTCGCCTCTCTGGCTGCCCCTTTATACCCGCTGATAAAGTGGAATGCCCAATTCCAATGGAACCCTGAGCACCAACAAGCTTTTGATAATGTCAAAAAAAGGTGCTGCTATCTGCTCCGGCCTTAGCACTCCCAGATATAGATAAACCCTTCACTCTCTACATCGAGGAAAAGAAAGGAATAACACGGGGAGTGTTCACTTAGACTTTGGGACTTTGGAAAAGGCCGGTAGCATTCTTATCAAAAAAACTGGACCCAGTGGCTACTGGGTGGCCCTGTTGCTTAAGAGCTATAGCAGCGGCAGCGCTTCTAATAAAAGATGCTCATTAATGAACGTTGTGACAGAAGCTAACCATTATAGCCCCCCATGCCCTGGAGAGCATCATCTGTCAACCTCCAGAGAGGTGACTATCAAACTCCAGAATAAACCACTACCAGAGCCTCTGGATTAGCAAAGACAGAATAACTCTTGGACCTTCTGCTCCACTCAACCTGGCTGCCAGAAGAATCATCAGGACCTGTTGCTCATGAGTGTCAACACATACTGGCAGAGGAAACCAGTATAGGACGAGACTTGTAGGATCCAGCCACTGCCTCACCCTGAAGTCGTATGGTTTACGAAAGAGAACAGCTTCCTCCAAGATGGTATGTGGCAGGCTGGAGCAGCAGTAGTTAGCAAAACTAATGTCATCTGATCCTCTGGTCTCCCAGAAGAGACATCAGTCCAAAAGGCAGAACTGATTGCCCTTCCGAAAGCATTGGAACTAGCAACAGGCAAAAGGGCCACCATATACACTGATAGCCGCTATGCAGTTGGCAATGCTAATGTGCACGGGGCTATTTACCAGCAAAAGGGGCTATTAACCTCCACTGGGAAAAAATAAAGAACAAATTTGAGATCCTCCACCTTCTCTCAGCAGTGCAGGGCACTAAGGAACTAGCTATAGTGCACTGTCCAGGGCACCAGAAGGGAAACGACCTCGTTGCACTTATAAACAGAAGGGCAGATGAGGAAGCTTAATTGGCAGCCCTAAACGGAGTGACTCTGTTAACTTTTTCCACACCAGGGGGATCAACATTCAGGAGACTTGGCCACACTTGAACATTCAGGCAACTTATCATCTGAGGAGACAGATACAGAACTCTGGGACCCTACAGAGGCAAGTTTACAATTTCAAAAAGCCCACCTTTATGTCAAAGACGTACACTAGCTCACCCACTTAAGCTCAAAGAAGTTATAGGCACACTTAAAGGACCGAAGAAAGGATTTATTATTGACTGACTTACAGAGGAAAGAAATAGCTTAGAAGGTGACTAGAGCTTGTCAAGTCTGCCAATTAGTTAATGCTTACCCATCCAAGCTTCCTGCAGGGAAGCGCTTACGAGGAACCAGACCAGGACAATTCTGGGAAGTGGACTTTTCCTGAAATTAAGCCAGGAAGGTATGGACTTAAATATCCCCTAGTCTTTGTAGATACTCTTTCAGGATTGGTTGAAGCCTTCCCCATGAAGAAAGAAACGGCTCAGACGGTGCTCAAAAAGATTCTAGAAGACATTTTTCCAAAGTTCGGCCTGCCTAAGGTAATAGGGTCCAATAATGAACCGGCATTCCTTGCCCAGGTAAGTCAGGGATTCACCAGGACCCTGAGGATTAATAGGAAGTTACATTGTGCTTATAGACCCCAGAGCTCAGGACAGGTAGAAAGGATGTTTAGAACCATCAAAGAGACTTTAACGAAATTAAGCTTGGAGACCGGCATAAAAAATTGGAGTATGCTCCTGCCTTAAGCACTGTTTCGTGCAAGAAATACACCCTCTGCCTCTTTGTGTAAACTCACCACTTATGAAATTCTCTATGGTGCCCCTCCTCCAGTAAGGGACCTAACCCCAACTCTGAGACTTAATGATTCCTTTCACACCCCCTTGCTTGACAGACTTAAATCCCATGAACAAACACAGCACCCAGCGATACCTGTGGAAACAGTTTTCCACTGCTTATCAGCCTGGAGACGAGGGAACCCCACATCGATATCAAGTGGGAGTCTGCGTCTACGTGAGACGTCATCAGGTATCATCCCTGGAACGCCGCTGGAAAGGACCATACCAGGTGCTGCTTATAACACCTACAGTGGTGAAAGTGGATGGAATCACTTCCTTCATCCATGCCACCCATCTCAAGCCTGCACCCTGTCCAGCCTCCGGCTGGAAACTGGAACAGACTGGTAACCTTCTCAAGTTGCATGTCCGTCGTGTGGGTAGGGCTATGGATTCTTCCCCTGATCACCAGCAGTCCTAATCCCCATCAGCCTGTTCAGCAACAATGGCAAGCTATAAATCCTACTGGGCAAGTAGTGTGGTCTATTTCACATACAGCTCTCTTATGGACTTGGTGGCCATCTCTCTACCTGGACATTTGTCAGCTTGCCATAGGCCTCTCTGACTGGGATCTCCCTTACATAGAGGACCCCACACAGATTCCACTCAAACCCAAACCAGGGCAACATAGACCACCTTACCCCATGAATTATGGATATCATCTTCCCCAGCTCAGGTGTAAACTAGCCAGTCTTGATTTTTATGTTTGCCCAGCTGATTTCCGAAGTCGCAAACAGGCCCAAACCTGTGGAGGACCCAGTGACTTTTATTTTAGATCTTGGGGTTGTGAACAAACGGGAGCTACATGGTGGAACCCAAACTCCCCAGACAGTATCATTCAAGTAGGAAAAAATGACACCTGGTTTGATCCCAAGAAATGTGCCGCTAGCCAAGTTGTGTCAAAAACTCGCTGTGGAAAGAATAGTCTATGTTACCCCCTCAATATAACTTTCACTTCCAAAGGAAGGGGCTACCTCAGAACAACATGGTCTATGGGAAATACGTGGGTAATGCGATTCTATATTTATGGCCCTCGTTATGACGTTGGTCACTGGTTCACCATCCTGCTTAAAAAGGAAGAAAATCCCACAGCAATAGGGCAAAATCCCCTCAAGCCAGGAATTAAGCCTCCAAAACCTCCCATGCCTAGATCTACCAGAACCCCTCTACCATCTCATACTTTCCAGTTTCCATCTTTGCCTACTTCCCCAGTCCAGAGTACAGCTGACTCTTGCCCCTGGGAACTAATTAAAGGAACCTTAATTGTACTGAACTCCACACAGTCAGAACTCCTTGCATTTCAACCCATGTATTTGACAGCTCTGTAAATTATCGTGTAATGGTGCAGATACTCCCCAGGGTGCTTTATTATGATGCAGAATCATTTTAAGGTCTACTAGGGGGACAAACAACCTGATTTTGCTGGCATCCAGTGTCCCTTACTCTAGCCATCCTATTGAGGATAGGAGCTGCTGCAGGAGTGGGTATGGGAACAGCTGCTATGATCCATGGGTCACAACAAATGGCCTGATAAGAAACAGCAATAGATCAAGACTGGAAGACATTAGAGACCTCCATCACAGTGCTGTAGGAATCCTTAAACTCTCTCTCTGAACTTGTTTTACAGAACAGGTGAGGATTAGACCTCCTCTTCATGAGGGAGCGGGGCCTCTGTGCTGCACTGAGAGAAGAATGTTGTTTTTATGCTGACCATACTGGAGTTGTAAAAGAATCCATGAGTAAATTGAGAAAATGCCTTGAAGAGCGCCAGAGAGAAAGGGAGATTCAACAAGGGTGGTTTGAGTCATGGTTTAACCAGTCCCCCTGGTTAACTACACTCCTATCAGGCTTAGCTTGACCCCTGATCATCCTTATGGTGTTGCTAACTTTGGGACCTTGTTTGCTTAACCCCATAGTTTCCTTTATCCAGGGTCAAATTGGGCAGGAAAAACTCATGGTAATCAGACAGAAATACGCTCCACTGGCAGAAATAGAGTGTGAGACCCCGCAATAATTATGATTCATTGCTTTTAAGATTAAATATAGTAAGAAAAAGGAGTGGGAAATGAAAGAATAAAAGAAATTAAAATTGAAACTTAAAGAACCAGGTTTTGTAAAGTTTCCAAGCTGCACTCAGAACCTGAAATTCCTGTGGCAGTTAAGACAATTCCCGAAACTGCCAATTAGATGTGTGTTGAAATCTTCCCTGACCACCTAGTTACTAAACAACCCCTTCCCAGAAACCGTGCAGCTCATCACGTATACATCTCAGGGCTTCAACCAATCAGTTTAAACGTATACCCCTTCTCAGGGCTAACCAATCACCCCCTGTCCGACCTCTTCCTGCCAATGAATATGCTAATCATGTTTTTGGGTTGTTATTTGATTTTCCCGTGGTATGTTGATTTGCTAAAGGAGGCTATGATGTATGCAAAGTCCCTGCCCTCTCTAAAGAATGTAAATAAACTCTGCTCAAGTTGTTCTTGGGGCTCTTTGTTCTTTGCTCCTCTGAAGATAGCTCTGAGCCGCAGCATGCTGGACGCCCAATAAACCCTTTGCTGTGGCATGAGACAGTCTCTTGGTGGTCTTTTCCTCCGACTTTTGACCGACCTTTTTACCTATGAAGGACCTGAGAGAGCAAAAGTCAAATCCATGTCAACTTCCATGTCAAACAACCTGGTCAGAATGAAGGAATGTGTCTGAATCAGCCTCTCTCTTCTTAATGTAGATTAAATGGACCAAACCAGGCCTGTGTACAGAGCTGTTCCCAGATGCCTATGGTTGATATACCATTCTAACTTGTGAAAGTGTCACAGGAAGTAGGGGCAGCCTCCATCTCATGGGACCATTGGAAGCAACTGTTAGGACAAAGTCGTTTTCCATGGCAGTGACCTCATTCAGTTCCTGAAGGAAGTGACCTACCACACTTCCTTGGTGATGGAACTCTCTGAACATGGGATCCAGGAAGCCATGCACCCAGAGCAAGTCTTAGTTTCAGTCCCAGTGGTCTCAATTGTTTGAATTTACCAAAGACAGAGTCATTGTTTCTTGATACCTACTTATGAGATGATGCTCAAATTTCAGGAGAGCTCTGAAGAGCGGCTTTTTCTGAGAAAGCAGGTAGTGGCTCAACCATGGCTCCTGACAACTTCAAAAAGTTTGCAAAGAAGACCAGATCTGAGATAGGACAGGCCATTTCGTGGGAACATAGTATGGCCCACCAGTCAGAGGACACTCAGGATAGTCACAGTCATACTTGGGGGAAGGAGGTGCTGTTGTGGGTGTCAGTGTGAGTTTGTGGTTTTGTCTCATGTTCTGAGAATAGGTAGGAATGGCGGTTTGTATGTTTGGACTGGAAAGTTTCTAGAAAGTCGTTTGACAACACGAGTGTTTCTATGTCTGTGTATCCCACTGTATCCGTGGTTGTAGACATTTGAAATGCGAATGCATCAATGGTTGTGTCCTGTCTAGTATAAAGCTTCCCAGCATTCTTCCCACCCAATTTAAGAATGGAGTGCGGCTTGCCTAATGGATGGTGAACAGCTACTATCTTCCTAAGTTCCTCTTTTCTTCCTGAATACTGGCCACTCTCCAGAGTATCCTCATGGTTTTGTTTCCAAGATATGTACCACGTCCAAGCTCTGTTACATGGCCATGTACTGGATAGCTGAAGGGAATGGGAGCATCTCAGAAAACTCAGATATCAGTGTGACCAGTAAAGTCTCAGTGGAGAAACCCTGCTTTGGGCCATTTGCCTACTTATGTTTCTATTACCCTGAATGTCAGGAAGGTCTTTGCCTCAGGCCACCCCTTTGTGAAGCCTGAAGAAAACAGTTTTCAAATGGAAATGAATGGGCATCACCTGTGGCTCTTTGCTTAATTGCTTTGGAAAGGGATGTGTCTGGAACAGCCACTTGGCCTGGTGTGGTGGCAGTGGCTTAGATTCTCAGCACCTGATGGATCTAAAGAAAGTTTCCAAGTGTGCATCCAAAACCAAAATGGCCGAAAGAGCAGTCATTGTGGATGAAGTCTCTCACTTTCCTCTGTAAGCTTCCTGAGCTAAATCAAGTGAGAATAGGGATCATTTGGGTCAAATCAGTTCTTCAAATCCCTGCAGAGGCTAGTCGATAGGGGCTTGGGTTTTCTATGACACCAATTCACATAAAGAATCTATCCCAGACAGTCATTAGGCCTCAAATTGGAGAAGCAGATCAGATATAGTGCAGGCCTATTTGATCACTCTTGGTTCACAGCAAGGGTATCCAGGCCACCCTGACTTTAGGCAAATGAGGGGCAAGGGTGCTTATTTTGAACAGTGTATTGGGCTGTGCCCTTCATGGAAACCTCCAGCCAGAGTTTATGATGAGTGTCTATGTGGAAGAAGATGAGGAGCATGTGGGAGTGTTTTAGTTTTAATTGTGGTCATTTGTGTGGTGGTTGTAAGAGATGCCTGGGTCCACCTGGGCTTGAACTCTGGTGTGATTCCTCTTAGAGAATGCGTTATGGAACTGACTTCAGAGAAGTATTGCCATGAATTGTGTTGGGATTTTAGGAGGCCACACATGAGAGTCGCCCTTGGACACTGAGATCTAAGCCCAGAGTGGCTTTCCACAGAGCACTGGGAATCTCAGCCAGGATATCACATGATTTTATTCTGAAAGACTTGGAAGCTATAGTTGGGAGTCAAAACACACATGGACCTTACATTGTAGACCTCAATGGGGCTGGCTTCATGTGACCTTTTGGCCAGTCTTTGGGAACCCTTGCCTGTGAAAGTTCTCTAGATTATTCATTGAAATGTGCTTCCTCTAAATTTAATGGTTCCTTAATGAATTGAAACCCACAGTTTCTACAACTTCATCTTTGAAAATGGCTAGATAAATACCATGAAATTTTTGAACTTCCCATGGCCACCTGCCACTGGAGAACCTTTGGATGTACAGTTTCTGATCCTGAGTGTACCAGACAGTGCCTTGATTGACTGGATTTTATGAAAATGGTGTAGAACAGCGATGCCAGTAAGTTGGGGCCTGCTGAGTAGTGGGTCAAGAGCTGTTGTGTGCAGTTGTGTGATAAAACATCTGTGGTCGGGACATGTGATTCTGGCATTGACTTCCAAATGACTTGTGGCTGACATGTTATAGTCAGGAATCACTTATATGTCTGAAACCTCTCCATAAAAGGCATTTTGTTATAAGGAGACGTTTCAGGGCAATGTTCAGAATCAGGTTGCTATGGGCAAAGGGACAAGCTATGTGGGATAGAAGCCTGGTTGGTGCATTCTCCTGCAGACCCTGACCCACCACACGTGACACGACTCCCTCCAGCACTGTGTCCCAGTTTAACTCATGGCATTTCATGAAGCAAATACCAAACTCCCAGTGCAGTAGGAAGAAACACCATGAAAAGTGGAGGATGACCAAATGGCTTCACAGTCCACATGCAGAGACACTTAGCTTTCAGTGGCCACAGTTTACCTACAGAGAGAAGTCAGCACTGCTGCCTCATGTTCTCTGAAAAAATTGAAACAATGTCCTCCAGGTCTCATAGATGTAGACCCAGCTTTGATGGTCTCATTTGAATGGAAGCTAAAGCTTCTGACAACAACATATATGTCGAGTGCCCATCATCAAAGGCAGTTTCTCAAGAAGTCTTTAGTCCGGCAGAGCTCCAGGTTTGTGTAGTGTTTACCTTCCAGGTTGCAAGAAAAGACCACTGACTCCAATTAAAATCAGATTAAAGCAAGCTTATTATCTCCACCACCCTGGCTGCCTCTCCCTTCCAAAACGTCGGGAACAGGAGAGCTGCCCAGCTTTATAGCCCAGAAAGTTACACAAAAGTGGGGTTACAAATAACAGAATTCTGACAAGCATCACACTAATGGTAGTTTACATTTTTGTTTGCTGGCTCCAACATCAGAATTTATGAGGACCATTAGAGCCTCAGAGAGTGTCGTCTGGCCAAGGAAGGCCAATATTTATGAGGTGTCAACAAAGTTTCAGAGAGGGCTTTTATCTGGTCAGAGAGCCAGGCATGGGTGAGTTCAAGGCACGGGCAGGCATTCCAAGCAGGTTCAGAATTTGGTGTAATTTATAGTTAAGCCAAAATTATCTTTTCATGGCTTTGTGGCAAGATGGCTCCCAATTTTAATAAAAGATCAGGTTGGGTCAATCATTCCCCCCTTTTCTAATGTGTTCCTTTCATATATTTGATTGGGTAGGAAGAGCACTGTGGGAATTTTAATCCCTCAGGTAACAGTCTCCCGATTTTTTGAACTCACCCAGAAACAGGTCTCCCTGATTTTACCTGACTTAATTAATTACTTATATTGATATTCTATTTATTTTTGTCTCCATTGTTGTAAGAAGAGAGGCGTCACTCATTTAGACTTCTTCTGAGCTGAGAGAGGGTGATGTGAGGGGGCACCGCCTGAGGGACATTAGTTGCCTTTTAGAAGTCAGTTAGGTTTGAAGTCTGGATGGGGAAGAACAGGTAGTAAAGCCATCTGGGGATGGGTTCTTCTATGAGAGAAACAAAAAAAACATGAGTGCTTAATAAATGTTGTAGCAGCTGGAACATGTCACTGTATAGAAGTTCCCTCACCAGTCTTTAATATCCCCAGTTATCAGGACTGTCAACTTAATATTTAACTTTTAGTGTTACATTTGTCCCTCCCCATAAGATTCAGTTTAATAATTTAATGTCATCTGATCTTGCAAAATACTTTTACTAGTATGACCTCTGTGTCTAATAGAGAAACCTTTAATTCCCTTACTCATTGCTGGATAATCATACTAACAAATACCAAGCCTATGTGTTTAGGTTAAGAATATCTGTAGGCCTTAAACTAAAATCTTCTGCCTCTGGCAGATAATCTTGATAGTCTCTTTTTATAGTTATCAGGCATTCCTGTCTGAGAATCCTTCTTTGTAGCCTCCAGTCTTACTTATTTTGGGAGGCTAATATAAAGTGTATACCTTAAAATATTATTATTACTATTATTATATAAAATGCCCAGGAATGGCTGTAATTTGTTTTTAACTGTCTTTTATAAGTGTTTAAGATGAAGCAGTCAAACTGACTTTTGTTTCTATCTATTGTGAACAGTCACCTGAGCTTTTATGGGAGTCATTCCTGGGGAAACTTGAGAGCAGCTTCTCAGTTCTGCTAGTGCCATTTGCGCTAGGTGGGTCCAGGTCTTGTTTGACCATGTGGCTTCCCTCGGAAGCATCAGGGATGTCTCCCTTCTCTGATGACTCTCCTCTTCGTAGCAAATGCACTGATTGGCTTTCTGTTCTCCAGTGGTCTCATTAATCTCCCTGATCAGGATGTTATGTGGTTCAGAGTTGCAAAGCTCTTTAGAGAAGTCCGCTGTTCCCTGGATACAGACTGACTCAGAGGGCAAGAGCCAAATATTGGTTTTCTTGTCCCTTTTCATATAACTTTAATTTTAAATCCTAATCTTAAACATCCATCAAATAAATTTTAACAGACTTATATTAAGAGTACTGGGCTTTAATGTCTATAATTTAAAATTATTTATCTTTTTATTATTTGGGATCTGTATTATTCTGTCTGTCTTGTAGGTGATGGCTAATTATCTTAAATTAACCAATGTTGTGTTCTTAAAGCAACACTTCTGTAAAACACTAACAGGGAATCTTTATATCACCCATAAGGAAATTACAAAATAAAATTAACAACAGTAAACAAACTTAGTTCGTGTAATTGCTACCCTAAAATTTTTGGCTGAGTTATACATTATATCCTCTGTTTGAGATGCTAGTAATATTGACAGGAAAAAAAAAAACTTTTGAAAATATCTTTAAATGAAATAACATCTGACCTACTGCTTTCGTAGTCATTCTCACATAATAAGATGGGACACAGAGCCTTATCTCAGGTAAGGAAGGGCTCTTTATTAATCTTAAGTGTTTTAATTCTAAAGCTAATCTTTGTTTTTTAAATATCATTTTACAAAGTTTACATAAATTGTTTGAGGTCACATGAACATTAGCTAACACCATATGATATAGCATTTAAAACATGAATTAAAAAAAGGCTGAAAGTTTTTAACCTTTACATAGATTAGGCTCTTATTAACTTAAAATACATTTAAATTGTTCCCCAATATAAAAAGTAACATAAAAGTTTACATATCTTATTGACAACAGGTAAATAAATCCATATATATATATATATATATATATATATATATATTTACCATACAACTTCAGAACACCAGCTTGATATAATGCTCTTTTAAAGTTTCTACCTTACAGACTTGTATACCTGGAAGATATGAGCACATTAATAGCATCACAATTGCATTGATTTTTCTACATTAACCAAGTTTAGCTTTTAAAGAAATGGCAGTACAGTGCTCTAAAATAACAGTTCTTATTTAATCAGTTGTTTAATTTTTATGGTTGCTTGCTCTAGAAAAATAAAACTTAATAACCACAATGTTATGGGTAAACTTATGTTTTAAGAAATTTTTGTCTCTTAAACACATGACTGATTTTTACAATCTTATACAGACTTTAGGACAAACTTATACAGACCTTAGTAAATCAATCAGATATCTAACAAAAGTACTCATGAATGAGTAATCCGATATCAAATTTACTTTACTTATTTATCAAAATATTAGACAAATGTATTGAACAGTGTACCATTTTTTGTTGAAGAAAAAGTCCTAGAACCAAGGCATATTAGACCTTTTGTCGGCATTAATATTTTATTAGATTTTTGAACACCTAGAAAAACTTGTAAAGTTAAATTTAAAGACATTTATTTTTATCTGTTTATCCAATTTAAATTGTACCAATTAAATCACTTGAATTAAAGATCTTTGGATCCACGTTTTAAAATTTGTTTTTATGAGTGCTTTTTTTATGAGTGCTCCTTATATGTGTTAATTTGTATAACATATATATGATATAGGGATATATGTATATATAGACATACAACACATAACAAAAGTGTGCACACATAATAATAGTAAAGGCCTTGTAGCTTTTTGCAGTTGAAATCTCCATTGCAATGTTTCAAAAACTCCACTGTTGGTCAAAGATAGAGCTGATCAGAAAAACATTAACCTAGGTCTGTAGGATCAAATTCATGAGCTCAAAAAAAGAATACAGAATCTAAGGAAAAAAATAAGAGTCCTAGAAAAAATGACTGCCCAGTAATAAATAAATACCATAAAATTTACCTTTTTTCCTGCCTTAGGCCTCAGATCATTCTCCTACTGAGCTTGCAGGCTTCTTTCATTTGCATTTCAACAAAAGTCCTGGCTGAGGTCTGAAAGGAGCAGGGAAAAACTGCTATTCTGAGCAGACACCTCAGGCCTAAGGCATTTTAACCATAATTTTGAGGTTCGGATGTTGAAAATTATGATACAATTTTAAGATGAAATTCACAAAATTTTATATCTTTACATCTTCTTTTGTCAACAGATACCATACTATGATTTACTATCCTTGTCCAAATTAATGCACTGGTACACACTGTGATATTTTCTCAGTCTACCCAATTCAAAATTAGTGACAAATAAAATTGAATGTTTGGGAAGTTACTTGCCAACTTGGAAGTAGAGTGCTTTAGTTTTCCATCCTAAGTATTTCAGTTATCTGGCATGAATTATCTGAAATCATAAACTAAACAATTCCCTAAACCCGACTTTTAACTGCAAGATTGAGCAATGCTACAAAAACCCATCCAGATACCAGATTGTTACAATAAAACATCATCATTTAGACACACATTGAACTAATATCATTCCCAAGAAACAATTTATACTATCAGCACATTATTGCACATGTCTTAAAGGGCCAGAAACAAAGACACAAGACAGACAGAAAGGAGCTCCAGACTATGGCTGACAGACAGAAGCCTTAAAAACAGAGCAGATAAGAGAAAAATTTCCTACACCAGTGGCAGGATAGATGTCCTCACAAGGGGATCAGATGTTTTCACAGAGGCCAAGCTGAAATGTAATATCAAGGGTTTCCATGGTGACTTTACTGCATTTAGTGTCCCCTTTTTCTTTTTCTTTTTTTTAAGAAGACAGAGGTGGCATAATCCTTACAGTGCAGGGAACGAAGGAAGGAATTCCTTGAAGCAGCAGGGCTTTGGTAGATGCTGGGAGTTCCTCAGTCCCTCCTTTTACTTATGGAACTAGCTCCTCTGGTTTGGTTCCAGCCCAATCTCGCTCCATCTCCTAACATTTCAGTAGTCACCTCTCAAAAAGTTCCAGGGTCGGGGGGTTATCAAAATTTGTAACTTAAATTTCGGTTTCTGACCTTGAAGCGAATTAATACCTATTTAATAATGAGGACAAGGTTTGAGAAAAATAAAAAGGGAGGTTTGCTGCTTTGCTAACAAAGCAGAAACACAGGGGACTCTGCCCAAAGGTTGTGACTCTCTTGAACTGGAGCAACAAGGGGTTTTAAAGGAGTTTCCATTGTTAACCTGGGAGATACTCTGTTCCTTGGTGGCCAGCAGGCATTGCCCTCTGCAGTGGGTGAGTTCCAGGCTGCCAGCTAGGGGCTTTTCTCATCCTGCTTAACAAAGAGGGGTAAACTTCATCACAGTTTTTTAGAACACAGTCCAAAGGGTGTAAGGCTTACTTGCTTTATTACCCATTTTTACGTCCAATATCCTTAAGTTTTTACCACAGAAATCAAACAACAAAATGCACAAAAACAAACAAACAAAAAACATATAGAACACAAAACAAAACACAAAGAAACAGAAACCTGGTGAAGATACAGAAAAACTGAGGAGCATTGAAATGTCTTGCTGAAGCTCCAGGGTAGGAGCTCCTGCGTGCCCGGCTGCACCTTTCTACCCTTTCAGAGAAATTCCATACAGAACAGAACAGAGGACAGAACAATTCTTGTTACTGTCCTGGACAGGAGTACATGTGAGCCTCCCCAGGCCACCTCTCTGTAATCAGAAGACATCTCCCTTAACCAGATATCAGATGTTATAAAGGCACCACCTACCAATGGAGGCCTCCTCCACCAGGTGCTTGCTAATAGTTTTAGTGTGATGGTTCACTGCAGTGCTCCCTGGACCGAAGGCTCACTCCAAGGCTTTGGAACTTGGCTCTCCAGCCCTGAGCCCTGGAGGAAAGGCCAGCGTCAGAATTTCCAGCAGTCTGGTCTTGTAATCTGGTCAGGTCATCTCGCTGGGGAACTCCAAAATGTTAGACCAGGATGCAAGAAAAGACCACTGACTCCAATTAAAATCAAATTAAGGCAAGCTTATTAGTTCAACCGGCTAGGCTGACTCTCCTTCTCAAAACGGCGGGAAGAAGACAGCATCCCCACCTTTCCTACACCCCAGCTTTATAGCCCAAAAAGTTATAGAAAAAGGGAGTAACAGAAAACAGAACTTTGACAAGCATCACACTAACTGTAGTTAACATTTTTTATTTGCTGGCCCCAGCATCAGAAATTATGAGGACCATTAGAGCCTCAGAGAGGGTCGTTGTCTGGCCAGGGAAGGCCAATATTTATGAGGTGTCAGTAAGGTTTCAGAGAGGGCTGTGATCTGGTCAGTAAGACAGGCATGGGTAAGTTCAAGGCATGGGCAGGCATTCCAAGCAGGTTCAGAATTTGCAGTAATTTATAGTAAAGCAAAAATTATCTTTCCATGGCTTTAAGGCAAGATGGCTCCCAATATTAATGAAAGATCAGGTTGAGTGATCACCCCTGTCCCTTCCTTTTGGAAACTCCTCTACCACCTCCAAGGTTGTGAACTCCTGATCATTTTCCATTCCAGATAAGTATTCACAGAATTTCTAACTCTTATCCTCTAATTGTGTCTTACTTGGGGCAAAGGTAATGTCAAAGCATTGTTCTGGATGAGAGTGGGAAGATTATTGTATATCACATATTTGCATACACATTGGATTCATTTTCCAATTTTCCATTTGAAATACTGAATTCCTGACACTAACCCATACCCTACTAGACTCTGACTAATAATCCTAATATGATGGTGAAACATAACCCAAGCAGAATAGAAATACAAGCCGTTCAGAGGAGGCATGGTGTGTAGTTGGAATTGCCTTTTGCATTATATAGTATAGGGGCTATAAATCTAGTCAATTTTTTGTTGAAATAATTCTACATGTGTTTTTAAAGTTAACAAATATGGGAATCCTGTCTCCCTTTCTCTGTAGCACACGTATTTTTATATGCACATAGAGAATCCTACCTGGTATCACACGTACATACTTGTGAGGTGGCTGATTGGCAGATACAAATTGTGAGAAGAGATCACTACTCCTAAACGCTGTTTGAACTGAAAATTCAACCAATGGGTGAGCTTCCTAGTTCAATAACATTATACATAAATCCATGTTCAGTAAAATGAATATTTTTGCATCTGTGGATTATATATATATATATATCATGATGAATTTCGATTGGCATATACATGGCTACTTTTTTTTATTTTTTTGGTTGTTCAAAACGTTACAAAGCTCTTGACATATCATATTTCATACATTAGATTCAAGTGGGTTATGAACTCCCATTTTTACCCCAAATAAAGATTGCAGAATCACATTGGTTACATATCCACATTTTTACATAATGCCCTATTAGTTACTGTTGCATTCTGCTACCTTTCCTATACTCTATGATCCCCCTCTTTTCCCCTCCCATCTTCTCTCTCTACCCCATCTACTGTAATTATTTTTTCTCCTTGTTTATTTTACCATTCCCTTCACAACCTGTTATATGTAATTTTGTATAACAATGAGGGTCTCCCTCCATTAACATGCAATTTCCCTTTTCTCTCCCTTTCCCTCCCACCTCATGTCTCTGTTAATGTAAATCTTTTCTTCCTGCTCTTCCTCCCTGCTCTGTTCTTAGTTGCTCTCATTATATCCAAGAAGACATTTGGTATTTGTTTTTTAGGCATTGGCTAGTTTCACTAAGCATAATCTTCTCTATTAGCATCCATTTCCCTTAAAATTCCATGATTTTGTCATATTTTAGTGCTGCGTAATACTCCATGGTGTATAAATGCCACATTTTTGTTATCCATTCATCTATTGAAGGGCATCTAGGTTGGGCCCACAGTGCAGCAATTGTGAATTGTACTGCTAAGAACATCGATGTGGCAGTATCCCAGAGGTATACACTATTTTAAGGTCTTCAGGAAATAGTCCGAGAAGGGCAATAGCTGGGTCAAATTGTGGTTCCATTCCAAGCTTTCCCAGGAATCTCCATACTGCTTTCCAAATTGGCCACACCAGTTTGCGGGAACAGCTCTCCTCATAGGCCTGGTTTGGTCCATCTTCTCTACATTAAGAAGAGAGAGGCTTACTCAGATACAACCCTTCATCCTGAACAGGTTGTTTGCCATAGAAGATGACTTTTGGTCTTTCAGGTCTTTCATAGCTGCCTACATCTTCTCCAGGGATCAAATATGCATGGACCTTTGAGGTTCTCAGTAGGTGGCAGATCCCCTACATTGCTGTATTGCAAGACGAACCCTGTCCCTTCTCTTTTGTAAAGTTAGATTGAGGGAACAGTGTATGGTTAGGGTTTTAATAACATGTTCAATTTGGGTTCGGAATCATTCTGATGGATGAATAATGGTATTGGGAACCTGTGATATTTATAAAACTATAGAGGTGAAATATAAGTATGAAAACAGAAATCTAGGTAAGATTTGTAGCCCAGAAGGGAATGAGGCCCTTGATTGGGATACTTAGCTTTTAATTATGTTCTGCACGGTTGTCTCAGATAAATTGATAATCAATGGCATAGGACCTTGTACCTTGGAAGATTGATTGTAGAAGAGAACATCCACTCAAATTGGGATAGTGGGTAGGATAAGGAAGAGAGTCGGTAGGTTTAGGAAGAAGAGTGAGTATAAAATTTGGATCAAATGTTCTTTAGCAATAGGGTTTCATTTATACAGTGAATGTAAATGTCAGCACATGCGAAGAGTCAGTCACAATGATGAACTGCGGAAAATATAGGAAAGAAGATATCAATAGAGACATTACAAAATCAGGCAATTGTAAAGTGAGTGATAGGTTTAGACATTTTCAACAGGATCGAGATTGAATACATAATTTTAGGAAGAAACAAATATGTAGTCACCAATAGAAATGACATTTGAAAGCATTAGGCAAACTGGAAATGGAAGTTTTTAGTAATCCATATTCAACTTCCATTTAGGATTTGGTACAATCATAAGTGTGACCTTTGCATTTTGTGCCCAGAAAATTATTGTGATAAAATATATATGTAGATCATGTGACATGAGTATTTTTTACACCATTTCTGTGAGCAATATTTGAAGACATATAAATTAGTATTGGGGGTACAAAGTGGTGTACCCTGTGTCTATGAATATAGAGATAATGCATGAATAGAACATGCTGTAAATAAATAATATAACTGGTTACACTTTAAATAACGGATTGAATTGTTATCTGAAAATATATAAGAAATCATATATTGACATACAATCATTAATTCCAACCAGTTATATATCTAATTGTAATCTTTGGGTTATTTTTTATCATGAAGTGTGTGTGAGTTTTGCTTCAAAAGTGATTATGGATCGAAAATAATGTGTTTGGAAAGAAGTCTCATAAAATTACCAATCAAGAAATATGGAGGAATCCATGTGTTCTGAAGCAGGAAGTGATTGAAAGTGAAACAAATGCCTATAAATTTGCTAAATTGTGGATGAAATATATATCCTGTGATGTGCATAAACTGATGAAATAGTATGTACCAGTGTTGAATAAAAATGAACGTCAAAATACACATCATGTACCATAGGAATCTACTTGCATTGATGTTAAACTGGGTCAGTTACTGTACAAATATTAGGATTCGCGTGCATCATTCACCGAAGTTAGTTTTCTTTTTTTTTTTTTAATTTTTATTTATGCTTGTTCAAAACATTACATAGTTCTTGATACATCATATTTGTCACTTTGATTCAAGTGGGTTATGAACTCCCATTTGTACCCCGTATACAGATTGCAGAATCACATCAATTACACATGCATTGATTCACATATTGCCATACTAGTGTCTGTTGTATTCTGCTGCCTTACCTATCCTCTACTATCCCCCCTCCCCTCCCCTCTCCCACCATCTTCTCTCTCTACCCCCTCTACCTTAATAAATTTCTCCCCATGTATTATTTTTCCCTTTCTTCTCTCTTCCTCTTGTATATAATTTTGTATAACCCTGAGGGTCTCCTTCCATTTCCATGCAATATCCCTTTTCTCTCCCTTTCCCTCCCACCTCTCATCCCTGTTTAATGTTAATCTTCTTCTCATCCTCTTCATACCTATTCTGTTCTTAGTTAATCTCCATATATCAAAGAAGACATTTGGCATTTGTTTTTAAGGGATTGGGTAGCTTCATTTAGCATAATCTGCTCTAGCGCCATCCATTTCCCTGCAAATCTATGATTTTTTGTCATTTTTTAATGCAGAGCAATACTCCATTCTGTATAAATGCCACATTTTTTTTTATCCATTCATCTATTGAAGGGCATATAGGTTGGTTTCACAGTCTTGCTATTGTGAATTGTGCTGCTATGTACATCGATGTAGCAGTGTCCCTGCAGCATGCTCTTTTTAGGTCTTTAGGGAATTGACCGAGAAGGGGAATAGCTGGGTCAAATGGTGGTTTCATTCCCAGCTTTCCAAGAAATCTCCATACTGCTTTCCAAATTGGATGCACCAATTTGCAGTCCCACCAGCAATGTACAAGTGTACCTGTTTCCCCACATTCTCACTAACACTTGTTGTTTGACTTCATAATGGCTGCCAATCTTACTGGAGTGAGATGGTATCTTAGGGTGGTTTTGATTCCCCTTTCTCTGACTACTGGAGATGGTGAGCATTTTTTCATGTACTTGTTGATTATATGTCCTCCTCTGAGATGTCTGTTGAGGTCCTTGGCCCATTTGTTGATTGGGTTATTTGTTATCTTATTGTTTAATTTTTTGAGTTCTTTGTATACTCTGGATATTAGGGCTCTATCTGAAGTGTGAGGAGTAAAGATTTGTTCCCAGAATTTAGGCTCCCTATTTACCTCTCTTATTGTTTCTTTTGCTGAGAAACAACTTTTTACTTTGAGTAAGTCCCATGTGTTGATTCTAGTTATTAACTCTTGTGCTATGGATGTCCTACTGAGGAATTTGAAGCCCGACCCCACAGTATGTAGATCGTAGCCAACTTTTTCTTCTATCAGACGCCATGTCTCTGATTTGATATCAAGGTCCTTGATCCATTTTGAGTGAACTTTTGTGCATGCAAGAGAAAGGGATTCAGTTTCATTTTGTTACATATGGATTTCCAGTTTTCCCAGAACCATTTGTTGAAGATGCTATCCTTCCTCCATTGATGCTTTTAGCTCCTTTATCAAATAGAAGATTGTTGTAGCATTGTGGATTAATCTCTGTGTCCTCCATTCTGTACCTTTGGTCCACCCGCCTGTTTTGGTACCAGTACCAGTCATTGTTACTATTGCTCTGAAATTTAGTTTGAAATCTGGTATCGCTATACCGCCTGATTCACACTTCCTGGTTAGAATTGCTTTTGATATTCTGGATATTTTATTTTTCCCAATGAATTTCATGATTGCTTTCTCTACTTCTACAAGAAATGCCGTTAGGATTTTGATTGGCATTGCATTAAACCTATAGAGAACTTTTGGGAATATCACCATTTTGATGATGTTAGTTCTCCTTATCCATGAACAGTGTATATTTTTCCATCTTCTAAGATCTTACTCTACTTCTCTTTTTAGGGTTCTGTAGTTTGCATTGTATAAATCTTTCACCTCTTTTGTTAGGTTGATTCCCAAGGATTTTATTTTTATTTTTTGAGGATATTGTGAATGGAGTGTTTTTTTTTCTCATTTCCGTTTCAGAAGTTTTGTCACTGATATACAGAAATGCCTTTGACTTATGAATGTTGATTTTATATCCTGCCACATTGCTGAAATCATTTCTTAGTTCTAGTAGTTTTTTTTTTTTTTTTTTGTAGACCCTTTTGGGTCTTCTATATATAGAATTATGTCAGCTGCAAGTAGTGATAATTTAAGTTATTCTTTTCCTATTTTCATGCCTTTAATTTCTTTCATCTGTCTAATTGCTCTGGCCAGTGTTTCGAGAACTATATTGAATAGAAGTGGTGGTAGAGGACATCTCTGTCTTGTTCCAGATTTTAGAGGGAATGCTTCAATTTTTCTCCATTCAGAATAATGCTAGCCTGAGGCTTAACATAGATAGCTTTTACAATGTCGAGGTAAGTTCCTGTTATCTCTAATTTTTCTAATGTTTTGAACATAAAGGGATGCTAAGGGTCTATTGTTCTTATTTATTTTTCGCAGAACCAAGCTTTAGTTTTGTAATTTTTTCAATAGTTTCTTTTGTTTCAATTTTGTTGTTTTCCGCTCTGATTTTAGTTATTTCTTGCCTTCTGCTACATTTGCTGTTGTTTTGCTCTTCCTTTTCTAGGGCTTTGAGATGAAGTGTGAGCTCATTTATTTGTTGTTCTTTCCTATTTTTGAGGAATGACGTCAAGGTGGTGAATTTCCCTCTTAAAACTCCTTTCATTGTGTCCCATAGATTCCGATATGTTGTGTCTGTATTTTCATTTATCTCGAAGAATTTTTTGATTTTCTCATTTATGTCTTCTGTAACACATTAATCATTCACTAAAATGTTGTTCATTTTCAATGTGATGTAGGATTTTTCCTTCCTTCTTTTTCATTGGTTTCCAGTTTCATTCCATTATAATCAGATAAAATTCATGGTATTATGTCCACCACTTTATACTTATTGAGGGTTGCTCTATGGCATAATATATGGTCTATTTTTGAGAAGGATCCATGTGCTGCTTAAAAAAAAAGTATATCCACTTGATGATGGTTGATATATTTTATATATGTCAGTTAAGTCTAGGTTATTGATTGTGATATTGAGTTCTATAGTTTCTTTATTCAACTTTTATTTGGAGGATCTGTCCAATGGTGAGAGAGGTGTGTTGAAGTCACCCATAATTATTGTGTTGTGGTCTATTTGATTCTTGAACTTGAGGAGAATTTGTTTTATGAACATTGCAGCACCATTTAATGGTGCGTAAATATTGATAATTTTTATGTCTTGTTGGTGAATGGTTCCTTTTAACAACATATAATTTCCTTCATTATCCCTTTTGATTAAATTAGTCATGAAGTCAATTTAATTCGATTTGAGGATGGCCACCCCTGCTTGCTTATGAGGACCGTGTGCATGGTATATTTTTTCCCAACCTTTCACCTTCAGCCTGTGTATGTCTTTTCCATTCAGATATGTCTCCTGGAGGCAACATATTGTTGGATTTGTTTTTTGAATCCAAGTTACAAGCCTATGTTGCTTTATTGGAGAGTTTAAGCCATTAGTGTTTAGAGCTACTATTGATATATGGTTTCTACTGCCATCCATGTTTGAATATTTATCGTTTTTTTAAATTTACTTTGTTTCTCCATGATTAGCTTTTCCCCCGCCCTCTGTCATTACTGAGGCACTTCCCACTGATGGTTTTGGTTGTTGTTTTTCATTTCTTCCTCGTGTAGTGTTTTGCTCAAGACACTTTGCAATGGTGGTTTTCTTGCTGCAAATTCTTTTAGCTTTTCTTTATCATGAAAGATTTTTATTTCATTGTCGTACCTGAAGCTGAATTTTGCTGGATACAGAATTCTTGTTTGGCATCCATTGTCTTTCAATGTTTGAAATACGTTGTTCCAGGATCCTCTCACTTTCAGTGTCTGTGATGAAAAATAGGTTGTTAACCATATTGGTTTACCCCTGAATGTAATCTTCCTCCTTTCTCTTGAAGCTTTTAATGTTTTCTCTTTGTTCGGTATATTGGATATCTTCATAACAATGTGTCTTGGCGTTGGTCTACTGTGATTTTGTGTGCTCTGTGTCCTGTAAGCATCTTCAATTTGTATATCCGTTTCCTTTTTTATTTCTGGAAAATTTTCTGTAATTATTTCATTCAACAGGTTACTCATTCCCATGGTTTGAATCTCTGTTCCTTCCTCTATCCAGATGACTCATAAGTTTGGTTTTTTTATGTTATCCCATATCTCTTGGATGTTTTTCTCGTGATTTTTTACCAGCCTTTCTGTGTTGGCTAGACTCTTTTCAAGATGTTATATTTTGTCTTCATTATGTGACATTCTGTCTTCTACTTGCTCCACTCTGTTAGTGATACTCTCAATTGAGTTTTTAATTTGGTTTATCGTTTTCTTCATTTCTAGAATTATTCTTTGAATTTTTATAATCTCTATCTCCTGATAAAGAAGATTAAATTCTTCTTTTATCTGTTTATGTAATTCATTTTCAATGTGTTCTTTCACTGTATTTATTTGCTCTCTCGTATGCTCTTTAAGGTTTCATTCCATCTGTCTAAGGTATTCCTTGAGTTTTTTATATGATCATTTTTCTGATGATTCTAGGTCCTCCTGAATATTTAGGTTATCCTTCATTGTTTGTACTCCTTTTCTTTCTTGCTTTTTTATGCTACTCATGTTACTTCTTGTTTGTTTGAGTGCTGAGTTACTGCTTATTCTTATAAATTTATTTGAAGCTTGGGAGGAAAGATATTAGAAGGGATGGGAAGAAGTCACTAAAGAGAATGAGAATAGGCAGGTAGAATTCAAGGATGAGGGAATAAGAAAATTGAAAAGAAATGAAAAGACAAAAGAAAAAAATAGAAAATAAAGAAAGAAATAATTTTTTTAAAATAATAATGATAATTAAAAATGAAAATTAAAATTTAAATAATAATAATAATAGTAAAATTTAAAAAATAAAAACATTAAAATAAGTTAAAGAACAACAACAAAAAATGAAAATGAAAGAAAAAAAGTAAAAATAAAATAATAATAATAATAATACATGCAGTCATAGAGTTCAATTAACTTCTCTTCCACTAGGTGGAGCTGTGCTCACTGGGCCAAGCTTCTCCTCTCAATAGGTGGGAACCAATCACTGTGCAGCAGCTCTTCCTCCCAGACTGGGCGGGTCTCCAATCCTGAGTGCCTAGGACCTTCTCTAGTGTTTCCTCAAGCCAGGCTCTGCTCAACTGTGACACTCACCACAATACTTGCTACACGTCAGGTCTCTGTTCCTGGTAGTCCTGTTTTCATCAACGCCTGCCACTCTCTCACTGTTTGCCTCCCTCAGACCCTAAGTTTGTAGAGCTTGGGGCTGGGAACCCTCAGCGAATTTGCTTGCTCTCTGGTATCCATGCCCACATTAGCTGGTGTAAGAGACCTCAGTTGTCAGCACTGGTGAGAGCGGTAGCCGGGAATTCCATGCCACGAGTCCCACAGCACACATGATTCCCTCGGTCTGGCCATCTTTCTCACGGGAGACCTGGGAGGGCCCCTTAAAGGAGAGCTGGAAGGGGCCCTTAATGTTTCCCCGCTGTGTGGAGAGAGATGCATAGGGAATTACACACCTGTCGTACTGGTTTCAATGAAGTTATCTCCTCTGCCCATGACGTCAGTTCTCTTCCATGGTGGTATCCCATGCAAATGGTGACCGTTCATTCCTTTTGCCAGGTGACCAATGCAACGGATGGGTCCTGACTGTGTCTCCGAAGCCCCATTTCAATTCAGTGGCCTTTTACCTCTGTAAATTCAGAAGGGCCGACCAGTTATTTCAGAGGGAATGTTAGTTCTGAGACACAAGAAGCAGGCAAATCTGAGCTTCTATGCAGCTGATCCGGGCTCTGTGTGTTTTCTGAGGGGCCCAGACTGTTCGCACCAGATCCATGTCAGGTCAGCATTGCCTAGTGATTCTGAACAAACAGCATTTAGACAGTTTATGACTCCCTATGCCTGCGCAGCTTAAGAGGTCAGAGACTTGATTTCTCCATGTTCGCCACCATGTTGGATCTCCTATATTGCTACTTTTTAATGTCTGTGCGTGTGCGTGCATATATATATATATATATATATATATATATATATATATATATATATACTCTCCAGATTTTTCAAAATATGAAATATATGTGTCTTATTATACGCTCCCTAAATTCATTCATATTCATATATGTGGATTTATAACAAACTTTCCACAAGATTATACTCAGAAATAATCATCCACCTGAAATACATATTTCTTTCCTAGTACTGAAAAGTAACTTCATAGAATGGTGCATGCAAACTCTAATATTTCTACAGATACTTACCCAGTGTAACATCAATGCAAGTAGATTCCTAGGGGACATGATGTGTATTTTGACGTTCATTTCTATTCAACACTGGTACATTACTATTTCTTCAGTTTATGCACATCATAGGATATATATTTCATCCACAAGTTAGAAAACTTATAGGCATTTGTTTAATGATCAGTCACTTCCTGCTTCAGAATACATGTATTCCTCCATGTTTCTTGACTGGTCTTTTCATAAGACTTTTTCCAATTACAATATTTTCACTTTTCATTATCTCTTATGAAGCAAAACTCAAACACCCTTCATGATAAACCATAATCCTAAAATTACCATTAGATGTATAACTGATTGGAATGAATGATTATATATCAATATAAGATTTCTTATATATTTTTAGATATCAATTCAATTCATTATTTAAAGTTTAACCAGTTAAATTATTTATTCACAGGATGGTCTATTCATGCATTATCTCTATATTCATAGACACAGGGTACACCTCTGTGTACCCCTAACACTAATGTATATGTCTTCAAAATATTGCTCCCAGAAATGGTGGAAGAAATACTCATGTCACCTGATCCACATATATATTTTATCACAGTAAAATTCTGAACAAAAAATGTAAAGGTCACACTTATGATTGTACCGAAGTCTAAAAGGAAAGTGAACATGGATAACTAAAAACATCCATGTGAAGATTGCCTAATGCTCTCAAATGTCAATCCTATTGGTGACAACATATTTGTTTCTTCCAATGATTATATATTCAAACTAAACCCTGTTGAAAATGTCTAATCCTATAACTCACTTTATACTTTGCCTGATTTCATAATGTCTCTATTGATACCTGCTTTCCTACTTATTTTCCCCAGTTCATCGTTGTGACTGACTCTTCACATGTGCTGAAATTTTCATTCATTCTCTAACAGAAATCCTATTGCTAAAGAACTTTTGGTCCAAATCCTATACTCACTCTTCTTCCTAAACCTACCGACTATCTTCCTAATCCTACCGACTATCCATTTTGACTGGATGTTCTCTTTTACATTAAATCTACCAAGGTACAAGGTCCTGTGCTTCAAATCATACCTAGATTTCTGTTTCCATACTGATATTTCACCTCTATATTCTTGTAATTATCGCACGTTCTCAATACCATTATTCATCGCCCAGAATGATTCCTAACCCAAATTGAACCTGTTATTAACCCTAAACATACACTGTTCCCTAAATCTCATTTTACAGAAGAGCAGCAACAGAGTTGTTCTTAAAATACAGGGAATTAGGGGACCTTCCACCTGCTGAAAACCTCAAAGGTCCATGCAGAAATGATACCTGGAGAAGTTGTAGGGAGGTATGAATGACCTGAGAGAGCAAAAGTCCTATTCCAAGTCAAACAACCTGGTCAGGATAAAGGGATGTGTCCGAATCAGCATCTCTCTACTTATTTTAGAGAAGATGGACTAAACCAGACCTGTGTGGAGAGCTGTTCCCAGGTGTCTATGGTTGATATACCATTCTAACTTGTGAAAGTGTTCCAGGAAGTAGGAGCAGCCTCCATCTCATGGGACCCTTGGAAGCAAGTGTTAGGATAAAGTGGTTGCCAAGGCAGTGGCCTCATTCAGTTCCAAAGAAAGTGACATACCTCATTTCCTTGGTGATGGAACTCTCTGAACTTGCTATCCAAGAACCAAGACACCGAGAGGCAATCCCAGTCCATGTCCCTGTGGGCTCACTTGATTGGATTTTTGCAAGGACAGAGTCAGTCTTTCTTGGTACCTCCTGATGTGAGTATAGCCAAATACCAGGAGAGCTCTGAAGAGATACTTTTCCTGCAAAAGCAGGTAGTGGCTGGCCACTTTTTCCTGACAACTTCACAGAGTTGGTCAAGGAAACCAGATCTGATAGAGGACACGCCATTTTGGGGGAACATAATATGGCCCACCAGTCAGAGTTAACTCCGGAGAGTCACAGACCTACTTGAGGGAAGGAGGTGCATTTGTGAGTGTGGGTTTGTTGTTTTGTCTCATGTTCAGAGAATAGGTACGAAAGGCGGTTTGTTTGATTTGAAGTGAACTGTTTCTAGTAAGTCGTTTGACAAGATGAGTGTTTCTATGTCTGTATATCCCACTGTGTCCGCGGTTGTAGACATGAGAAAAGAGAATGCAACAATGGATGTGTCCTGTCTAGTAGAAAGCTTCCCATTATGCATCCTGCCTAATTTATGAATAGAGTGCGGCTTGCCTTATGGATGGGCAATACCTACTACCTTCCTAAGTCTCTGTTTTCTTCTGAATTCTGGCCACTCTCCAGAATAGGCTCATGGTTTTGTGTCCAAGATATGTAACAACTCCAAGGTCTGTGACATGGCCATGTACAGGATAGCTGAAGGGAATGACCAGCATCTCAGAAAACTCAGATATCAATGTGACCAGGAAAGTCTCAGTGGATATACCCTGCTTTTGGCCTTTTGCTTACCTATTGTTCTGTTGCCCTGAATATCAGGAAGGTCTTTGCCTCAGGACACCCCTTTGTGAAGCCTGAAGAAAACAGTTTTCAAATGGAAATGAATGGGCATCACTTGTGGCTCTTTCTTAATTGCTTTGGAAAGGGATGTGTCTGAATTAGCCTCTTGGCCTTGTATGTGGCTGTGACTTTGATTCTCAGCAGCTGATGGATCTAAAGAATGATCCCATGTGTGCATCCAAAACCATAATTGCCAAAAGATCAGTCATTGTGGATGAAGTCTCTCGTCTTCCTCTGTTAGGTTCCTGACTTCCATCAAGTGAGAATTGGTATTCCTTGGGTCAAATGAGTTCTTCAAATCACTGCAGAAGTGCTTAGGTTTTTGCATGACTCCGAATCACATAAAGAATCTATAATTGAAAGTCAGTAGGCCACAAATTGGAGAAACAGAGCAGTATTAACGGGAGGCTTATTTGATCACTCCTGGTTCACAGGAAGGGTGTCCAGGCCAACATGACTTTAGGCAAATGAGGGGCAAGGGAGTTTATTTGGACACTGTCTTTGGGTGAGCCATTCATGGAAACCTTCAGCCAGAGGTTATGATGAGTGACTATATGGAAGAAGATGAGGACCTTGTTTGAGTGTTTTGGTTTTAATTGTGGTCATTTGTGTGGTGGTTGTAAGAAATATCTTGGTCCACCTGGACTTGAACTCTGGTTGGATTCCCCTTAGAGACTGCGTTCTGGAACTGAACTCAGAGAAGTATTGCCATGAATTGTGTTGGGATATTAGGAGGCCACGCATGAGAGTCGCCCTTGGAAACTGAGATCTAGGCCCAGGGTGGCTTTCCACAGAGCACTGAGAATCTCAGCCAGGATAACACATGATTTTATTCTGAAAGACTTGGCAGCCATAGTTGAGTGTCAAAACACACATGGACCTCACATTGTAGACCTCAATTTACCTGGCTTCATGTGACCTTTTGGCCACTCTTTGGGAAGCCTTGCCTGTGAGAGTTCTCCAGAGCTTTCATTGAAAATGAGCTTCCACATTATTTAATGGTTTCTGAATGAATTGAAACCCACAGTGCCTCCAACTTCATCCTTAACAATGGCTAGATGAATACCATGTAGTTATTAAAATTTCCATGACCAGGTGGCACTGGAGAACCTTTGAATGTCCTGTTGCTGATCATGAGTATACCAGACAGTGCCTTGATTGACTGGATTTAATGAAAATGTTGTAGAAAAGAGATGCCAGTACGTTTGAGTCTGCTGAGTAGTGGGCCTAGAGCACTGATGGGCATGTGTGTGAAAAAACATCATTAGTAGGGCCATGAGGATCTACCATTGGATTCCAAATGGCTTGTGACTGACATGGTGCAGCCAGCAGATCCTTATTTGTAAAGTCATCTTTTTATATGGAGAGGTTTCAGGGCAATGTTCAGAATAAGGGTCATATGGACAAGGGGGCAATGGGGCAAGCTATGAGGGATAGAAGCCTGGTTGGTGCGTTCTCCTGCACACCCTGACCTACCACACGTGACATAACTCCCTCCAGCACTGTGTCTCAGTTGGGCTCCTTGTATTTCATGAAGCAAATACTAAACTCTCAGTGCAGCAGGAAAAACACCACAAAAAGTGGAGGAGGACAAAATGGCTTCACAGTTCACATGGGGAGACATTTAGTCACCAGTGGTCACTGTTTACCAACAAAGAGAGGATTCAGGCCTCCTGCTTCATGTTAATTGGAAAATAAGAACCCATGTCCTTCAGGTCAAAGTGATGGAGACCCACCTTTGATGTTCTCACTACAAAAGAAGATAAAGCTCCTGAAAACAACCTAAATTTCAAGTGCCCAACCTCAGAGTGAGATTCTCAAAAAGTCCTTAGGCCAGAAGAGCTCCATGTTTGTGGAGTGTTTACCCTGTCCCTTACTTTTAGAAAGTCCTCTACCTCCACCAAAGATGTGAAATCTGGAGCATTTTCCATTCCAGATAGGTATTCACAGATTTTCTAACTCTTCTCCTATAATTGTGTCTTACTTGAGGCGAAAGTAATGTTAAAGCATTGTTCTGGATGAGAGTGGGAAGTATGTGACACTAACACATACCCTATCAGACTCTGAATACTATTTCTAATAGGATGGAGAAAAATAACCCAAACAGAATAGAAATACAAGCAGTTTAGAGGAGTCATGGTGTATATTTGGACTTGCCTTTTGCATGATACAGAGTAGGAGTTAAATCTAGTCAATTTTTTGTTGAAATAGTTCTCCATGTGTTTTTAAAGTTAACAAATTGTGAATTCCTGTCTCCCTTTCTCTGTAGCCCATTCAGCACATATATTTTTATATGGATATATAGAATCATACCTGGTACCACACATACATTCTTGTGAGGTGGATAAGTTGGCAGATACAAATTGTGAGAAGAGATCACTCCTACTAAACCGTGTTGGAACTGAATATTCAACCAATGGGTGAGCTTCCATGTTCAGTAAATGAATATTTTTGGATCTGTGGATGATATATATTTTATGATGAATTTTGATTGACATATATGTTGCTATTTTTTTTTCTGTGTGTGTGTGTGTGTGTTTTGTGTCACTCACCTGTTCTGTAAAACAACTTCAGAGAGAGAGGTTAAAAATTCATGCAAAGCTCTGATGGTGGTATCTAATATCTTAGTTTTGGTCTATTGCTTCTTCAATTGGGTCATTTGTTGTGTCCCATGGACGAGGGCAGTGGTTCCTGTGCCCACCCCTGCAGCAACTCCTATTCCGAATAGGATGGCTAAAGTGAGGGATATATGTTCCCAGTTGAAACGGGTTGTATGCCCCCCTATTTGATCTTCAAATGAACCTGCATCATGATAGAGCACTCTGGGAAACATCTGCACCATTACACAATTAATCACATCTGTTGACCATTTCATGAAAACATAAACAATGTTTAATTATATACAATTATGCTGTTGTAGGGACGGACCAGGCAAGGCACCTAAGATAGCAACGAAGACAGCGAAACCGTCCTATTTGGTTGCAACCAGATTCAGAGGGCATTGCTTCTGTTGTAATCAATTATTCTCCTGAAACTCAAGTATAGGTAGTTTCAGAATTTTGTACCCAACATGTAAGGGAAGGGGCTCAGAAGTTCACAGTCTGCAGAAGTTCAAAAAAGCCGTTGTTGTTTCTGTTTTTTCCTCGGTTCTGGGCAAGTTAACTTTTCAAGGACACCTGGGAGGGAAAGAGCTTTTTCCTACCTTTCTTATTTTTCGCCCCTGACAGCTGTTACCATGGAGCCCTGATGGTAACTTCTTTATCTTAGAAATATAGCCATCTCTGTAAAGCCCCAGCTCACGGCCAGAGGCCTTGTTCAAATATTTTGTGGAAAACAAGTAATGGGGTGTCTAGCATAGAAGTGCTTATTTTTTTAGCCAGTGGCCAAGTAGAACAAGGCAACACTAAAAGAGGAAGTTTATCTACATTGAACTCTTTTATAGGGACTCTTTTGCTGAAAGTCCTAAAGTCAGCCATGGTGAAGACTTCTGTAGAAAGTCAGTTAAGAATTTTCTGTAGGCCTGGTACAGAAGGGGAAGACAGGGAAGGTGGGGCTGACAGCAGCTCCGATGATCTGAGAATAAGGAAGGAGAGATGTAAAAGAATAATGGGAAAGGGGTTTGGTATTTTCCTAGTAACAAAAACTTGAGCTGCAGAACAGGTAGAGCAGAGGAGAAGACAAGAGTTAGTATCCCAAAATGCATGTGAGGGACTTTAAATTTTTAGTAAACTGTTTTCAGTGATGACAAAGCAACTTTAAAGGCCATTTTCATTACATCTTTGATAGGAGTCTGAGGGCTCTCCTCTGCTAGTTTCAGATTTGTGTTAGCTGGTAAGAGGACCTGGTGGGACCCGGTGCGGGCACGGACAGGAGAAGAGAGGAGTGAGTCGGTGGATGAGAAACTGAGTACCTGCTAACTCAGCAAGGGGGCGATGGTCTGAGAACCGGGAGAGGTTTGGGTTTTTGATCTAATAATTGGAGGGGAGAAATCAGGTTGCTGAGGTGAGAGTGACAGCAGAGACTCTGGAGCACAAGGCTGAAGGTGAGGATCTATTGGATAAGCATAGTTCAGGATATGAGTGAAGGATGGAAAAGGCCTGCCCATAGGGGAATCTCCTTTCACCCTTTTGAGCACTTGCAGAAGTTAAAAAGGTCACACAGGGCTGGGGATGTGGCTCAATTGTAGCACGCTCGCTTGGCATGCGTGCGGCCCGTGTTTGATCCTCAGCACCACATACAAACAAAGATGTCGTGTCCGCCAAAAACTAAAAAATAAATATTAAAAATTCTCTCTGTCTCTCTGTCTCTCGCCTCTCTCTTTAAAAAAAATGGTCACGCAAAATTTGAGGATCTAGAGACCCCTCTGGGGGCCATCAGTTTTGGTTATCTAATTGGTAATATGGCCAATTCTGTGTACTGAATTTGATGAGGAGTTTGTGTTCCATCAAGCAGCCCCTGTATGCTCACATCCCCATGACGTACAGAAAAAGTCGGCCAGGCATTCTGGAATTACTAAAAAGGAGTGATGGATTTTTCCTTTCCCCAGGTCCATGATCCTCTTAGTTGTACAAGTCCGATATTTACTGCCATTAGCCCCTTGAACTAGAGACCTTTTATTTGATAGAGGGCCCAATGGGGCCTTAAGCGCTGAGTTTATTGCCCCTGTATCCCCTTCAAAGTTTACTGGGGTCTTCTCCACTTCAAAAGATACGCTGAGCTCAGGGAGGGGATCTGAGCCCCGACTTTCGTAGTCATGCTGAAGAGTCAGAATGGCTGGCTGGCGTGGCTGCCTCTTTCTAGGGCACTCTTGAACCCAGTGTCCTCTTTCGTTACAGTAGGCACATTGATCTGAGGTCAGGGGTGGCCTCTGGCGTGGGACCAGGTATCGCTTCCTGTCTCCCTGTCTCTTAATTTCTGGCCCTTTTGTTGTTGTGACCGGGACCTTAGTCAACTCCTTAGTCTGTCTTTTGTTTCTCTTATCGTCCTTTTGCTCCCTTCTCTTCCTCAGTTTCTCTCTTATAGTATACTTTCTGGGCTTCTCTGACTAAATCTCTCAAAGTCATATCTTGTAATCCATCTAAGCATTGTAACTTTCTTTAAATATCCAAGGCAGCATGCCCAATAAAGGCCATTGTGACAGATGCCTTTTGATCCTCTGCATGAGGATCGAAAGGAGTATATCTCCTATATGCCTTCGTAATTCTCTCTAGAAACATAGAGGAAGATTCATCAGGCCCGCAGGCGTGGTAGCCACGTCACCCCAAATGGAGTAGGGAAATAGCAGTGCCGCTGCCCGTGCCCGGATAAGGCCCAGTCACCAGCTGGTGTGGTAGTCACGTCACCCAAATTGTAGTAGGGGCCAAGCAGGCCTCCGCCCACGCCCGCAACAAAAGCAGACCTGTGACTGACCTGCGGAACAGGCACAGCGGCCTGCCACCATGGTAGACATGACACCCCAATTGGAGTAGTGGCAGAGCAGAGCTTTCTCCTGCGCCCAGTACAAGCACAACGGCCCACCGGCGTGGTAGTCACGTCAACCCAATTGGAGTAGGGGCAGAGCAGAGCCTTTGCCCGCACCCAGAACAGGCCCAGCGATCTGCCAGCATGGTAGTCACGACACCCCAATGGCAGTAGGGCCAGAGCAGAGCCACCACCCGCTCCCGCAAGGTAGGCAGACCTGCAACCGACAGGCGGAACAGGCCCAGAGGCCTGCAAGCGTGGCAGACACGTCAACCCATTTGGTTCTTTGAAAAAATTAAAAAAATCGACAGAACATTAGCCATGCTAACGAAGACAAGAAGAGAGAGAACTCAAATTACTAGCATATGGGATGAAAAAGATAACATCATAACAGATATTTCAGATATACAGAAGATAATCCCAAATTATTTTGAATCTTTGTACTCTAATAAAATAGAAGACGGTGAAGGCATCGATAAATTTCTTAAGTCATATGATCTGCCCAGATTGAGTCAGGAGGATATAGACAACCTAAACAGACCAATATCAATTGAGGAAATAGAAAAAACCATCAAAACACTACCAAGTAAGAAAAGCCCAGGACCTGATGGGTATATAGCAGAGTTTTACAAAACATTTAAAGAGGAACTAATACCAATACTTTTCAAGTTATTTCAGGAAATTGAAAAAGAGGGAATTCTTCCAAATTCATTCTATGAGGTCAACATCACTCTGATTCCTACACCAGACAAAGACACTTCAAAGAAAGAAAACTACAGACCAATATCTCTAATGAACCTAGAGGCAAAAATCCTCAATTAAATTCTGGCAAATCAGATACAAAAGCATATCAAAAAAATTGTGCACCATGATCAAGTAGGATTCATCCGTGGGATGCAAGGCTGGTTCAATATACGGAAATCAATAAATGTTATTCATCACATCAATAGACTTAAAAATAAGAACCATATAATCATCTCGATAGATGCAGAAAAAGCATTCGACAAAGTACAGCATTCCTTTATGTTCAAAACTCTAGAAAAACTAGGGATAACAGGAACATACCTCAATATTGTAAAAGCAATCTATGCTAAGTCTCAGGCTAGCATCATTCTGAATGGAGAAAAATTGAAGGCATTCCCCCTAAAATATGGAACAACACAGGGATGCCCTCTTTCACCACTTCTGTTCAACATAGTTCTCGAAACACTGGCCAGAGCAATTAGACAGACAAAAGAAATTAAAGGCATATAAATAGGAAAAGAAGAACTTATATTATCACTATTGCAGATGACATGATTCTATACCTAGCAGACCCAAAAGGGTCTACAAAGAAACTAATAGAGCTAATAAATGAATTCAGCAAAGTGGCAGGATATAAAATCAACACTCATAAATCAAAGACATTCCTGAATATCAGTGACAAATCCTCTGAAACGGAAATGAGGACAACCACTCCATTCACAATATACTAAAAAAAAAATAATTGGGAATCAACCTAACAAAAGAGGTGCAAGTTTTATACAAGGAAAACTACAGAACCCTAAAGAGAAAAATAGAGGAAGATCTTAGAAGATGTAAAAATGTACCCTGTTCATAGATAGACAGAACTAACATCATCAAAATGGCGATATTACCAAAAGTTCTCTATATGTGTAATGCAATGCAATTCAAAATCCCAAAGGCAGTTCTTGTAGAAATAGAGAAAGCAATCATGAAATTCATATAGAAAAATAAAAGACCCAGAATAGCAAAAACAACACTAAGCAGGAAGTGAGAATCAGGCCGTATAGCGATACCAGACTTCAAACTATACTACAGAACAATAGTAAAAAAAAATAGCATGGTACTGGTACCAAAACAGGTGGGTGGACCAATGGTAAAGAATAAAGGAAACAGAAACCAATCCAAAAAAATACAACTATCTTATATTTGATAAAGGGGCTAAAAGCATGCAATGGATGAATGATAGCATCTTCAACAAATGGTGCTGGGAAAACTGGAAATCCATATGTAACAAAAAGAAACTGAATCCCTTTCTCTTGCCATGCACAAAAGTTAAATCAAAATGGAACAAGGAGCTTGATATCAAATTAAGACATGGTGTTTGATAGAAGACAAAGTTGTCTACGATCTACATACTGTGGGGTCGCCTCCAAATTCCTCAATAGGACACCCATAGCACAAGCGTTAATAACTAGAATCAACACATGGGACTTACTCAAACTAAAAAGTTTTTTCTCAGCAGAAGAAACAGTAAGAGGGGTAAATAGGGAGCCTACATCCTTGGAACAAATCTTTCCTCCTCACACTTCAGATAGAGCACTAATATCCAGAGTATACAAAGAACTCAAAAATTTGTCAATAAGAAAGCAAATAACCCAATCAACAAATGGGCCAAGAACCTGAACAGACACTTCTCAGAGGAGGACATACAATCAATCAACAAGTACATGAAAAAATTCTCACCATCTCCAGCAGTCAGAGAAATGTGAATCAAAACCACCCTAAGATACCATCTCACTCCAGTAAGTTTGGCAGCCATTATGAAGTCAAACAACAACAAGTGCTGGCGAGGATCTGGGGAAACAGGTACACTTGTACATTGCTGGTGGGACTGCAAATTGGTGCAGCCAAATGGGAAAGCAGTATGGAGATTTCTTGGAAAGCTGGGAACGGAACCACCATTTGACCCAGTTATTCCCCTTCTCGGTCTAAAACCTAAAGACCTAAAAAGAGCATGCTACAGGGACACTGCTACATCGATGTTCATAGCAGCACAATTCACAATAGCAAGACTGTGGAACCAACCTAGATGCCCTTCAATAGAAGAATGAATAAAAAAATGTGGCATTTATACACAATGGAGTATTACTGTGCATTAAAAAATGACAAAATCATAGAATTTGCAGGGACATGGATGGCATTAGAACAGATTATGCTAAGTGAAGCTAGCCAATCCCTAAAAAAACAAATGCCAAATGTCTTCTTTGATATAAGGAGAGTAACTAAGAACAGAGTAGGGACAAGGAGCATGAGAAGAAGATTAACATTAAACAGGGATGAGAGGTGGAAGGGAAAGGGAGAGAGAATGGAAACTGCATGGAAATGGAAGGAGAACCTCAGGGTTATACAAAATTACATACAAGAGGAAGTGAGGGGAAAGGGAAAAATAATACAAGGGGGAGAAATTTATTACTGTAGAGGGTGTAGAGAGAGAAGAGAGGAGGAGAGGGGACGGGAGGGGGGATAGTAGAGGATAGGAAAGGCAGCAGAATACAACAGACACTAGTATGGCAATATATGAATCAATGGATGTGTAAGTGATGTGATTCTGCAATCTGTAAACGGGGCAAAAATGGGAGTTCATAACCCACATAAATCAAAGTGTGAAATATTATTTATCAAGAACTATGTAATGTTTTGAGCAACCATATATAAAAATTAAAAAAAAAGATAAATAAATTCGGTGAATAATGCACGAGAATCCTAATATTTCTACAGTAACTGACCCAGTTTAAAATCAATGCCAGTAGATTCCTATGGGACATGATGTGTATTTTGACGTTCATTTTTATTCAACAATGGTACATTACTATTTCATGAGTTTATGAACATCATAGGATATATATTTCATCCACAAATTAGCAAATTTATAGGCATTTGATTCAATTTCAATCTCTTCCTGCTTTACAACATATGCATTCCTCCAGGTTTCCTGACTGGTCTATTCATGAGACTTCTTTCCAAACATATTATTTTCGATTTCCATAATCACTTTTGAAACAAAACTCACACACTGTTCATGATAAACCAAAACACTAATATTACCATTAGATGTATAATTGATGGGAATGAATGATTGTATATCAATATAAGATTTCCTGTAATTTTTAAGATATCAGTTCAATCCATTATTTAAAGTTGGAACAAGTTATATTATTTATTCACTGTATTGTCTATTCGTACTTTATCTCTAAATTCATAGACACAGGGTGCACCTCTTTGTAAACCCAATACTAATTTTACGTCTTGAATATATTGCTTCCAGAAATGGTGGAAGAAATACTCATGTCACCTGATCTACATATACATTTTATCACAGTAGTATTCTGGACAAATAATGTAATGGTCACGGTTATGATTGCACGAAGGACTAAATGGAAAGTGAACATGGATTACTAAAAACATCTATGTCCAGGTTGCCTAATGCTCTCAAATGTCAATCCTATTGGTGACTACATATTTTTTTCTTCCTAATATTATGTATTCAAACTCAACCCTGTTGAAAATGTCTAATCCTATCACTCACTTTATACTTTGCCTGATTTCGTAATGTCTCTATTGATATCTGCTTTTCTACATTTTTTCCCAGCTCATCATAGTGACTGACTCTTCATATGTGCTGACTTTAAAAATCACTCTGTAACCTAAACCCTATTGTTAAAGAACTTTTGTTCCAAATGCTATACTCACACTTCTTCCTAAACGTACTATCTTCCTATTTCTATCAACTCTCCCTTTTTGACTGGATGTTCTCTTCTACATTCAATCATTATAGTAAATGTCCGGCGAGCTTCACAGGAGGAAACCACCAACAGACTATCTCATGCAACAGCAAAGGGTTTATTGAGTGTCCAGCATGCTGGTGCTCAGAGCTCACTTGAATAGAGCAGATAGCCCTGAGAATAGCTTAAGTAGAGCTTATATACTTTACCTGGAGAGGGCAGGGAGGGAAGTTTATTGATGGATCGGGGTGAGTGGGCGATTTGCGTGCAACTGGGTGAGGGAGCACATTCTGCAGTTGGGCAGTTGGGGACAGCACATACTGGGAACAAGATTTGCAAGTATTTCTCAAGATTTCAACAGTGTTTTGTTAAGCATACAGAAAAACAGGAAGTGACAAGTACCTATTTTACTAACCTTTTATTCCCCACTTCTTCTTCTGGCTACTTTTAATCATAAAAATGATCATTGGGGTGTGTCACATTCTATGTATACTAGTAGGGTATTACCATAAGTTTAACTCGTCCAATTTGAGCCTGGAGAAAAGAAATTACACGGTTGAGAAAACAGGGTTTAATAGTTAGCAATAACATGAGGATTACTATTGGACCGGCCAGGGTTGATAAAAACGTAGTTAACCAGGAAGACTGTGTGAACCAAGACTCAAACCACCTTTTTTGGGCCTCTCTGTCTCGTTGATGCTTTTCAAGGCATCTTTTTAATTTACTCTTAGATTTTATTACAAGTCCAGTATGCTCAGCATACAAACAACTTTCTTCTCTCAATGTAGCACAAAGCCCCCTTCTCTCATGACGAGGAGGTCCAACCCTCGAGTGGTCTGAAAAACAACTTCAGAGAGAGAGGTAAAAGACTCATGCAAAGCTCTGATGGAGGTTTCTAATATCTTAGTTTTGGTCTATTGCTGTCATTTGTTGGGTCATTTGTTGAGTCCCTTGGACAAAGGAAGTGGTTCCCGTGGCCACCAGTGCAGCAATTTCTATTCCTAATAGGATGGCTACATTGAGAGATATATATTTTCAGTGGAACCGGGTTGAATGCCCCCCTATTTGATCTTCAAATGAACCTGTGTCGTGATAGAGCACTCTGGGAAACATCTGCACGATTACACAATTAATCACATCTGTTGACCATTTCATGAAAACATTAACAATGTTTAAGTATATAGAATCATGCTGTAGTAGGGAAGGACAAGGCAACGCACCTAAGATAGCACTGAAGACAGGGAAACAGTCCTATTTGGTTGCAACCAGATTCAGAGGGCATTGATTCTGTTGTAATCAACTAATCCTCTGAAACCCAAGTTTAGGTAGTTTCAGAATTTTGTACCCAACATGTAAGGGAAGGGGCTCAGAAGTTCACAGTCTGCAGAAGTTGAAAAAAGCAGTTTTTGTTTCTGTTTTTTCCTCGGTTCTGGGCAAGTTAACTTTTCAAGGACACCTGGGAGGGAAAGTGCTTTTTCTTCCCTTTCTTATTTTCCCATTGCCAGCTGTTACCTCGGAGCCCAGTTGCTAACTTCTTTAAGTTAGAAATGTAGCCATCTCTGTGAAGCCCCACGTCAAGGCCAGAGGCCTTGTTCACATATTTTTGTGAAAAACTAGTAAGGGGGTGTCTGGATTAGGAGTGCTAATTTTTTAGCCAGTGGCCAAGTAGAACAGGGCAACATGAAAATAGGAAGTTTAACTACATTGAACTTTTTTATAGGGACTCTTTTGCTGAAAGTCCTAAAGTCAGCCATGGTGAAGACTTCTGGAGAAGGTCAGTTAAAGACTTTTCTGTGGGCCTGGTATAGAGGGGAAAGACGGAAAAGGTGGGGCTGAGAGCAGCTCCGAGGATCTGAGAATGAGAAAAGAGAGATATAAAAAAATAATGGGAAAGTGGTTTGGAATTTTCCTAGCAACAAATATTTGAGCAGTAGAACAGGTCAAGCAGAGGGGAAGATGGTAGTGAGTATCCCAAAACGCGGAGGGACTTTAAATTTGTAGTAAACTGTTTTCAGTGATGACAAAGCAACTTTAAAGGCCATTTTCATTACATCTTGGATAGAGGTCTGAGGGCTCTCCTCAGCTGGTTTGAGCTTTGGGTTAGTTGGTAAGAGGACCTGGTGGGACCCAGTGAGGGCACTGTCAACAGAAGAGAGGAGTGAGAGGGTGGAGGGGTACCTCAGTACCTGCTACCTCAGCAAGGGGTCAATGGTCTGAGAACCAGCAGAGGTTTGGGTTTTTGATCTAATAATTGTAGTGGAGAAATCAGGTTGCTAGGTGGGAGTGACAGCAGAGACTCTGGAACAGAATGCTGAAGGTGAGGATCTATTTGATAAGCATAGTTCAGGATGTGAGCCAAGAAGGGAAAAGGCCTCCACATAGTGGAATCTCCTTTCACCCTTTTGAGCACTGGCAGATGTTAAAAAGGTCATGCAGGATTTGAGGATCTAGAATCCCCTCTGGTGGCCATCAGTTTTTGTTATCTAATTCGTAATATGGCCAATGCTGTCTACTGAATTTAATGCAGGGTTTGGGTTCCATCAGGCAGCCCCTGTACGCTAACATCCCCATGACTTACAGAAGAAGTCGACTTTTCCCCCACACAGCCATGGCTGTTTTTGGCTTTGACAGTCGGCCGGGTAAACACAGTAATCTAGGCTAGCCAACCTGCATCTGGCTCGTGTGTCCCTACATCCATAATATTTGTTTCCATTATCTATGGTAAGGAAGGGATTTAATGGAATTTTAGTGGGATCCTCTTCATCAGGGATATCCCATTAGGAAAGACTTATAGCCAGCTGACAAATGTCTGGGTGGAGAGATGGTCACCAGGTCCCTAAGTGGGCTGCATGCAAGATAGATTATACTTCTTTTCCAGTAGAATTTGTGATCAGCCATCGCTGCTGAACGGGCTGATGAGGGTTAGGACTACTTGTGGCAAAGGGGAGAGTCTATAGGCTATTCCACAAGGTGAATATGCAATTTGAAAGTGTTACCAGTCTTTTCCAGTTTCCAGCCAGAGTGTGGACAGGGCGCAGGCTTGAGATGAGAGGCATGGATCCAGGAAGTGATTCCGTTTACCTTTACCACTATAGATGTTATAAGTAGCACCTGGTATGGTCCTTTCCAGTGGAGTTCCAGGGATGACACCTGATATCATCTTACGTAGATGAAGTATCTTACTTGATATCGATGTGGAGTCCCCTCGTCCCCAGTTTGGTAGGGAGTGGCCAGCTGTTTCCACAGGTATCACTGACATCTTTCAAGAGCTTTAAGTCTGTCAAACAAGGGGGTGTGAAAGGGATCATTAGGTCTTAGAGTTGGGCTTTGGTCCGTTACTGGAAGAGAGGCACCCTAGATATTCACAGGGGGTGTGGTTACTCAAAGAAACAGAGGGCATATTTCTTGCACGAAACATTGTATAAGGCATGAGCATAGTCCAATCATTTATGCTGGTCTCTAAGCTTAATTTAGTTGAGGTCTCTTTAATGGTTCTATTTATTCTTTCTACCTGTCCTGAACTCTAGGGTCTGTAAGCACAATTAAACTTCCAATGAATCCCCAGGTTCCTGGCTAACCCCTGACTTACTTGGGCCATGAACGCCGGTGCATTATCAGACCGTATTACCTTTGGCAGGCCGTATCTTTGAAAAATGTCTTTCAGGATCTGCTTGACCACCATTAGCACTGTTTCTTTTTTTTTTTTCTTTTAGTGGGGAAGGCTTCAATCCATCCTAAAAATGTATCTACAAAGACTAGAAGATATTTATGTCCATACCTTGCTGGCTTAATTTCAGTAAAGTCAACTTCCCAGAATTGTCCTGGTCTGGTTCCTCGTGGGTGCTTTCCTGCAGGAAGCTTTGAAGGGTAAGAATTTACCAATTGATGGACTTGACAGGCTTTTTTTACCCATTCAGTTATTTCTTTTTGCTGTGAGTCAGTTAGTGGAAAACTCTGTTCTTGATACTTCAGAAATACATGCAGTTTCTTTGAACCAAGGTGAGTGAGTTGATGTGCATTTTCTACTGACATATTTAGAGCTGTGACTATAGGAGTTTTTACTGAAGGATTTAGAAATTCCACTTGGGGGCCTTCAGGGTTAAAAGTTATTTTGGACCGGAACTTGGTGAGCAGATCTCTGCCCATCAATGGGGCTAGGAATTCTGGGATTATTAGGAAGGAGTGAGGAATTTTTCCTTTCCCCAGTTCCATGATCCTCTTAGTTGTCCAAGCCCGATATTTACTGTCATTAGCCCCTTGAACTAGAGACCTTTTATTTGATAGAGGGCCCAATGTGACATTAGGGGTGAGTATATTGCCCCTTTATCCACTTCAAAGATTACTGGGGTCCCCTCCACTTCAAAATTTACCCTGAACTCGGGGAGGGGATCTGAGCCCTGACTTTCATACTCATCCTCCAGAGTCAGAATGGCTGACTGGCGTGGCTGTCCCTTTCTAGGGCACTCTTTGGCCCAGTGTCCTTTTTTTTTTTACAGTTGGTACATTGATCTGAGGCCAGGGGTGGCCTCTGGCATGGGACCAGGTATCCCTTCCTGTCTCCCTGTTTCTTAATTTCTGGCCCTTTTGTTGTTGTGACCAGGACCTTAGTCAACGCCTTAGTCTGTCTTTTGTTTCTTTTATCCTCACTTTGCTTCTTTCTCTTCCTCAGTTTCTCTCTTAAGGTATATTTTCTTGGCTTCTCTGACTAAATCTCTCAAAGTCATATCTTGTAATCCATCTAAGCATTGTGACTTTCTTTTAATATCCAGGGCAGCTTGCCCAATAAAGGCCATCATGACAGATGCCTTTTGATCCTCTGCCTGTGGATCGAAAGGAGTATATCTCCTACATGCCTCCATAATTCTCTCTAGAAACATAGAGGGAGATTCATCAGGCCTTTGAATAATCTCTATTACCTTGGCCAAATTAGTTGGTCGCCTAGTGGCCACTTGGAGGCCCACTATTAGAACCTGGCGATAAGTGGACAGATGCTTTCTAACTTCAATGTTGTTGGTGTCCCAGTTGGGTTGTTTCAAGGGAAAACCAGCTTTGATTAAGTTGGGAAGATGTGTCCGTCTCCAATCTGGTCGGAGGACATTTTTTTATAGCTTCCAGGAAGATTCTCTTTTGTTCCTCTGTCGTGAAGAGAGTCCCTAGGAATTGTTGACAGTCATCCCAAGTAGGCAGGTGTGAAAACATCAATGACTCAACCAGACCTGTGAGCCCGATGGGGTCCTCGGAAAAAGGGGGATTGTTATTTTTCCAGTTATATAGGTCGGAAGAGGAGAAAGGCCAATATTTGTAGGCTTGCATTTTCCCCCCATGGCCTTCGTCAATCAATGGTCCGTAGGGACATAGGGGGAGCATCAGAGAAGATTCCAGGGTTTTCAATCATTCGCCACCATCAAGTTCCCTTAGCTGGGCTAGCTTCCTCCTGCGGAGGAGGGGCTGTGTGTGCTGCGGGGGAGTTATCTGGAGGGCGCTGGGCCAGCTTAGATTCCTCCAATGGTAGAGAGGCTGAGTCAGCTGCAGGAGAATCACTTAGAGGGTGTTGGTGGTTGGGGGACGAGGGCAGGGTATAATACGGGGGAAGAGAGTCCAGTAGAGTCAAATCTTGTGACTCAGGGATTACAAAGGGTGGAGGAGGAGGAGGAGCAGAGGGTTTGAGAGATCATGGGGGAAGGAGTAGGAGCAGGGGAAAGGACAAAGAAAGGCTTCGCCCATTGAGGAGGAGATTTGCAGAGGTCCTGCAAAGTTAAGATATATGGCTGTTGATCCGGATGGCTATGTGTGCCTGGGTGAAAGACAATATCTCTGACTTCTTAAATTAGTGGGAAATAGAAAGATCCTTCTAGGGGCCATCCAAATTCAAAGGTGGGCCATTCTGAGGCACAGAGATTCCGAAAGGTCCAACGTTTTACTAAAAAAGAAAGATTCTGAGCCCTTAAGCGGACTTTGGTCCAGTGATCAAGGGTCAGGGACAGGGGCATTGAAGTGCTGTGTCCCATAATGAAAGATACACAAAGAGTGAATGCAAGACACATGACACAGACGAGACAAGACAATAAAGACATTCAATGGACATCCAAAACTGAGACCAGGACTGAGTAGCCAGCAAAACCCAATGGCCTGGCAATTCCGAATCCGATACAAAATATTACTGAGTCGAGGAGACTATTGTTCCTCGATTTCCCGAGTCTTTGGGAAGTCCCCCAGGGACGTGGCCTGCGGCTCTGTGACACGTCTGTCAGCCACCCTCGGAGAGAACTCACGCTCTTCATCGACAGCCATTTTGCCAAGCCCTAACCTTAACACTGAAACAAGAAAGAGGGGCCTTACTTAACCCGAGAGGAACCCGTTAGGGTCTTTTGTCCGCCGCTGCCAAAACTCGGTGGAATCTCCATATGTAAAGGTCGGGCGAGCATGGAAGGAAGAGACCACTAACAGACTGTCTTATCCAACAGCAAAGGGTTTATTCTGGGTCCAGCATGCTGGGGCTCGGAGCTCACTTGAATAGATCAGAGAGCCCTGAGAACCGTTTTAGCAGAACATATATATTTTCCTTGGAGAGGGCAGGGAGGGAAGTTTACTGATGGTTCAGGGCGAGTGGTCGGTTTGCGTGCAACCGGGTGAGGGAGTACATTCTACACTTTGGCACTTGGGGACAGCACATTCTGGGAACAAGATTAGCAAACAGTTCTCAAGATTTTAACAGTGTTTTGTTAAGCATACAGAAAAACAGGAAGTGACAAGTACCTATTTTATTAACCTTTCACTACCGACTATCCTTTTTGACTGAATGTTCTCTTCTACATTCTATGATCCAAAGTACAAGGTCTTATGCCATTGTATATCAATTTATTCAAAGCTAAGTATCCCAATCAAGGGCCCAGTGCCCTTCTGGGCTTCAAATGTTACTTAGATTTCTGTTTTTATACATATATTTCACCTATATATTTTTATACATATTGCAGGTTCCCAATACCATTATTTATTCAGCATAATGATTCCTAACCCAAATCAAACATGTTATTAACCCTAACCATACATGGTTCCCTCAATCTAACTTTACAGAAGAGCAGGGACAGAGTTGGTCTTACAATACAGGAATATAGGGAATCTTCCACCTGCTGATAACCTCAAAGGTCCATGCAGATATAATCTCTGGAGAAGATGTAGGCAACTCTGAAAGACCTGAGAGTGCAAAAGTCATCTTCCATGGAAAACAACCTGGTCAGGGTGAAGTGTTCTGTCTGAATCAGCCTCTCCATTCTTAATGTAGAGAAGATGGACCAAATGAGACCTGTGTGGAGAGCTGCTCCTGGGTGCCTATGGGTGATATACCATTCTAACTTGTGAAAGTGTCACAGGAAGAAGGGGCAGCCTCCATCTCATGGGAAGCTTGGAAGCAACTCTTAGGACAGATTGGTTGCCAAGGCAGTGAACTCATTCAGTTTCTGACGGAAGTGACCTCACCTCACTTCCTTGGTGATGGAACTCTGTGAACTTGCGATCCAGGAAGCCAGTCAAACATTGACAGTCCCAGTCCCAGTCTCAGTGGTTATACTTTTTGAATTTCCCAACGACAGAGTCAGTCTTTCTTGGTACCTACAAATGTTAGGATGGCCAAATGGCAGGAAAACTCTGAAGAGGGGCCTTTCCTGAGAAAACAGGTAGTGGCTCACCGCTGGCTCCTGACAACTTCAGAGAGTTGGCAAAGGACACAAAATCTGAGACAGGACAGGCCATTTCGGGGGAACGTAGAATGGCCCACAGTCAGAGGACACTCCAAATAGTCACAACCTACTTGGAGGAAAGAGGTGCCTTTGTGGGTGTGGGTATGGGTTTGTGGTTTTGGCTCATGTTCTGAGAAGAGGTAGGAAATGAGGTTTGTTTAGTTTGGGGTGAATTGTTTCTAGTAAGTCATTTGACAATACGAGTGTTTCTGTGTCGCTGTATCCCGCTGTGTCCGTTATTGTAGAAATTAGAAAAGAGAAAGCATCAATGGATGTGTCCTGTCTTTTAGAAAGCTTACCAGCATTCATGCTGCCCAATTTATTAATGGAATGCGGCTTGCCATAATGATGGGCAACACCTACGATCTTCCTTAGTTCCTGTTTTCTTCCTGAAATCTGGCCACTCTCCATAATAGGCTCATGGTTTTGTATCCAAGATATGTACCACCTCAATGCTCTGTGACATGGCCATGTACTGAATAACTGAAGTTAATTGCGAGCATCTCAGAAAACTCACATACCTGTTTAACCTGTAAAGTCTCATTGGAGAAACCCTGCTTTGGGCCTTTTGCTTACCTATTGTTCTGTTTCCCTGAATGTCAGGAAGGTCTTTGCCTCAGGACAATGCTTTGCGAAGTCTAAAGAAAACCTTTTTCAAATAAAAAAGAATGGGCATCAGCTGTGGCTCTTTGCTTAATTGCTTTGCAAAGAGATGTGTATGAATCAGCGTCTTGGCCCTGTGTTCGGCTGTAGCTAAGATTCTCAGCAACTGATGGATCTAAAGAAAGATCCCATGTGTGCATCCAAAACCAAAATAGCAAAAGAGCAGTCATTGTGGATGAAGTCTTTCGCCTTCCTCTGTAAGGTTTCTGACATCAATCAAGTGAGAATAGGGATCATTTAGGTCAAATGAGTTCTTCAGTTCCCTGCAGAGGCTAGCCCATAGGTGGTTGGGTTTTCTCATGACTCCAATTCATATAAAGAATTTAAACCCCACAGTCAGTAGTTCTCAAATTTGAGAAGTGGATCAGTATTAATGGCAGGCCTATTTGATCACTCCTGGTTCACAGGAAGGGTGTCCAGGTCACGCAGAATTTACGTAAATGAGGGGCAAGAAAGCATATTTTGGACACTCTCTTGGGCTGCATTCCTCAGGAAAATCTCCAGTCAGAGGTTATGATGAGTGTCTATATGGAAGAAGATGAGGGCCATGTGGGAGTGTTTTGGATTTAATTGTGGTTATTTTTGTGGCAGTTGGAAGGGATGACTGAGTCCACCTGGGTTTGAACTCTGGTGTGATTCCCCTTAGAGGCTGAGTACAGGAACTGAACTTAGAGAAGTATTGCCATGAATTGTGTTGGGATTTTAGAAGACCAAGCATGAGAGTCACCCTTGGAAACTGAGATCTAGGCCCAGGGTGGCTTTCCAGAGACCACTGGGAATCTCAGGCTTGATATCACATGATTTTATTCTTAACGACTTGGCAGTCTTAGTTGAGAGTCAAAACACACATGGACGTTACATTGTAGACCTCAATGGGCCTGGATTTATGTGACACTTTGGCCAATCTTTGGGAAACCTTGCCAGTGAGAGTTCTCCAGAACTTCATTTGAAATGAACTTCCACAACATTTAATGGTCTCTGAATGAATTGAAACCCACATGCTGCCAACTTCATCCTTGAAAAGTTGCTAGATAAATACCATGAAATTTTTGAAATTCCCATGACCAGATGGCACTGGAAAAACTTTGGTTGTCCTGTTGCTAAACATGATTATTCAGGACAGTGACTTGATTGACTGAGTTTCATGAAAATGGTGTATAACAGAGATTCCAGGAAGTTGGACCCTGCAGAGTAGTGGGCCTTGTGCAGTGAAGGGCAGGTGTGTGATAAAAAAAAATCTGTGGTGGGGCCATGTGGATCTGCCATTGTCTTCCAATTGGCTTGTGACTGACATGGTGCAGCCAGCAGATGCTTCTATGTAAAGGTATCTTTTTATATGGAGAGGTTTCAGGCCAATGTTCAGAATCCGGTTGCAATGGTCAAAGAGGCAAGCTATGTGGAAGAGAAGCCTGGTTGGTACATTCTTCTGCAGGCCCTGACCCACCACAGGTGACAGAACTCCCTCCAGCACTGTGTCCCAGGTGAATTCCTTGTATTTCTTGAAGCAAATACGAAACTCCCAGTGCAGCAGCAAGAAACACCAGGAAAACTGGAGGATGACCAAATGGCTTCAGAGTCCACAAGAGTAGACAATTAGTCCCCAGTGGCCACAGTTTACCTACAAACAGAAAATTAAAGACAGCTTCCTCATGTTTATTGGAAAATAAGAAATCATGTATTCCAGGTCACATAGAAGCATACCCAGATTTGATTGTCTCACTACAAAGGAAGCTAAATCTCCTGACTACAACACATATTTCAAGTGCCCAACCTCAGAGGTAGTTCCTCAAGAAGTCTTTAGTCCAGCAGAGCTCCATGTTTGTGGAGTGTTTACCCTGTCCCTTACTTTTGGAATCTCCTCTACCACCTCCAAGTTTGTGAACTCGTGAGCATATTTAATTCCAGATATGTATTCACAGATTTTCTAACTCTTCTCCTCTAATTGTGTCTAACTTGGGGCCAAGGTAATCTCAAGGCATTGTTATGCATGAGAGTGGGAAGATACTTTTGTAGCATATATTTGCATAAACATTGGAATCATTTTCCAAATGATTCCAAATCCCTGACACAAACCCATGCCAACTAGACTCTGATTACTAATTCTAATATGATGGAGAAAATTAACCCAAACAGAATAGAAATACAAGCAGTTCAGAGGACGAATGGTGTATCATTGGAATTGCCTTTTGCTTTATATAGGGTAGGAGTTATAAATCTAGTCAATTTTTTGTTGAAATGGTTCTCCATGTGTTTTTCAAGTTAACAAATATGTGAATTCCTGTCTACCTTTCTCTGTATCCTATTCAGGGCATGTATTTTTATATGCACATATAGAATCCTACCTGGTACCACACGTACATTCTTGTGAGGTGGCTCACTTGGCAGACACAAATTGTGAAAAGAGATCACTCCTACTAAACGCTGTTGAAACTGAAAATTCAAACTATTGATGAGCTTCCTAGTACAATAAAATTATACATGAATCCATGTTCAGTAAAACGAATTTATCTGGATCTGTGGATGACATATATTTCGTGGTGAATTTCAATTGGCTTATATTGCTACTTTTTAATGTCTGTTTGTGTGCGTGCCTGTGTGTGTGTGTGTTTGTGTGTGTGTGTGTGTGTGTGTTTATATATATATATATACACACACACTCTACAGATTTTTCAAAATATGAAATATATGTGTCTTATTATACACTCCGTAAATTCATTCATATTCATGTATGTGGATTAATAATCAACTTTTCACAAGATTATTCTGAGAAATATTCATCCACCTGAACTACATATTTGATTCCTAGTACTGAAAACTAACAGTAAATGGTGCATACAAATCCTAATATCTCTGCAGTAACTGACACAGTTTTATATCAATGCAAGTAGATTCCTATGGGACGTGATGTGTATTTTGTCTTTCATTTTTATTCAATACTGGTACATTACTTTTTCTTCAGTTAATGCACATGGTAGGATATATATTTAATCCACTAGTTCAGAAATTTATAGGCATTCTGTCTTACTTTCCATCACTTCCTAATTCAGAAAACATGTTTTCCACAGGGTTTCTTGACTGGTCTTTTCATGAGACTTCTTTCACAAAATGCAAAGGTCACACTTATGTTTGTACCGAAGTCTAAATGGAAAGTGAGTATGGATTACTAAAAACATCTATGTCCGGGTTGCCTAATGCTATCAAATGTCAATCCTATTGGTGACTACATATTTGTTTCTTCCTAAGATTATATATTCAACCTCATCACTGTTGAAAATGCCTGATCCTATCACTTACTTTATACTTTGCCTGATTTCCTAATGTCTCTATTGATATATGGTTTCCTATATATTTTCCAGAGTTCATCAATGTGACTGGCTCTTCACATGTACTGATATTTACATTCATTCTCTACCCGAAACCCTACTGTTAAAGAACGTTTGGTTCAAATCCTATACTCACTCTGCTTTCTACTGAATATCTTCCTAATCCTACTGACTATCCTTTTGACTGGATGTTCTTTTCGACATTCAATCATCCAAGGTACAAGGTCCTATGCCATTGTATATCAATTTATCTGAGACATCTGTGCAGAATATAATTCAAAGCTGAGTATCCCAATCAAGGGCCCAATGCACTTCTGGGTTTCAAATCTTACCTAGATTTCTGTGTTCATACTTATATTTCACCTATATATTCTTGTAAATATCGCAGGTTCCCAAAACCATTATTCATCGCACAGAATGATTCCTAACCCAAATCAAACCTGTTATTAACCCTAAGCATACACTATTCCATCAATCTATCTTTACAATAGAGCAGGGACAGAGTTGGTCTTACAATACAGGAATTTAGGGTATCTTCCACCTGCTGAAACCTCAAAGGTCCATGCAGAAATGATCCCTGGAGAAGACTTAGGCAGCTATGAAGGACCTGAGAGCGCAAAATCATCTTCCATGGCAAAAAAACCGGTCAGGATGAAGTATTGTGTCTGAATCAGTCGCTCTTTTCTTAATGTAGAGAAGATGGACAAAACCAGGCCTGTGTGGAGAGCTGTTCCATGGTGCCTGTGGTTGATATACCATTCTAACTTATGACTGAGTCAGAGAAAGTAGGGGCAGCCTCCATCTCATGGGACCTTTGTAAACAACTGTTAGGACAAAGTGGTTGCCAAGGTATTGACCTCATTCAATTCCTGAAGGAAGTGACCTACCTCACTTCCTTGGTGATACAACTCTCTGAACTTGGGATCCAGGAAGCCAGGCACCCAGAGCCAGTGCCAGTCCCATTCCCAGTGGGCACACTTGTTTGAATTCTCCAAGGACAGAGTCAGTCTTTCTTGGTACCTCCTGATGTGAGGATGACCAAATGCCAGGAGAACTCTGAAGAGGGGCCTTTCCTGAGAAAGCAGGTAGTGGCTCATTGCTGGCTCCTGACAACTTAACAGAGTTGGCAAAAGGGACCTGATCTGATACAGGACAGGCCATTTGGGGGGAACATAGTATGGTCCACCAGTCAGAGGACACTCCGGATAGTCACAGACCTAGTTGTGGGAATGAGGTGCCTTAGTGGGTGTGGGTGTGAGTTCGTGGTTTTGTCTCATGTTCTGAGAATAGGTAGCAAAGGTGGTTTGTTTGGTTTGGAGTCGACTGTTTCTAGTAAGTCATTTGAGAAGGCGAGTTTTTCTATGTCTGTGTATCCACTGTGTCCGTGGTTGTAGTTATTAGAAAAGCCAATACATCAATGGAGGTGTCCTGACTAGTAGGAAGCTTCCAGGCATTTATTCTGCCCTTTTTATGAATGGACTGCAGCTTGCCTTATGGATAGACAACACCTACTATCTTCCCAAGTTCCTGTTCACCTCCTGATTTTTGGCCTCTCTCCAGAATAGGCTCATGGTTTTGTGTCCAAGATATGTACCACCTCCAAACTCTGTGACATAGCCATATACTGGATAGCTGAATGGAATGGGAACATCTCAGAAACCTCAGAGATCAGTGTAACCAGAAAAGTCTCAGTGGAGAAACCCTGCTTTGGGCAATTTGCTTACCTATGGTTCCCTTGCCCTGAATGTTAGGAATGTCTTTGCTTCATGCCACCCGTTTGTGGAGCCTGAAGAAAACAGTTTTCAAATTGAAATGAATGGGCATCACCTGTGGCTCTTTGCTTAATTACTTTGGAAAGGGATGTGTCTGAATCAGCCTCTTGGCCCTGTGTGAGGTTGTGGCTTTGATTCTCAGAACCTGATAGATCTAAAGAAAAATCCCATGTGTGCATCCAAAACCAAAATTGCCAAAAGAGCAGTCATTGCTGATGAAGTCTTTCACCTCCCTCTGTAAGTTTTTTGACCTCTATCAAGTGAGAATAGGAAAGATACACCAAGTCAATTGATGGCTCCTATTGGAAAAATTCTATCACTGATGACAGCATCAGCATAAGTACCCCAACACTACGACAATTCGCTGCAGTAGCAGATAGTTCACAATGCATACAAGTGAGTTCACAATGCATACAAGTGATACATAATCCAGGCAAGTTCTGCGAGCAGTTCAGTGATGGCTATTTCAGAATCTGTAGATTGGTTTTATCTTTGTCTTCACTGGCACTGGGATGAAAATAGGAATTCTGGCAGTAATGGCTAAAGAAAAAATTATGTAACATTCCTGAGGGCACTAAAAGAAAACAATTTTCTTAACAATTTACATTATCTTGAAGAGAATAATTAAATATAATGAAAAGGAAAAGTGAAAGTAAACAAGCACGTCTGTTAACCTCCTATTTTTTCACATATTAAGACAATCCTGAACAGTTGTTTTCCCAATTTAAATTAAACAATTTAATTCACGTGAATAAAAAAAAATGGATATATTATTTCATTAGCACTCATCATATGTGATATATGGACATATGCACATTCAAATATATAACACAAAACACAAGTGTGCACACATAATAAATACATACAACACATAATATAATAGTAAAGGCCTTATAACTTTTTACATGTGAAATCATCATTGCAATGTTTAAAAACTCTATAGTCAAAAAATAGAACTGATAAGCAAAACATTATCCTAGGTCTGTATGAGCTCAAAAAAAACAAAAGAGAACTTCATGATGTGGGAAAGGGCAATAATAAAATAGATATTGAAAAAAGCATCCCTGTTCTGTCGCAGATGTAAGGATAGCCAAACTGGAGTTTTCGATATCAGCTGTTATGGATTTGAGCCAAATCATCTTATTTTGGTCTATTGAAAGCGCTTCAGTTAATCTCTCTGGAATCCAAATCGGCTGCTGTTCTCCTTTTGGAAACACATAAACAGACCCCCGACTCCAGGCAATCACTGGGTCGGGACCTTAGTTAATCTCTCTGGAATCCAAATCGGCTGCTGTTCTTCCTGTGGAAACCCAAAAACAGACCTCCAACTCCAGAAAATTAATGGGTCAGGACCTTTCCATTTTCCTGTTAGAATATCCTTCCAAAGTACCTCGGGCTTATACATATTTTTTGGACACTTATGCCTTTCTGCAGCACTAAGTCCTGAAAATCCAAATTTAAAAAGTTTAGATTAAAAAGGGTTATTTTAATTTTATCTTTGGGGAATTTATATTCCTTCCCAATTCTGTCTTCTTACTTTAATGAGTACATTTTAATAGTGTGATGTGCTCTTTCAACTGGGGCTTGTCCCTGTGGATTGTATGGGTTTCCTGTTATATGAGTAATGCCAAATGATGAGCAAAATGGTTTAAAAAAGGTAGAAGTATAACTGGGGGCATTATCTGTTTTTTACTGTTTTGGAATGACCACAGTGGCAAAATTTTGTAAGCAATGAGCTATAACATCTTTAGTTTTTTTTTCCCCCATGAAGGGAGCCCATCAAAAATCCAGAAGAAGTATCAACTGTAACATGCAAATATTTTACTTTTCAAAATTCTGGCAAGTGTGTGACTTCCATCTGCCATATATGGTAAGGTATCAATCCTCTAGGATTGACTCTAAGATTAAAATGTGGTAAAATGGTCACACAATTTTGACATTGTTTTATTATTTGTCTAGCTTGCTCCTTAGTTATTTTAAAATGCTTTTGTAAAGTATTAGCATTGATATGGAACTTTTCATGAAAATTTATAGCTTCTTCTAGTGTAGAGAAAATATGTATGTATGTCATGTGTAGTTTTACCTGCTAAATCATTGCCCAAACTAAGGGCTCCAGGCAATCCTGTATGTGCCAAGATATGTCCTATTAAGAATGGATCTTTTCTGTCCCAGATTAGACTTTGTATACTGGAAAGCAAAGAGAAAACAGTAGAGGAAGGGGAAATCCTACCAGCATCTTCAAGGGATACTATAGCATTAACTATATACTGACTATTGGAAAATAAATTAAACACAGAATCTTTAAACATCACAAAAGCTTATAATACTGCATTAAGCTCTACCTTTTGAGCTGATTGTTGGGGTGCTAAAAATGTAAAAATTTGATCAGGTGTAACTATTGCTGCTGTACCATTATTTGACCCATCAGTGAATATATTTGGAGCATTCATGATAGGTGTTTTCTTGTAATTTTTGGAAAAATTGCAGGATGCAATGACCCAAAAGACAATAAAAGATTAGATGGTAAGGGGTTATCAAATGAAACATTAGATTTACACAGGATTATTGCCCAAGTATTTAACTCATTAGCTAATTCATCAATTTGATTCATAGTGTATGGAGTAATAATTTTATTGGGAGAAATTCCAAACACTCCCTTTGCTGCTGTTATTCCTATTAGTATTAATTGTCCCTAAGCCTCAGGATACCTAGTAATAATAGTGTTAGAAGAATAAGATAAATGTATCCATAATAATGGACCTTCTTGCCAAAATGCTCCTGTAGGAATATTTTTTTGTTGGTAGCACAATGAATAATAGAGGCATTATTTTATCAAATCTATCAAAATGCATATTTCCCATATATGTTTCAATGATTTTTAATGCCTTTCTTGCTTCAGGCATTAACATTCTGGGTGAATTTGGATCAGATGGACCTTTTAGGATATCAAATATAGGTCCCAACTCTCCTGTTGGTATACCTAGATAAGGTCTTATCCAATTAATGTCTCCTAATAACTTTTGAAAGTCATTAATTGATTTGAGTTGATCTACTCGTATTTGAATTTTTGGTGGACTGACCATGGTTGAGGATAATAGAACTCCTAAATAATTAATTGGAAAATTTAATTGTACTTTATCAATGATATCCCTAGATTATAATTTCTTAATAAGTTTGTAAGTGTGGCATAACATTCTAGCAATGGGTTTTTAACTTGTGTGCTAATAGCACATCATCCATATTGTGAAATATTTGTAGTTCAGGATTTTGATTTCTAAGTGGCTGGATTACTTTGTTAACATAAATTTGACAAATAGTTGGGCTGTTAGCCATCCCTTGAGGGAATACTTTCCACTCATACCTCTGATCAGGACCTTCATGATTCAGTGCAGGGATAGTAAATGCAAAACTTGGACTATCCTCAGGAAGAATTGGAAATGAAAAAAAAAAAACCAATCTTTAATATGTATAACTAAAACATACCAAGTTTTTGGCAAAGCAGACAATTGAGGAATCCTTGATTGAGCAGGTCCCAAAATAACCATCTCATTATTAATGGCTCTTAAATCTTCCAATAATCTCCATTTACCAGATTTCTTTTTGATGACAAAAATGAAAGTATAATGGGGAGATACAGAAGGTTGTATATGTTCTTCCGCTAATTGTTGTTTGACCAGGAACTGGGCTGCTTGTATCTTTTCTTTAGTCAGGGTCCACTGAAGAAGCCATACTGGTCTTTCTGATTTCCAAGTAATTTTTATTGTCTCAGTGTCCCTTTCGGAAAATCCAACCCATGTCTGTCTGTTGCTTGGTCTATTTGTATTGGTGCTGATATACCTTGATCTTGTTTTTCTAATCTTTTTCCTTTCCTAAAACCTTCTCTAGCCATAATAGTGGGTGCATTTTGATTGATGTTATTTGTTAATGTCAAACCTAATTGATCTAGGACATCTCATCCCCATAAATTTACGGGAAGATGATCCAATACATATGGCTGTATAGTTCTTTCACATTCTTCAGGATCCTTCCAATCCAATGCCATTGCACTTCTATGGGGATTAGTTGCCACTCCTAGGTCTCAAAGTATTTTAGTGTACTGTTGTAATGGCCAATGTTTTGGCCATTCTTGATGAGAGACGATGCTAACATCTGCACCTGTATCAAGTAGCCCATTAAATTCATGTCCTTGAATATTTAGTTTTAGCCTGGGGCAAGAATCTAAATTTAAAGAAAGCATAACCAAATCTACACCTGTGGAGCCTAATCCTTTGGAACCTCTTTCTACAGCACGACTGGAAAATTGATCATGCAGACTGAGTATTATTAGTAACTGTGCTATTCTATCTCCTGGTGAAATTACTGATATGTCCTTTGGAGAACTGGGTATAATTTTATTTCACCTTCATAATCGGGATCAATTACCCAAGGACTTATCATAAGTCCTTTTAGATTAGAAGAGCTGCGTCCCAATAATAAGCCTACCGTTCCTTTGAGAAGAGGTCCTCTCACCCTGTGTGAATGATTTGAACCCCCATCTCTACAGTTAGTACTGATCTGACGGAGGTGCAGATATCTAACCCTGCGCTCCCTCTGATTTGTCTGATGAGGCGTCTGATGGACAATGTGTCCTGGGCACTACACTGATGGGGTTGCTGGGTTCCTCCAGTGCTCAGTATATTTGTGGTTTTGGGCCCCAGAGCATTGGGCTCCCCTGTCCATTTTTTGGCAATGGAGCCTGATGCCTTTCTCCATGATATCGTGGATAAACAGCTAGTCCTTGTTCATTTTTGATAATGAAGTACCCTCTGTGGTGGTTTGAGAACGGCATTCATTAGCCCAATGTCTCCCTCTACGGCATCGTGGGCAAATACCCACGTATTCTACTCCTTTGGTACCTAGTTTTGTTAAACCCTCTTCCTATGGAGCAATTCCTTTTAAAATGTCCTGTTTGTTCACAATTGTAGCATGTTCCTGGTCTGGCATCTAAAGCCTGTTTTACTGCAGCTGCCACAAATTGCCCTTGTTCATTGATGTCTCTGGCATCTAAAGCCTGTTTTACTGCAGCTGCCATGACTTTCTCTTATTCATTAATGTCTTTACATAATTTAATATATGTGTTTAAATCTTCATGTTTCCATGGTCTAGTGATATCTCTGCACCAACGATTCGCTTGGTCATAAGCCAGTTTTTTATTAATGGCATTGCTTGTTCTGTATTCCCCAAAACTCTGATAGCTGTTTGAATAAGCCTATCTACAAATTCAGTGGAAGATTCATTAGCTCCTTGTATTACCTTAGATAATTGACCTTGTAAACCTCCATGTCGTTGTAAAGTCTTCCATGCCCTAACCGCCTCTGCAGCAATTTTTGCGTATACGCCAGGATCATATGCAATTGGTTGCTGCTGATCCTCATAAGGTCCCTTTCTAACAACATATCTAGATTTCTCTGAGGATAACCAGTTTCTGCATTACGCTTAGCCGTGTCCTTGCAAAATTCCTCATTGGCAACCTTCCATAAAAGGTATTGACCTCCATTTAGCACAGCTTTACACATATTAGCCCAATCTACTGGTGTCATATTCAACTTGTTAATGGATTCGACCAAGCTTACAATGAAGGGTGCTTGAGGACCATAGGTTGTTACAGCCCCTTTTAGCTGTTCACTATTTTGAAATTTAAAGCATGGTGAATTCGCTGCCCTCCTACCTCAAAATCAGGGCATGTTCATACTTGAGATCCTGTCTCAGGATCCGAACTATCAACTGTGGGGTTTGGGGGCCTCCCAGCATATGGAGGTGGCCTTGTTATTTGGACATTTACATCCTCTGGTGATAGAAAGGTGTTAGTAACAGTCTCCTGTAGAGGAGGCGCTGTTGGTTGGACATTTATGCCCTCTAGTGATAGAAAGTTGTTAGTAGCAGTCTCCTTTTGTAACTTTGCCCCTGATGGCTTTTTCTGCCCTAAGCTTTGTTCTTCTATCTTTGTCTGAACTGAAGCCTTTGGACTAAGCAAACCAGAACGTCCTCAATGGCAATGTGCCAACTGGCAGAGTCCCTGGGCTGTTCTTTTACCCCCTTTTAAATCTTCACCATGATGGTTCCATTATGGTATATTTAACAACTCCTTAAAAATCCATGGGCTACATTTTTGTATTGTATCAACGTATGCCCTGACTGTTCTTGACTTTACTGAGATGCCTCCTTCCTCTAACAATTTACTTAACACTCTTTCAGTTTGTTTTTCTACTAATTTCTGATCCCGTATTTCTACTATAATACAACCCAACAAGACGATGCCAAACAAAATCGAGACAGAATAAAATAAAAAGGGAACAACAAAAAGTCATTATAGCCTTTATATCCTACTGACATGTGCATCCGTCCTTTCTCCCTATCTGTTCCTCAGAAGTAAATAATTTTTTCTCAGATGTGAGCGGTTTTTCATCCATCTCACTCATCTCCATGGACAGGCAACAAAAGTGAAGCAAAACAAAAGAGGAATCTTAAATGGCTACCCATCCTCTCGCCCTTCCCTCAGGGGCGAGCAGTTTACCTTATCACTTACCCTCAGTGGCTCCCCGTGCAAGCCATAAAAATGCTGCAGTCTGGCTGGGCATGATTCAAGAGCCACTTTTCAAAAGAAACAGACTTTATTTTTAGAACCACACATGCCAAACAAAACAGCTCCTCAGGAAAAACCCTCAGAGCCCAACTGCCACCACTGGCTTCCTTGCAAAGTTTCTGTCACACCCACAAGCCTCTCCACCTCCCACAATCCTCCTGCTCTTGAGGCTATTTAGCTGGGTCAGGTGGGTGGAGCCAAAAAAGTTCCACAATGAGCAGCTCTGTGGTCTGAAAGGGCAGGGAAACTGCCCAATGAGCATCACCGCAGAGGAGCCAATCAGCTAGATGTTGCTGGGGCCGCTGTGAGCCAATAATCATCTGGCAGGGGAATGTTGCTGGTAGCTGGAAGTTTAATGGGGCCCCTTAAGCTGTGGCTTTCAACAAATTGGTGTCTCCTTTCTCTGTAGACTATTCAGCACGTGTATTTTTATATGCACATATAGAATCCTACCTGTTATCACACGTACATTTTTGTGAGGTTGCTGACTAGGCAGATACAAGTTATGAGAAGAGATCACTCCTCTTAAATACTGTTGGAATTGAAAATTCAACCTATGGGTGAGCTTGCTAGTAGAACAACATTATATATAGATCCATTTTCAGTGAAATCAATATTTTTGCACCTGTGGATGATACATATTTTATGATGAATTTCGATTGGCAAATATATTGCTAGTTTTAATGTCTGTGTGTGTGTGTGTGTGTGTGTGTGTGTGTGTGTGTGTGTGTGTGTATATATATATATATATATATATATATATATATATACTCTCCAAATTTTTCAAAATATGAAATATATGAATCTTATTATACACTCCTTAAAATCATTCATATTTATGTATGTGGATTTATGATCAACTATTCACAAGATTATTCTCAGAAATATTCATCCACCTTAACTACAGATTTGTTTCCTAGTACTGAAGACTAACTTCAGTGAATGGTGCACACAAATCCTAATATTTCTACAGTAAAACCTAGTTCAACATCAATGCAAGCATTTTCCTATGGGACATGATGTGTATTTTGCAGTTAATTTTTATTAAACAGTGGTACATTACTATTTCTTCAGTTAATGCACATCATATGATATATATTTCATCCACAAGTTCACAAATTTATAGGCATTTGTTTCAATTTCAATCACCTCCTGCTTCAGAACACATATATTCCTCCAGGGTTCTTGACTGGTCTTGTCATGAGACTTCTTTCCAAACACATTATTTTTGATTTTCATAATCATATTTGAGCAAAACTCACACACTCTTCATGATAAACCATAACCCTAATATTACCGTTAGATGTATAACTGGTTGTAATGAATGTATGAATATCAATTTAAGATTTCCAGTATATTTTCAGATATCAAATCAATCCACTATTTAAAGTTGGAACCAGTTATATTATTTATTCACAGTATGGTCTATTCATACATTATTTCTATATCCATTGACACAGGGTACTCCACTTTTTTCCCCCAATATTTATACGTCTTCAAAATATTGCCCCCAGTAATGGTGGAAGAAATGCTCATGTCACCTGATCTACATATAAATTTTAACACAGTAATATTCTGGACACAGAAAGCAAAAGTCACTCTTATGATTGTAGCAAAGCCTAAAAGGAAAGTGAGCATGGATTACTAAAAATATCCATGTCCCGGTTTCTTAATGCTGTAAAATGTAAATCCTATTGATAAATCCTATGTATTTGTTTCTTTCTAAGATTATATATTCAAACTCAACCCTGTTCAAAATGTCTAATCCTATCCCTCACTTTATACATTGCTTGATTTCTTAATGTCTCTATTGATATCTGCTTTCCTACATATTTTCCCCATTTCATCATTGTGTCTCACTCTTCACATGTGCTGATATTTACATTCACTCTCTTATTGAAAACCAATTGCTAAAAATCTTTTGGTCCAAATCCTATACTCATTGTTGTTTCTAAACCTAGAGAATATCGTCCTAAACCTACGGACTTTCTCTTTGTGACTGGATGTTCTCTTCAACTTTCAATCATCCAAGGTACAAGGTCCTATGTCATTGTATATCGATTTATCTGAGACATCTGTGCAGAACATAATTCAAAGATAAGTAACCCACTCAAGGGCCCAATGCCCATCTGAGCTTCAAATCCTGCCTAGATTTCTGTTTTCATACTTTTATTTTACCTATATATTCTTGTAAATATTGCAGATTCCCAGAACGAATATTCATCGTGCAGAATGATTCCTAACCCAAATCGAACGTGATATTAACCCTAACCATACACTGTTTCCTCAGTCTAACTTTACAGAAGAGCAGGGACAGTGTGACCAGGAAAGTCTCAGTGGAGAAACCCTGCTTTGGGCCTTTTGCTTACCTATTTTTCTGTTGCCCTGAATGTCAGGAAGTTCTTTACCTCAGGCTAAACCTTTGTAAAGCCTGAAGAAAACAGTTTTCAAATGGAAATGAATGGGCATCACCTATGGCTCTTTGCTTAATTTCTTTGGAAAGGGATGTGTCTGAATCAGCCTCTTGGCCCTGTGTGAGGCTGTGACTTAGATTCTCAGCACCTGATGGATCTAAAGAAAGATCCCATGTGTGCATCCAAAACCAAAATGGCAAAAAGTTCACTCATTTTGGATGAAGTATCTTCCCTTCCTCTATTAGATTCCTGACCTCCATCAATTGAGAATAGGGATTTTTTGGGTCATATGAGTTCTTCAATCCCTAAAGAGGTGCTTGGGTTTCTCATGATTCCAATTCACATAAAGAATCTGTACCTATCAATCAGAAGTAGTCAGTCAATATTGCTCCCAGAAATGGTGGAAGAAATACTCATGTCACCTGATCTTCATATACATTTATTCACAGAAATATACTGGACACTAAATTCAAAGTTCACATTTATGATTGTACCAAAGCCAAAATGGAAAATTAACATGGATTACTAAAATCATCCATGTCCTAGATTACTTATGCTCTCAAATGTCAATCCTATTGATGACTACTTATTTGTTTCTTCCTAAGATTGCATATTCAAACTCAACCCTTTGAAAATGTCTAAGCCGATCTCTCACTTTTTACTTTGCCTGATTTCATAATTTCCCTATTGATATCTGCTTACCTACATATTTTTCCCACTTCATCATTGTGACAGACTCTTCACATGTGCTGACATTTAAATTCATTTTCTAACCGAAACCCTATTGCTAAAGAAATTTTGTTCCAAATCATACACTCACCCTTTTTTCTATACCTACCTACAATCTTCCTATTCCTACTGACTATCCCTTTTTGACTGGATGTTCCCTTCTGCATTCAATCATCCAAGGTACAAGGTCCCATGCCATTGTATATTGATTTATCTGAGACATCTGTGCAGAATGTAATTCAATGCTAAGTATCACAATCAAGGGCCCAATGCCCTTCTGGGCTTCCAATCTTACTTGGATTTCTGTTTTCATACACACTGTTCACCTCTATATTCTTATAAATTTCGCAGGTTGCCAATACCATTATTCATCCACAAAATGATTCCTAACCCAAATTGAACCTGTTATTAACCCTAAACATACATTGTTCCCTCAATCTTACTTTACAGAAGAGCAGGGACACAGGTGGTCTTATAATACTGGAATGTAGGGATCCTCTACCTGCTGAGAACTTCAAAGATCCATGCTGAAAGGATCCCTGGAGAATATGTAGGCAGTTATGAAGGACCTGAGAGAGCACAAGTCATCTTCCATGGCAAACAACCTGGTCAGGATGAAGGGTTGTGTCTTAATCAGCCTCTCTCTTCTTAATGTAGAGAAGATAGACCAAATCAGGCCTGTATGGAGAGCTGTTCCCAGGTGCCTATGGTTGATATACCATTTTAACTTGTGAAATTGTCACATTAAGTAGGGGAAGCCTCCATCTCATGGGACCCTTGGAAGCAACTGTTAGGACAAAGTGGTTGCCAAGGCAGTGACTTCATTCAGATCCTGAAGGAAGTAACCTCACCTCACTTCCTCGGTGATGGAAATTGACATCCAGGAAGCCAAGCACACAGAGCCTGTCCCAGTCCCACTCCCAGTGGTGTCACTAGTTTTGAATTACCAAGGACAGAGTCAGTCTATCTTGGTACCTACAGATGTGAGAATGGCCATATGCCAGGAAAGCTCTGAAGAGGGGGCTTGTATGAGAAAACAGATAGTGGCTCACCACTGGCTTCTGACAAGTCTCAGTGAAGAAACCCTGCTTTGGTACTTTTAATTACCTATTGTTCTGTTGCTCTGAATGTCAGGAAGATTTTTGCCTCAGGCCACCCCTTTGGGAAGCCTGAAGAAAAGAGTTTTCAAATGGAAATGAATGGGCATCATCTGTGGCTCCTTGCTTAATTGCTTTGGAAAGGGATGTGTCTGAATCAGCCTCTTGGCCCTGTGTGAGGCTATGGCTTAGATTCTCAGCACCTAATGGATCGAAAGAAACATCCCACGTTTGCATCCAAAACCAAAAGAGCCAAAAGAGCAGTCATTGTGGATGAAGTCTCTCACCTTCCTCTGTAAGGTTCCTGACGTCCATCTATGAGAATAGGGATCCTTTGGGTCCAATGAGTTCTTCAAAGCCCTGCAGAGACTAGACCATACGTTCATAGGTTTCTCATGACTCCAATTAACATAAAGAATCTAAACCCCACAGTCATTAGGCCTCAAAATGGAGAAGCAGAGCAGTATTAAGGGCAGGCCTCTTTGATCACTCCTGGTTCACAGGAAGGGTGTCCCAGCCACACTGACTTTAGGCAAATGGGGGCAAGGGACCTTATTTTGGATACTGTCTTTGGCTGTGCCCCTCATGAAAAACTACAGCCTGAGGTTATGATGAGTGTCTATATGAAAGAAGATGAGGGCCATGTGGAAGTGTTTTGCTTTTAATTGTGGTCATTTTTGTGGCTGTTGGAAAAGATGATGGGTCCACCTGGTCTTGAACACTGGTGTGATTCCCCTTAGAGACTGAGTTATGGAATGGACCTCAAAGAAGTATTGCCATGTATTGTTTTGGGATTTTAGGATGCCACGCATGAGAGTTGCCCTTGGAAACTGAGATCTAGGCCCAGGGTGGCTTTCCACAGAGCACTGGGAATCTCAGAAAGAATATCACATGATTTTATTCTTAAAGAATTGGCAGCCATAGTTGCAAGTCAAAACACAAATGGACCACACATTGTAGACCTCAAATGCCTGGCTTAATGTGACCTTTTTGCCTGTCTTTGGGAAGCCTTGCCTGTTAGAATTCTCCAGAGCTTTTATTGAAATGAGCTTCCTCTCCATTTAATGGTTCCTCAATGAATTGAAACCCACAGTGCCTCCAACTTCATCCTTGAGAAATGCCTGATAAAAAACATGAAATTTTTGAAATTCCCATGACCACTTCGCACTGTAGAATCTTTGGATGTCCTATTGATGATCATGAGTGTACCAGACAGTGCCTGATTGACTGGGTTTCATGAAAATGGTGTAGAACAGAGATGGCAGTAATTTGGAGCCTGCTGAGTAGTTGGCCTAGAAAAGTGGTGTGAAGGTGTGTGTTAAAACATCTGTGGTTGGGTGATGTGGATCTGCCATTGGCTTTTAAATGGTTTGTGACTGACATGGTGCAGCCCCCAGACCATTGTATGTAAAGGCATGTTGTTATATGGAGAGGCTTCAGTGCAATGTTTAGAATCAGATTGCTAAGGTGAAGGGGGCAAGCTATGTGGGATAGAAGCCTGATTGGTGCATTCTCCTGCAGACCCTTACCCACCACATGTGACAGAAGTCTTTTCAGTACTGTGTCCCAGTTGAACTCTTCGTATTTCATGAAGCAAATACCAAACTTCCAGTGCAGCTGCAAGAAACACAACAAAAAGTGGAGGATGAGCAAATGGCTTCCAAACTGGAAGACACTTAGCCCCCAGTGACAACAGTTTACCTACAAAAAGAGAATTCAGCACTGCTGCCTCATGTCCTTTGGAAAATAAGAAACCATGTCCTCCAGGTAACATACATGCAGACCCATCTTAATGGTCTCACTACAAAGGGAGCTAAAGCTCCTGACAACAACATATATTTCAAGTGCCCAACCTCAGAGGCAGTTTCTCAAGAAGTCTTTAGTCCAGCAGAGCTCCATGTTTGTGGAGTTTTACCCACTCCCTTACATTTGGAAATTCCTCTACCACCTCCAAAGTTGTGAACTCCTGAGCATTTTCCATTCTTGATGTGTATTCACAGATTTTCTAACTCTTCTCCTCTAATTGTGTCTTAGTTGGGGTGAAGGTAATGTCAAGGCATTGTTCTGAATGAGAGTGTGAAGATTTTTGGGTAGCACATATTTGCATACACATTGGATTCTTTCTCCAATTTTTCATTTGAAATACTGAATCCCTGACTGTAAGGGGTAGAAGGAATTCTTTTTCAAAGAATAGCCTGACACTTACAAGAAACAGCCCCCAGGGAGACATCCTGTCTGGGAGACATCCTGTAGTCATCTGTGTTCCTGAGACATCCTGTGGCCATCTGTCTTCCTGAAATATTCTGAGGTTATCTCACCTTGTGAAGACATCCAGGAACTGCCGATAAGAGAGCTTTCAAATCTCCAGCATATAAATTCCCCTGTGTGAACAATAAAAGTTTGCATCTTGATCAGAACTTTTGTCTTGCTGTCATCTCTCATGTCTCTTGTCCCTTCATTCCTCCCCATCTAGGTTCGCTACCCACGTTGATGTGTCCTGCAGGCTGGGACAACTGGCGACCAACGACTGGGGCTCGAGCCTTTGACTGGGGGAAGATTTGGACAAGTGGAGCTCACGATTGCCTCAGCAGACACCACTGAGAAACAGATCCAGGAGGAGAGTGGGGATGACGCACAGTGAGTGACCCACCATGGGAAAAGCAATTTCGTCACATGATTTGTTTTTGTCAGGCCAAAAGGAATCCTTAAATACATGGGGGCACGTGTTAAGAAAAATGACTTAAAATTTTTCTTTTCATACATTGAAAAATTGTTTCCATGGTTTCCCCTTGAAGGGACCATTGATGGTAAAAGATGGCTTAGAGTAGGAGACATTTTAAAATATTATTATGAATCCTTTGGCCCAGAAAAAGTGTCTGTTCCTACCTTTTCTTTCTGGAAATAAATTAGTGAAATTCTTAAAAGTTCACCCTTTGACAATGGTACCTTAATACTTGTTAGGATTGGGGAAGAGACTATGCAAAAGACCTCTCGTCCCTTCTCGGCATGCCCATCAGTTTGTATAGACATAGACCCTTCTTAGTCTCCCCAGGACCCTGGGAACCTTCCTGATCTTCCTCAAAATCCCACCCTAATGAATAAGGCTCCAATGGTTTCCAGCAGCCTTTATGCAGTTTTAAATCCCAGAGAAACATTGACCCCTGGGGAGGAGGCTACCTTGGATAAGGAAGCAGCTCGCTACCATTCAGAAGACCCGCCACGTCTCAGGACCCTGCCACAGCCTATAGGACTTACACATTCCCCTCCCTCCTATATCCCTCCTGCCTTTTGTGCTCTGGCCCTTCAGGGGCCAAATGTCCCCCCAGATATTTTTTCCCCACTTCCCTTGCCTAATCCGGCTCCCTTGAGAGAGTCTCTCCAACATGGATGGGAACAGATCCAATTTTTAAAAGAATAAAGATCCCTTGACTCTGAGCTCTCTCCATTAGCCTTAGGAATGGAGTCAACACAAGCTGAGCCACAGTGGTCTAATACAAAGGCGAAGCCGCTCCATCGGCCTGTGCTCACCTTCCCAGTCACCAACAGTCAGATAGATAAGCCTGCTCAGGCTGAGGTCAAAGACTTAGAAGAGGATCAAGAGGAGGAAGCGGAGGAAATGGATCAAGGAGATCAGGACTTAGAGGATGAGAAGTTCACCCCTAGGCAGGAAGGAACCCAGAGTGTCTACAAAAAATTTAGCCTCCATTTTCTTGAAAAACTTAAAAAGGCTTGTGCTCACTCTGGCCCCACTGTGCCCTACACGTTGGCTTTATTAGAAAGCCACAACACACAATTTCTTACTCCCAATGATTGGAAATTTTTAGACAGAGCTGCCCTCAGTGCCGGAGACTTCCTACTATGGAATGCAGATTTCAAAGAGCCCTGTCAGAAACTGCTCAAAAAAAATTTAACAAAGGCCTCCTCTAAATCCTGGACTTATGTTAAGCTAGTGGGCAATGCAACTTTTGACACTAAAACTAAACAGGCACGTTTCCCTGCTGGACTTTTTGCGCAGATTTAGATGGCTGGCTTACATACTTGGAGACGCCTCCCTGAAAGGGCCTCGGCTATCACTTCCCTGGCCAGAATTCGACAAGGGCCCGACGAGCCTTATAGCGACTTTGTTCCCCGGCTTAACCTAGCTGCGGAATGCTTGCTTGGACCAAGCGAAAGCGAAAGCACCTTTGTAAAACATCTTGCCTTTGAAAACGCCAACCCAGCATTTCAGGATGTTCTTCGACATCATAAGGATAAAGGGAAACTTTCTGACTTTATTAGAGTCTGTGCAGGGGTGGGTGCAGCCCATGCCATGGGTCTCACTTTAGTGCTCCCTTTACCAAGGCCTTTTACAATCCTGGTTCACGTATTTGCTTTACTTGTAAACAACCAGGCCATTTTGCACGCAAGTGTCCGACAGGCAAACAAAGAGTAAGAATAGCGTCTCCTCAAACTGGAGCTAAACCGCCCCCAGCTACACTTTGTCCTTGATATGGTAAAGTTCATCACTGGGCCAGTGAGTGTAGATCAATGACAAATGCCCTCGGACAGCCTATTTCTTCCTGCTTCTCAGGAAACTCACTGGGGCAATAAGGTTTGTTCCCTTCCAAACTCCCAACCTACCTCAAAATCCTTCTCCACAATTGGCTCCCTCCAACTACCCACTCCAGACAGTGCAGGATTGGACCTCTGTACCACCACTGATACAACATTAGACTCAATGCAAGGGCCCCAGATAATACCAACTGGAATTATGGGTCCCCCTCCATCTCATACGTGTGCCCTTCTTCTTGGAAGAGCCTCGACTACCTTAGAAGGTGTTCAGGTCTTCCCTGGCATTAATGATAATGATATCACTGGAGAAATAAAAATACTGGCCACAGTTATTAATAGAGTTGCGGCCATCCCAGATAGAAAAAGTCTTGCACAATTAATACACCTTCCCTTAGATTAAGGGGCACTTCCACCACCCAAACCTACTGTGGGGGACTGCCTCCTTGGGCTCCTCTGAGGTATATTGAGTTCATCCCATTTCTCATAATAAACACACCCTTACCTTACTTATTGAAGGAAAGGAATTCCAAGCAATTTTAGTTACTGGAGTTGATGCGACAATTATTTCTCAAAAATACTGGCGATCTGGTTGGCCCCTCACCCCATCCTTGACTGACCTTAAAGGGATAGGAAAGTCAAAAAATCTTCTGGTCAGCTCTACTGCTCTTAGCTGGACTGATAAAGAGGGTAATAAGGGAACTGTCACTTCTTTCGTTGTTCCTGACCTCCCTGTTTACCTATGGGCCCGAGATATTTTGAGTCAAATGGAAGTTATTCTTGCCAGTCCCAATTCCATGGTGACTCATCAAATGCTCCGTATGAATTTTGTCCCTGGTACAGGCCTTGGGAGGCTGAGACAAGGACTGGTGGGGCTTATACAACCCATAAAAAAAAATACATATGGACTTGGATATTTGGATTTTTAGTGTCGGTCCCTGACCCTCCTCTACCCCATGCAGATAAAATTATTTGGGAGACTCAGACTCTTGTCTGGGTGGATCAGTGGCCCCTTACCCATGAAAATTTGGAGGCTGCCTCCATGTTAGTGAATTAACAGGTGGCAGCCCGCCATGTAGAGCCCTCAACCTCACCATCGTACACTCCTATTTTTGTTATCAAGAAAAAATCAGGCAAGTGGCGCCATTTACAAGATTTGTGTGCCATTAATAAAGTTATACCCCCGATGGGAGCACTACAGCCAGACATTCCCACACCAGTGGCTATTCACAAAAACTATTGTAAAATGGTAATGGACTTAAATGTTTGCTTTTTTATCATTCCTTTACATCCTGAGGATAGACCCTATTTTGCCTTTAGTCTTTCTTGCATTAATATTCAGGGCCCTATGCAGAGACTTCAATGGAAGGTTCTTCCCCAAGGTATGGCCAACAGCCCTACTCTTTGCCAAAAATAGGTTGCTCAAGCAGTAGACCCTGTGAGAGAGTGAGGGCCACAAATTTATATTTTACATTATATGGATGATTTGTTAATTGCTGCACCTAATACCCATGACCTTAATAATTGTTACTTGGACTTTTACAAAATCCTCACTACGTTGGGACTACAGATAGCTCCTAATAAGGTTCAAACACAGAACTCTTATAAGAGTTTGGGCCTTAAAATTCTAGAAAATCAGATCCAAATTTCTAAAATACAAGGACGTGTGGACCATCTTCACACCCTTAAAGATTTTCAGAAATTACTGAGGGATATTCAATGTCTAATAACATATTTAAAATTATGCACTTGTGTACTTTTGACCCTTAATGATATTTTGAGAGGTAATTTCCACCCCTCCTCCCCTCAAAATCTTACTCCCAAGGCATGACAGGCATTAAACCAAGTAACAGAAGCCATTGCCCAACAATTTGTTACACAAATTTCTTATAACCTTCCTCTGGTTCTGGTTATTTTACACAATCCTCATACACCCACAGGAATATTTTGGCAGCGAGATCCACATTTTAAAAATAAAGACTGCCCCTTGTTTTGGGTCCATTTACCCACCACATCCTCGAAGGTTATTACTGTTTATCTTGCTCAGGTAGCTTCTATTATTTTTAATGGTCATTTGATTTCTCTACAACATTTTGGCAAACACCCTGATAATATTTTTATTCCATATACTAAGGACCAAACCCAATTTTTACTAGAGACCAGGGATGAATGTGGTATTGCCCTATCAGGCTTTTGGGAACAATTGATCACTACCTCCCCAAAGACGCCCTTTTAAATTTTGTCCAGTTACATCCATTTACTTTTCCTGAAATTACTCAAAAGGCTTCCATTCCTCAATCCCTTACTGTCTTTACAGACGGTTCCTGTAATGGCCGAGCGGTGTTTGTTGTCAATAACAAGCCTACCACCTTTGATACTGTCTATCAGTCACCACAGTTTGTGGAATTGTTTGACATAACACAAGTTTTTATAACATTTTTTATAATCCTGTTAATATTTATAAAGACAGTGCCTACATTGCTCATTCTGTGCACCTGCTGGTGATTTCACCCCCCATTAAGGCTTCTAACAATGCGGCCTTTCTGTTTCACCAGCTTCAGCAGCTAATTCAGGCCAGACAACACCCATTTTTTTTAGGACACATCAGGGCACACTATGATCTTCCCAGCCCTCTAATTCAAGGTAATGCCCAAGCTGATGCAGCAACTCGTTCCATCTTTCCAATTTTTGTTGGCTCAATTCAAAAGGCCATGGAGTTACACAATATACACCATTTAAATTTCCAGAGCCTTTGATTACTTTGTAAAATTACCAGCAACAGGCACGAGAAATAGTAAAAGCATGCCCTGGTTGTGCTGTCTCCCTCCCCATTCAACACTTGGGAGTTAACCCCCGAGGATTACTGCCCGATCAGTTTTGGCAAATGGATGTTACTCATTTTCTTGAATTTGTAATAACCAAATATATACACGTTTCTGTAGATACCTTCAGCGGCTTTATTTTTGCATCACCACATTCTGGAGAGGCTACCAAAGATGTCCTTTCTCATCTTGTTTCAGCCTTTTCTGTTATGGGTAAACCAATACATATTAAAACAGATATTTATCCTACATTCACCATTGCCAAGTTTAAACAGTTTTGTGCTACCTTGCAAATTTGTCATACTACTAGAATTCCATACAACCCTCAGGGCCAAGGCATTGTGGAACTTGCCCACCTTAACTTAAAAACTTGGCTCTCCCTCCTTAAGGCTTCCTCCCTTGTATTTACCACACCCAGGCATCGCCTTAACAATGCATTATTTGCCCTTATTTTTCTTACCCTAGACAATGAAGGCGATTCGGCAGCAGACAGACACTGCCATCCCTCGTCCAATTCTGTTCGCCCACCTGTTATGTGACACAATCCACTTACAAATAAATGGAAAGGCCCAGATCCTGTCCTCATCTGGGGAGGAGGCTCAGCTTGTGTTTTGGACCAAGATCAAACAGCCCCAAGATGGTTACCAGAACTCCTGGTTAAACAGGTTAATGACTTACCTCAAAACAGGGACAGAGGCACTCCTCATGAGGACAAAATTTCCTCTTTTTCAGATGCAGCCAACAATCTGCCAGCCTTGGAATAACAGTTCCTGTGGGCACAGGTACACTGGCTTAGGCACGTCTATTCACTCTTACCATCGCCTCTCTCAACAAATTATAAACTCTATCAGGAACAACTGATAAAAACTCTATCAGGAACCATTAAAGATTTGCAGGACCAAATAGACTCCCTGGCAGAAGTGTTCCTTCAAAAAAGACGAGGCTTAAATTTGCTGACAGCTAACCAGGGAGGTATTTGCTTGGCCTTAGGGGAACGATGCTGCATTTATGCCAATAATTCTGGCATAGTATGCACTAAAATTAAGCAGCTTCAAGAAGATCTAGAAAAGAGATGAAGGGAAATATTTGAAAATCCCCTCTGGACTGGGCTTAATGGATTTTTACCCTACCTTCTTCCCCTATTAGGCCCTTTGTTGGGTTTACTTTTAATGGTGTCCCTAAAACCCTGCATTATAAACAGGCTGGTACAATTTATTAAAGAACAGATTAATATTTTGGCCTCTAAGCCCATACAGGTCCACTATCATTGCCTGGATATGGAAGACCGTGCTGCCAACATTTAAAAGGATGTTCTACCCTCCTCACAAGCTTATTTCTTAAGTTTACATGCCCACAGATCTCGCTTTCTTACATAAAACTCTAAGTAACAGCTCTGACCAACGATCTTCTGCACTTGCCATAAGGGTTCGTCCTCCATGGGCCGCTCCACTTGGGGGAGGACGAACCCATGGAGTGAGGACGTTAGGGCATAATAACGGAGGGTGCAGGAAGGACTGCAGGAGGATGGATCCATGGTTCCCAAAATCCAAGTCTTCTGAGTGACACGCTCTGGTGCATGGCAGTTGGCATGCTTCCCCCTCAAAGCCGTCTCCTCAAAAAACATGCCAAGGCCACCATGAAATCTAGTAAACATGCTCGATCAGATCAGGAGATATTCTAAGGCCTGCTAGAGAAACAGAGCCTCTATAACCCCCTAAAACATTGGCCTGTAAGGTATGGTCAAATATTTTATATAAGAAAGGGAGGAGATGTCAGGGGCTAAAAGGAAGTTCTCCTTCAAAGAATAGCCTGACACTTACAAGAAAGAGCCCCCTGCGAGATATCCTGCCTGGGAGACATCCCGCAGCCATCTATCACCCTGAGACATCCTGCAGCTATCCGTCTTCCTGAAATATCCTGAGGTTATCTCACCCTGTGAAGACATCCAGCAACTGCCGATAAGAGAGCTTTCTCATCCGCAGCATATAAATACACTGTGAGAACTATAAAAGTTTTCAGCATGATCAGAACTGTTGTCTTGCTGTCATCTCTCATGACTCTTTTCCCTTCATTCCTCCCCAACAAGGTTCAACGCCCACGTTGAAGTGTCCAGCCGGCCCAGACACCTGACACTAAACCATAACCTACTAGACTCTGACTACTAATACTAATATGATGGAGAAAAATAATCCAACAGAATGGAAATGCAAGCAGTACAGATGAGGCATGGTGTATAGTTGGACTTGCCTTTTGAATGATATAGGGTAGGTGTTATAAATCTAGCTAATTTATAATTGAAATAGTTCTAAACATGTTTTTAAAGTTAACAAATATGTGAATACCTGTCTCCCATTCTCTGTAGCCAATTCAGCACATGTATTTTTATATGCACATATAGAATCCTACCTGGTATCACACGTATATTCTTCTGAGGTGTCTGACTTGGCAAATACAAATTGTGAGAAGAGATCACTCCTCCTAAACTCTGTTGGAACTGAAAATTCAACCTATGGGTGAGCCTCCTAGTAGAAAATTCAACCTATGGGTGAGCCTCCTAGTAGAACAACAAGCCATACATAAATCCATGTTGAGTAAAATAAATATTTTTGCATCTGTGGCTGATGTACATTTCATGAAGAATTTCGGTTGGCATATATATTGCTACATCTTATTGTCTGTTTTTGTTTTTTTAATATATATATATATATATATATATATATATATATATATATATATATATACAATCTTCAAATTTTTCCAAATATAAAATATATGTGTCTTATATACACTACCTAAATTCTTTCATGTTCATGTATGTGGATTTATAATCAACATTTCACAAGATTATTCTCAGAAATATTCATCCACCTGAAATACATATTTGTTTCCTATTACTGAAAACTAACTTCAGTGAATGGTGCATACAATCCTAATATTTCTACATTAACTGACCCTGTTTAACATCAATGCAAGTAGATTCCTATGGGACATGATGTGTATTTTGAAGTTTATTTTATTCAACACTGGTACAATACAATTTCTACAGTTTACGAACATCATAGGACATATATTTCATCCATAAGTTCACAAATTTATAGGCATTTGATTCACTTTCAATCATTTACTGATTCAGAACACATGTATTCCTCCAGGTTTCTTGACTGGTCTTTTCATGAGACTTTATTTCAAACACATTATTTTCAATTTCCATAATCATTTTGAAGCAAAACTCACACACTCTTCATGATAAAACATAACCCTAATATTACCATTAGATGTATTACTGGTTAGAATGAATAATTGTATATCAATATAAGATTTTCTGTATATATTCAGATATCAATTCAATCTATTATTTAAAGTTGGAACCAATTATATTATTTATTCACAGTATGGTCTATTCATGAATTATCTCTACATTCATAGACAAAGGGTACATCTATTTGTAACCCCAATACTAATTTATTCGTCTTCAAAATGTTGCTCCCAGAAATGGTGGAAGAAATACTCATGTCACCTGATGTACGTATGCATTTATCACAGTAATATTCTGGACACAATAAGCAGAGGTCACACTTATGATTGTACCAAAGCCTAAATGGAAAGTGAGCATGGATTACTAAAAACATTCATGTCCAGGTTGCCTAATGCTCTCAAATGTCAATCCTATTTATGACAACATATTTGTTTCTTCCTAAGACTATATATTCAACCTCAACTCTGTTCAAATGTCTAATCCTATCACTCACTTTATACTTTCCCTGATTTCCTAATGTCTCTATTGATGTCTGCTTTCCTAAATATTTTCACCAGTTCACCATTTTGACTAACACTTCACATGTGCTGACATTTACGTTCACTGTCTATGTGATACCCTATTGCTAAAGAACTTTTGGTCCAATTCCTGTACTCACTCTTCTTCTGAAACCTACAGAATATCTTCCTAATCCTACCGACTATCACAGTTTGAGTGGATACTCACTTCTACATTCAATCATCGAAGGTACAAGGTCCTATGCCATTGATTATTGATTTATCTGAAACATCTTTGCAGAACATGTATCAAAGCTAAGTATCCCAATCAAGAGTGCAATGCCCTTCTGGGATTCCAATCTTACCTAGATTTCTGTTTTCATACTTATATTTCACCTATATATTCTTATAAATATCACAGGTTCCCAATACCATTATTCATCAAGAAGAATGATTCCTAACCCAAATCAAACCTGTTATTAAGCGAAACCATACACTGTTCCCTCAATCTAACTTTACAGAAGAGCAGGGACAGTGTTGGTCCTAAAATAGAGGAATGTAGGGAATCTTCCACCTGTTGAAAAACTCAAAGTTTCATTCAGAAGTGATCCCTGGAAAAGATATAGGCACCACTGAAGAACCTGAGAGAGCAAAAGTCAACTTCCATGGCAAACAACCTGATCAGTATGAAAGGTTGTTACTGAATCAGCCTCTCTGTTCTTTTTTTTTATTATTGGTTGTTCAAAACCTTACAAATCTTTTGACATAACATATTCATACATTAGCATACATTAGCTTCAAGTGATTTATGAACTCCCATTTTTACCCCAGATACAGATTGAAGAATCACATTCGTTACACATCCACATTTTTACATAATTCATACTAGTAATTGTTGTATTCTGCTACCGTTCCTATCCTCTACTATCCCCCCTCCCCTCCCCTCCCATCTTCTCTGTCTACCCCATCTACTGTAATTCATTTCTCACCTTGTTATTTACCCATTCCATTCACAACCTCTAATATGTAATTTAGTATAACAATGAGGGTCTCCCTCCATTTCCATGCAATTCCCCTTTTCTCTCTCTTTCCCTCCCACCTCATGTCTCTGTTTAATGTTAATCTTTTCTTCCTGCTCTTCCTCCCTGCTCTATTCTTAGTTGCTCTCCTTATATCAAAGAAGACATTTGGTATTTGTTTTTTAGGGATTGGCTAGCTTCACTAAGCATAATCTGCTCTAGTGCCACCCATTAGAATATGGACCCAAACAGTCCTGTTTGGAGAGCTGGTCTTGGGTGCCTATGGTTGATATACATTCTAACTTGTGAAAGTGTCACAGTACGTAGGGGCAGCCTCCATCTCATGGGACCCTTGGAAGCAACTGTTAGGACAAAGTGGTTGCTAAGGCAGTGACCTCATTCAGTTCCTGAAGGAAGTGACCTCACCTCACTTCCTTGGTGATGGAACTCTAAGAACTTGTTATCCAGGAAGACAGGCACCCAGAGCCTGTCCCATTCCCAGTCACAGTGGTCTCACGTGTTTGTATATACCAAGGACAGAGTCAGTCTTTCTTGGTACCTACTGATATGAGAATGGCCAAATTCCAGAAAAGCTCTGAAGAGGGGCCTTTCCTGAGGAAAGCAGATAGTGGTTCACCACTGGCTCCTGACATGTTCACAGAGTTGGTTAAGGAGACCAGATCTGAGACAGGACAGGCCATTTCTGGGGAACATACTATGGCCCACCAGTCAGAGGACACTCTGGATAGTCACCGACCTACTTTGGGGAAGGAGGTGCCTCTGTGGGTGTCACTGTGTGTTTGTGGATTTGTCTCATGTTCTGAGAATAGATAGAAAAGGCCGTTTGTTTGGTTTTGAGTGAACTATTTCTAGTAAGTCATTTGACAAGGCGAGTGTTTCTATGTCTGTGTATCCCACTGTGTCCATGGTTATAGACATTAGAAAAGAGAATGCATCAATTGATGTGTCCTGTCTAGTAGAAAGCTTCCCATCATTTATTCTGCCAAATTGATGAATGGATTTTGGCTTGCCTTATCGATGGGCAACACGTGCTATCTTCCAAAGTTCCTGCGTTCTTCCTGAATTCTGGCCACTCTACAGAATAGGCTCATGGTTTTGCGTCCAAGATATGTACCACTTCTAAGCCCTGTTACATGGCCATGTACTGGATAGCTGAAGGGAATGGCGAGCATCTCAGAAAACTCAAATATCAGTGTGACCAATAAAGTGTCAGTGGAGAAACCCTGCTTTGCTTACCTATTGTTCTGTTGCCCTGAATGTCAGGAAGGTCTTTGCCTCAGTTCACCCCTTTGTGAAACCTGAAGAAAACAGGTTTCAAATGGAAATGAATGGACATCACCTGTGCCTCTTTGCTTAATTGCTTTGGAAAGGGATGTGTCTGAATCCGCCTCTTTGCCCTGTTTGAGGCAATGGCTTAGATTCTCAGCACCTGATGTATCTTAAGAATGATCCCATGTGTGCATCCAAAACCAAAATGGCCAAAAGAGCAGTCATTGTGGATGAAGTCTCTCCCCTTCTTCTGTTAGGTTCCTGACCTCCATCAAGTGAGAATAGGGATCCTTTGGGTCAAATGATTTCTTCAAACCCTGCAGAAGCTAGCCGATAAGTGCTTGGTTTTCTAATGACTCCAATTCACATAAAAAAATAAACCCCACAGTCAGTAGGCCTCAAATTAGAGAAGCAGAGAAGTATTAACAGCAGGCCTTTTTGATCACTCCTGGTTCACAGAAAGTGTGTCCAGGCAACCCTGATTTTAGGCCATTAAGGGGCAAGGGAGATTATTTTGGAGACTGTCTTGGGCTTCGCCCCTCATGGAAACATCCAGCCAGAGGTTATGATGAGTGTCTATATGAAAGATCATGAGGGCCATGTGGGAGTGTTTTGGTTTTAATTGTGGCCATTTGTTTGGTGGTTGGAGGAGATGACTGGGTCCACCTTGACATGAACTCTGGTGTCATTCCCCTTAGAGACTGAGTTCTGGAACTGCACTCAGAGAATTATTGCCATGAATTGTGTTAGGATTTTAGGAGGCATGCATGAGAGTCCCCCTTGAAAACTGAGATCTAGGCCCAGGGTGGCTTTCAACAGAGCACTGGGAATCACAGCCAAGATATCACGTGATTTTATTCTGAAAGACTTGGCAGCCATAGTTGAGAGTCGAAACACACATGGTCCTCATTGTAGACCACAATGGGCCTGGCTTCATGTGACCATTTGGCCACTTTTTGAGAAGCCTTGCCTGTGAGAATTCTCCAAAGCTTTCATTGAAATGTGCTTCCTCTACATTTAATGGTTCTGGAGTGAATTTTAACCCACAGTGCCTCCAACATCATCATTGAAAAATGGCTACAAAAATACCATAAAATTTTTGAAATTCCCATGACCAGGTGGCAATGGAGGACATTTGGATGTCCTGTTGCTGGTCATGAGTATACCAGACAGTGCTTTGATTGACTGGGTTTTATGAAAATCGTGTAGAACAGAGATGCCAATAAGTTGGAGCCTGCTGAGTAGTGGGCCTAGAGCCGTGGTGGTCACGTGTGTGATAAAACATCTGTGGTGGGGCCTTGTGGATCTTCCATTGGCTTCCAAATGGCTTGGAACTGACATGGTGCAGTGAGCAGTCCCTTCTATGTAAAGGCATTTTGTAATATTGAGAGATTTCAGGGCAATGTTCAGAATCATGTTGCTATCGTCAATGGGGCAATATATGTGGGCTAGAAGTATGTTTGGTGCATTCTCTTGCAGAAACTGACCCACCACATGTGACAGAACTCTCTCCAGCACTGTGATCCACTAAAGCTCCTTGTATTTTTGAATCAAATAGCAAACTCCTAGTGCAGCAGCAAGAAACACCATGAAATTTGGAGGATGACCAAATGGCTTCACAGTCCACATGGGGAGACACTTAGACCCCAGTGGTCACAGTTTACCTACAAAGAGCAAATTCAGCACTGCTGCTTCATCTTCACTGGAAAATAAGAAACCATGTCCTCCAGGTCACATAAATGCAGACCCAGCTTTGATGGTCTCACTACAAATGAAGCTAAAGCTCCAGAAGACAACATATTTTTCAGGTGCCCAACCTCAGAGGCAGTTCTTCAAGAAGTCTTTAGGCCAGCAGAGCTCCATGTTTGTGGAGTGTTTACCCTGTCCCTTACTTTTGGGAACTCCTCTACCACCTCCAGTGTTGTGAACTACTGAGCATATTCCATTCCAGATATGTATTCACAGATTTTCTAACACTTCTCCTCTAATTGTGTCTTACTTGGGGCAAAAGTAATGTCAAGCCATAGTTCTTGATGAGAGTGGGAACATTTTTGTGTAGCACATATTTGCATACGCATTGGATTCATTTTCCAATTTTCCATTTGAAATACTGAATCCCTGACACTAACCCCTACCCTACTAGACTCTGACTACTAATCGTAATATCATGGAGAATAATAACCCCATCAGAATAGAAATACAAGCAGTTCAGAGGAGGCATGTTTGGTATTGTTGGACTTGCCTTTTGCATTATATACGGTAGGAGTTATAAATCTAGTCAATTTTTTTGTTGAAATAGTTCTCCGTGTGTTTTTAAAGTTAACAAATATGTGAATTTATTTCTCCCCTTCTCTGTAGCCTAGTCAGCAGATGTATTTTTATATGCATATATAGAATCCTACCTGGTATCACACGTACATTTTTGTGAGGTGGCTGACTTGGCAGATACAAATTGTGAGAAGATATCACTCCTCCTAAACGCTGTTGAAACTGAAAATTCAACCTATGGGTGAGCCTCCTATTTGAACAACATTATACATAAATCCATGTTCAGTAAAACTAATATTGTTGGATCCGTGGATGATATGTATTTCATGATAAATTTCGTTTGGCGTACATAATGCTACATTGTAATGTCTCTCTGTATATATATATATATATATATATATATATATATATATATATACTCTCCAGATTTTTCAAAATATGAAATATATGTGCCTTATTGTGCACTCCCCAAATTCATTCATATTCATGTATGTGGATTTATAATCAACTTTTCAAAAGATTATTCTCAGAAATATTCATCAACCTGAAATACATATTGGTTGCCTAGTACTGAAAACTATCTTCAGTAAATGGTGCATACAAAACATAATATTTCAACTTTGCAAGTTGGCCGCAAATAGAGTGCATCACACCCAGTGTACCTCGCCACATTGCAGGTGAATAACGAGTTAAAATGACAAAAGACTATCTTGTTAGGATCTTATAGAAAAATGGGTGTGCACCGAAACCTAAAAGAATGATTTCCACCAACGAGGTCCGGTAATTGAGTCTCAAACGTGAGCTGAATATGCAACCGGAGATCCGGGCTTATTGATCCCTGTGGCCCGCCCCATGGCTGCAGACATCGAGGCACCACCGAGAAGCGACTAGCATCCAGGGAGAAACGTTGCTGCAGATTCTGTGGAATCCTGCCGGCTGACACCGCACTGAGCCCCAGGCCGAGTTCGGGATTTCAGTCAGGGAAGGAAGCTCTACAGTTCTATCCCCCACAACGGAAACTCCACCAAGGAAACCAATGGCCACCATCTTGGAGAGCTGAAGTAACCACCGCCACTCTCCGACAGATTGCAACAATAAAATAGTTGTGTGTTTTCCGCTCATCTCCCATACAGTAGGAAATTTGCATAAAATCTCTCCTAAGCTTTCCAGGGGAGAGATTTTCAGAGAGCGCCTGCATAAAGATTGGGGGGGGGGAACTAGAGGCACCTGACCTTCAACTCCCCCTCCCATCAGTGGTGAAAACGAAATCTGTCTAGCCAGGGATGGGGGAAAGGGCAAACGGAAAAAATAATAAAAATAGAGTGCTGGGGTTCCCAATAGACACAATCGACACCCAAGAAACGGCAAGCCAGAGTACAGTTTGAGCTGCCGAGGGCATTACTCAGGGGAAATCTGGTCTAGCAGGAGAAACCAGGACTATCAGGAGAAACCAGGGGACTAGAGGCCAGGCCCGCGTGACTGGGCGCCTGGAGAACGCTCGCGCGCCGGCAAGAGCCGGCCCGCTGCAGGTGCGACTGGACGGCTGGAGACTGCCTGCCCACCAGCGACCAATCGCCTGCCATATGCCCGCCCTAATGGGTGGCTAGAGATCGCACAACCGCCGGTGACAGCCCACCAGCTGACTGCGCGACTGGACAGCTTGTGACCACCTGCACGCCGGCGACCGGGAGCTGAAACCAAACAGAGACAGTACAGTCCCACACCCCCATGCGAACACCCGGGCAAAGAGCCTGGGGCCCACCATAGCAGAGAGGTGACATCACTGGAGCTCGGCCGTCGGAATTCCTTCCCAGTGGAATCCACTTTAGCATTCACAGTCTACCAACACAAAGGAGAGTCAATAGAGATATATAAAACCAAAACAAATATATAGAAGAGAGCAGAAACACAGCAATCAAATGCAGCTGGAAAGTAATGTGAACTTCATGAAAAAACAAGTGAAAAAGGTGTACAAATAATGCCGGACAACTTAATTTTACAGGAGGACCTAGAATCATCAGAAACAGGGATAGGGAAAAAACTCAATGCATCCCTAACTCAGATGGAAAGAAATATTAGAGAAGACATGAGGCAGCAAGTCCAAGCAATAAAAGAATATTTTGAAATTGAATTAAACAAACAAATTCAAATGGCAAAGAACGAGCTTCACCAAAAGACAGAGATCTTAAAAAAAATCAAACAGTAATCCTAGGAATGCAGAAAAATATAAACCACATTAAAAATTCAAACGACAATATTGTAAATAGACTAGATCAAGTAGAAGTCAGAAGATCAGATAATGAATACAAAGTTTATCAACTTGAAAAGAATATAGTCAACACAGAAAAGATGCTTATATCCCATGAACAATCTATTTAAGAGATATGGGATGTCATAAAAAAACAAATTTGAGAGTCATTAGGATAGAAGAAGGCATAGAGATTCAAACCAAAGGAATGGACAACATATTAAATGAAATAATTCTAGAAAACTTCCCAGAGATGAAAGATGGAATGGATTGCCAAATCCTTGAAGCCTACATGACCTCAAACATTCAAAACCATAATAGACCAACTCCAAGACATAGAATTATGAAGATAGCCAACATGCAGAACGTGGATACACATTCTTCTCAGCAGCACAAGGATCCTACTCAAAGATAGATCATATATTATGCCATAGGGCAACCCTTAGTAAATATAAAGGCGTGGAGATAATACCATGCACCATATCTGATCATATTGGAATGAAACTGGAAATCAATGATAAAAGAAGGAAGGAAAAATCCTACATCATATGGAAAAATGAACAATATTCTACTGAATGTTCAATGGGTTACAGAAGACATAAAGGAGGATATAAAAAATTCTTAGAGACAAATGACTATACAGACACAACATACTGGAATCTATAGGACACAATAAAAGCAATTTTAAGAGGGAAATTCATTTCTTGGAGTTCTTTCCTCAGGAAAAAAAAAAAACAAATAAATGAACTCACACTACACCTCAAAAACCTAGAAAAAGAAAAGAAAAACAACAGCAAATGTAGTAGAAGACAAGAAATAATTAAAATTAGAGCAGAAATCAACGAAATTGAAACAAAAAAAAACATTGAAAAAATTGATAAAACTAAAAGTTGGTTCTTTGAAAACATAAATAAGATTGACAGGCCCTTAGCCATGCTAACGAAGAGAAGAAGAAAGAGAATTCAAATTACTAACATACGGCATGAAAAAGGCATTATCACAACAGACACTACAGAAATACAGAAGATAATTAGAAAGTATTTTGAAACCCTATATTCAAATGAAATAGAAGATAGTGAAGATATCAATAAATTTCCTAAGTCATACGATGTGCCCAGATTGAGTCAGGAAGACACACACAATTTAAACAGACCAATAACAAAGGAAGAAATATAAGAAGCCATCAAAAGACTACCAACCAAAAAAAAGCCCTGGAGCGGATGGGTATAGAGCGGAGCTCTACAAAACCTTAAAAGAAGAATTAATACCAATACTTTTCAAGCTATTTCAAGAAATAGAAAAAGAAGGTGCTCTTTCAAATTCATTCTATGAGGCCAAAATCACACTGATCCCAAAACCAGACAAAAACACTTCAAAGAAAGAAAACTACAGACCAATGTCTCTAACGAACTAGGATGCAAACATTCTCAATAAAATCCTGGTGAATGTAATACAAAAGCATATCAAAAAATTGTGCACCATGATCAAGTAGGATTCATCCCAGGGAAGCAAGGCTAGTTCAATATACGGAAATCAATAAATGCTATTCACCACATCAATAGACTTAAAGACAAGAACCATATGATCATCTTGTTAGATGCAAAAAAAACATTCGACAAAGTTCAGCCTCCCTTTATGTTCAAAACACTAAAAAAACTTGCATCCCAGGGAAGCAAGGCTAGTTCAATATACGGAAATCAATAAATGCTATTCACCACATCAATAGACTTAAAGACAAGAACCATATGATCATCTTGAGAGATGGAGAAAAAACATTCGACAAAGTTCAGCCTCCCTTTATGTTCAAAACACTAGAAAAACTAGGATAACAATGTTGAGTTACCTCAACATTGTAAAAGCTATATATGCTAAACCTCAGGCTAGCATCATCGTAAATGGAGAAAAACTGAAGGCATTCCCTCTAAAATCTGGAACAAGACAGGGATGCCCTCTATCACCACTTCTATTCGATTTAGTTCTTGAAATACTAGCCAGAGCAATTAGACAGACAAAAGAAATTAAAGACATAAAAATAGGAAAAGAAGAACATAAATTATCGCTATTTGCAGATGACATGATAATATATTTAACAGACTCAAAAGGGTCTACAAAGCAACTGCTAGAGTTAATAAATGAATTCAGCAAAGTGGCAAGATATAAAGTCAACACGCATTAATCAAAGGCATTCCTGTATATCAGCAGCAAAACTTCTGAAATGGAAATGAGGAAAACCACTCCATTCACTATATCCACAAAGAAAATAAGATACTTGGGAATCATCCTAACAAAAGAGGTGAAAGATTTATATAATGAAAACTACACAACCCTAAGGAAAGAGATAGAAGAAGATCTTAGAAGATGGAAAAACGTACCCTGTTCATGGATAGGCAGAACTAACATCATCAAAATGTTGATATTACCCAAAGTTCTCTACAGGTTTAAATCGGTGCCAATAAAAATCCCAACAGCATTTCTTGTAGAAATGATAAAGCAATCATGAAATTCATATGGAAAAACAAAAGACCCTGAATACCAAAAGCAATTCTAAGCAGGAAGTGTGAATCTGGAGGTATAGCGATACAAGAGTTCAAACTGTACTACAAAGCAATAGTAATAAAAACATCGTGGTACTGGTACCAAAACAGGCAGCTGGACCAATGGTATAGAATAGAGGACACAGAAACCAATCCACAAAATTACAACTTTCTTATATTTGATAAAGGGGCTAAAAACATGCAATGGAGGAAAGACAGCATCTTCAACAAATGGTGCTGGGAAAATTGGAAATCCAAATGCAACATAATGAAACTGAATCCCTTTCTCTCACCATGCACAAAAGTTAACTCAAAATGGATCCAGGAGGTAGATATCAAATCAGAGACACTGTGTCTAATAGAAGAAAATGTTGGCTACGATCTACATACTGTGGGGACGGGCTCCACATTCTTTAATAGGATGCCCATAGCCCAAGAGTTAATAACAAGAATAAACAAATGGGACTTACTTAAACTAAATTGTTTCTTGTCTCAGCAAGAGAAACAATAAGAGAGGTAAATAGAGAGCGTACATCCTGGGAACAAATTTTTACCCCTCACACTTCAGATAGAGCCCTAATATCCAAAATATACAAAAAACTCAAAAAATTAAACAATAAGATAACAAATAACCCAATCAACAAATGGGCCAAGGACCTGAACAGACACTTTACAGAGGAGGACATTCAATCAATGAACAAGTACATGAAAAAATGCTCACCATCTCTAGCAGTCAGAGAAATGCAAATCAAAACCACCCTAAGATACCATCTCACTCCAGTAAGATCGGCAGCCATTATGAAGTCAAACAAAATAAGTGTTGGTGAGAATGTGGGGAAAAGGGTACACTTGTACACTGCTGGTGGGACTGCAAATTGGTGAGGCCAATTTGGAAAGTACTATGGTGATACCTGGGAAAGCTGGGAATGGATCCACCATTTGACCCAGCTATCACCCTTCTCGGACTATTTCCTGAGGATCTTAAAAGAGCGTACTAGAGAGATACTGCCACATCAATGATCATAGCTGCACAATTCACAATAGCTAGACTGTGGAACCAACCTAGATGCCCTTCAATAGATGAATGGATAAAAAAAATGTGGCTTTTATACAAAATGGAGTATTACTCTTCATTAAAAAATGACAAAATCATAGAATTTGCAGGGAAATGGATGGCATTAGAGCAGATTATGCTAGGCGAAGCTAGCCAATCCTTAAAAAACAAATGCCAAATGTCTTCTTTGATATTAAAAGAGCAACTAAGAAAAGAACATGGAGGAAGAGCATGAGGAAAAGTTTAACATTAAACAAAGATGAGTGGGGGGAGAGAAAGGGAGAGAGAAGGGAAAGCATATGGGAATAGTAGGAGACCCTCAATGTTACACAAAATTACATATAAGAGGATTTGAGGGAAAATGGGGGGGAAACAGTGGAGAGAATTGAACAACAGCAGATGAGGTAGAGAGGGAAGATTGGAGGGGAGGGGAGGGGGGATATTGGGGGATAGGAAAGGTCGCAGAATACAACAGTCACTAATATGCTATTATGTAAAAATGTGAATGTGTAACCAATGTGATTCTGCAATTCATATTTGGGGAAAAAATTGGAGTTCATAACCCAATTGAGTCAAATGTATCAAAGATGATATATCATGAGCTTTGTAATGTTTGGAACAACCAATAGAAATAAATAAATAAATAACGGTTTAAAATTGAGTGGGAAGAAATCAGCTAAAAATGGGTTGAGATGCATTTATTTTGCTAAGCAAAACTTTGTTTTGTTTAGTTGTAACTATCACAAATTTATTTTACCAGGAAATTGGCTTTTGAAAATGCACATAAATTGAGATTAAAGGATAATTCACCTACCTTCTTGAAAAATTCATAGCATTTCCTATATTTTTCAAATTTTATTTTTTTCGTGAATATTTTGTCATGGACCAGGTCTAGTCTTAGGCTATTCTTCCAGAATACTACCTCATCTGACAAATTCGTACAATCTGTTGGATTGTTGTTTTCACCTTTTATTTAATAGTTTCTAGCTGATAATGTGTATTTTCTTTATCTTTATTTGTACGTATATACCCAACAATATCTTTGCATTTTATGTTTTACTGGGGAAGAGACTGATCAAAAGCTCTTTGTTATATGTATCAACAATCAGACATTTAGAGCACGCAATTATTCTTAATTTTGCATGAAAATATCTTTGTACTATTTTCTTATACAGATTTAGAATTATTAATATGTCCCTACTGTAATAAGTAATTACTTACAAGAAGAATTAAACAATTGACTTTATATCAATTATGAATATGAAAAGTACTAAAATAAGGATTTGGCAATTAATACACAATTGATAGAAATTGAAATCACAAGAAAGCCATTTAAAATGTCAGTGCATATGGTCCTTAAATAATAGGTAATTCAAAAAAATTTTTTTTAATTCATGCGATTTAATATGCCGTATTACAGCTTAATGTGATATAAAACCTTAAATTATCAGTATTGATAAAAAAGAATGATACCTGTTTATTTAAATATGTTTATTTGATTTTCACTGTAAGATGTTAATTCTGGAAGGCTTGAGAATTAAGAAAGTTTTGGTCTATATTATTTTTAACAGGCTAATCAAAGTACTTTTAAATATATATGTATATATATATATATATATATATATATATATATATATATATATATATATAATATGTAATGCATATGCATGAATATAGATACATATGTATAAAAATGTATTTTAATATATCTATCAGGTGATTATAATTATTAAATTTTCTCAAGAAAAAAACAATGACTATAAAAAACAGTCTTAAATTTAAATTTCATAGCATACTACTGTTTGTAATGACATGAGAGAAAAACAGATATGAAAGGAAAACGAAAAAGGAAGAGAGAGAAGGGGGAAAATGAGGAAGAAAGTGAGTAAAGATGAGGGAGAGGCGTGTTTGATGTAAAGATAAAAGTGGAGGGGCTGGGTTTGTGGTTCAGTGGTAACATGCTTTTCTAGCATGTGTGGGACACTGTGTTCTATTCTAAGCACCACATACAAATAAACAAAATGAAGGTCAATCACAACTGAAAAAATAAAAAATAAAAAAGTAGAAATATTAGCAAAACTCCAAGCTTTTATGAATGTTAAATTTAAAAAAAAATTATGTAACATAGCCTTATGTAATTTCTAGACTATCCAAAAGAGTCATTAAATGTTAGATTATTAGTGCAATAACTAAAAATCCATTGCTCTTTCCTCAACATTCTGTGGCATGCTAGTGGTAAAATAAATTCTATTATAACACCAAAAAAAAAAATCTAATATTTCTATAGTAACTGACCCAGTTAAATATCAAGGCTAGCAGATTCCTATGGGACATGATGTGTATTTTGACATTCATTTTTATTCAACACTGGAACATTACTATTTCTTCAGTTTATGCACATCATAGGATATATATTTCAACCACAAGTTCGCTAATTTATACGCATTTGTTTCACTTTCAGTCACTTCCTGCTTCAGAACAAATGTATTTCTTATGTTTCTTGACTGCTCTTTTCATGAGACTTCTTTCCAAACACATTATTGTCGATTTCCATTATCACATTTGAAGCAAAACTCACACACCCGTATGATAAACCAAACCCTAATATTACCATTAGATGTACAACTAGCTGGAATGAATGATTGTATATCAATATAAGATTTCTTACTTAGTTTCATATATCAATTAAATCCATTATTTAAAGTGGAACCAGTTATATTATTTATTCACAGTATGGTCTTTTCATGCATTATCTCTATATTCATAGACACAGGGTACACCTCTTTGTACCCCCAATACTAATTTATACGTCTTCAAAATATTGCTCCCAGAAATGGTGGAAGAAATGCACATGTAACCTGATTTACATATACATTTTATCACAGTAATATTCTGGACACAAACAGCAAAGGTGACACTTATGATTTTACCAAACCTAAATGGAAAGTGAAGATGGATTACTAAAAACATACATTTCCAGGTTGCCTAATGCTCTCAAATGTGAATCCTATTCTTGACTACATATTTGTTTCTTCCTAAGATTATATATTCAACCTCAAGCCCCTTGAAAATGTCTAATCTTATCACTCACTTTATCATTTGCCTGATTTCCTAATGTCTCTATTGATATCTGCTTTCCTACCTATTTTCCCCAGATTATCACTGTGACTGACTCTTCACATGTGCTCACATTTACATTCAATCTCTACCAGAAGCCCTATTGCTAAAGAACTTTTGGTCCAAATGCTATACTCACTCTTCGTTCTAAACCTACCGACTATCTTTCTAATAATACCGACTATCCCTTTTTGTCTAGAAGTTCTCTTTGACATTCCATCATTTAAGGTACAAAGTCCTATGCCATTGAACATCGATTTATCTGAGACATTTCTGCAGAACATAATTCAAAGCTAAGAATCCCAATCAAGGGCCCAATGCACTTCTGGGCTTCAAATCTTACCTAGATTACTGTTTTCATTCTTATATTTCACTTTTACATTCTTGTAAATATTACAGGTTCCCATTACCATTATTCATCCCGCAGAATGATTCAAATCGAACTTTTATTAACCGTAACCATACACTCTTCCCTCAATCAAACTTTACAGAAGAGCAGGGACAGAGTTGCTTTTAAAATACAGGAATGTAGGGGTTCTTAAACCTGCTGAGATCCTCAAAGGTCCATGCAGAAATGATCCCTGGAGAAGATGTAGGCAGCTATGAAGGAGTTGAGAGAGCAAAAGTCATCTTGCATGGCAAACCCCCTTGTCAGGATGAAGGGATGTGTCTGAATCAGTCTCTCTATTCTAAATGTAGAGAAGATGGACCAAACCAGGCCTGTGTGGGGAGATGTTCCCAGGCGCCTATGTTTGATATACCATTCTATCTTGTGAAATTGTCACCGAAAGTAGGGGCAGCCTCTATCTCATGGGACCCTTGGAAGCAAATGTTAAATCAAAGTGATTGCCAAGGTAGTGACCTCATGCAGTTCCTGAAGAAAGTGACCTACCTCACTTCCTTGGTGATGTAACTATCTGAACTTGGAATCCAAGATGCCAGGCTCCCAGAGCCAGTCCCAGTCCCAATCCCAGTGGGCTCACTTGTTTGGATGTACCAAGGACAGAGTCAGTATTTCTTGGTATCTACTGATGTGAGGATTGCCAAATGCCAGGACAGATCTGAAGAGGGGCCTTTCCTGAGAAAGCAGGTAGTGGCTCACCGCTGGCTCCTGAGAACTTCACAGAGTTGGCAAAGGAGACAGATCTGAGACATGACAGGACATTTCATTGGAACATAATATGGCCCAACAGACAGAGGACACTCCAGATAGTCAGAGACATACTTGCGGGAAGGAGATGCCTTTGTGAGTGTGAGTGTCAGTTTGTGGTTTGTCTCATATTCAGAGAATAGGTAGGAAAGACAGTTTGTTTGGTTTGGAATAGACTGTTTCTAGTAAGTTTTTTGACAAGGTGAGTGATTCTATATCTGTGTATCCCACTGTTTCCGTGGTTGTAGACATTAGAAAAGAGAATGCATCAATGGATATGTCCTGTCTAGTAGAAAGCTTCCCAGCATTCATCCTGCCCAATTTATGAATAAACTGCAGCTTGCCTTATGGATGGACAACACCTACTATCTTCCTAAGTTTCTGTTTTCTTCCTGAATTCTGGCCACTCTGGAGAATAGGCTCATGGTTTTGTGTCCAAGATATGTACCACCTCCAAGCTCTGTGACATGCCCATGTACTGGATAGCGGTAAGGAATGGGAACATCTCAGAAAACTCAGATATCAGTGTGACCAGGAAATTCTCAGTGGAGAAACCCTGCTTTGGGCCATTCTCTTACCTATGTTTCTGTTGCCCTGAATGTCAGGAAGGTCTTTGCCTCAGGCCACCTCTTTGTGAAGCCTGAAGAAAACAGTTTTCAAATGAAAATGAATGGCCATCTCCTGTGGCTCTTTGCTTAATTTCTTTGGAAAGGGATGTGTCTTAATCAGCCTCTTGGACCTGTGTGAGGTTGTGGCTTAGATTCTCAGCACCTGATGGATCTAAAGAAAGATCCCATGTGTGCATCCAAACCAAAATGGCAAAAAGATCCGTTATGGTAGATGAAGTGTCTTGCCTTCCTTTGTTAGGTTCCTGACCTACATCAAGTGAGAATAGGGATCCTTTGGGTCAAATGAAATCTTCAAAGCCCTAAAGAAGTGCTTGGGTTTTCTCATTATTCCAAATCACATAAAGAATCTATACCTGACAGGCAGTAGGCTTCAAAATGGAGAAGCAGAGAACTATTAACTGCGGTCCTATTTTATCACTCCTGCTTCAAATGCAGGGTGTCCAGGCCCCCATGACTTTAGGCAAATTAGGGGTAAGAGAGCTTATTTTGGACACTAACACATACCCCACTAGACTCTGACTACTAATCCTAACATGATGGAGAATTATAACCAAAACAGAATAGAAACACAAGCAGTTCAGAGGAGTCATGTTGTATAATTGGACTTGCCTTTTGCATTATATAGGGTAGGAATTATAAATCTAGTCAATTTTTAATTAAAACAGTTCTCCATGTGTTTTTAAAGTTAACAAATATGTGAATTCCTCTCTCCCTTTCTCTGTGGCCTATTCAGCACATGTGTTTTTATATGCACATATAGAATCCTACCTGGTATCACATGTACATACTTGACAGGTTGCTGACTTGGCAGATGCAAATTGTGAAAAGAGATCACTCCTCTTAATGCTGTTGGAACTGAAAATTCAAACTATTGGTGACCTTCCTAGCTGAACAAAATTATATATAAATCCATGTTCAGTAAAAAGTATATTTTGGGATGTGTGGATTATATATATTTCATGATAAATTTTGATTTGCATATATATTGCTACTTTTTAATGTCTGTGTGAGTGTGTGTGTGTGTGTATATATATATATATATATATATATATATATATATATATATATATACTCTCCAGATTTTTGAAAAAATGAAATATATGTGTCTTATTATACACTCCCTAAATTTATTCATGTTCATGTATGTGGATTTATTATCAACTTTTCACAAGATTATTCTCAGAAATATTCATCCACCTGAAATACATATTTGTTTCCTAGTACTGAAAACTAACTTGAGTGAATGATGCATACAAATCCTAATATTTCTTCACATATTGACCAAGTTTAAGATCAATGCAAGTAGATTCCTATGGGACATGACATGTATTTTGATGTTCATTTTTTTTCAACACTGGTACATTACTATTTCTTCAGTTTATGCACATCATAGGATATATATTTCATCCACAAGTTCGCTAATTTATATCAATTTGTTTCACTTTCAATTACTTCCTGCTTCAGAACACATGTATTCCTCCATGTTTCTTAACTAGTCTCTTCATGAGACTTCTTTACAAACACATTATTTTCGATTTCCATAATTACTTTTGAAGCAAAACTCACACACCCTTAATGACAAACCATAACCCTAATATTACCATTAGATGTATAACTTATAGGAATGAATGACTGTGTATCAATATAAGATTTCTTATATATTTTAAGATATCAATTTAATCCATTGTTTAAAGTGGAATCAGTTATATTATTTATCCACAGTATCATCTATTCATGCATTATCTCTATATTCATAGACACAGGGTACACCTCTTTGTACCCACAATACTAATTTATACATCTTCAAAATATTGCTCCCTGAAATGGTGGAAAAAATACTTATGTCACCTGATCTACATATACATTTTATCACAGTACTATTTTGGATACAAAATGCAAAGATCACACATATGTTTGTACAAAAGCCTAAATTGAATGGGAGCATGGATTACTAAAAACATTGATGTCTAGGTTGCCTAATTCTCTCAAATGTCCATCCTATTGGTGACTACATATTTGTTTCTTTGAAGATTATATAGTGAATATCAACCCTGTTAAAATGTCTAATCCTATCACTCACTTTATACTTTGCCTGATTTCCTACTGTCTCTATTGATGTTTCCTTTCCTACATATTTTCCCCAGTTTACCTATGTGACTAACTCTTCACATGTGCTGACATTGACATTCATTCTATTACCGAAACCCTATTGATAAAGAACTTTTGGTCCATATCCTGTACTCACACTTCTTGCAAAACCTACTGACTATCTTCCTAATCCTATGGACTATCCCTGTTTGAGTGGATGTTCTTTTCTACAATCTATCATCCAAGGTACAAGGTCCTATGTCATTGATTATCGATTTATCTGAGACATCACTGCAGAACGTAATTCAAAGCTAAGTATCCCAATCAAAGGCCCAATGCCAATATGGACTTTAAATCTTACTAAATTTCTGTTTTCATACATATTTTTCAACTCTATATTCTTATATATATCACAGATTCCCAATACCATTATTCATCCAGCAAAATGGTTCCTAACCCAAAACAAACATGTAATTAACCCTAACCATAAACTGTTCCCTCAATCTACCTTTATAAAAGAGCAGGGACAGAGTTGGTCTTACAATACAGGAAAGTAGGGGATTGTCCACCTGCTGAGAACCTCAAAGGTCCATTCAGAATTGATCCCTGGAGAAGATGTAGGCAGGTATGAAGGTCCTGAGAGATCAAAAGTCATCTTCCATGGCAAACAACCTGGTCAGGATGAAGGCTTTTGTCTAAATCAGCCTCTCTCTTCTTAATGTAGATAAGATGGACCAAATGAGGCCTGTGTGGAGAGCTGTTCCCGGGTGCCTATGGTTGATATACCATTCTAACTTGTGAAAGTGTCACAGAAATACGGTCAGCCTACATGTCATGGGAACCTTGGATGCATGTGTTAGGACAAACTGGTTGCCAAGGCAGTAACCTCATTCAGTTCCTGAAAGAAGTTACCTCACCTCACTTTTTTGGTGATGGCACTTTCTGAACTTGGGATCCAGGAAGCCAGGCATCTAGAGCCTGTCTCAGTCCCAGGCCTAGTGGTCTCACTTGTTTGATTTAACAAGGACAGAGTCAGTCTTTCTTGGTATCTACTGATGTCAGGATGGAATAAATGACAGGAAAGCTCTGAAGAGGGGCCTTTCCTGACAAAGAAGGTAGTGGCTCACTGCTGGCTCCTGACAACTTCACAGAATTGCCCATGGACACCAGATGTGAGATAGGAGAGGCTATTTGGGGGAACATAGTATGGCCTATCAGTCAGAGAACACTCCGGATAGTCACAAACCTACTTGGAGGAAGGAGGTGCTTATCTGGCTGTGGGTGTGGGTTTGTGGTTTTTTTCTCATGCTCTGAGAATATGTCCGAAAGTCGGTTTGTTTGGTTTGGAGTAAAGTGTTTCCAGAAAGTCGTATGAAAAGGCAAGTGTTTCTATGTCTGTGTATCTCACTGTGTCCGTGGTTGTAGACATTAGCAAAGAGAATGCATCAATGGATGAGTCTTGTCTAGTAGAAAGCTTCCCAGCATTCATCCTTCCCAATTTATGAATGGACTGCGTCTTGCCTTATGGATCGGCAACACCTGCTATCTTCCTAAGTTACTGTTTGCTTCCTGAATTCTGGCCACTCTCCAGAATAGGCTCATGGTTTTGTGTCCAAGATATGTACCACCTCCAAGCTCTGTGACACGGCCATGTATTGGTTAAATGAAGGGCATGGCGAGCATCTCAGAAAACTCAGATATCAGTGTGACCAGTAAAGACTCAGTGGAGAAACCATGCTTTGGGCCTTTTCCTTACCTATTGTTCTGTTGCCCCTTGACCTTGTGTAATTCTGTGGCTTAGATTCTCTGAACCTGATGGATCTAAAGAGAGATCCCATGTATGCATCCAAAAGCAAAATGTCCAAAAGAGCAATCATTGTGGATGAAGTCTCTCTCCTTCCTTGGTAAGGTTCCTGACCTCCATCAAGTGAGAATAGGGCTCCTTTGGGTCAAATAAGTTCTTAAAGCCCTGCAGATTCTAGCCCATAGGTGACTGGGTTTTCTCATGACTCCAATTCACATGAAGAATCTAAATCCCACCATCAGTAGGCCTCAAATTTAAGAAGCAGAGCAAAATAAATGGCAGGCCTATTTGATCACTCTTAGTTCACAGGAAGGGTGTCCAGGCCACCCTGACTTTAGGCAAATGAGGGGCAAGGGAGCTTATTTTGGACACTGTCTTGGGCTGCACCCCTCACGGAAACCTCCAGCCAGAGGTTATGATGAGTGTCTGTATGGAAGAAAATGAGGGCCATGTGGGAGTGTTTTGGTTTTAATTGTAGTCATTTTTGTGGCAGTTAGTAGAGATGACATGGTCCACCTTGGCTTGAACTTTGGTGGGATTCCGCATAAAGACTGAGTTCTCGTACTGAACTCAGAGAAGTATTGCCATGAATAGTGTTGGAATTTTAGGAGGCCACGCACGATAGTCGCCCTTGGAAACTGAGATCTAGGCCCAGGGTAGTTATTCACAGAGCACTAGAAATCTCAGCCAGGATATCACATGATTTTATTCTGAAAAACTTGGCAACCATTGTTGAGAGTCAAAACACACATGGACCTCACATTGTAGACCTCAATTTTCAAAGATTCATGTGACCTTTTGGCCACTCTTTGGGAAGCCTTTCCTGTGAGACATCTCCAGATATTTCATTGAAATGAGCTTTCTCACCATTTAATAGTTCCAGAATGCCTCCAACTTCATCCTTGAAAAATGGCTAGGTCAATATATCATGAAATTTTTAAAATTCCCGTGACAAGTTGGCACTGGAGATTCTTTGAATATCTTGTGGCTGATCATGAGAATAACAGTCAGTGCCTTGATTAACTGGTTTTCATAAAAATTGTGCAGAACAGAGATGCCAGGAAGTTGGAGCCTCCTGAGGAGTGGGCCTGGAGCAGTGGTGGGCAGGTGTGTGATAAAACATCTGCGGTGTGGTCATGTGGATCTGCCTTTGGCTTCCAAATTGCTTGTGACTGATATGGTGCAGCCAGCAGTCCCTTCAATGTAAAGGCATCTTGTTATATATAGAGGTTTTAGGGAAATATTAAGAATCAGGTTGCTATGGTCAAGGGGGCAACTATGTGGGATATAAGCCTGTTTGGTGCATTCTCCTGCAGACCCTGACCCACCACACGTGACAGAACTCCCTCACGCACAGAGTAACAGTTGAATTCTTTGTATTTCGTGAAACAAATACCAAAATCCCAGTGCAGCACCAAGAAACAACATGAAAAGTGGAGAATGACCAAATAGCTTCACAGGCCCATGTGGATACACTTAGCCACCCGTGTCCACAGTTTACCTACAAAGAGAGTATTCAGCACTGCTGACTCATGTTCAGTGGAAAATAAGAAACCATGTCCTCCAGGTCACATAGATGAAGACCCTGATTCGATGGTCTCACTACAAACGAAGCTGAAGCTCCCGACAACAACATATATTCCAAGTGCCCAACCTCAGAGGCAGTTTCTCAAGAAGTCTTTAGGCCAGCAGAGCTCCATGTTTTTGGAATGATTACATTGTCCCTTACTTTTGGAATCTCCTCTACCTCCTCCAAGGTTGTGAACTCCTGAGCATATTCCATTCCAGATATTTATTCACAGATTTTCTAACTCTTCTCTTCTAATTGTGTCTTACTCTGGGCGATTGTAATGTCAAGGCATTGTTCTGGATGAGAGTGGGAAGATTTTTGTGTATCACATATTTACATACACATTGGATTCATTTTCCAATTTTCCTTTCAAAATACTGAATACCTCACATTAACACCTACCCTACTAGACTCTGACAACTAATCCTAATAAGGTGGAGAAAAATAAACCAAAAAAATAGAAATGCAAGCAGTTCAGAGAAGGCATGGTGTATAGTGGAATTGCCTTTTGCATTATTTAGGGTAGGAGTTATAAATCTAGTCAATTATTTGTTAAAATATTTCTCCATGTGTTTTAAAGTTAACAAATATGTGAATTCCTGTTTCCCTGTCTCTGTAGCCTATTCAGCACATGTATTTTTACATGCAATTATAGAATCTTACCTGATATCACACGTACATTCTTGTGAAGTGGCTGACTTGGCAGATACAAATTTTAAGAGATCACTCCTCCTAAGCGCTTTAGAACTGAAAATTCAACCTATGCGTGAGCTTCCTAGTTGAACAACATTATACATAAATCCATGTTAAATAAAATAAATATTTTTGAATCTCTGGATGATATAAATTTCATGGTGAATTTCCTATAGCATATATTATGCTATTTTTAATGTCCATGTGTGTTTGTGTGTGTGTATGTGTGTGTGTGTGTGTATATATATATATATATATATATATATTCTCCAGATTTTTCAAAATATGAAATATGTGTCTTATTATAAACTCCCTTAACTCATTCATATTCAAGTATGTGGATTTATAATCAAATTTTCTCAAGAGTATTCTCAAAATATTCATTCTCCTGATATACATATTTGTTTCTTAGTACTGAAAACTAACTTTAGTGAATGGTGCATACAAATCCTAATATTTCTACAGTAACTGACCTAGTTTAACATCAATGCAAGTAGATTCCTATGGGACATGATGTGTATTTGGATGTTCGTTTTATTCAACACTGGTACATTACTATTTCTTCAATTTATTCACATCATGGGATATATATTTCATCCACAAGTTCGCAAGTTTATAGGCATTTGTTTCACATTCAATCATTTTCTTCTTCAGATCACATGTATTCCTCCATGTTTCTTGACTGGTCTTTTTATGAGACTTCTTTCCAAACACATTATTTTCGATTTCTAGCATCACTTTTGAAGCAATACTCACACACCTTTCATGATAATCCATAACCCTAATATTACATTTAGATGTATTACTGGTTGAAATGAATGATATTATATCAATACAAGATTTCTTATAATATTTCATATATTAATTCAATGCATTATTTAAAGTGGGAACAGTTAAATTATTTATTCAAAATGTGGTCTATTCATGCATTATGTCTATATTCATGGACACAGGGTACACCTCTTTGTACCCCCAATACTAATTTATAGCTCTTGAAAACCTTACTCCCAGAAATGCTTGAAGAAATGCTCATGTCACCTGATCCACATATACATTCTATGACAGTAATATTCTGGACAAAAAATGCAAAGGTCACACTTATGATTGTACCAAAGCCTAAAAGGAAAGTGAACATGGATTACTAAAAGCATCCATGTCCAGGTTTCCTAATGCTCTCAAATGTCAATCCTAATGGTCACTGCATATTTGTTTCTTCTTAAGATTATATATTCAAACTCAACAGTGTACAAAATGTCTAATCCTATCACTCACTTTATACTTTGCCAGATTTTTTAAAGTCTCTATTATTATCTGCTTTTCTACATGTTTTTCAAAATTCATCATTGTGACTGAATTTTCATATGTGCTGACATTTACATTCACTCTCTAACTGAAACCCTATTGCTAAAGAAATTTCCGTCCAAATCCTGTACTCACTCTTCTTCCTAAACCTACCGACTATCTACCTAATCCTACCGACTATCCCTTTTTGACTGGATGTTCTCTTCCTCATTCAATCATCCAATGTACAAGGTCCTATGCCATTGTAAATGGATTTATCTGAGACATCTGTGCAGAACCTAATTCAACACTACGTATCCCAATCATGGGCCCAATGCCCTTCTGGGCTTCAAATCCTAGATTTCTGTTTTCATACATATATTTTGCCAATATAATTTAATAAATATCGCAGGTTCCCAATACCATTATTCATCGCTCAGAATGATTCCTAACAAAATCGAACCTGTTATTACCCAAACCATACACTGTTCCCTCAACCTAACTTTGTAGAAAAGCAGGGACAGAGTTGGTCTTACAATACAGGAGTGTAGGGAAACTTCCACCTGCTGAGAACCTCAAAGGTCCATGCAGAAATGATCCATGGAGAAGATGTAGGCAGCAATGAAGGACCTGAGGGAGGAAAAGTCAACTTCCATGGTAAACAACCTGGTCAAGATGAAGGGATGTGTCTGAATCAGCCTCTTTCATCTTAATGTAGAGAAGATGGACCAAACCAGGCCTGTGTGGAGAGCTGTTCCCGGGTGCCTATGGTTGATATACCATTCTAACTTGTGAAAATGTCAGAGCGAGTAGGTGCATCCTCCATCTCATGGGACTCTTAGAAGGAACTTTTAGGACAAAGTTGTTGTCAAGGCAGTGACCTCATTTAGTTCCTGAAGGAAGTGACCTCACCTCACTTCCTTGATGAAAGAACTCTCTGAACTTGGGATACAGGAAGTCAGGCACCCAGAGCTAGTCCCAGTTCATGTCCCAGTGTTCAAACTTGTTTGGATTTTCCAAGGACAGAGACAGTCTTTCTTGGTACCTACTGATGTGAGGATAGCCTAATGCCAGGAAGGTCTGAGGAGGGGCCTTTCCTGAGAAAGAAGGTACTGGCTCACCGCTGGCTCCTAACAGCTTCACAGAGTTGGACACGGAGACCAGATCTGAGACAGGACAGCCCATTATGGGGGAATATATTATGGCCCACCAGTCAAAGGTCACTCCATATTTTCACAGACCTACTTGGGGGTCTGTGTGGGTGTGGATGTGGGTGTGGGTGTGGGTTTGTCATTTTGTCTCATGTTCTGAGAATAGGTAGGAAAGTCGTTTTGTTTGGTTTGGTGTGAAATGTTTCTAGTAAGTCTTTTGACAAGGCGAGTGTTTCTATGTCTGTGTATCCCACTGTGTCCGTGGTTGTAGACATTAGAATAGAGAGTGCATCAATACATATCTCCTATCTAGTAGAAATCTTACCAGCATTCATCCTCTCCTATTTATGAATGGTCTGCGGCTTGCCATATGGATCGGCCACTCCTAATATCTTCCTAAGTTCTTATTTTCTTTCTGAATTTTGGCCAAACTCCAGAATAGGCTCATGGTTTTGTGTCCAAGATATGTACCACCTTTAAGCTCTGTGAGATGGCCATGTACTGGATAGCTGAAGGCAATGGTGAGCATCTCAGAAAACTCAGATATCAGTGTGACCAGGAAAGTCTCAGTGGAGAAACCCTGCTTTGGGCCTTTTGCTTACCTATTGTATTATTGCCCTGAATGTCAGGAAGGTCTTTGCCTCAGGCCACCCCTTTGTGAAGACTGAAGAGTTTTCAAATGGAAATGAATGGGCATCACCTTTGGCTCTTGGCTTAATTGCTTTGGAAAGGGATGTGTCTGAATCAGCTTCTTGGCCCTGTGTGAGGTTGTGGCTTAGATTCTCAGCACCTAATGGATCTAAAAAAATCCCATGTGTGCATCCAAAACCAAAATAGCCAAAAGAGCAGTCATTGTGGATGAAGTCTCTCACCTTCCTCTGTAAGGTTCCTGACCTCCATCTTTGAGAATAGTGATCCTTTGGGTCAAATGAGTTCTTCAAATCACTACAGAGGCTAGGCCATAGGTGCTTGGGTTTTCTCATGACCCCAATTAACATAAGGAATCTAAACCCCACAGTCATTAGGCCACAAAATGGAGAATCAGAGCAGTATTAAGGGCAGGCCTCTTAGATCACTCCTGGTTCACAGGAAGGATGTCCCTGCCACACTGACTTTAGGCAAATGGGAGAAAGGGACCTCATTTTGGATAGTGTCTTTGGCTTTGGCCCTCATGGAAACCTACAGCCTGAGGTTATGATTAGTGTCTATATGGAAGAAGATGAGGGCCATGTGGGAGTGTTTTGGTTTTAATTGTGGTCATTTTTGTGGCCGTTGGAAGAGATGACTGAGGCCACCTGGGCTTGAACACTGGTGTGATTCCCCTTAGAGACTGAGTTATGGAACTGACCTCAAAGAAGTATTGCCATGTATTGTGATGGGATTTTAGGAGGCCACACATGAGAGTCGCCCTTGGAAACTGAGATCAAGGCCCAGGGTGGCTTTCCACAGAGCACTGGGAATCTCAGAAAGGATATCACATGATTTAATTCTTAAAGAATTGGCAGCCATAGTTGCAAGTCAAAACACAAAAGGATCACACATTGTAGACCTCAAACGCCTGGCTTAATGTGACCTTTTAGCCTGTCGTTGGGAAGCATTGCCTGTTAGAATTCTCCAGAGATTTCATTGAAATGAGATTCCTCTCCATTTAATGGTTCCTGAATGAATTAAACCCCACAGTGCCTCAAACTTCATCCTTGAAAAAAGGCTAGATAAATACCATTAAATTTTTGAAATTCTCATGAACAGGTGTCAGTGGAGAACCTTTGGATGTTTTATAGATGATCATGAGTGTACCAGACAGTGCCTTGATTGACTGGGTTTCATGAAAATCGTGTAGAACAGAGATGCCAGTAATTTGGAGCCCGATGAGTATTCGGCCTAGAGCAGTGGAGTGTAGGTGTTTGTTAAAACATCTGTGATGGGGTCATGTGGATCTGCCATTGGCTTCCAAATGGTTTGTGACTGACATGGTGCAGCCCCCATACCCTTGTATGTAAAGGCATCTTGTTATACGGAGAGGTTTCAGGGCAATGTTTAGAATCAGATTTCTATTGTCAAGGGGGCAAGCTATGAGGGATAGAAGCCTGGTTGGTGCACTCTCCTGCAGACCCTTAACCAACACACGTGACAGAACTCCCTCCAGCACTCTGTCCTAGTTGACCTTCTCGTATTTCATGAAGCAAATACCAAACTCCCAGTGTAGCTGCAAGAAACACCATGAAAAGTAGAGGAAGACCAAATGGCTTCAAAGTCCACACTGGGAAACATTTTGCCCCCAAATGGCAACAAATTACCTACAAAGAGAGAATTCAGCCCTGCTGCCTCATGTTTATTGGAAAAAAAGAAACCATGTGCTCCAGGTTACACAGAAGCAGACACAGATTTGATGGTCTCACTACAAAGGAAGTTAAAACTCCTGACAACAACATATATTTCAAGTGCCCAACCTCAGAGGCAGTTTCTCAAGAAGTCTTTAGGCCAAGAGAGCTTAATGTTTGTGGAGTTTTTACCATGTACCTTACTTTTCGAAACACCTCTACCACCTCCAAAGTTGTTAACTACTGAGCATTTTCCATTCCAGATGTGTATTCACAGATTTTCTAACTCTTCTCCTCTTATTGTGTCTTACTTGGGGTGAAGGTAATGTCAAGGCATTGTTCTGAATGAGAGTGGGAAGACTTTTGGGTAGCATATATTTGCATACACATTGGATTCATTTTCCAATTTTCTATTCGATATACTGAATCCCTGACTGTCAGAGGTAGAAGGAATTCTCCTTCAAAGTATAGCCTGACACTTACAAGAAACAGCCACCAGGAGGCATCCTGTAGCCATCTGTCTCCCTGAGACATCCTGTGCCCATGTGTCTTTCTGAAACTTCCTGAGGTTATCTCACCTTGTGAAGACATCTAGGAAGTGCCGATAAGAGAGATTTCCCACATCCAGCATACAAATACCCCTGTGTGAACAATAAAAGTTTGCAGCTTGATCAGAACTCCTGTCTTGCTGTCATCTCTCGTGTCTCTTGTCCCTTCATTCCTCCCTATCTAGGTTCGCTGCCCTCGTTGATGTGTCCTGCCGGCCGGGACATCTGGCGCCCACTGACTGGGGCTCGAGCTTTTGATTGAGGGGGACCCCGTCCTCCTGGAAGATTTGGTCAAGCGGAGCTTGCAATAACCGCAGAAGACACCACCGAGAGACAGATCCAGGAGGAGGGTGGGATGACACACGGTGATTGACCCACCATGGGGCAAGCAGTTTCGTCACATGATTTGTTTTTGTCAGGGTACAAGGAGTCCTTCCAGACATGGGGGCGCGTATTAAGAAAAAAGACTTAAATTTTTTTTCTTTTCACACATAAGAGAGCAGTGTCCATGGTTTCCTCTTGAAAGGACCATTGATGGTAAAAGATGGCTTAGAGTAGGAGACTGTTTAAAAGATTATTATGAATCCTTTGGCCCAGAAAAAGTGCCTGTTCCCACCTTTTCTTACTGGAACTTAATTAATAGAATTCTTAAAAGTTCACCCTTTGACAATGGTACCTTAAAAGTTGTCAAGGTTGGGAAAGAGACTATGCAAATACTTCTCATATCCCCTCGGCATGCCCATCAGTTAGTATAGACATAGACCCTTCTCAGGCTCCCCAGGACCGTGGGAACCTTCCTGGTCCCCCTCAAAATACCACCCTAATGAATAAGGCTCCAATGATTACCAACTGCCTTTATCCAGTTTTAAATACCGGAGACTCATTGACCCCTGTAGAGGAGGCTACCTTGTAGAAGGAAGCAGCTCGCTACCATTCAGAAGACCCTCCACCTCTCAAGACCCTGCCACAGCCTATAGGACTTACACATCCACCTCCCTGCTATATCCCTCCTGCCTTTTGTGCTCTGGCCCTTCAGGGAACAAATGCCCCCCCCCCCCGATATTTTCTCCCCACTTCCCTTTGCCTAAACTGGCTCCTTTGTGAGCATCTTTTCAACATACACAGGAACAGATCCAACCTTTAAAAGAATTAAGATCCCTTCACTCTGAGCTCTGTTCATTAGCCTTAGGTATGGAGTCAAAGCAACTGGCCTACAGTGGTCTAATACAAAGGCGAAGCCACTCCATTGACCTGTGCTCGCCTTCCCAGTCACCACCAGTCTGATAGATAAGCCTGCCCAGGCTGAGGTCAAAGAATTAGACGAGGATAAAGAGGAGGAAGCGGGGAAATGGATTAAGGAGATCAGGACTCAGAGGATGAGGAGTTCAGCCCTAGGCAGGCAGGAACCCAGAGTCTACAAAAAATTAAGCCTGCATTTTCCTTTAAAACTTAAAAAGGCTTGTGCTCACTATGGCCCCATTGCACCCTACACGTTGGCTTTATTAGAAAGCCACAGCACACAATGACTTACTCCCAATGATTGGAAATTTTTAGACCAAGCTACCCTCAGTGCCAGAGACTTCCTGTTATGGAATTCAGATTTCAAAGAGCACTGTAGGGAAACTGCTCAAAAAATTTTAACTAAGGCCTTCTCTAAATCCAGGACTTATGTTAAGCTAGTGGGCAATGAGCCTTTTGACAATAAAACTAAACAGGCACATTTCCCTGCTGGACTTTTGATGCAGATTCAGATGGCTGGCTTACATGCTTGGAGACACCTCCCTCAAAAGCCTCGGCTACCACTTCCCTGGCAAAAATTTGACAAGGGCCCGACGAGCCTTATAGCGACTTTGTTCCCCGGCTTAACCTAGCTGTGGAATGCTTGCTTGGACCAAGCGAAAGCAAAAGCGCTTTTGTAAAACATCTTGCCTTTGAAAACGCCAACCCGGCATGTCAGGATGTTCTTCAACCACATAAGGATAAAGGGAAACTTTCTGACTTTATTAGACTCTATGCAGGGGTAGGTGCAGCCCATGCCATGGGTCTTGCCCTAGGTGCCACCTTTACCAAGACCTTTCACAATCCTGGCTGACGTACTTGCTTTACTTGTAAACAACCTGGCCATTTTGCACGCAGGTGTCCGACAGGCAAAAAAAGCCTAGGAATAGCGTCTCCTTCAACTGGGGCTATACCGCCCCAAGCTATCCTTTGCCCTAGATGTGGTAAAGGTCATCACTGGGCCAGTGAGTGTAGATCTAAGACAAATGCCCTCAGACAGCCTATTTTTTCCTGCTTCTTGGGAAACTCCCTGCGGGGCCAGCCCCGGGCCACGACATCCCCCAGGACAAACCCAGGGGCAATAAGATTTGTTCCCTCCCAAACTCCCAACCTACCTCAAAATTCTTCTCCACAATTGCCTCCCTCCAACTAGCCACTCCAGGCAGCGCAGGATTGGACCTCTGTGCCACCACCAATACTATATTGGACTCAATGCAAGGACCCCAGATAATACCCACTGGAATTATGAGTCCCCCTCAATCTCATATGTGTGCCCTTATTTTTGGGAGAGCCTCTATTAACTTACATGGTGTTCAGGTCTTCCATGGCATTAATAATAATGATTTCACTGGAGAAAAAAAATACTGGCCACAGGTATTAATGGAGTTGTGGCCATCCCAGCACGAACAAGTCTTGCACAATTAATACTCCTTCCCTTGAATCCAGGAGGCACTTCCACCGCCCAAACCTACCGCAGGGGACTGCCTCCTTGGGCTGCTCTGATGTAAATTTGGTTCAACCCGTTTCTCACAAAAGACCCAAAATTTCCTTACTTATTGAAGGAAAGGAATTCCAAGGAATTCTAGATACTGGAGCTGATGACACAATTATTTCTCAAAAATATTGGCCATCAGCTTGGACCCTCACCTCATCCTTGACTGACCTTAAAGGGATAGGACAGTCAAAAAATCCTCTGGTCAGCTCTACGGCTCTTAGCTGGACTTATAAAGAGGGTAATAAGGGAATTGTCACTATTTTCGTTGTTCCTGACCTCCCTGTTAACCTATGGGCCCAAGATATTTTGAGTTAAATGGAAGTTATTCATGCCAGTCCCAATTCCATGGTAACTCATCAAATGCTTCATATAAATTTTGTCCCTGGTACAGGCCTTGGGAGACTGAGACAAGGACTGGTTGAGCCAATAAAACCCATACAAAAAACAAATACATATGGACTTGGGTATTCGGATTTTTAGTGTCGGTCTCTGACTCTCCTGTACCCCATGGAGATAAAATTATTTGGGAAACTCAGACTCTTGTGTGGGTGCATCAATGGCCACTTACCCAAGAAAATATGGAGGCTGCCTCCATGTTAGTGCAGGAACAGCTGGCAGCCGGCCATGTAGAGCCCTCAACCTCAACATCGAATACTCCAATTTTTGTTATCAAGTAAAAATCAGGCAAGTGGTGCCTTTTACAATATTAGTGTGCCATTAATAAAGCTATGTGCCCAATAAGAGCACTACAGCCAGGCATTCCCACACCAGTGGCTATTCCCAAAAACTATTGTAAAATGATTGTTGAGTTAAAAGATTGTTTTTTTACCATTCCTTTACATCCTGCGGATAGACACTATTTTGCCTTTAGTCTCCCTCGCATTAATTTTCAGGGCTCTATGCAGAGATTTCAATGGAAGGTTCTTCCCCAAGGTATGGCCAACAGCCCTAGTCTTTGCCAAAAATACGTTGCTCAAGCAGTAGACCCTGTGAGAGAGCTATGGCCACAAATTTATATTTTACATTATATGGATGATTTGTTAATTGCTGCACCTAATAACCATGACCTTAATAATTGTTACTTGGACATTTACAAAATCCTCACTTCCTTGGGACAACAGATAGCTCCTAATAAGGTTAAAACACAGGACTGTTATACCTATTTGGGCCTTAAACTTCAAGATAATCAGATCCAAATTCCTAAGATACCACTATGGGTGGACCATCTTCAAAACCTTAATGATTTTCAAAAATTCCTGGGGAATATTCAATGGCCAAAAACATATTTAAAATTACCACCTTGTGTACTTTTGTCCCTTAATGATATTTTGAGAGGTGATTCCCACCCCTCCTCCCCTCAAAAACTTACTCCCGAGGCATGACAGGCATTAAACCAAGTCACAGAAGCCATTGCCAAACAGTTTTTTACAGAACATTCTTATAACCTTCCTCTGGTTCTGGTTATTTTACACACTCCTCATACACCCACAGGAATATTTTGGCAACGAAATACACATTTTAGAAATAAAGGCTGCCTTTGCTTTGGGTCCATTTACCCACCACATTCTCCAAGGTTATTACTGTTTTTCTTGCTCAGGTAGCTTCTATTATTTTTAAAAGTCGTTTGCTATCTCGACAACATTTTGGCAAAGACCATGATAATATTTTAATTTCATATACTAAAGACCAAATCCAATTTTTACTACAGACGGAGGATGAATGGCATATTGCCTTATCAGGCTTTTTGGGAACAATTGATAACCACCTACCCAATGACCCCCTTTTACATTTTGTCCAGTTACATCCATTTATTTTTGCCAAAATTACTCAAAAGGCTCCCATTCCTCAAGCCCTTACTGTCTTTACAGACAGTTCCAGTAATGGCCGAGCAGTCTTTGTTGTCAATAACCAGCCTAACACCTTTTATACTGTCTATCATTCAGCACAGTTTGTGGAATTGTTTGCAATAACACAAGTTTTTAAAACATTTTTTGATAATCCTGTTAATATTTATACATACAGTGCCTACATTGCTCATTCTGTGCGCCTGCTTGAGATTTCACCGACCATTAAGGCTTCTTCCAATGTAGCCCATCGGTTTCACCAGCTTCAGCAGCTAATTCAGGCCAGACAACACCCATTTTTCTTAGGACACAGCAGGGCACACTCTGATCTTCCCAGCCCTCTAACACAAGGTAATGCCAAAGCTGATGCAGCAACTCGTTTCATCTTTCCAATTTTTGTTGGCTGCACTCAAAAGGCCACGGAGTTACACAATCTTCACCATCTAAATTCCCAGAACCTTCGATAACTATGTAAAATTACAAGGCAACAGGCACGAGAAATAGTAAAAGCATGCCCTGGTTGCCCTGTCTCCCTCCCCATTCAACACTTGGGAGTTAACCCCCGAAGATTACTGTCCAATCAGTTTTGGCAAACGGATGTTACTCATTTTTCTGAATTTGGAAAAACCAAATATGTACACGTTTCTGTAGATACCTTCAGTGGCCTTATTTTCGCATCACCACATTCTGGAGAGGCTATCAAAGATGTCCTTTCTCATCTTGTTTCAGCGTTTTCTGTAATGGGTAAACCAATACATATTAAAAAAAGATAATTGTCCTGCATATACCAGTGCCAAGTTTAAACAGTTTTGTGCTACCTCGCAAATTTGGCATACTACTGGATTTCCATACAAGCCTCAGGCATTGTGGAACGTGCCCACCTTACCTAAAGACTTGGCTAACCCGCATTAATGCTTCTGCACTTGTATTTACCACTCAGAGGCATCGCCTTAATCATGCATTATTTGCCCTTATTTTTCTTTCCCTAGACAATGAAGGCCATTCGGCTGCAGACTGACACAGGCAATCCTCGTCCAATTCTGTTCGCCCACCTGTTATGTGGCACAATCCCCTTACAAATAAATGGAAACGCCCAGGTCCTGTCCTCATCTGTGGACGAGGCTCAGCTTGTGTTTTGGACGAAGAGCAAGCAGCCCCAAGATGGTTACCAGAACGCCTGGTTAAACAGGTTAATGGCTTACCTCAACACGGGGATGGAGGCCCTCCCCCTGAGGACAAATTTTCCTCTTTTTCAGATGCAGCCAACAATCTGTGTGAGGATCCTACATAAGGCACTTATGCTGAACAGGATTGTACACGGAGGCTTTGGCCCTCCACCTTCCAACATCATGGAGTACCTTTTTGGCCCTCCCTGTGAACGCAAGGGAGGATCTTGGACTCAGGCTCCCACTAGTTTGACCCAGACTGCTGACTGCGTGACTAAGGTGGCTTACCTCCGGGCCGAGGTTGACCATAAACTCAGAGGAGTTCATCAGTCTAAATTGGTATGTGTTAACAAGCCAAAGATTATTCCCCCTAGTACAAGTAAAGCTCTCCAAAATTGTTCTGCAACTTGAACGCATACCCAAGCGATGCATGCCACTTGTTATGCGTCGGCCTCAATTTGTGTTAACAAGCAGGGAGAACAATTTTTTGAAGCCTCCCTAACTAAAACTCATGCCGCAGGAGGGACCACTATTCATTATACCCCCGTTCTTTTTGACCGGGGAGGAGAAGGCAAATACACCAAGCTACAGTCAGCTGGGTGCCAAGGCCCTGTTGGTAAACCCTCCTGCTGCCCCATTAAGGCACCTACAGGGGTCACTGATGGTGGAGGATTCCCTTATGCTGTCAAGCATCCTCAGATAATCAAACTTTTGAAACCCCAAATCCCTGAGCTCACATGTCATCCCTTAATATAGCCAAAATGCCAGCTCCCAGGTTTAGATAACAATACATTAGATATTTTGGAAACTACCTTCTCCTTGCTTAATAATTCCAACCCCAACTTTGCTGGTGATTGCTGGCTCTCCATGACAACAGGGGCAATCATGCCTATGGCAGTTCCTATTAATTCTATCATAGACGATGATAATACATGCCAACCCAGATTTCATTTAAAAGTACAGTCTATAGGCACTTTTACAATATGGCTTTTAGGCACGATGCAAAATAATACCTATGATATTGATGTTGGAGTTACTTCCTTTGGAAATTGCTCAACAGTACAAAACTATTCCTCATCCACCCCATCTCTTTGTCCCTCCAATGGCACAGTTTTTATGTGTGGAGGAAACTCGGCCTTCCCGAGGCTTCCATCGAATTGGACCGTTGGCTGTGTTCTTGCCTTATTACTCCCTGATATAACTATTGTCCCAAAAGACGAAACTCTATGCATTCCTAGTCTAGACACCTCAGTCAAAAGACACAGGCGGGCAATACAGGCCTTACCACTCGTTGCCAGCCTTGGAATAACAGCTACTGTGGCCACAGGTACAGCTGGCTTAGGCATGGCTATACACTCTTAGCGTCGCCTGTCTCAACAACTTATAAATGATGTACAAACTATATCAGGAACCATTAAAGATTTGCAGGACCTAGTAGACTCCCTGGCAGAAGTGTTCCTTCAAAACAGAGAAGGCTTAGATTTACTGACAGCTAACCAGGGAGGTATTTGCTTGGCCTTAGGGGAACGATGCTGCTTTAATGCCAATAAATCAGCCATAGTACGCACTAAAATTAAGCAGCTTCAAGAAGATCTAGAAAAGAGATGAAGGGAACTTTTTGAAAATCCCCTCTGGACTGGGTTTAATGGATTTCTACCCTACCTTCTTCCCCTATTAGGCCCTTTGTTGGGTTTACTTTTATGGTGTCCATAGGACCCTGCATTATAAACAGGCTTGTGCAATTTATTATAGAACAGATTAATATTTTGGCCTCTAAGCCCATACAGGTCCACTATCATCGCCTGGAGATGGAAGACCATGCTGCCAACATTTAAAAGGATGTTCTACCCTTCTCACAGGCTTATTTCTTAAGTTTACATCCCCACAGATCTCTCTTTCTTACATTAAACTATAAGTAACAGCTCTGACCAACCATCTTCTGCCATTGCCATAAGGGTTCGTCCTCCATGGGCCCCTCCACTTGGGGGAGGATGCACCCATGGAGTGAGGACGTTAGGCCATAATAACGGAGGGTGCAGGATGGACTGCAGGAGGATGTATCCACGGATCCCAAAACAGAAGACCTCTTAGTGACACGCTCTGGTGCATGGTGGTCGGCCTGCTTCCCCCTCAAAGCTGTCTCCTCCCAAAACATGCCAAGGCCACCACGAAATCTCCTAGTAAACATGCTCTCTTGAATCAGGAGATATTCTAAGGCCTGCTAGAGAAACAGAGCCTCTATCACCCCCTAAAACATTGGCCGGTAAGGTATGGTCAAATATTTTATATAAGAAAGAGAGGTCAGGGGCTAGAAAGAAGTTCTCCTTCAAAGAATAGCCTGACACTGAAAAGAAACAGCCCCCTGGGAGATATCCTGCCTGGGAGACATCCCGCAGCCATCTATCTCCCTGAGACATCCTGCGGCCATCTGTCTTCCTGCAACATCCTGAGGTTATCAAACTTTCTGAAGACATCCAGCAACTGCCGATAAGAGAGCTTTCCCATCCACAACATATAAATTCCCATGTGAGAACAATAAAAGTTTGCAGCATGATCAGAACTCCAGTCTTGCTGTAATCTCTCGTGTCTCTTGTCCCTTCATTCCTCCCCAACTAGGTTCCTTGCCCACATTGATGTGTGCGGCCGGCCGGGACAACTGACACTAACCCATACCCTACTACACTCTGACTACTAATCCTAATATGATGGAGAAAAATAACCCAAACAGAATAGAAATACAAGCAGTTCAGAGGAGGCATGGTGTATATTTGGACTTGCCTTTTGCATGATATAGGGTAGGTGTTATAAATCTAGTTAATTTTTAATTGAAATCGTTCTCCATGTGTTTTTAAAGTTAACAAATATGTGAATTCCTGTCTCCATTTCTCTGTAGCCTATTCAACACATGTATTTTTATCTGCACATATAGAATCCTACTTGGAATCACACGTACATTCTTGTGAGGAGGCTGACTTGGCAGACACAAATTGTGAGAAGAGATCACTCCCCATAAACGCTGTTGGAACTCAAAATTCAATCTATGGGTGAGCTTCCTAGTAGAACAACATTTTACATAAATCCATGATCAGTAACATAAATATTTTTGCATCTATGGATGATATATATTTCATGATGAATTTTGTTTGGCATATATATTGCTACTTTTTATTGTCTGTGTGTGTGTTTTGTATATATAAACACTCTTCAGATTTTTCAAAATATGAAATATATGTGTCTTATATACACTCCCTAAATTCATTTATGTTCATGTATGTGGATTTATAATCAACTTTTCACAAGATTATTCTCAGAAATATTCATCCACCTGAAATACATATTTGTTTTCTAGTACTGAAAACTAACTTAAGTGAATGGTGCATACAATCCTAATATTTCTACAGTGACTGACACAGTTTAACATCAATGCAAGTAGAAATCTATCGGACATGATGTGTATTTTGAAGTTCATTTTGTTCAACACTGGTACATTACAATTTCTTTAGTTTATTCACATCATAGGATATATATTTCATCCACAAGTTCACAAATTTATACGCATTTGATTCATTTTCAATCATTTCCTGCTTCAGAACACATGTATTACTCCTAGTTTCCTGAATGGTCTTTTCATGACACTTATTTCCAAACACATTCATTTTGGTTTTCATAATCATTTTGAAGCAAAACTCACACATTCTTCATGATATACCATAACCCTAATTTTACCATTATATGTGTAACTGATTGGAATGAATGATTGTATATCAATATAAGATTCCCTGTATATTTTCTGATATCAATTCAATCCATTATTTAAAGTTTGAACCACTTTTATTATTTATTCACAGTATGGTCTATTCATGCATTATTTCTATATTTATAGACACAGGGTACATCTATTTGTATCCCCAATACTAATTTATTCATCTTCAAAATGTAGCTCCCAGAAATGTTAGCAGAAATACTCATGTCACCTGATCTACATATACATTTTATCACAGTAATATTCTGGACACATTATGAAAATGTCACACTTATGATTGTACCAAAGCCTAAGTGAAAGTGAGCATGCGTTACTAAAAACATCCATGTCCAGGTTGCCTAATGCTCTCTAATGTCAATACTATTGGTGAATACATATTTGTTTCTTCCTAAGATTATATATTCAACCTCAATCCTGTTGAAAATGTCTAATCCTACCACACAATTTATACTTTGCCTGATTTACTAATGTCTCTATTGATTTCTGCTTCCCTACATATTATCCCAGTTCATTATTGTGACTGACTCTTCACATGTGCTGACATTTACATTCACTGTCTACCCGAAAGCCTATTGCTAAAGAACTTTTGGTCCCACTCTTATACTCACTCTTCTTTCTAAACCTACCAACTTTCGTCTTAATCGTACCGACTATCACTTTTTGACTGGATGTTCTCTTTGACATTCAATCATCCAAGGTACAAGGCAATTGTATATCGATTCATCTGAGACATCTGTGCAGAATATAATTCAAAGCTAAGTATCCCACTCAAAGGCCTAATGCCTTTCTGGGCTTCAAATCTTACCTGGATTTCTGTTTTAAAACTTATATTTCCCCTTATATTCTTGAAAATATTGCAGGTTCCCAATACCATTAATCATCTTGCACAATGATTCCGAACCCAAATAGAACCTGTTATTAACCGTAACCATACACTCTTTTCTCAATCTCACTTTACAGAAGAGCAGGTACAGAGTTCGTCTTACAATACAGGAATGTAGGGGATCTTCCACCTGCTGAGAACCTAAAATGTCCATGCAGAAATGATCCCTGGATAAGATGTAGGCAGCTATTGAGGAACTAAGAGAGCAAAAGTCATCTTCCAATGCAAAAACCCTGGTCAGAATGAAGGGATGTGTCTGAATCAGCCTCTCTCTTCTTAATGTAGAGAAGATGGACCAAACCAGGCCTGTGTGGAGAGCTGTTCCTGGGTGCCTATGGTTTACATACCATTCTAACTTGTGAAAGTGTCACAGGAAGTAGGGGCAGCCTCCATCTCATGGGACACTTGGAAGCAACTGAAGCAATTGTTAGGACAAAGTGGTTGTCACGGCAGTGACCTCACTCAGTTCCTGAAAGAATTGACCTACTTAACTTCCTTGTTGATGGAACTCTCTGAACTTGGTATCCAGGAAGCCAGGCACCCAGAGCCAGTCCCAGTCCCCGTCCCAGTGGGCTCAATTGTTTGTATTTACCATGGACATAGTCAGTCTTTCTTGGTACCTACTGATGTGAGGATGGTCAAATGACAGAATAGCTATGAAGAGGGTCCTTTCCTGGGAAAGTAGGTAGTTGCTCACCACTGGCTGCTGGCAACTTCACTTAGTTGAAAAAGGAGACAAGATCTGAGACCATACAGGCCATTTCGGGGGAACGAAGTATGGCTCACCAGTCAGAGGACACTCCATATAGTCAGAGACCTACTTGGGGGAAGGAGGTGCCTTTTTGAGTGTGGGTGTGAGTATGTGGTTTTGTCTCATGTTCTGAGAATAGGTAGGAAAGTCGGTTTGTTTGTTTTGGGGTAGACTGTTTCTTGTATGTCATTTGGCAAGGCGAGTGTTTCTATGTCTGTGTATCTTACTGTGTCAGTGGTTGTAGACAATAGAAAAGAGAATGCATCAATGGATGTGTTGTGTCTAGTAGAAAGCTCCCAGCATTCATCTGCCCAATGTATGAATAGAGAGTGGGCAGCCTTATTGATGTGCAACACCTATTATATTCCTAAGTTTCAGTTTTCTTCCTGAATTCTCTCAACTCTCCAGAATAGGCTCATGGTTTTGTGTCCAAGATATGTACCACCTCCAAGCTCTGTGAAATGGCCATGTACTGAATAGCTGAAGGAAATGTGATCATCTCAGAAAACTCAAATATCAGTGTGAATAGAAAAGTCTCAGTGGAGAAACCCTGCTTTGGGCCTTTTACTTACCTATTTTTCTGTTGCCCTGAATGTCAGAAAGGTCTTTGCCTCAGGTCACACTTTGTGAAGCCTGAAGAAAATAGTTTTCAAATGGAAATGAATGGGCATCACCTGTGGCTCTTTCCTTAACTGCTTTGGAAATGGATGTGTCTGAATCAGTATCTTGGCCCTGTGTCAGGTTGTGGCTTAGATTCTCAAAACCAGATGGATCTAAAAAAGATGCCATGTGTGCATCCAAAACCAAAATGGCAAAAAGATCAGTTATAGTGGATGAAGCTTCTTGCCTTTCTCTATTAGTTTCCTGACATCCATCAAGTGAGAATAGGAATCCTTTGGGTAAAATTAGTACTTCAAAGCCCTGCAGAGGTGCTGGGGTTTCCTCATGACTCCAAATCACATAAAGAATCTATACCTGACTGTCAGTAGGCCTCAAATTGGAGAATCAGAGCAGTATTAAGAGCAGGCCTATTTGATCACTCCTGGTTCACAGGAAAGGTGTCCCGGCCACAATGACTTTAGGCAAATGAGGGGCAAGAGAACGTATTTTGGACACTGTCTTTGGATGTGCCCCTCATGGAAACCTCCAGCCAGAGGTTATGATTAGTATCTATATGGAAGAATATGAGGGCTATGTGGAAGTGTTTTGGTTTTAATTGTGGTCATTAGTGTGGTGGTTGGAAAAGATGACTGGGTCCATCGGGGTTTAAACTCTGATGTGATTCCCCTTTGAGACTGCGTTGTGGAACTGACCTCAGAGAAGAATTGCCATGATTTGTGTTGGCATTTTTGGAGGCCACGCATGAGAGTCTCCCTTGGAAACTGAGATCTAGACCAAGGGCGGCTTTCCACAGAGCACAGGAAATCTCAGCCATGATACCATATGATTTTATTCTAAAAGCCTTGGAATCCATAGTTGAGAGTCAAAACACACATGGACCTCACATTGTAGACCTCTATGTGCCTGGCTTCATGTAACCTTTTGCCCAGTCTTTGGGAAGCCTTGCCTGTGAAATTTCTCCAGAGCTTTAATTGAAATGATCTTCCTCAACCTTTAATGGTTCCTGAATGAATGGAAACCCACAGTGCCTCCAACTTCATCCTTGAAAAATGGCTACATAAATACCATGACATTCTTGAAATTCCCTTGACCAGGTGGCACTGGAGAACCTTCGATGTCCTGTTGCTAATTCGAGTGTACAAGACAGTGCCTTGATTGACTGGGCTTCATGATAATGGTGTAGAACAGAGATGTCAGTACGTTGGAGCCTCCTGATTAGTGGTCATAGAACAGTTTTGTGCATGTGTGTGATAAAACATCTGTGGTGGGGCCATGTGGATCTGCCATTTACTTCCAAATGGGTTGCGACTGACATGGTGCAGCCAGCAGAACCTTGTATGTAAAGGCATCTTGTTATATGGAGAAATTTCAGGGCAATGTTCAGAATCAGGTTGCTATGGTCAAGGGGGCAACCTATGTGTGATAGAAGCCTATTTGGTGCATTCTCCTGCAGACCCTGACACACGACACATGACAGAACTCCCTCCAGCACTGTGTCCCAGTTGAACTTTTTGTTTTTCGAGAAGCAAATACCAAACTCCCAATGCAGCAGCAAGAAACACCACAAAAAGTGGAGGATGACCAAATAGCTTCACAGTCCACACGGAGAGACACTTAGCTCCCAGTGGCCACAGATATCTATAAAGAGAGAATTCAGCACTGCTGCCTAATGTTCATTGGAATATAAGAGACCATGTCCTCCAGGTCACATATATGCAGACCCAGCTTTGATGGTCTCACTACAAAGGAAGATAAAGCTCCTGACAACAACATATATTTCAAGTGCCCAACCTCAGAGGAAGTTTCTCAAGAAGTCTTTAGGCCAACAGAGCTCCATGATTGTGGAGTTTTATCCTGTCCCTTACTTTTGGAAACTCCTCTTGCACCTCCAAAGTTGTGAACTCCTGAGCAATTTCCATTCCAGATATGTATTCACAAATTTTATAACTCTTCTTCTCTAATTGTGTCTTAATTGGGGCGAAGGTAATGTCAAGTAATTGTTCTGGATGAGAGTGGGTGGATTTTTGTGTAGCACATATTTGCATACACATTGGATTCATTTTCCAATTTTCCATTTGAAATACTGAAACACTGACACTACCCCATACCCTACTAAACTCTGTCTACTAATCCTAATATGATGGAGAAAAATAACCCAAACAGAATTGAAATACAAGCAGTACAGAAAAGGCACAGTGTATAGTTGGACTTGCCTTTTGCATTATATAGAGTAGGAGTTATAAATCTACTCATTTTTTTGTTGAAATAGTTCTCAATGTGTTTTTAAAGTTAACAAATATATGAATTCCTGTCTCCCTTTCGCTGTAGCGTATTCAGCACATGTATTTTTATAAGCACATGTATAATCCTACCTGGTACCACATGTACACTATTGTGTGGTACCTGAATAGGCAGGTACAAATTGTGAGAAGACATCACTCCTCCTAAACGCTGTTGGAACTGAACATTCACCCTATGGGTGAGCTTCCTAGCTGAACAACATTATATATAAATCCATGTTCAGTAAAATGAATATTTTTGATCTGTGGATAATATATATTTCATGGTGAATTTCAATTGGCATATAGTGCTAATTTTTAATATCTGTGTGTGTTTATATATATATATATATATATAATATATATATATATATATATATATACTCTCCAGATTTTTCAAAATATGAAATATATGTGTCTTATTATACATTTCCTAAATTCATTCATATTCATGTATGTGGATTTATAATAATCTTTTCACAAGATTATTTTCAGAAATATTCATCCACCTGGAATACCTATTTGTTTCCAACACTGAAAACTAACTTAAGTGAATGGTGTATACAAATCCTAATATTTCTACAGTAACTGACTCAGTTTAACATCAATGCAAGTAGACTCCTATGGGACATAATGTGTATTTTGAAGTTCATTTTTTTCAACACTTGTACATTACTATTTCTTTAGTTCATGCACATCATTGGATATATATTTCATCCATAAGTTTGCAATTTTATTGGCATTTGTTTCACTTTCAATCACTTTCTACTTCAGAACACATATATTTCTCCATGTTTCTTGACTGGTCTTTTCATGAGAATTCTTTCCAAACACATTATTTTTGATTTTCATAATTACTTTTGAAGGAAATCTCACACACCCTAGATAATGAACCATAACCATAATATTACCATTAGATGTATAACTGGTTGGAATGAATGATTGTATATCAATAAATGATTTCTTATATATTTTCAGATATCAATTCAATACATTATTTAAAGTGGAACCTGTTATATTATTTAAACACAGTATTGTCTATTCATGCATTATCTCTATATCCATAGACACAGGGTACACGTCTTTATAACCCCAATACTAATTATTAGGTCTTGAAAATATTCCTCCCAGAAATGGTGGAAGAAATACTCATGTCACCTGACCTACATATACATTTTATCACAGTAATATTCTGGACACAAAAAGCAAAGTTCACACTAATGATTGTACCAATGGAATGGTCGAGTGAGCATTTTAGGAAGAGACCACCAAGAGACTGTCTCATGCAACAGCAAAGTGTGTATTGGGGGTCCAGCATGCTGCAGCTCAGAGCTCACTTGAATTTAGCAGAGAGCCCTGAGAATAGCTTAAGCAGAGCTTATGTACTTTCTTTGGAGAAGGCAGGGTGTGAAGTTTATTGATGGGTCAAGGTGAGTGGGCGGTTTGCTTGCAAATGTGTGAGGGAGTACATTCTGCAGTTTGGCAGTTGGGTACAACACATTCTGGGAACAAGATTAGCAAACAGTTCTCAAGATTTCAACAGTGTTTTGTTAAGCATACAGAAAAACAGGAAGTGACAAGTACCTATTTAATAAACCTTTCATTTCCCACTTCTTGTTCTGGTTACTTTTAATCAAAAAAGTGATCATTGGGGGGTGTCACATTTTATGTCTGCTAGTGAGTTATATTGTTGTCTGATTACCATAAGTTTAACTTGTCCAATTTGAGCTTGGAGAAAGAAAACTACACGGTTGAGCAAACAGGGCCCTACAGTTAGCAATAATATGAGGATTATTAATGGACTGGCCAAGGCAGATAAAAGCGTAGTTAACCCAAGTGACTGTGTGAACCAAGACTCAAACCACGCTTTTTGGGCCTCTGTCTCTCGTTGACGCTCTTCAAGGCGTTTTCTTAATTTACTCATAGATTCTTTTACAACTCCAGTATTGTCAGCATAAAAAAAAATTCTTCCCTCATTGCAGCACAAAGGCCCCCTCTCTCATGAAGAGGAGGTCCAACCGTCGCCTATTCTGTGAAACTACTTCGGAGAGAGAGGTTAAAGATTCCTGTAAAGCTGGGATTGAGGTTTTTAATATCTTTAAGCTTTGGTCTATTGCTGCTTCTCATTGAGTCATTTGTTGTGTCCCATGGACTAGGTCAGTGGTTCCTGTGCCCACACCTGCAGCAACTCTTATTCCAAATAGGATGGCTAAAGTGAGGGATACAGGTTCCCAGCGGAACCGGGTTTTATGCCCCCCCTATTTGAACTTTAAATGAACCTGTGTCATGATAGAGCACTCTGGGAAACATCTGCACCATTACCTAATTAATCACATCTATTGACCATTTTATGAACACATAAACAATAATTAAGTATATAGAATTATACTGTTGAAGGAACAGACAAGGAAAGGCACCTAAGATAGCACCGAAGCTAGGGAAGCAGTCCTATTTGGTTGCAAAAGGATGTAGAGAGCATTGCTTCTGTTGTAATCAATTAATCCTCTGAACCCCAAGTTTAGGTTGTTTCAGAATTTTGTAGCCAACATGTAAGGGAATGGGCTCAGAATATCACAGTCTGCAGAAGTTCACAAAAAGCAGTTTTTTGTTTCTGTTTTATTTCTTCTATTTTGGCAAGTTAACTTTTTAAGGACACCTGGGAGGGGGAGAGCTTTTGTCTTCTCTTTTTTTTTCTCCCTGCCAGCTGTTAAAATGGAGCCCAGTTGGTAACTTCTTTATCTTAGAAATGTAGAAATCTCTGTGAAGCTCCAGCTCAAGGCCAGAGGCCTTGTTCACATATTTTGTGAAAAACTAGTAAGGGGTGTCTAGCTTAGGAGTGCTGATTTTTCCAGCCAGTGGCAACTAGAACAGGGCAACAAGAAAAGAGGAAGTTTATCTACATTGAACTCTTTCATAGGGATTATTTTGCTGAAAGTCCTAAAGTCAGTCATGGTGAAGACTTCTGGAGAAGGTCACTTAAGAATTTTCTGTGGTCTTGGTACAGAGGGGGAAGAGTGGAAGGCAGCGGGTGAGAGCAGCTCCATGGATCTGAGAATCAGGAAGGAGAGATTAAAAGACTAATGGGAAAGGGGTTTGGGATTTTGCTAGCAAAAAAAACTTGAGCAGTAGAGCAAGTAGAGCAGAGGGGAAGATGGGAGTGAGTATCTCAAAAAGCCTGTGAGGGATTTTAAATTCTTAGTAACCTGTATTCAGTGTTGACAATGCAACTTTAAAGGTAATTTTTATTACATCTTGGATAGGGGTCTGAGGGCTCTTCTCAGCTGGTTTGAGCTTTGGGTTAGCAGGTAAGAGGACCTGTTGGGACCCATTGTGGGCACTGACAGAAGAATAGAGGAGTGTCTGGGTTTAGGGCTACCTAAGTACCTGCTACCTCAGCAAGGGGGCAATGGTCTGAGAAAGGGTAGAGGTTTGGGTTTTTGATCTAGTAATTGGAGGGGAGAAATCAAATTCCTGAGGTGAAAGTGACAGCAGAGAGTCTGGAGCAGAAATCTGAGGGTGAGGATCTATTAGAGAAGCATAGTTCAGGATGTGAGCAAAGGAGGAAAAAGGCCTGCACATAGGGGAATTTCCTTCAACCCTTTTGAGCACTTGCCGAAGTTAAAAAGTCCATGCAGAATTTGAGGATCTAGAGACCCCTCTGGGGGACATGGATTTTGGTTGTCTAATTGGTAATATGGCCAATGCTGTGTACTGAATTTGATGAGGAGTTTGGGTTCCAGCAGGCAGCCCCTGTATGCTCAGATCGCCATGACTTACAGAAGAAGTCGGCTTTTCCCCACACAGCCATGGCTGTTTGTGGATTTGATAGTCCGCCAGGCAAACATAGTAATCTAGGCTAGCCAAACTGCATCTGGCTCACGTGTCCCTACATCCATAATGTTGGTTTCCATTACCTATGGTATGAAAGTGATTTAATGGAATTTTAGTGGAATCCTGTTCATCAGGGCTATCCCAATATGAAAGACCTATAGGTAGCTGACAAATGTGTGGGTGGAGGGATGGCCACCAGGTCCCTCAGTGGGCTGTATTCGAGGTAGACCATACTTGTTGTCTAGTAGGATTTTTGATCAGCCATCGCTGCTGAACGGGCTGATGATGCTTAGGAATACTGGTGGCCAAGGGGAGAGTCTATAGCCTTATCCACATGGTGAACACACAGTTTGAAAGGGTTACCAGTCTTTTCCAGCTTCCAGCCAGAGTGGGGACATGGCGCAGGCTTGAGATGAGAGGCATTGATCCAGGAAGTGATTCCGTCTACATTTACCACTGTAGGTGTTATAAGTAGCACCTGGTATGGTCCTTTACACCGGGGTTTCAGGAATGACACCTGATGTCGTCTTTAGTAGATGAGGTCTCTTACTTGATATTGATGTGGAGTCCCATTATACCCTGGTTGGTAGGAAGGGGCCAGATGTTTCAACAAGTACCGCTGAGTTCTTTCAAGAGCTTTAAGTCTGTCAAGCAAGGGGTGTGGAAGGGATCGTTAGGTCTTAGAGTTGGGGTTAGGTCCCTTACTGGAGCAGGGGCACCATAGAGAATTTCATAGGGGGTGAGGTTAGACAAAGAAACAGAGGGAGTATTTCTTGCATGAAACAGTGCAGAAGGCAGGAGCATAGTCCAATCTCTTATGCCAGTTTCTAAGCTTAATTTCGTTAAGGTCACTTTAATGGTTCTTTTTATTTTTTTACCTGTCCTGAGCTCTGGGGTCTATAAGCACAATGTAACTTCCAATAAAGCCCTAGAATTCTGGCTAACCCCTGTCTTACCTGGGCCATGAACGCTGGCCCATTATCAGACCCATATTACCTTAGGCAGGCAGAATCTTGGAAAAATATCTTTCAGGATCTTTTTGACCACCATTTGGGCCGGTTTTTTTTTTCTTTTCTTTTCTTTTCTTTCTTTTTTCTTTTCTTTTCTTTTCTTTTCTTTTTCTTTTTTTTTTTTGTTGGGGATGCTTCAATCCATCCTGAAAATGTATCTACAAAGACTAGGAGATATTTAAGTCCATACATTGCTGGCTTAATTTCAGTAAAGTCAACTTCCCAATTCCCAGAATTGTCCTGGTCTGGTTCCTCATAGGTGCTTTCCTGCAAGAAGCTTGGAAGTGTAAGCATTAACCAATTGACAGACCCGACAGGCTTTTGTTACCCATTCAGTTCTTCCCTTTCTCTTTGAATCGGTTAGTGGAAAACTCTGTTCTTGATCCTTCAGGAATGCCTGCAATTTCTTTGAACCAAGGTGAGTGAGTTGATATACATTTTAACTTAGTGTAGGGCTTTCTGAAATTGCAGGCTAAGCTCAGTGAAGTTGAGGGTTCAGTGTCAGAGTCTTTAGGTGTTATCAAAAGCTTCCTGGTTCTCAGGGGTTCATTGGAAATGGGCATCTCCCTTTAGCACCGGGTATAAAGGAACAGCTAATGATGCAAACCCAGGTATCCATAACCTGCAAAAGCCAGCAGTCCCAAGAAACTCTCTGAGTTGTCTGCTGTTAGATCTGTGTGGTATCTGCACAACAGTTTGTTTTCTTTGCTCAGTGAGCCATCCTTTACCGCCCCTAAGTGAATAGCCCAGGAAGATTACTTCATGCTGGCAAATTTGGGCCTTTTTGGCATAAGCTCTACACGCCAGTTTAGCAAGCTCAGATAATAGTGCTTGGGTCCCAGATTCACAGTTTTCCTTAGTGTTGGCTGCCAGTAGCAGGCCATCCACATGTTGAAGCAGGGTGTATAGTTCTGAAGTTGTTGAGATCTCTGTGGAGAGCTTCATCAAAGAGAGTGGGGGAGTTTTTGAACCCCTGTTCGAGTCTAGTTCAAGTTAGTTGACCAGACGTTCCGGTTTCTGGGTCTACCCACTCGAAAACAAACAGCAACTGAATATCTTTATGCAGAGGCAAGCAAAATAAAGCATCTTTTAAGTACAGAACAGTATACCATTTCTGCTCAGGGTTCAGAGTGCTAGGCAGATTGCACAGATTAGGTACCATGCGGTGAATGTCCTGCACTCTGTTGTTGATCTCTCGTAGGTCTTTAACAGGGTGATAGTCCCCGGTTCCTGGCATTTTTTAATGGTAGCAGGGGAGTGTTGCAGGCTGATTAACAGGGCCTTAGGACCCCTAAGATCAGATATTTCTGAATATGGGGCCTTATCCCATCTTTAGATTTTTGCCCAGAGTATATTTTTTGACATTGATTGGAGAGGCTGAGGTTTTTAACTCCACTGTTATTGGAGGTTTTTTAATGGGCAGGCCTAAGCCATCAGTTTTTGTCCAGGCATCTGGGTAATATGTTATCCAATTCTGGGGTAACGTGCCTGTTTGATCAGTCTTGTGTGGTGTGAAGAGTTGATGTTCATCTTCTACTGACAGTTAAAGCTGTGACTATAGGAGTTTTTACTGAAGGATTTATAATTTTCACTTTGGGGCCTTCAGGGATAAACGTTATTCTGGCCCAGAGCTTGGTGAGCAGATCTCGGCCCATTAATAGGGCCGGGCATCTTGGGATTACTAGGAAGGAGTGATGGATTTTTCCTTTCCCCAGGTCCATGATCCTCTTAGTTGTCTATGCCCGATATTTACTGCCATTAGCCCCTTGAAATAGAGACCTTTTATTTGATGGAGGGCCCAATGGGGCTTTAAGGGCTGAGTATACTTCCCCTGTATCCACTTCAAAGTGTACTGGGGTACCCTCCACTTCAAAAGTTACCCTGAGCTCGGGAAGAGGATCTGAACCCCGACTTTCTTAGTCATCCTCCAGAGTCAGAATGTCTGGCTGGTGTGGCTGTCTCATTCTCGGGCTCTTTTTGGCCCAGTGTCCTTTTTCTTTTGAGTAGGCATATTGATCTGAGGCCAGGGGTGGCTTTTGGCTTGTGCCCAGGTATCCCTTCCTGTATCCCTGTTTCTTAATTTCTGTCCTATTTTTTGTTGTGACCAGGACCTTAGTCAATGCATTAGTCTATCTTTTGCTTCTCGCATCCTCTCTTTGCTCCCTTTCTTTCTTCCTCCTTTGTTCCTTCTCTTTCTCAGTTTATCTCTTATAGTTTACTTTTTTAGGCTTCTCTGACTAAATCTCTCAAAGCCATATCTTGTAATCCATCTACGCATTGTAACTCTCTTTTAATATCCAGGGCAGCTTGCCCAATGAAGGCCATCATGACAGATGGCTTTTGATCCTCTGCCTGAGGATCGAAAGGAGTATATCTCCTATATGCCTCCATAAATCTCTCTAGAAACATAGAGGGAGATTTATCAGGCCCTTGAATAATCTCTCTAACCTTGGCCCAATTAGTTGGTCACCTTAGCGGCTGCTTGGAGACCCGCTATTAGAGCCCGGCAATAAGTGGACGGATGCTACCTACCTTCAAACGTGTTGGTGTCCCAGTTCGGTTGGTTCAATGGGAAGCCGGCTTTGATGATGTGGGAAGAGGTGTCAGTCACCCATCTTGTCCGAGGATATTTTTTTTTAGCTTCCAGAGGTTTTTCTCTTGTTCCTCTGTCATGAAGAGAGTCTGTAGGAGTTGTTGGCAGTCATCCCAAGTAGGCAGATGTGACAACGCCGGCAAGTTCTTTGAGTTCTTTTACTGGGGCCAGCTTTGTCCAGGGAAGGAGTGGCTTTGTGTGCTGCCGGGTAGTAATCTGGAGGGCGCTGGGCCGGCCTAGCTTCCTCCAATGGTGGAGAGGCTGAGTCAGCAGCAAGGGAATCACTTAGAGGGTGTTGGGTGTTGGGGGAAGAGGGTAGGGGATAAGGAGGGTGCGGAGAGTCTAGTTGAGTCTTGAGACTTAGGAAGAACAAAGGGTGGAGGAGGAGGAGCAGAGGGTTTGAGAGATAGAATCATGGGGGAAGGTGGAGGAGCGGGTGCAGGGGAAAGGAAAGGCTTCACAAATGGAGGAGGAGATTTGCAGAGGTCCTGCAAAGTTAAGATATATGGCTTTTGATCTGGATGGCTATGTGGCCCCAGTTGAAAGACAATATTTCTGACTTTTTGAATTAGTGGGGAGTAGAAAGTTTCTTTAGGGGCCATCCGACTCCAAAGGTGGGTCATTTTGAGGCACGGAGAGTCTGCCAGTTCCGGCGTTTTACTGAAATAGAAAGATTCTGAGCCCTTAAGTGGACTTTGGTCCACTGAACAAGAGTCAGGGACAGAGGCATTGAAGTGCTCTGTCCCATAATGAAAGATATACAAACAGTGAAAGCAATGACACACAACACAGACAAGACAAGACAATAAAGACAGGCAATGGACGTCCAGTACTGAGACCAGGACTGATTAGCCAGCAAAACCTGATGTGCTGGCAAAACCGAATCCGAAACAAAAAAATCACTGAGTCGAGGATACTATTGTTCCTCTATTTTCCGAATCCTCTGGGGGCATCCCCCAGGAACGTGACCTGTGGCTCAGTGACACGTCTGTCAGCCAGCATCTGAGAGAGCTCACACTCATCACCGATAGCCATTTTGCAAAGCCCTAACCTGAAACCCGAAACACGAAAGTGGTACCTTACTTATCCTGATAGGAGCTCTTTGGGAGTCTTTCGTACACCACTGATGGATCTTGCTGGGGGTTTCAGATGTGAAGTTCTGGCAAGCATTGGAGGAAGAGACCACCAAGAGACTGTCTCATGCAATAGTATAGGGTTAATAGGGAGTACAGCATGCTGGGGCTCAGACCTCACTTGGATAGAGCAGAGAGCCCTGAAAGAGCTTAAGCAGAGTTTATATTCTTTTCATGGAGAGGACAGGGAGGGAAGTTTATTGATGGGTCCGGGCAACTGGTCGGTTTGTGAGCAAATGGGTGAGAGAGTACATTCTGCTGTTTGGCAGTTGGGGACAACACATTCTGCGAACAGGATTGGCAAACAGTTCTCAAGATTTCAACAGTGTTTTGTTAAGCATACAGAAAAATAGGAAGTGACAAGTACATATTTTATTCACCTTTCACCAAAGCCTAAAAGGAAAGTGAGCATGGATTACTAAAAACATCCATGTCCAGGTTGCCTAATGCTCTCAAATATCAATCGTATTGGTGACTACATATTTGTTTCTTCCTAAGATTTTCTATTCAACCTCAACCCTGTTCAAAATATCTAATTCTATCACTCACTTTATACTTTGGCTGAATTCCTAATGTCTCTATTGATTTCTGCTTTCCTACATATTTATCCCAGTTCATCATTGTGATTGACTCTTCACATGGGCTGACATATACATTCACTCTCTACCCGAAACCCTATTGCTAAAAAACTTTTGGTATCAATCCTATACTAACTCTTCCTTCTAAACCTACCAATTATCTTCCTAATCCTACTGACTATCGCTTTTGGACTGGATGTTCTCTTCGACATTCAATCATCCAAGATACAAGGTCCTATGACGCTGTATGTTGAATTATCTGAGACACCTGTGCAGAACATAATTCAAAGCTAAGTATCCCAATCAAGGGCCAAATGCACTTCTGGGCTTCAAATTTTACCTAGATTTCTGTTTTCATACTTATATTTCACCTCTATATTCTTATTAACAAGGCAGGTTCTCAATACCATTATTCATCCTGCAGAATGATTACTAACATAAATCAAACATGTTATTAACCCTAACCATACACTGTTCACTCAATATAACTTTACAGAAGAGCAGGGACAGAGTTGGTCTTACAATACAGGAATGTAGGGAATCTTCCACCTGCTGGGAACCTCAAAAGTCCATGCAGAAATTATCCCTGGAGAAGATGTAGGCAGCTATGAAGGACCTAAGAGAGCAAAAGTCATCTTCCATGGCAAACAACCTGGGCAGGATGAAGGGTTGTGTCTGAATCAGCTTCTCTGATCTTAATGTAGAGAGGATGGAACAAACCAGGCCTGTGTGGAGAGCTATTGCCAGGTGAGTAGGGTGGATACACTATTTGAACTTGTGAAAGTGTCACAGGAAGTAGGGGCAGCCTCCATCTCATGGGACCTATGGAAGCAACTGTTAGGACAAAGTGGTTGCCAAGGCAGTGACCTCATTCAGTTCCTGGAGGAAGTGACCTACCTCACTTCCTTGGGAAAAAAACTCTCTGAACTTGGGGTCCAGTAAGCCAGGCACTCAGAGCCACTCTCAGTCCCAGTTCCAGTAGGCACACTTGTTTGGATTTACCAAGGACAGTGTCAGTCTTTCTTGGTACCTACTGATGTGAGGATGGCCAAATGCCAGCAAAGCTCTGAAGAGGGCCCTTTCCTCAGAAAGTAGGTAGTGGCTCACCACTGGCACCTGACAACGTCACAGAGTTGACCAAGGAGACAAGATCTGAGACAGGAGAGGCCATTTCCGGAAATCATACTAAGACCCACCAGTCAGAGGATACTCCGGATAGTCACAGACCTACTTGGGGGAAGGACATGACTTTGTGGGTGTGGGTGGGAGTTTATGGTTTTGTCTCATGTTCTGAGAATAGGGAGGAAAGGCGGTTTGTTTGGTTTGAAGGGGACTGTTTCTAGTAAGTCGTTTGACAAGATGAGTGTTTCTATGTCTGTATGTCCCACTGTGTTCGTGGTTGTAGACATTAGAGAAGAGAATGCATCAATGGATGTGTCCTTTCTAGTAGAAAGCTTCACAACATTCATCCTGCCCAATTAATGAATGGACTTTGGCTTGCCTTATGGATGGGTAACACCTGCTATCTTCCTAAGTTCCTGTTTTCTTCCTGAATTTGGGCCACTCTCCAGAATAGGCTCATGGTTTTGTGTCCAATATATGTACCATCTCCAAGCTCTGTGATATGGCCATGTACTGGATAGCTTAAGGGATTGGGGGAATATCAGAAAACTCAGATATCAGTGTGACCAAAAAAGTCTAAGTGGAGAAACCCTGCTTTGGGCCATTTGCTTACCTATTGTTCTGTTGCCCTGAATGTCAGGAAGGTCTTTGCCTCAGGCCACCCCTTTGGGACGCCTGAAGAAAACAGTTTTCAAATGGAAATTAATGGGCATCACCTGTACCTCTTTGCTTAATTGCTTTGGAAAGGGATGTTTGTGAATCAGCCTCTTGGCCATGTGTGAGGCTGTGGCTTATATTCTCAGCACCTGATGGATCTAAAGAAAGATTCCATGTGTGCTTCCAAAACCAAAATGGCCCAAAAAGCAGTCTTTGTGGATGAAGTCTCTCGCCTTTCTCTATAAGGTTCCTGACATCCATCTAGTGAGAATAGGGATTCTTTGTGTCAGATGAGTTCTTCAAAACTCTGCAGTGGCAAGTCTTTAGGTGCTTGGGTTTTTTCATGACACCAATTCAGATAAAAAATCTAAACCCGACAGTCAGTAGGCCTCAAATTGGAGAAGCAGAGCAGTATTTACGTCAGGCCTATGGTCACTCCTGGTTCTCAGGAAGGGTGTCCAGGCAACCCTGACTTTAGGCAAATGAGGGGCTAAGAAGGTTATTTTGTACACTGTCTTGGGATGAGTCCCTCATGGAAAACTCCAGCCACAGGTTATGATGAGTGTCTATATGGAAAAAGATGAGGGCTTTGTGGGAGTGTTTTGGTTTTAATTGTGGGGATTTGTGTGGCGGTTGGAAGTGATGACTGGTTCTACCTGGGTTTGAACTCTGGTGTCATTCCTTTAGAGTCTGAGTTCTGGAACTGATCTCAGAGAAATATTGCCATGAATTGTGTTCGGATTTTAGGAGGCCACGCATGGGATTCGCCCTTGGAAACTGAGATCAAGGACCAGGTTTGTTTTCCACAGAGCCTGAGAATCTCAGCCAGGATATCACAAGATTTTTTTCTGAAAGATTAGGCATCCATAGTTGAGAGTCAAAACACCCATGGACGTCACATTGTAGACCTTAATGGGCCTGGATGCATATGAGCCTTTGGCCACTCAATGGGAAGACTTGCCTGTGAGAGTACTCCACAGCTTTCATTGAAATGACCTTCTTCACCATTTTATGTTTCCTGAATTAACTGAAACCCACAGTGCCTCCAACTTCATCCATGAAAAATTGCTAGTTAAATACCATGAAATTTTTGAAATTCCCTTAACCAGGTGGTACTGGAGAGCCTTTGGATGTCTTGTTGCTGATCATGAGTGTACCATAGAATGCCTAGATTGTCTGGGTTTCATGAAAATGGTGTAGAACAAAGATGCCAGTAAGTTGGAGCCTGCAGAGTAGTGGGCCTATTGAAGTGGTGGGCAGGTGTGTGATAATACATCTGTGGTGTGGCCATGAGGATTTGCCATTGCCTTCCAAATGGCTTGTGAGTGACATGGTGCAGCCAGCAGGCCCTTCTATGTAAAGGCATCTTTTTATATGGAGAGTTTTCAGGGCAAATTTCAGAGTCAGATTGCTATGGACAAGGGGGCAAGCTCTGTGGGATAGAAGCCTGGTTGGTGCATTCTCCTGCAGACTCTGACCCACCACAAGTGACAGAACTCCCTCCAGCACTGGGTCCCAGTTGAACTCATTGTATTTCATGAAGCAAATACCAAAATCGCAGTGCAGCAGCAAGAAACACCACTAAAAGTTTAGGATGACAAAATGTCTTCACAGTCCACACTGGGAGACACTTAGGACCCAGTGGCCACAGTTTACCTACAACGAGAAAATTCAGCACTGCTGCCTCATGTTCATTAGAATACAAGAAACCATGTCCTCCAGGTCACACAGATGCACACCCAGCTTTTATGGTCCCACTAGAAAGGAAGCTAAAGGTCCTTACAACAACATATATTTCAAGTGCCCAACCTCAGAGGAAGTGTCTCAAGAAGTCTTTAGGCCGGCAGAGCTCCATGTTTTGTGAGTGTTTTCCTGTTAGATCTGGACACAAGAGAAGACCACTGACACCAATTAAAATTAAATTAAATTAAGCTTATTATTTCCACTGGCCATCCTGCCTCTCCCTCCCAAAATGGCGGGAACAAGACAGCAACCCCAGCTTTCCTACAGCCCAGCTTCATGGACCAGAAATTTACACAAAATGGGCATTACATTTAACAGAACTCTGACAAGCATCACACTAATGGTAGTTTATATATATATATATATATATATATATATATATATATATATATATATATATATATATATTTTTTTTTTTTTTTTTTTTTTTTGCTGTCCCTACATCAGAATTTATGAGGACCATTAGAGCCTCAGAGAGGGTTGTTGTCTGGCCAGGGAGGGCAAATATTTATGATATGTCACTAAAGTTTCAGAGAGGGCTGCTATCAGGTCGGAGAGCCAGACATGGCTCAGTTCAAACACTGGCAGGCATTCCAAGCAGGTTCAGAATTTTCAGTAATTTATGGTAAAGCCAAAATTATCTTTTCATGGCTTTTTGGCAAGATGGCTTCCAATTTTAATAAAAGATCAGGTTGGGTCTATCATTCCCCCCTTTTCTCTGTGTCCCTTTCAAATCTTTGATAGATTAGGGGTAGAGCACTGAGGAAATTTTAATCCCTCAGGTAAAAGTCTCCAAATTTTTAGAACTCACCCAAAACCAGTCTCCCTGATTTTACCTGACTTAATTAATTACTTATATTGATTGTCTATTTATATTTGGCTCCATTGTTGTAATAAGAGAGGCGTCACCCATTTTGGCTTCTTCTGAGCTGAGAGAGGATGACGTGAGTAGGCATGGTGTGAGAGACATGAGTTGCCTTTTAGAAGTAGTTGAGGGACATGAGTTGCCTTTTAGAAGTCAGTTCGGTTTGAAGTCTGGTTGGGGAAGAACAGGTTGTAAACTCATGTGGGGATTGGTTATTACATGAGAGAAACAAAAACCATGAGTACTGAATAAATGTTGCAGCAGCTGGAACATGTCACTGTATAGAAGTTCCCTCTCCAGTCTTTAATATCCCCAGTTATAAAGACTGTCAATTTAATATTTAACTTTTAGTATTAGAGTTGTCCCTCCCCATAAGATATAGTTTAATAATTTAGTGTCATTTGATCTTGCAAAATCCTTTTACCAGTATGACCTCTGTGTCTAATAGAGAAACCTTTAATTTTGATACTCAGGACTGGATAATCGTACTAGCAAACACCAAGCTTATCTGTGTAGGTTAGGAATATATTTAGGCCTTAAACTGAAAATTTCTGAATCTGGCAGCTCTTCTTGATAGTCTCTTTTAATAAGTATCAGGCATTCCTGTAAGAGAATCCTTCTTTGTAGCCTCCAGTCTTACTTATTTTGGGAGGCTAACATAAAGTGTGTACCTTAAAATATTATTATTATTATTATTATTATTATTATTATTATTATTATTATTATTCAAAATGTCCAGGAATGGCTGTATTTTGGTTTTCACTGTCTTTGCTAAGTGTTTAAGATGAAGCATTCAAACTGACTTTTGTTTCTATCTATTGTTAACAGTCAGGTGAGCTTTTATGGGAGTCATAAACTGGGTAAACTTGAGAGCACTTTCTCAGTTCTGCTAGAGCCATTTGCGCTAAGTGGGTCCAGGTCTTGTTTGACCATGTGGCTTCCCTCGGAAGCATCAGGGATTTCTTTCTTCTCTGATGACTCTTCTCTTCATAGCAAATGCACTGTTTGGCTTTCTGTTCTGCAGTGGTCTCATTAATCTCCCTGATGGGGAGTTTTTATAGCCCAGAGTTGCAAAACTCTTTAGAGAAGTCCCCTGTTCCCTGGATTCAGACTGACTCAGAGGGCAAGAGCCAAATATTGGTTTCCTTGGCCCTTTTCAATTAATTTTAATTTAAAATCCTAATCTTAAACATCTATCAAATAAATTTTAACAGCCTGATATTAAGAGCACCAGGCTTTAATGTCTATAACTTTATAATTATTTATCTTTTTATTAATTGGGATCTGTATTATTCTGTCTGTCTTGTAGGTGATAACTTACTCTCTGAAATTAACCCATGTTTTGTTCTTAAAGCAACACTTCTTTAAAACACTAACAGGGAATCTTTAGATCACATATAAGAAAATTACAAAATAAAATTTTTTAACAACAGTAAAAATACTTAGTTCGTTTAATAGCTACCCTGAATTTTTAGGCTGAGTCATACATTATATCCTCTGTTTGAGATCCTAGGAATCTTGACATTAAAAAAGAACTTTTAACATAACTTTAAAGAAATAAAATCTGACCTACTGCTTTTGTATTCATTCTCACATGAAATAAGATGGGACACACAGCCTTATCTCAGGTAAGGCAGGGCTCTTTATAAATCTTAAGTGTTTTAGTTCTAAAGCTGATCTTTATTTTTTAAATATTATTTTTAAAAGTTTACATAAATTGTTTGAGGTCACATGAACATTAGCTAACACCATATAAAATCACTTTAAAATATGAATTAAACAAATGCTGAAAGTTTTTAACCTTTACATAGATTAGGCTCTCATTAACATAAAGTACATTTAAATTGTTCCCCAATGTAAAAAGTAAGATTAAACTTTACATATCTTATTGATAACAGGTGAATAAATCCCCATAAAACTTCAGAACACCAGCTTGATATAATGCTCTTTTAAAATTTTTACCTTACAGACTTGCATACCTGTAACATATGAGCACATTAGTAGCATCACAATTACATTGATGTTTCTACATTAACCAAGTTTAGCTTTTAAAGAAATGGCAGTACAGTGCTCTAAAATAACAGTTCTAATTTAATCAGTTGTTTAATTTCTATGGTTGCTTGCACAAGAAAAAATAAAACTTAATAAACACAATGTTATGGGTAAACTTATGTTTTAAGAAATTTTTGTCTCTTTAACACATGATTGATTTTTACAATCTTTTACAGAATTTAGTCAAACTTATACAGACGTTAGTAAGTCAATCAGATATCTAACAAAAGTACTCGTGAATGAGTAATCCCATATCAAATTTACTTTACTTATTTATCAAAATATTAGACACATGTATTGAAGAGTGTAAACCATTTTTATGTTGAAGGAAAAGTCCTAGAACCAAGGCATATTAGACATTTTGTAGATATTAATATTTTATCAGATTTTTGAATACCTAGAAAAACTTGAAAGCTTAAATTTAAAGATATTTATTTTTATCTGTTTATCAAATTTAATTGAATTATTTAAATCACGTGAATTGAAGATCTTTAGATCCACTTTTTAAAATTTGTTTTTATGAGTGCTTTTTTTTAATGAGTGCTCCTTATATATATTAATTTGTATATCATATATAAAATATACGGACATATGTATATATAGGCATACAACACATAACAAAATTGAGCACACATAATAATAGTAAAGGCCTTGTAGCTTTTCGCAGGTGAAATCTCCATTGCAATGTTTCAAAATGTCCACAGTTGGTCAAAGATAGTACTGATCAGAAAAACATTAACCTAGGTCTGTATGATCAAAATCATGAGCTCAAAAAAAAATAAAGTATCTAAGGAAAAAAATAAGAGTCCTAGAAAAAATGACTGGCCAGTAATTAGTAAATACCATACAATTTACCTTTTTTTCTCTTAGGCCTCAGATCAGTCTCCTACTAAGCTTGCAGGCTTCTTTCATTTGCCTTTCAAAATAAGTCATGGCTGAGGTGTGGAAGGAGCAGGAAAAAACTGCTTTTCTGAGCAGACACCTCAGGCCTAAGGCATTTTAACCATAATTTTCAGGTTCGGATGTTGAAAATTATGGTACAAGTTTAAGATACAATTCACAAAATTTTATATCTTTACATCTTGTTTTGTCAACAGATATCATACTATGATTTACAATCCTTGTCCAGATTAATGCTCTCGAACACACAGTGATATTTTCACAGGCTACCCAATTCAAAATTGGTGAAAAATAAAGACTGAATGATTGGGAAGTTACTTGCCAATTTGGAAGTAGAGTTCTTTAGTTTTCCATCCTAAGTATTTAAGTTCTCTGGCATGAATTATCTGAAATCATAAACTAAACCATTACCTAAACCCGACTTTTAACTGCAAGATTTTGCAATGCTTCAAAAACCCATTCAAATACCAGATTGTTACAAGAAAACATCATCATTTAGACACACATTCAGCTAAGATCATTCCCAAGAAACAATTTATAATATCAACACATTATTGCACATGTCTTAAAGGGCCAGAAACAAAGACACAAGACAGACAGAAAGGAGGTCCAGACTATGGCTGTCAGACAGAATCCTTTAAACCTGAGCAGATAAGAAAAAAAATCTCCTACACCAGTGGCACCATAGATGTCCACAAGGGGGGGGCAGATGTTTTAACAGAGGGGCAACCTGAAATGTACAATTAAGGGTCTCCATGGTGACTTTAATGCATTTAGTGTCCCCTTTTTCTTTTTCTCTTTTTTAACAAGACAGTGGTGGCATAATCCTTACAGTGCAGGGAAGGAAGGAGGGAATTCCCTGAAGCAACAGGGCTTCAGCAGCTGCTGGGAGTCCCTCAGTCCCTCCTTTTACTTACAGGATTATCTCCTCTTGTTCGGTTCCACCCCAAGCATGTTCCATCTAGTAACATTTCAGTAGTCAGCTCTAAAAATGTTCCGGGACAGGGGGTGGGGGAGGGATTTATCAAAATTTGTAACTTAAAGTTCGGCTCCTGACCTTGAAGCCAATTAATGCCAATTTAATAATGAGGACAAGGTTTTTAGAAAAAGAAAAAGGGAGGTTTATTGCTTTGGTAACAAAGAAGAAACACAGGGAACCCTGCCCAGAGGTTGTGACTCTCTTGATCTGGAGGAACAAGGGGTTTTAATGGAGTTTCACTTGTTAACCTGGGAGATACTCAGTTCTTAGGTCCCCAGCAGGCATTGCCCTCTGCAGTGGTTATACTCCAGGCAGCCAGCTAGGAGCTTCTCTCATCCTGCTTAACAAAGGGGGGTAAAGTTCATCGCAGTTCCTTAAAACAGAGTCCGAAAGAATATCAGGCTTACTTTCTTTGTTACCCATTTTCACGTCCAATATACTTATGTTTTTACCACAGAAATCACAGAACAAAACACACAAAACAAACAAGAAAAACATATAGAACACAGAACAAAACACAAAATACAGAAACCCGAACATGAAACAAAAAACATAGGAGCAATGCAACGTCTTGCTAAAGCTCCGAAGTAGGACCACGTACATGCCAGTCATCACATCTCTACCATTCCAGATGAATTCCCTACAGAACAGAACAGAGGACAGAACGATTCTCATTACTGTACCGAAAACGAGTATATGTGAGCCTCCCCAGGACACCTCTATGTCATCAGAACAGATCTCCGTTAAACGAATATCAGATGTTATAAAGGTGCCACTTAATTTTTGAGGCCTCCTCCACCAGGTGATTGCTAATAGTTTTAGTGCGGTGGCTCACTGCAGTGCTCCTGGGACCTAACGCTCACTCCATGACCTTGGAACAGCTCAAGATGTGCACCCACTAGAGTGGCTCTCCAGCCCGGAGCCCTGAAGGGAAGGCCAGATTCAGATTTTCCAGCAGTCTGGTCTTGTGATCTGGTCGGCAGGGTCATCTTGCTGGGGAACTCAAAAAAATTAGATGAGGACACAAAAAAAGAACACTGACTCCAAATAAAATCAAATTGAGGCAAGCTTATTATGTCAACCGGCTGGGCTGCCTCTCCATCCCAAAACGGCAGGAACAAGACAGCAACCCTGCCTTTCCTACAGCACAGCTATATAGCCCAGAAAGTTACACAAAATGGGGGTTACAGATAACAGAACTTTGACAAGCATCACAAAAATGGTAGTTCATTTATTTATTTATTTATTTTTTGGTGGCCCCAATATCAGTAATTATGAGGACAAATAGAGCCTCAGAGAGGGACATTGTCTGGCCAGGGAAGGCCAAAATTTATGATGTGTCACTAAAGTTTCAGCGAGGGCTGCTATCTGGTCAGAGAGTCAAGCATGGGTGAATTCAAGGCACGGGCAGGCATTCCAAGCAGGTTCAGAATTTGCAGTTATTTATAGTAAAGCCAAAATTAACTTTTTATGGCTTTGTGGCAAGATGGCTCCCAATTTTAATAAAAGATCAGGTTGGGTCTATCAACCCGTGTCCCTTACTTTTGGAAACTACTCTACCACCTCCAAGGTTGTGAACTCCTGAGCATTTTCCAGTACAGATATGTATTCACAGATTTTCTAACTCTTCTACTCTAATTGTGTCTTTCTTGGGGCAAAGATAATTTCAAGGTGTTGTGCTGGATGAGAGTGGAAAAATTTTTGTGCAGCACATATTTGCATACACATTGGATTCATTATCTAATTTTCCATTCAAAATACTGAATCCATGACACTAACCAAAACCAGACTAGACTCTGACTACTAATCCTAATATGATCGAGAAAAACAACCCAATGAGAATAGAAATAGAAGCAGTTCAGAGTAGGCATGGTGTATAGTTAGACTTGCCTTTTGCCTGATAAAGTGTTGGTGTTATAAATCTAGTCAATTTTTAATTGAAATAGTTCTCCATGTGTTTTTAAAGTTAACAAATATGTGAATTCCTGTCTCCCTTTCTCTGAAGCCTATTCAGCACATGTATTTTTTAGGTTCACATATAGAATCCTACATGGTATCACACATACATTCTTATGAGGTGGCTGACTTGGCAGATACAAATCGTAAAAAGAGATCACTCCTCCTAAACACTGTTTTAACAGAAAATTCAATCTATGGGTTTGCTTCCTAGTTGAACAACATTATACATAAATACAAGTTCAGTAAAATAAATACTTTTGTATCTGTGAAAGATATATATTTCATGATGAATTTCGATTGGCATATGTATTGCTAATTTTTAATGTTCCTGTGTGTGTTTTGTGTGTGAGTGTGTGTATATGTGTGTGTATATATATATATATATATATATATATATATATATATATATATATATATACACATATACACACACTCACCAGATTTTTCAAAATATGAAATATATATGCCTTATTATACACTCCCCACATTCACGTTCATGTATGTGGATTTATAATAAACTTTTCACATGATTATTCTCAAAAATATTCATCCACCTGAAATACATATTTGTCTCCTAGTACTGAAAAATAACTTTAGTGAATGGTGCACACAAATCCTAATATTTCTACAGTATCTGACCCAGTTTAACATTAATGCAAGTAGATTCCTATGTGACAAGTTGTGTATTTTGACGTTCATTTTTATGCAACACTAGTACATTACTATTTCTTCAGTTTATGCACATCATAAGATATATATTTATCCACAAGTTCATAAATTTACAGACATTTGTTTCACTTTCAATTACTTCCTGCTTCAGAACACATGTATTCCTCCAGGTTTCTTTTTTTTTAAATTTTTATTGTTGGTTGTTCAAAATATTACATAGTTTTTGATATATCATATTTCACACTTTGATTCAAGTGGGTTATAAACTCCCATTTTTACCCCGCATACAGATTGCAGAAAAACATCAGTTACCCATCCATTGATTTACATATTGCCATACTAGTGTCTGTTGTATTCTGCAGCCTTTCCTCTCCTCTACTATCCCCCTCTTCTTCCCTCCCCTCCCCTCTTCTCTCTCTACCCTCTCTACTGTTATTCATTTCTCTCCCTTGTTTTTTTTCCTCTTTCCCCTCACTTCTTCTTGTATGCAATTTTGTATAACCCTGAGGGTCTCCTTCCATTTCCATGCAATTTCCCTTCTCTCTTCCTTTCCCTCCCACCTCTCATTCCTGTTTAGTGTTAATCTTCTCAGCCTCTTTGTCCCTACTCTGTTATTAGTTACTCTCCTTATATCAAAGAAGACATTTGGCATTTGTTTTTCAACGACTGGCTAGCTTCACTTAGCATAACCTGCTATAATGCCATCCATTTCCCTGCAAATTCTATGATTTTGTCATTTTTTAATGAAGAGTAATACTCCATTTTGTATAAAAGCCACATTTTTTTATCTATTCGTCTATTGAAGGGCATCTAGGCTGGTTCCACAGTCTTGCTATTGTGAATTGTGCTGCTATGAACATCGATGTAGCCGTGTCCCTGTAGCATGCTCTTTTTAGGTCTTTAGGGAATAGACCGAGAAGGTTAACAGGTGGGTCAAACGGTGGTTCCATTCCCAGCTTTCTAAGAAATCTCCATACTGCTTTCCAAATTTGCTGCATCAATTTGCACTCCCACCAGCAATGTACAAGTGGACCCTTTTCCTCACGTCCTCACCAGCACTTGTTGTTGTTTGACTTCATAATGGCTGCCAATCTTACTGGAGCAAGATGATATCTTAGGGTGGTTTTGATTTGCATTTCTCTGACTGCTAGAGATGGTGAGCATTTATTCATGTACATGTTGATTGATTGAATGTCCTCCTCTGAGAAGTGTCTGTTCAGATCCTTGGCCCATTTGTTGATTGGGTTATTTGTTATCTAATTGTCTAATTTTTTGAGTTCTTTGTATACTCTGGATATTAGGGCTCGATCTGAAGTTTGAGGAGTAAAGATTTGTTCTCAAGATGTAGGCTACCTATTTACTTCTCTTATTGTTTCTTTTGCTGAGAAAAAACTTTTTAGTTTGAGTAAGTCCCATTTGTTGAATCTAGTTATTAACTCTTGCGCTATGGGTGTCATATTAAGAAATTTGAAGCCCGACCGCACAGTATGTAGATCATAGCCAACTTTTTCTTGTGTCAGACACTGTGTCTCTGATTTGATATCAAGCTCCTTGATCCATTTTGAGTTAACTTTTGTTCATGGCAAGAGAAAGTGATTCAGTTTCATTTTGTTGCATATGGATTTCCAGGTTTCCCAACAACATTTGTTGAAGCTGCTATCATTTCTCCATTGTGTGCTTTCAGCCTCTTTATCAAATATAAGATAGTTGTAGTTTAGTGGATTGGTTTCTGTGTCCTCTATTCTGTACCATTTGTCCAACCACCTGTTTTGGTACAGTACCATGCTAATTTTGTTACTATTGCTCTGTTGTATAGTTTGAAGTCTGGTATCACTATACCGCTTGATTCACAGTCTTTTCATGAGACTTCATTCCAAACGCATTATTTTCTATTTCCATAATCACCTTTGAAGCAAAACTCACATACACGTCATGATCAACCATAACCCTAATATTACCATTAGATGTATAACTGGTTGGAATGAAGGATTGTACATCAATATAGATTTTCTGTATATTTTCAGATATCAATTCAATCCATTATTTAAAGTTGGAAAAAGTTATATTATTTGTTCACAGTATTGTCTATTCATGCATTATGTCTATATTCATAGACACAGGGTACACCTTTTTATACCCCCAATACTTATTTATACATCTTCAAAATATTGCTCCCAGAAATGGTGGAAGAAATACTCATATCACCTGATGTACATATACATTTTATCAAAGTAATATTCTGGACACAATTACAAAGATCATACTTAAGTTTGTACCAAAGCCTAAATGGAAAGTGAGCATGGATCACGAAAAACATCCATGTCCAGGTTGCCTAATGCTCTCAAATGTCAACCCGATTGGTGACTACATATTTGTTTCTTCCTAAGATTATATATTCAACATCAAGCCAGTTGAAAATGTCTAATCCTATCACTCAGTTTATACTTTGCCTGATTTCCTAATGTCTCTATTATTATCTGCTTTCCTTCATATTTTCCCCAGTTCATCATTGTGACTGACTCTTCACATGTGCTCACATTTACACTCACTCTGTACCCAAAACCCTATTGCTAAAGATTTTTTGGACCAAATCCTATATTCACTCTTCCGACTAATTCCTAATCCTACCGACTATCCCTTTTTGAGTGGATGTTCTCTTCGACATTCAATCATCCAAGGTACAAGGAACGCTACCATTGTATATTGATTAATCTGAGACATCTGTGCAGAATATAATTCAAAGCTAAGTATCCCAGTCAAGGGCCCAAAGACCTTCTGGGCTTCAAATTTTACCTAGATTCTGTATTCATACTTATATTACACTTATATTCCTATGAATATTTCAGGTTCCCAATACCATAATTCATCCCGTAGAATGATTCCTAACCCAAATGGAACATGATATTAACCCTAACCATACACTGTTCCCTCAATCTAACTTTACGAAAGAGCAGGGACAGAGTTGGTCTTACAATACAGAAATTTAGAGGATCCTCCACCTGCTGAGAACCTCAAAGGTCAACAAAGAAATGATCCCTGGAGAAGATATAGGCAGCTATGAAGGACCTGTGAAAGCAAAAGTCATATTCCATGGCAAACAACTTGGTCAGATGAAGGGATGTGTCTGAATCAACATTTCTCTTCTTAATGTATAGAAGATGGACCAAACCAGGCTTGAACTCTGGTGTGATTCCCCTTACAGACTGAGTTCTGGAACTGACATCAGAAAAATATTGCCATTAATTGTGTTAGGATTTTAGGAGGCAACGCATGAGAGTCGCCCTGGAAAGAAAAGTGAGATCTAGGAACAGGGTGGCTTTCCACAGAGCACTGGGAATCTCAGCCAGAATATCACATGATTTTATTTTGAAAGACGTGGCAGCCATAGTTGACAGTCAAAACACACATGGACCTCACATTGTAGACTGCAATAGGCCTGGCTTCATGTGACCTATTGGCCACTTTTTGGGAAGCCTTGCCTGTGAGAGTTCTCCAGAGTTTTCATTGAAATGAGCTTCCCCACCATTTAATGGTTCCTGAATGAATTGTAACCCACAGTGCCTTCAACATCTTCCTTGAAAAACGGCTAGATAAATTCCATGAAATTTTTGAAATTCCCAAGACCAGGTGGCACTGGAGAACCTTTGGATGTCCTGTTGCTGATCATGAGTGTACCAGACAGTGCCTTGATTTACTGGGTTTCATGAAAATGGTGTAGAACAGATTTGCCAGTAAGTTGGAGCCTGCTGATTAGTGGGCCTAGAGCAGTGGTGTGCAGGTGTCTGATAATACATCTGTTGTGGGGCCATGTGGATCTGCCATTAGCTTCCAAATGGCTTGTGATTGACATGGTGTAGCCAACAGAAGCTTATTTGTAAATGCATCTTGTTATATGGAGAGATTTCAGGGCAATGTTCAGAATCATGTTGCTATGTATAAGGGGGCAAGCTCTGTGGGATATTAGCCTGGTTGATGCATTCCCCTGCAGACCCTGACCCAACACACGTGACAGAACCCGCTCCAGCACTGTGTCCCAGTTGAACTCCTTGTATTTTGTGGAGCAAATATGAAATTCCCAATGCAGCAGGAAGAAAAACCACGAAAAGTGGAGGACGAAAAAATGGCTTCACTGTCCACACGGGGAGACACTTAGCCCACAGTGGCCAAATTTTACCAACAAAGAGAGAATTCAGCACTGCTGCCTCATGTTCATTGGAAAAGAAGAAACCATGTCCTCCAGGTCACATAGATGCAGACGCAGCTTTGATGGTCTCATTAGAAAAGAATCTAAATCTCCTGACAACAATATATATTTCAAGTGTCAAACCTCAGAGGCAGTTCCTCAAGAAGTCTTTAGGCCGAAAGAGCTCCATGTTTGTGGAATGTTTACCCTGTCCCTTACTTTTGGAAACTATTCTACCACATCCAATGTTGTGAAACCCTGAGCATTTTCCATTCCATATATATATTAACAGATTTTTTTACTCTTCTCCTCTATTTGTGTGTTATTTGGGGCAAAAGTAATGTCAAGGCATTATTCTGGATGAGAGTGAGAAGATTGTTTTGTAGCACATATTTGCATACACATTGGATTCATTTTCCTATTTTCCATTCGAAATACTGCATCCCTGACACTAATCCATACGCTACTAGACTCTGACTACTAATCCTAATATGATAAGGAAAACACCAAAACAGAATAGAAATAAAAAATTTCAGAAGAGGCATGGAGTATAGTTGGACTTGCCTTTTGCAGGATAAAAGGCAGCTGTAAAAAATCTAGTAAATTTTTATTTGAAATAGTTCTCCATGTGTTTTAAAGTTAACAAATATGTGAATTTCTGTCTCCCTTTCTCTGTACCCTCTTCAGCACATGTATTTTTATATGCACATATAGAATCCTACCTGGTATAACACGTACATATTTGTGAGGTGGCTGACTTGGCAAATACAAGTTGTGAGAAGAGATCACTCAGCAGAAACACTGTTGGAAGTGAAAATTCACCCTATGTGTGAGCTTCCTAAGAGATCAAGATTATACATAAATCCATGTTCAGTAAAATAAATATTTTTTCATCAGTGGATGATATATATTTCATGATGAATTTCGATTGGAATATATATTGCTAATTGTTAATGTCTCAGTGGTTATATATATATATATATATATATATATATATATATATATATATATACACACACTCTCCAAACTATTCAAAATATGAAATATATGATCTACATATACATTTTATCACAGAAATATTCTGGACAAAAAATGCAAAAGACACAATATGATGGTATCAAAGCCTAAATGGAAAGTGAACATGGATTACTAAAAACATCCATGTCCAGGTTCCCTAATGCTCTCAAATGTCAATCATATTGGTGACTACATATTTGTTGCTTCCTAAGATTATATATTCAAACTCAACCCTGTTGAAAATGTCTAGTCTTATGATTGACTTTATACCTTACCTGATTTCCTAATCTCTCTAATTATATCTGCTTTCCTACATATTTTTCCAAGTTCACCATTGTTACTGACACTTCACATGTGCTGAAATTGACATTCACTCTCTAAACAAAACCCTATTGTTAAAGAACTTTTATTCCAAATCCTATACACACTCTTCTTCCTAAAACTTCAAACTATCTTCCTATTCCTACCTACTCTCCCTTTTTGACTAGATGTTCTCTTCAACATTCAATCGTCCAAGGTACAAGGTCCTATGCCATTGTATATCGATTTATCTGAGATATCTTAGTAGAATGTAATTCAAAGTAAAGTATCCCAATCAAGGGCCCAATGCCCTTCTGGGCTTCAAATCTTACTTAGATTTCTGTTTTCATACATATATTTCACCTCTATATTTTTATAAATCTTAAAGGTTACCAATATTATAATTCATCCAGCAGAATGACTCTTTACCCAAATCAAAAATGTTATTAACCCTAACCATACACAGTTCCCTCAATCTAACTTTACAGAAGAGCAGGGACAGAGTTGGTCTTAAAATACAGGAATGTAGGTGGTCTTCCTCCAGCTGAGAACCTCAAAGGTCCATGAATAAATGATCCCTGAAGAAGATGTAGGCAGATATGAAGGACCTGAGTGAGCAAAAGTCATCATTCATGGCAAAAACCTGGTCAGGATAAAGGGTAGTGTCTGAATAAGCCCCTCTTTTCTTAATGTAGAGAAGATGGACAAAACCAGGCCTGTGTGGAAAGCTGTTCCCGGGTGCCTATGGTTGATATTGCATTCTAACTTGTGAAAGTGTCACAGGAAGTAGGGGCAGCCTCCATCTCATGGGACCATTGGAAGCAACTATTAGGACAAAGTGGTTGCCAAGGTAGTGGCCTCATTCAGTTTCTGAAGAAAGTGACCTCACCACACTTCCTTGTTGATGGAATTCTCTGAACATGGGATCCAGGAAGCCAGGCACCCAGAGCCAGTCCCAGTCCCAGTCCCAGTCCCAGTGGTCTCACTTGTTTGGATTTAGCATGGACAGATTCACTCTTTCTTGGTACCTACTGATGTGAGGATGGCCAAATGTGAGAAAAGCTCTGAAGAGGGGTCTTTCCTGAGAAAGCAGGTAGTGGCTCACCGCTGACTCTTGACAACTTCACAGAGTTGGACAAGGAGATCAGTTCTGAGACAGAACAGGTCATTTCAGGGGAACATAGTGTGGCCCACCAGTCAGAGGACACTCCAGATTGTGATAGACCTAGTTGCAGGAAGTAGGTGACTTTGAGGGTGTGGGTGTGAGTTTGCGGATTTTGTCTCATGTTCTGAGAATAGGTAGGAATGGCGGTTTGTTGGGTTTGGAATGAATAACTTCTGTTCATGTATGTGGATTTATAATCAACTTTTAACAAGATTATACTCAGAAATATTCATTCACCTGAAATACATATTTGTTTCCTAGTACTGAAAACTAACTTCAGTGAATGGTGCATATAACTCCTAATATTTCTACAGTAACTGACCCAGTTTAACATCAATGCAAGTAGATTCTTATGGGACATGATATGTGTTTTGGAGTTCATTTTAATTCAACACTGGTACATTACTATTTCTTAAGTTTATGCACATTACAGTATATATATTTCATTCAAAAGTTCACAAATTTATAAGCATTTATTTTACTTTCAATCACTTCCTGCTTCAGAAAACATGTATTCCTCCATGTTTCTTGACTGGTCTTTTCATGAGACTTCTTTCCAAACACATTATTTTTGATTTTCATAATCATTTTGAAGCCCAAACTCACACATTCTTCATGAAAAGCCATAACCCTAATATTACAATTAGACGTATAACTAGTTGTTATGAATGATTCTATATCAAAATATGATTTCTTATATATTTTCAGTTATCAATTCAATCCATTATTTAAAGTGGAAGCAGTTATATTATTTATTAACTGTATGGTCTATTAATGCATTATCTCTCTATTCATAGACAAGGGGTACACCTATTTTACCTTAGATACTAATTTATACATCTTCAAAATATTCCTAAAAGAAATGGTGGAAGAAATACTCATGTCACCAGATCTACATATACATTTTATCACAGTAATATTCTAGACAAAAAAAAAGTCACCCTTAAGATTGTACCAAAGCCTAAATGGAAAGTGAGCATGGATTACATAAACTTCCATGTCCAGGTTGCCTAATGCTCTCAAATATCAATCCTATTGGTGACTACATATTTGTTTCTTCCTAAGATTATATATTCAACCTCATGCCTGTTGAAAATGTCTAATCCTATCACTCATTTTATACTTTACCTGATTTAGTAATGTCTCTATTTATATCTGCTATCCTACATATTTCCCCGGTTCATCATTGTGACTTACACTTCATGTATGCTGAAATTTACATTCACTCTCTAACCGAAACCCTATTGCTTAAGAAGTTTTGGTCTAAATCCTATACTCACTCTTCTTTCTAAACCTACTGACCATCTTCCTAATTCTACCTACTATCCCATTTTGAGTGGATGTTCTCTTTGACATTCAATCATCAAAGGTACAAGGTCCTATGCCATTGTACATCGATTTATCTGAGACATTTGTGCAGAACATAATTCAAAGCTAAGCATACCAATTAAGGGTGCAATGCCCTTCTGGGCTTCATATCTTCCCTGGATTTCTGTTTTTATACTTATATTTCACCTATATATTCTTGTAAATATTATAGTTTCCCAATACCATTATTCATCGTGCAGAAAGATTCCTAACCCAAATTGAACATGTTATTAACCCTAACCATACACTGTTCCGTCAATCTAACTTTACAGAAGAGCAGCGACAGAGTTGGTCTTACAATACATGAATATAGGTGATCTTCCACCTGTTGAGAACGTCAAAGGTCCATGCAGAAAGGATGCCTTGAGAAGATGTGGGCAGCTATGAAAACTTGAGAGAGAAAAGTCATCTTCTATGGCAAACAACCTGGTCAGCATGAAGGGATGTGTATGCATCAGCCTCTCTCTTCTTAATGTAGAGAAGATGGTCCAAACCAGTCCTAGGTGGAGAGCTGTTCCCGGGTGCCCATGGTTTATATACCATTCTAACTTGTGAAAATGTCATAGGAAGTAGGGGCAGCCTCCATATAATGGGACACTTGAAAGCAACTGTTAGGACAAAGTGGTTGCCAAGGAAGTGACCTCATTCAGTTCCTGAAGCATTGACCTACCTCACTTCCTTGGTGATGGAACTCTCTGAACTTGGGATCCAGGATGCCAGGCACCCGGAGCCAGTCAAGTCTCAGGCCCAGGGGTTTAACTTGTTTGGATTTACAAAGGAGAGTGTTAGTCTTTCTTGGTACCTTAAGATATGAGGATGGCCAAATACCAGGAGAGCTCTGAATAGGGGCCTTTCCTGAGAAAGCAGGTAGTGGTTGGCCACTGGCTCCTGAAAACTTCACAGAGTTGGGAAAGAAGAGCAGATCTGAGACAAGACAGGCCATTTCGGGGGAACATACTGTGGCTCACCAGTCAGAGGACACTCTGGATAGTCATAGAGTTTAATGGGGGAAGGATGTGCCTTCGTGGGTGTGGGTGTGATTTTGTGGTTTTGTCTCATGATCTGAGAATAAGTAGGAAAGGCGTTTTTTTCTTTGATTTGTAGTGGACTGCTTCTAGTAAGACGTTTGACAAGGCGAGTGTTTCTATGTCTGTGTATGCTACTGTGTCCGTGGATGTAGATATTAGAAAAGAGAATGCAACAATTGATGTGTCCTGTATAGTAGAAAGCTTCCCAGCATTCATCCTGCCCAATTTATGAATGGACTGCCGCTTGCCTTATAAATGGGCAACACCTGCTAACTTCCTAAGTTCCTGTTTTCTTCCTGAATTCTCGCCACTCTCCAGAATAGACTCATGGTTTTTGTCCAAAATATGTACCACCTCCAAGCTCTGTGACATGTCCATGTACTGGATAGCTGAAGGGAATGGCGAGCATCTCAGAAAACTCAGATATCAGTGTGACCAGGAAAGTCTCAGTGGAGAAACCCTGCTTTGGACTTTTTCTTACCTATTGTTCTGTTGCCCTGAATGTCAGGAAGGTCTTTGCCTCAGGCCACCCCTTTGTGAACCCTGAAGAAAACAGTTTTCAAATGGAAATGAATGGGCATCACCTGTGGCTCTTTGCTTAATTGCTTTGGAAAAGGATGTGTCTGAATCAGCCTCTTGGCCCTGTGTGAGGCTGTGGCTTAGATTCTCAGCACCTGATTAATCCAAAGACAGATCCCATGTGTGCATCCAAAACCAAAATTGCCAAAAGAGCAGTTATTGTGAATGAAGTTTCTTGACTTCATTTCTAAGGTTCCTGAGGCCCATCAAGTGAGAATAGGCATCCTTTGGGTAAAATGAGTTCTTCAAAGCCCTGCGGAGGCTAGCCCAGAGGTTTTTGGTTTGTCTCATGACTCCCAATCATATAAAGAATCTATACCTGACATTCAGTAGGCCTCAAATTGGAGATGCAGAGCAGTATTAACAGCAGGCCTATTTCATCACTCCTGGTTCACAAGAAGGGTTTCCAGGCCACCCGGACTTTAGGCAAATGAGCGGCAAGGGAGCTTATTTTTCACACCGTCTTGGGCTGCACCCCTCATGGAAAACTCCAGCCAGAAGTTATGATGAGTGTCTATATGTAAGAAGATGAGGGCCCTGTGGGTGTGTTTCGGTTTTCATTGTGGTCATTTTTGTGGCGGTTGGAAGATATGACTGGGCCTACCTGGGCTTGAACTCTGGTGTGATTCCTCTTAGAGACTGAGTTCTGGAACTGACCTCAGAGAAGTACTGCCATGAAATGTGTTGGGATTTTAGAAGGCCACGCATCAGAATCGCCCTTGGAAACTGAGAAAGAGGTCCAGGGAGGCTTTCCACAGGACACTGGGAATCTCAGCCAGGATATCACATGATTTTATTCTTAAAGACTTGGCAGCCAAAGTTGAGAGTCTAAACACACATGGACCTCACATTGTAGACCTCAGTGATCCTGGCTTCATGTGAACTTTTGGCCACTCTTTGGGAAGCTTGCCTGTGAGTGTTCTCCAGAGATTTCATTGAAATGAGCTTCCTCACCATATAATGTTTCCTGCATGAATTGAAACCCACAGTAACTCCAACTTCATCCTTCAAAAATGGCTAAATAAATACCATCAAATTTCTGAAATTCCCAGACCAGGTGGCACTGGAGAACCTTTGGATATCCTGTTGCTGATCATGAGTGAAAGAATTCCCCACACAAAGACACTTCGCTAGGAGAATTCCAATTTTATTGCAAAAAGCTGTGTGCTTACATAGAACTAAAGGGGTGATGGTAGGGCTTAGATAAATGGCAGGGCACCAATTTATTGGCAAGTTCTTTCAGATATCAGCTCCGGAGCCAAGGAATTAGTTCTCATTGGGGCTAAGGTTCCCCGCCAGAGAGATTTGAAATTGGCGCCGACGGGAGAGTTCACACGGGCGGGAACTTTTTGCATCACTGCAGAAAAGAGGAAGGTAGGAAGAAAAAGTCCTTAGGCACCATGTTGGGGCTTTTACTCTGGGGAATGGCTGCCGTTTATACTTTTCCCAACATTCCTCCCTTTTTGTTTTCTTAGGAAGTGTGGCGTCGTTGGTCAGATCCAGCTGCTTCTTGCTGTTTGGGGGCGCTGTGGGGCCTAGAATGGGAAGTGGAGGAATTCTCGGGGGGCAGGTCTGGGGATATCATGGCAGCCAGAAAGAAAACCCAGTGGCTACAGACAGCTACTTCCATAGGGGTGAAGTCTATGAAAGTTCCCTGAAGCCTCAAGTTGTCGATGGCATTGAACCAGTCCTGGATGGAGGAGTGTGTTGGTATCAGTCACTGGTCCTGTTTCAGAGACTCTGGGAAATACTGGAAGCGTTGCCTGGACATGGCATCACCAGCACCTGAAGAAGATCAGAGTGAATAAAAACAGAATGAAGATGAAAATTAAAGCAAAGGTCAATTTTTGGCAGAAGTACCATGTTGGGGGACTGACAGAGAAGAGGCCAAGGGCCATGAGGAAACTTAGAAGGACATAAAGACTCATTAATCCAGGATGGCAGATTAAAAGGTTCTCCGAGCTCGTTGTCTCTCGCCGTCTGATGTCCGTTGCATTCCATCGTGCTTGGTAGTGAGCTTTAGCACTGAGTGAACTGTTCTCTTGGAGATGTTGGGGGTTCATCAGTCATCAGAGGCTGCTAGTGCCTAAGCAGGAGCTGGTTGAATGTTTGATTAGAAATTTTTTTTCAGTTGGGTTTGAAGGCACTTCATTATGCTGGGCAAGAGAGCACAAAAAAGGAGCATCCCAATAAGGGGCCCCAAGATTGGTAGTAAGTACATGGCAAGAAAGGATTGGAAGCAATTGGGTTGATAATTCCTGCAATTTAACAACATTTTTTTCTATTAGGCCAGATTCATTAACATAATGACAACATTCCTCTCTGAGGAACAGGCATGTTCCCCCTTTTTCTGCAATGAGAAGATCAATTGCCCTTCGGTTCTGTAAAGCCAGTTGTGCCAATGAAGTAACCGTCACTGCAAGGAGCCCAGAAACTGAGCAGTGTTATCAAGTGCTTCCTGCAGTTTTTGTTGCAGGTCATTGGATGCCCATAGAGCATGACCTATAGCTTCACCAGAGAGTTCGAGACTCGCCGCTGAGGTTGTTAATGTGAGGCCTACCAGAACCGGCAGAAAGACTGCCCTAAGGGTGCAGGAAGGTAGGGCCACCTGTCGGAATTCGATGGGAGTATACAAAGACAGCTGAGGAACTACCGTAACCAAGAAACAGATGCCAGAGACATTGATCGTTGAGGTACTTATAGACCCGTTACACCAGAGAAAATGTCCAGGTTTCATAAATCAGGGCTCGATGGGGTACTAAAGTTCAAGGAACAAATGGGTAAAGAATTCATTATTGTCAGGTGGAAACAGATGAAAGGAAATAAAGTATTGGTGGAACAACTTTCCCATAGTGGGATACGTGTCACATGTAGGGGTTTTCCTTTCTTAGAGAAATTGTAGGTTTTTGCTGAAATATTTCCTGCCGCTAATGGGACCACTGCTAGAAGTGGACGACTAAGTGAAGCACAGAGAAAGAACTGAGAAGTAGGCACAGAAAGAGGGGTGGAGTTTAATAATCAAAGAGTTTGGTGTAGCAAATTGAGCCATGTGGGAGGGGGACCTGAGGGGGTTGAAGGCTCTGAATCCTCTTTAAATGAGCTATGGATAAGATCTCGAAGTTTTGATTCTGACTCCTTAATGTGTTCGACTACCTGGATGGTTGCCTTAGGTGGCGTAATCAGGGTGCGGCCAACAGTCATCCACATTGTGGGTCTGGCTGAGGTTGTCCGAGCATAGACAGCAAACTCAACTTAGTCCCAACGTTTGGCCTTGGGGTCAGGTATATCTAAAGTATACCATCCATTGTTATTGGATGAAGAGCCTTTATGCCACTTTAGGTAACTAGAAGTCCACCCTTCATGGTAACCAAGTGAGTGGTAAGAATAGCTACCACGTTCATGATGGAACCTGCATGACTTATAGGGGCACCAATTATATATCTCAGGCCACCAATGACAATAGTCTTTGGTTTGATGAAAAAGGAAGAAAATGAAAGGCCAGTTCCAGCTACCAGGGACGAAGGTCCTTGAAGGTGACAATTTTAGGGAAATAGATGTGCAGTTGTGGATGAAGCAAGCAGTTGCATCCAGTGCGTGGACATTCTGCATGCCATGTTCTGAGTATCATTTCCGAAGAGTGAAAAAATACATTGTAGAAGAGGAGGGTAAATACCAGTCCTGACAGAGCACAGAAAATAAGCAGAGCACAAAAAACAAGCAGTTAGAGAAGACTAGGGTGTTGGGAGAGCTCATTGTGCCTTCTTTAAGAGGAATTGTTCTGCGGGGAACACCGTGTTAGCCGCAACTTAAATGGGTGAGATGGGAGTGGAGAGCAGGAGTAAAGGGGAGGTTCAGGAGGTGATTCTTGGAGTTCCTCTGGGGTGGTCCTGTCGTCATCAGGTGGGCCTCTTGGTGATATGGCTTCAACCTAGATATGTGAATCCAAGGGGTGAGACAGTTGTCTGATAAGGAGAGTTAGGTGGAGTTGGGGGTACAGAGAATGACAGGATAGGGGCCTTCCCATTTTGGGGCAAGAGGCCCGTTCTCCTCTGGGGTATTATAATAGACTAGACTCCCAGCTGTTAAGGGAGGAGAGTTTGGAGCGGGGACTGGGTCCATAAGAAGCCAGTCCTGATATTTCCAGAGTTCCGAGCAAAGATAAAACAAGAGAGGCAAAGACAAATCTCGGGTGAGAGGTCCTTGTGAAATGACCAACCCAGGGGGGATAAGAGGTCTTGAATACCTTATCTCAAAAGGAGACAGTAAAGATGGTTTCTTAGGTAGAGCTCTGATTCGAAAAAAATCCAAGGGAAGGAGTTTGACCCAGTCTAAGTTTAATTCCATTGTCAATTTGGTAAGGACTTCCTTTAGAGTACGATTTACCCTTTCCACTTTCCCTGAAGCCTGAAGGTGATATGGACAGTGAAAATGTCACTTGAAGGAGAGGGCTTGAGAGACCTTTTGTGTGATCCTAGAAATAAACTCAGGGCCATTTTCAGATTGTAGGAAAGTGGGCATTCCAAACCTGGGGATGATGACTGTCAGAAAGATTGAAGCTACAGTGGAAGCCTTTTATTGGAAATGGGAAATGCCTGAACCCAACCAGAGAAAGTGTCCACAAAGACAAGGAGGTATTTAGTGTGCCATACTTTGGGCATGTTGGTGAAGTGTACCTGCCAGTCAGCAGTGGGAATGTGTCCCCGGGCTTGTTGGGAAGGGAAAGGTTTGGGCCTTAAAAAAGTATGAGGGTTGGTCCGCTGACAGATCTGACAATTAGAGGCTATATTCTGTAGCATGGCTTTGTCAGAGGGGGTGAGGGAGAAGAAGCTCTGTAAAAAGAGGGTCAAAGACTGAGAATCGGAATGGAATAGAGTATAAAGGAACTTGAAAAGATCCTTGTTCTTACTGGAAGAAGTAGTGGCTTCAGATGAGATGTCTAAAGTGGCCATTATATATACCCCAATGGGGGCAATAACTGGAAGTGGTGGCAGCCATTCGTGCCACCTGGTCAACTTTGGCATTGCTCTCAGTGATAAGAGAGCCGTCCTTCTGATGGGACCTACAATGGACAACTCCCAACTGGGTGGGAAAGTGGGAGGCCTCTATCAGATTGCTTATAAGAGCCGAATTAGTGATCACATTACCTTTCGTGGTAAGTAGTCCTCGCTCCTTTCATATTGCAGCATGGGAAAATAAGATATGGAAGACATATTTTGAGTCAGTATAAAGGGTGAGGGATTTGCCTTGTGCTAGAAGGCAGGCACGAGTGGCTGCTATGAGTTCAGTCTGCTGGTTGGTAGTTCCTGAATTTAGAGCTTTGGCCTCTATAATTTCAGTGGCTGAAACTACAGTGTATCCAGAGTAATGAGTGCCATTCTGCCTAAAGAAACTGCCGTCAGTGAACCAGATAAGGTCAGGCTTGGTGAGTGGTCAATCAGAAATTGAAGAATGACAGGGAAGGAAATCATCTAAGGTTTCCAAGCAATTATGAATTGTTGTGTTAGACGTGGGAGTCATTGGGAGCAGTGAGGCAGGGTTCAGTGCAGAGCAGGGGAGGAAAGTAATATTAGGGTTTTCCAGAAATGAAGTGAGGAGTGACAGAACTCTGGATGGAGGAAGGGTTTGAAGGCCCTTATAAGCTAAAAGATCCTTCAAGTGATGTGGGGAGTGAATAGTTCAAGGGGCCCCAAAAGTCAGCTTAGAGGCTTCTTTGTGTAAAATTTGTTCAGCAGCCAGAGCTTTTAAGCAAGGGGCCTACCCACAGATTGTATGGTCTACTTTATTGGACATATATGCCAGAGGTGCAAATGTAGGCCCATAGTTTTGACCTAAGACCCCAAATGCTTGCTCCCCTTTTTCATGGACATACAGATGAAATGGTCTTGAAATATCAGGAAGGTGCAAGGCAGGTGCCTTTAAGAGGAGTTGCTGAAGCCTGCAGAAGTGGTAGTTAGGGGAGGAGGCAAGAGATTCACTAGGGGGTCCCTTTGCTAGGTCATACAGGTTTTTGGCTAGAAGAGAATAATTTGGGATCCAGGCTCTAAAATAAATGCTAGTCCTAGGAATGATAGTATTTCGGCTTTCGTATGGGGCACTGGAAGATCAGAAAGGAGTTGCCTCCTATCGAGTGTTATTTCCTTTTTCCTAGGTGTAAGGCAAAAAACAAGATAGATGAGAAAAAACTGGAAAACATGGGCCTTGTGGGGAGACACCCTATATCCCTTGTATGCTAGGAAATTAAGAAGCTGGGCAGTGTGGGATTGAGAGTGTTCCAAGAGGGAATACATAGAAGAAGGTCATCGACATATTGAAGGAGAGTAGAGTCAGGACAGGTCGGGTGAAAGGATGTGAGGTCCTGGGCAAGAACTTGGCCAAAGAGATGGGGCCTATCCCTGAATCCCTGTGGGAGGACAGTCCAAGTAAGCTGACGAGAATGGCGGGTGTGAGGGTCAGTCCACGTAAAAGCAAAGATATCCTGAGATTCTGATGACAAGGGAATAGAAAAGAATGCATCTTTGAAATCTAGGATCAAGAAGTGGGTAGTAGTGGCATGGATCTGAGAGAGGCAGGGGTAAGGGTTGGGCACTAGCGGGTGGATGGGGACCACAGAGGAGTTGACAAGGTGAAGGTCTTGAACCAGCCTGTAGGACCCGTTAGGTTTCTTAACTGCCAGAATGGGGGGTGTTGAAAGGAGATTGTGTAGGCCTAAGATACCCCTTTCATAATAAATCCTGGATGATGGGTTCTAATCCGAGGAAGGCTGTGCTTGTGAGTAGATATTGTGGTTGACTAATATATCTTGAAGGGTCATGTAAGACAATATGAATAGGACTTCATTTAGCCATAGAGGGTGTAGTTGTGTCCCAAACCTCAGGGTTAACTGGTTTAGATAGTCGTGGGAGACTGCATGAAGGAGGTGTATTTGCCCCTAGGAACATCATGAGGAAATGAGAGGTAGAATAATGTGGGGTGATATGTGAATGGTGACTTTTAATAGTGAGAGTATGTCATTAAGACATGACGGCCATCTGGGATTTCTGGGTCGAGTTTTGTGTACTGTTGAAGGGCCTTGGTTAGTCTATCCTGGAAATCTGAAGGTGTTTCCTCCTTCCTTTGAATGACCTCCTGCACCTTTTGAAAGTTAACAGCCTTGCGGGTGGCCTTTTTCAGCCCCGCCAAGAGACAGGATGTAAAAAGGTCACGAAACTGTAAGCCTTCACGGGTCTTGTAATCCCATAGGCGATCCTGCTCTGGGACAGCATGAGGGCCTGTGGGGTGGGTAGGATTGGTCCTATGATTTTCATCAGCATGGGCTTGGGCTAGCTCCCAGACTCATTGCCTTTCCTTGGGGAGAAGTGTATTGGCCAAGAGCATGTAGATGTCATGATGAGTGAGGCTACATACTTGCAGGACCCATTGAAACTCCAGAATGTAAGTGGTGGGGTCAGTGGTGAAAGAGCCTAACTTCCTCTCTAGCTGAGTAATGTCCGACATGGAAAACGGAACGTGGACTCTGATGACACCCTCGGGACCAGCTACCTCACGAAGGGGTGCAATTGTCTTGGGGGTGGGAAGGAGTCCCTTAGACCTGGTAACAGGAGGACTGAAAGAGGAAGGCGGTGAACAGGAAGGAGAGGGAGAGGAAGGGAGTGTCTCTGTGGAGGAGGAGGAGGTGGAGCAGGCAGAAGAGGGCGGAGGAAAGAGGGATGAAACAGAAGGCGGAGGATCCATGGAATTAGGCTGAGGAAGAGGAAGGTATAGCGGGAGAGAAGGGGCAGATGGGGCTGGGGGATAAGGTGGGGGTTCATCTGCTTGGTCGAATGAGGAAGAATCTGTGAAGTCAGGAATAGAAGTAGGGGAAGAGAGGGGTTTTCAAGCAAAGAGGACCTGAGAGGGAGGGCAAAAGGAGCAGAGAGCAGGGTGCTGTGTGTGAAGGCTAAAATCTTAAATGCAGGGAATCTCCCTCCACTTTTTCAGATGCTGGCAGTAGTTAAAAAGGTCCTGGAAGAGGTTTGGATCTAAGGAGCCTTCTGGTGGCCAATGATTGCCATTATCCAGTGGATATGTAGGCCAATCATGGGTACAGATTTTGATTAAAAGTTTGGGCTTGATGTCTGGTGTGAGGGAGAGTGTGGCCAGATTTTTTATTGAACATTTGAGAGGTGAGTCTTCAGGTGCAGACTAAGAGGTGCCCATAGTCACAGTGAGAGATGGGAGAGAGAGAGAGAGAGAGAGAGAGAGAGAGAGAGAGAGAGAGAGAGAGAGCGAGAGAGAGAGAGAGAGAGAATAGGAGTAAGCAAGAAAGACAAAGAGAAAACCCGGGCTGGAACGGCTTCCAGGAAGCTCAGGGCAAACGGGGGTCAGGTGGGCGTCCCCAAAATGACAAGCCATCACGAGGAAATACAGAGGGCACTACCTGGTCATCACCAGTGAAGTGCGATCTGTGAAACCAAAAGGAATTGGAGCCAAGGGCAACCTGACGTCAGGAAAGTTTTCAACTGCAGCAGAAGAAGTCAGTAATGAAAACAAAACTCTGGCTCTGACAGAATGCAATTCCAGGCCGGGAGTTCAGTTTTCGCAGAGCAGAGAGGCAGCTTCAGCCAGACACAGCAACCCCACAGGATACAGCAACTCTAGCCGGCAGCAGCAGCGGCAGTGGAGCAGGAAAATCCATAAAGCCTCTCGTGTAAACTCAGAAGCCTCATGCCCCAAAAAGAAACGAAACACCAGAGGGTCCACTGCAACTAGTAAAGGTCTTAGTGGGAGGAATTCCCTCTCCCCTACCAGGCATCTGGAGTGTGCCTGACGATCACTGTCACAAAACCAGTGGCAGCCTGAAGAGAGTTGACGAGCCGGGGTCAGGGGAGGATTACTTACATCAGATCAGTGGTGAGTGCAGAAAGCTGGCGTCTGAAAAGAGCGGACTAGGGCAGAGTGTCTCGGTGGAGTGGGGGACGGGGCTCTTGTTGGAAAGAGCTCACCCGTATCCTCTCACCGGGGCACCAGAATGAAAGAACTCCCCATGCAAAGACACTTCACCAGAAAATCCAATTTTATTGCAAAAAGCTGTGTGCTTATATATAACTAAGGGGGAGATGGAAGGGCTTAGATAAATGGCAGGCAACACATTTATTGGCAAGTTCTTTCAGATATCACCTCCGGAGCCCAGGAATTTGTTCTCATTGGGGCTAAGGTTCTCCGCCAGCGAGATTTGAAATTGGAGAAGGCGGGAGAGTTCACACGGGCGGGAACTTTTCACGCCACTGCAGGAAAGAAGAAGGTAGGAAGAAAAAGTCCTTAGGCGCCATGTTGGGAATTTTCTCTGGGTTATGGCTGCCGTGTATACTTTTCCCAACAATGAATATACCAGACAGTGCCTTGATTGACTGGTTTTCATAAAAATGGTTTTTAACAGAGATGCCAGTAAGTTGCATCCTGCTGAGTAGTGGGCCTAGAGCAATGGTGGGCAGGTGTGTGATAAAACATCTGTGGGGTGGCCATGTGGATCCGCCATTGGCTTCCAAATGGCTTGTGACTGACATGGTGAAGCCAGCAGACCCTTATATGTAAAGGCATCTTGATATATGGAGAAGTTTCAGGACATTGTTCAGAATCAGGTTGCTATAGTCAAGGAGGCAAGCTATGTGGGATAGAAGTCTTGTTCTTTTATTCTCCTGCAGACCCTGACCCACCACACGTTACAGAACTCCCTCCCGCACTGTGTCCCAGTTGAAAACCTTGCATATCGTGAAGCAAATACAAAACTCCCAGTGCAACAGCAAGAAACACCATGAAAATGGAGGATGACCATATGGTTTCACAGTCCACATGGTAGACATTTAGCCCCCAGTGGCCACAGTTTACCTAAAAAGAGAGAATTCAGCACTGCTGACTCATGTTCATTGAAAAAGAGGAAACCATGTCCTCCAGGTCTCATAGATTCAGTCAGAGCTTTGATGGTCTCACTAGAAAGGAAGCTAAAGCTCCTGACAACAACATATGTTTCAAGTGCCCAACCTCACAGGCAGATTCTTAAGAATTCTCTAGGCCAGTAGACCTCCATGTTTGTGGAGTGTTTACCCTGTCCTTTATTTTTGGAAACTCCTCTACCACTTCCAAGGTTTTGAACTCCTGAGCATATTCCATTCCAGATATGTATTCACAGATTTTCTAACTCTTCTCTTCTAATTGTGTCTTACTTAGGGCAAAGGTATTCTCAAGGCATTGTTCTGGATGAGAGTGGGAAGATTTTTGTGTAGCACATATTTACATACACATTGGATTCATTTTCAAATTTTCCATTCGAAATACTGAACCCCTGATACTAACCCATACCGTACTAGACTCTGACTACAAATCCTAATATGATGGAGAAAAATAACCGAAATAGAATAGAAATACAAGCAGTTCACAGGAGGCACGGTGTATATTTGGTCTTGCCTTTTGCATGATATAGGTTAGGAGTTATAAATCTTGTCAATTTTTTGTTGAAATAGTTCTCCATGTGTTTGGAAAGTTAACAAATATGTGAATTTCTGTTTCCCTTTCTCTGTAGGCTATTCAGCACATGTATTTTCATATGCACATATAGAATCTTACCTGGTATCACACGTACATTCCTGTGAGGTGGCTAACTTGGCAGATACAAAGTGTGAGAAGAGATCACTCCTCCTAAACGCTTTTGGAACTGAAAATTCGAACTGTGAGTGTACTTCCTAGTTGAACAACATTATACATAAATCCATGTTCAGTAAAATTAATATTTTTGGATCTGTAGATGATATATATTTCACGATGAATTTTGATTGGCATATATATTGCTACTTTTTAATGTCTTTGTGTTTTGTATATATATATATATATATATATATATATATATATATATATATATATATATACTCTCCAGATTTTTTAAAATATGAAATATATGCATCTTATTATTCACTCCCTACATTTATTCATGTTCATGTATGTGGATTTATAGTAAACTTTTCACAAGATTATTCTCAGAAGTATTCATTCACCTGAAATACATATTTTTTTCCTAGTTCTGAAAACTAACTTCAGTGACTGTTGCATACAAATCCTAATATTTCTCCAGTAACTGATCCAGTTTAACATTAATGCAAGTAGATTCCTATGGGACATCATGTATATTTTGATGTTAGTTTTTATTCAACACTGGTTCATTACTATTTCTTCAATTTATGCACATCATAGTATATATATATTTCATCCAGAAGTTAGTAAATTTGTACGCATTTGTTTCGCTTTCAATCACTTCCTGCTTCAGAACACATGTATTCCTCCATGTTTCTTGACTGGTCTTTTCATGAGACTTCTTCCCAAACACATTATTTTTGATTTCCATAATCACTTTTGAAGCAAAACTCACACACTCTTCATGATAAACCATAACCCTAATATTACTCTTAGATGTATAACTCGTTGGAATGAATGTATGTATATCAATATAAGATTTCCTGTATTTTTTCAGATATCAATTCGATCCATTATTTAAAGTTGGAACTAGTTATATTATTTATTCACAGTATGGTCTACTCATGAATTATCTCTATATTCATAGACACAGAGTACACCTATTTGTACACCCAATACTAATTTTATGTCTTCAAAATATTGCTGCAAGAAATGGTGGAAGAAATACTCATGTCTCCTGATCTATATATTCATTTTATCAAAGTAATATTTTGGACACAAAAAGCAAAGGTCATACTTATGATTGTACCAATGTAAAAGTCATTCTAGCATTGGAGGAAGAGACAACCAAGAGACTGTCTCATGCAACAGCAAAGGGTTTATTCGGGGTCCAGAATGCTGGGGCTCAGACCTAATTTGAATAGAGCCTAGAGCCCTTAGAACATCTTAAGCAGAGCTTACATACTTAACTTGGAGAGGGAAGGGAAGGAAGTTTATTGGTGGTTCAGGGCGAATGGACGGTTTGTGTGCAACTGAGTGATGGATTACATTCTGCAGTTTGGCATTTGGGGACAGCACATTCTGGGAACAAGATTACCAAACACTTCTCAAGATTTCAATAGTTTTTTGTTAAGAATACAGAAAAACAGGAAGTGACAAATAACTATTTTTATAATCTTTCATTCCCCACTTCTTCTTCTGGTTACGTTTAATCATAAAAGTGATCATTGAGGGGTGTCACATTTTATGTCTGCTAGTGGGGTATATTGTTGTCTGATTACCAAAATTTAACTTGTCCAATTTGAGCTTGAAGAAATGAAACTACACGGTGGAGCAAACAGGGTCTAGAGTTAGCAATAATATGATGATTATTAATGGACCGGCCAAAGCTGATAAAAGCGTAGTTTACCAGGGGGACTGTGTGAACGAAGACTGTAACCACCCTTTTGGGGCCTCTCTCTCTCGTTGATGCGCTTTAAGGTGTCTTCTCAATTTACTCATAGATAATTTTACAACCAGTATGATCGGAATAAAAACAACATTCTTCCCTCAATACAGCACAATGGCCCCCTTTTCTCATGAAGAGGAGGTCCAACCCTCGCCTTTTCTTTAAAACAACTTCAGATAGAGATTTTAAAGATTCCTGTAAGGCTGTGATGGAGGTTTAATATCTTAAAGCTTTGTTCTACTGCTGCTTCTAATTGGGTCATTTGTTGTGTTCCATGGACTATGGCAGTGGTTCCTGTGCCCAGCCCTGCAGCAACTTCTATTCCTAATAGGATGGCTAAAGTGAGGAATACAGATTCCCGGCAGAACCGGGTTGTATGCCCCCCGCTATTTGATCTTAATGAACCTGCATCATGATAGAGCACTCTGGGAAACATCTGCACCATTACATAATTAATTGCACCAGTTGACAATTTTATGAAAACATAAACAATGTTTAAGTATATAGAATAATACTCTTGTTGGTATGGACAGGGCAAGGCACCTAAGATAGCACCGAAAACAGAGAAACAGTCCTATTTGGTTGCAACCGGATATAGAGGGCATTGCTTCTGTTGTAATCAATTCATCCCTTGAACCCCAAGTTTAGGTAGTTTTAGAATTTTGTCCCCAATATGTAATGGAAGGGGCTCAGAAGTTCACAGTCTGCAGAAGTCCACAAAAAGCAGTTTTTGTTTCTTTTTTTTTTTTCCTCTGTTCTGGGCAAGTTAACTTTTTAAGGACACCTAGGAGAGGGAGAGCTTTTTTCTTCTCTTTTTTGTTTTCTCCCTGCCAGCTGTTACCATGGGGTCCAGTTGGTAACTTCTTTATCTTACAAATGTAGCCATACCTGTGAAGCCCCAGCTCAAGGCCAGAGGCCTTGTTCACATATTTTGTGAAAAATTAGTAAGGGGCTGTCTAGCTTAGGAGTGCTGATTTTTCCAGCCAGTTACCAAGTAGAACAGGCAACACGAAAAGAGGAAGTTTGTCTACATTGAACTCTTTTATAGGGACTCTTTTGCTGAAAGTCCTAAAGTCAGCCTTGGTGAAGAATTTTGGAGAAGGTCAGTTAAGACTTTTTTGTGGGCCTTTTACAGAGGGGAAAGATGGGGAAGGCAGGGGGGAGAGCAGCTACATGGATCTGTGTATGAGAAAGGAGAGATGTAAAAGAATAATGAGAAAGGGGTTTGGGATTTTCCTAGCAACAAAATCGTGAGCAGTAGAACAGGTAGAGCAGAGGGGAAGACGGGAGTGAGTATCCCAAAAAGTCTCTGAGGGACTTTAAATTCTTAGTAACCTGTTTTCAGTGATGACAAAGCAACTTTAAAAGCCATTTTTATTACATCTTGGATAGGGTTCTGAGGGCTCTCCTCAGCTGGTTTGAGCTTTGGTATAGCTGGTAAGAGGACCTGGTGGGACCCGGTGCGGGCACTGACAGAAGAAGAGAGGAGTGAGTTGGTGGAGGGGTGCCTCACTACCTGCTACCTCAGCAAGGGGGCAATTGTCTGAGAACCGAGGTTTGGGTTTTGATCTAGAAATTGGAGGGGAGAAATCAGGTTGCTGAGGTGGGAGTGACAGCAGAGATTCTGGAGCAGAAGGCAGAGGGTGAGGATCTATTGGAGAAGCATAGTTCAGGATGTGAGAGAAGGAGGGAATTGGCCTGCCCATAGGGGAATCTCCTTTCACCCTTTTGAGCACTTGCAGAAGTTAAAAAGGTCACACAGAATTTGAGGATCTAGAGACCCATCTGGGGGCCATCAGTTTTGATTGTCTAATTGGTAATATGGTCAATGCTGTGTACTGAATTTGATGAGGAGTTTGGATTCCACCAGGCAGCCCCTGTATGCTCACATCCCCATGACTTACAGAAGAAGTCGGCTTTTGCCCCACACAGCCATGGCTGTTTGTGGTTTTGATAGTCCGCCGGGAAAACAGAGTAATCTAGGCTAGCCAACCTGCATCTGGCTCGTGTGTCCCTACATCCATAATGTTTGTTTCCATTATCTATGGTACAGAAGGCATTTAACGGAATTTTAGTGGGATCCTCTTCTTCAGGGATATCCCAATAGGAACGACCTATAACCAGCTGACAAATATCTGGGTGGACAGATGGCCACCAGGTCCCTAAGGGGGCTGTATGCGAGATAGATCATACTTCTTCTCTAGTAGGATTTGTGATTAGCCATCGCTGCTGTATGGGCTGATGAGCATTAGGACTACTTGTGGCCAAGGGGAGAATCTATAGCCTTATCCACCTGGTGAATACACCATTTGAAAGGGTTACCACTCTTTTCCAGTATCCAGCCAGAGTCTGGAGAGGGCGCAGGCTCGAGATGAGAGGCATGGATCCAGCAAGTGATTCCGTCTACATATACCACTGTAGGTGGTATAAGTAGCACCTGGTATGGTCCTTTTCAGCCGGGTTCCAGGGATGACACCTGATGTCGTCTTATGTAGACGAAGTCTCTTACTTGATATCAATGTGGAGTCCCCTCGTCCCCAGGGTGGTAGGCAGTGGCCAGCTGTTTCCACAGGTATCGCTGAGTTCTTTCAAGAGCTTTTAGTCTGTCAAGCAAGTATTTCTTGCATGAAACAGTGCATAAGGCAGGAACATACTCTAATCTTTTATGCCGGTCTCTAAGCTTAATTTCGTTTAGGTCTCTTTAATGGTTCTATTTATTTTTTTTTTCCTGTCCTGAGCTCTGGGGTCTATATGCACAATGTAACTTCCAATTAATCCCCAGGGTCCTGGCTAAGCTCTGACTCACCTGGGCCATGAACACCGTTCAATTAACAGACCCTATTACCTTAGGCAGGCCGTGTCTTAGAAAAATATCTTTCAGGATGTACTTGACCACCGTTTCAGCGGTTGTTTTTTTTTTTTTTCTTTTTTTTTGTGAGAAAGGATTCAATCCATCCTGAAATTGTATTTACAAAGACTAAGAGATATTTAAGTCCATACCTTGCTGGCTTAATTTCAGTTAAATCCACTTTCCAGAATTGTCCTGGTCTGGTTACTCGTAGGTGCTTTCCTGCAGGAAGCTTGGAAGTGTAAGCATTAACCAATTGACAGAACCGACAGGCTTTTGTGAGTTATTTCCTTTCACTGTGAGTGAGTTAGTCAAAATCTCTGTTCCTGATCATTCAGGAATGCCTGCAGTTTCTTTGAACCAAGGTGAGTAAGTTGATGTACATTTTTAATGTAGTGTAGGCCTTTCTGAAATTGCAGGCTGGGCTCAGTGAAGTTGAGGAGTTCAGTGTCAGTGTTTTAAATGTTATAAAAAGCTTGCTGGTGCTAAAGGGTCCATTGGAATTGGGCATCCTCATTTAACAGAGGGTATAAAGGAGCCGCAAAGAACACAAACCCAGGTATCCATAACGTGCAAAAGCCAGCAGTCCCAAGAAACTCTCTGTGTTGTCCCCTGTTAGATGGCAGTGGTATCTGCACAACAGTTTGTTTTCTGGGCTCAGTGAGCCATCATTTACCGCCCCTAATGGAATACCCCAGGAAGATTACTTCTTGCTGGCAAATTTGGGCCTTTTTGGCCAAAGCTCTATACCCAAGTTCAGCAATTTCAGATAATTGTGCTTGGGTCCCAGACTCACAGTTTTACTTGGTGTTGGCAGCCAGTAGCAGGACATCCACATATTGAAGCAGAGTGACTTTGGGGTGCGTAGTTCTGAAGTTGTTGAGATTTCTGTGGAGGGCTGAATCAAAGAGAGTGGGGGAATTTTTGAACCCCTGTGGGTGTTTAGTCCAAGTTAGTTGACCAGACGTTCCAGTTTCTGGGTCTACCCAGTCGAAAGCAAACAGAAACTGACTATCTTTATGCAGAGTCAAGCAAAAGAAAGCATCTTTTAATTCCAGAAGAGTATACCATTTTCACTCAGCTACAGCAAACGGTTTATTGGGGGTCCAGCATGCTGGGGCTAAGAGCTCACATGAAAAGAGTAGAGAGCCCTGAGAACAGCTTAAAGAGAGCTTATATACTTTTCTTGGAGAGGGCATGGAGGGAAATTTTTGATGGGTCAGGGCGAGTGGGTGGTTTGCATGCAACCAGGTGAGGGAGTACATTCTGCAGTTTGGCAGTTGGGGACAGCACATTCTGGGAACAAAATTAGCAAACAGTTCTCAAGATTTCAACAGTGTTTTGTTAAGCATACAGAAAAACAGGAAGTGACAAGTACCTATTGTATTAACCTTTCACCAAAGGAAAATGCAAAGTGAGCATGGAATACTAAAATCAACCATGTCCAGATTGCCTAATGCTCTGAAATGTCAATCCTATTGGTGTCTACATATTTGTTTCTTCCTAAGATTATACATTCAACTTCAACCATGTTGAAAATGTCTAATCCTATCACTCACCTTATACTTTGCCTGATTTTCTAATGTCTCTATTGATATCTTTTTACTACATATTTTCTCCAGTTCATCATTGTGAATGACTTTTCACATGTGCTAATATTTACATTCACTCTCTAAACGAAACAATATTGCTAATGAACTTTTGGTCCGATTCCTATACTCACCCTTTTTACTAAACCTACCGACTATCTTTCTAATCCTATGGACTATTCATTTTTGACTGGATGTTCTCTTCTACATTCAATCATCCAAGGTACAAGGTCTTATGCCATTGCATATCGATTTATCTGAGACATCTGTGCAGAACATAATTCAAAGCTAAGTATCCCACTAAAGGGCCCAATGCCCTTCAGGGCTTCAAATCGTACCTAGATTTTCTGGTTTCATACTTATATTTCATGGATATATTCTTGTGAATATTGCAGGTTCCCAATACCATTATTCATTCCGCAGAATGATGCCTAACCCAAATAGAATATGTTATTAACCCTAACCATACACTGTTCTCTCAATCTAACTTTACAGAAGAGCATAGACCGAGTTGGTCTTACAATACAGGCATGTAGGTGATCTTCCAATTGCTGAGAACCTCAAAGGTTGATGCAGAAATGATCCCAGGAGAAGATGTAGGCAGATATAAAGGACCTGAGAGAGCAAAAGTCATCTTCCATTGCAAACAACCTGGTCAGCATGAAACGATGTGTCTGAATCAGCCTCTCTCTTCTTAATATAAAGAAGATGGACCAAACCAGCCCTGTGTGGAGAGCTTCTCCTCGGTCCCTATGGTTTATATACCATTCTAACTTGTGAAAGTGCCACAGGAAGTAGGGGCAGCCACTATCTCAAGGAACCCTTGGAAGCCACTGTTAGGACAAAGTGGTTGCCAAGGCAGTGACCTCATTCCGTTCCTGAAGGAATTGACCTAAGTCACATCTTTGGTGATGGAACTCCCTGAACTTGTGATCCAGGAAGCCAGGCACACAGAGCCAGTCCCAGTCCCAGTCCCAGTTGGCTCACTTGTTTGGATTTACCAAGGACAGAGTCTGTCTTTCTTGATACCTAATGATTTGAGGATGGCCAAATGCAAGTAGAGCTCTGAAGACGGGCCTTTCCGGAGAAAGCAGGTAGTGGTCAGCCCAGGCTCCTGACAACTTCACAGAGTTGGACAAGGAGACCGGATCTGAGACAGGACAGGCCATTTCGGGGGAACATAGTATGGTCCACCAGTCAGAGGACACTCTGAAAAGTCACAGACTCACTTGGGGGAAGGAGGGGCCTTTGTGAATGTGGGTGTGAGTTTTTGGATATGTCTCATGTTCTCAGAATAGGTAGGAAAGTCAGTATGTTTGGTTAGGAGTGGACTGTTTCTAGAAAGTCGTTTGACAAGGTGAGTGTTTCTATGTCTGTGTATCTCACTGTGTCCGTGGTTGAAAACATTAGAAATAAGAATTCATCAATGGATGTGTCCTGTATAGTAGAAAGCTTCCCAGCATTCATCCTGCCCATTTTAGGAATGGATTGCAGGTTTCATTATTGATGGGCAACACCTACTATCTTCCCAAGATCCTGTTTTCTTCCTGAATTCTGGCCACTCTCCAGAATAGGCTCATGGTTTTGTGTCCAAGATATGTACGACCTCCAAGCTCTGTGACATGGCCATGTACTGGATAGCTGAAGGGAATGCGAGCATCTCAGAAAACTCAGATATCAGTGTGACCAGGAAAGTCTCAGTGGAGAAACCCTGCTTTGGGCCTTTTGCTAACCTATTTGCCTGTTGCCATGAATATCAGGAAGGTCTTTGCCTCAGGCCAGCCCTTTGTGAATCCTGAAGAAAACTGTTTTCAAATGGTAATGAATGGGCATCACCTGTGGCTCTTTGCTTAAATGCTTTGTAAAGGGATGTGTCTGAATCTGCCTCTTTGCCCTGTGTGAGGTAGTGGCTTAGATTCTCAGCACCAGTTGGATCTAAAGAAAAATCCAATGTGTGCATCCAAAACCAAAATGCAAAAAAGATCAGTCATGGTGTATGAAGTCTCTCACCTTCCTCTTTTAGGTTCCTGACCTCCATCAAGTGAGAATAGGGATCCTTTGGGACAAATGAGTTCTTTCAAGCCCCGCAGAGATGATTGGGTTTTCTCATGACTCCAAATCACATGAAGAAACTATACCTGACAGTCAGTACGCCTCAAATTGGAGAAGCAGAGCAGTATTAACGGCAGACCTATGTGATCAATCCTGGTTCACAGAAAGGGTGTCCAGGCTACCCTGTGGTTAGGCAAATGAAGGGAAAGAGACCTTATTTTGGAAACTCTCTTAGGCTGTGACATTCATGGAAACATCCAGCCAGAGGTTATGATGAATGTATATATGGAAGAAGATGAGGGCCTTGGGGGAGTGTTTTGGTTTTAATTGTGGTCATTTGTGTGGAGTTTGGAAGAGATGACTGGGTCCACCTGGGCTTGAACTCTGATGTGATTCCCTCAGAGACTGAGTTCTGTAACTGACCTCAGAGAAGTAATTGCTTTGGAATGGGATATGTCTTAATCAGCCTCTTGGCCCTGTGTGAGGCTGTGGCTTTGATTACCAGCACCGTAAGGATCTAAAAAAAGATCCCATGTCTGCTTCCAAAACCAAAATGACCAAAATTGCAGTCATTGTTGATGAAGTCTCTCGCCTTCCTTTGTAAGGTTCTGAAAGAATAAAAGAAATTGAAATTGAAACGTAAAGAACCAGGTTCTGTAAAGTATCCAGGCTGCACTCAGAGCCTGAAATTCCTGTGGCAGTTAAGACAATTCCTGCAACTGCCCTTTAGATGTGTGTTGAAATCTTCCCTGACCACCTAGTTACTTAACAACCTCTTCTCAAAAACCGTGCAGCTCAGCACATATACATCTCAGGGCTTCAACCAATCATTTTAAATGTATACCCCTTCTCAGGGCTAACCAATAACACCCTGCCTGAACTATTCTCACCAATGAATGTGCAAATCATGTTTTAGAGTTGTTATTTGATTTTCCCACGGTATACGGTGATTTGCTAAAGGAAGCTATGATGTATGTTAAGTCCCTGCCCTCTCTAAAGAATGTATATAAAATCTGCTCATGTTGTTCTCGGGGCTCTTTGTTCCTTGCTCCTCTGAAGTGAGCTCTGAGCCCCAGCATGCTGGACCCCCAATAAACCCTTTGCTGTTTCATGAGAAATTCTCTTGGTGGTCTTTTCCTCCGACGTTCGGCCCACCTTTTCATCTGGAGGCCCTAGCTGAGAAATCCAGCAGTGATGAAAAAAAGACCCCAACGGACTCCTTTCAGAGTAAGTAAGGTGCCTCTTTCTGGTTTCAGGTTTCAGGTTAGGGCTTGGCAAAATGGATGTCGGTGAAGAACATTAGCTCTCTGCGACGGTGGCTGACAGATGTGTCACAGAGCCACAGGCCACGTCCCTGGGGGACACTCCAGAGGACTCGGGAAATAGAGGATTAGTAGTTTCCTCAACTCGGTTATTTTTTGCTTCACGATTCGGCTTTCCAGCCCATCAGGTTTTGTTGGCTACTCAGTTTTGTTCATTGTCAGGAACTCATGTTGAGTTTACTGTCTGTCTTTATTGTCTAACCCATCATGTTTTGCCAGTTACTCAGTTCTAATCTTTGTCTTGGACTCATGTTAAACGTTTACTGTTTGTCTTTGTCTGTGTCATGTTTGTGTATTCACTGTCCCTGTTTGAGTAACTCCCATTATGGGACATTATGGGACAAAGCACTTCCATGCCTCTGTCCCTTAACCTTGATCATTGGACTGATGTCCGCTCAAGTACCAAGAATCTTTCTTTTTCAGTAAAATGCCGGACCTGGCAGACTCTCTGTGCTTCAGAATGGCCCATGCTAGGAGTCGGACGGCCCCCAGAAGAATCCTTCCACTTCCCTCTAATCCGAAAAGTCAGAGATATTGTCTTTCACTGGGGCCACGTGGCCACCCAGATCAACAGCCATATACCCCTTGCCCCACGATCCTATCATTCCAACATTCTGCTCCTCCCCCTCTTCCCTCCATTCTGAGTCACAAGACTGGACACTCCTCTCTCTCCTTATCCTCTACCCTCGCTCCCCAACCCAGAACATGTTCCAGATGATTCTCCCGCCGCTGACTCAGCCTCTCCGCCGCTAGAGGCAATTGGGCCAGACCCAAGCCCTCCAGGGGACTTCCCCGCAGCAGCAGCAGCCCCTGCTCCCCTGAAGGAAGCTGGGCCACCTAAAAAAACCCGCAGGAGATGGATAATAGAAAACTCGGAAGCCCCTGTGATGCTCCCTCTCCATCCCTACGGGCCCATGAACCGACCCAACTGGGACCCCAACACCTTTAAATGTAGGTAGCATCTGTCCACTTATCGCCGTTCTCTAATAGTGGGTCTCTGAGCGGCCGCCAGAGGGCCGACTAATTTGTCCAAGGTAAGAGAGATTATCCAAGGGCCTAATGAGTCTCCTTCTATGTTTCTGGAGAGAATTATGGAAGCCTATAGGAAATATACTCCTTTTGATCCTCAGGCAGAAGACCAAAAGGCATCTGTTGCAATGGCCTTTATCGAGCAGAGTGCCCTAGATATTAAGAGAAAGTTACAACGTCTAGATGGATTATAAGATATGACCTTAAGAGATTTAGTCAGAGAAGCTGAGAAAGCATTTTATAAGAGAGAAACTGATGAGGAAAGGGAATAGAGGAGAGAGAGAAAGAAAGGGAACAAAAGAAGGAGGAAAGAAGCAAATGGCAGAGTAAAGCATTGCCAAAGGTTCGGGTCACAGCAGCAAATAGGCCAGAAGTTAAAAAGCAGGGATACATAAAGGGTTACCTGGGCCCACGCCAAAGGCTGCCCCTGGCCTCAAATCAATGTGCCCACTGTAATAAAAAAGAACACTGGGCCAAAGAGTGCCCCCAAAAGAAGCAGCCACGCCAGCCCGCCGTGCTGACTCTAGAAGAGGACTAGAAAATTCGGGGCTCAGATCCCCTTCCCCAGCTCATAGTAACATTTGAAGTTGAGGGGAACACAGTGAACTTTGAAGTGATTACAGGAGCAGTATACTCAGCCCTTAAGACTTCACTGGCCCCCCTATCAATTAAATGGTCCCTAGTTCAAGGGGCTAATGGCAGTAGATATCGGGCTTGGACAACTAAGATGAACATGGACCTCGGAAAGGGAAAAGTCCACCACTGTTTCCTAGTAATTCCAGAATGCCCGGCCCCATTGATGGGCAGGAATCTGCTTACCAAACTCCGGACTAGAATAACCTTTAAACCTAATGGTCCCCAAGTGGAGGTTCTATAGCGTTCAGTATAAACTCCCATAGTCACATCTTTGACTATGTCCGTAGAAGATGAACATCAACTCTTTGCGCCCCATAGGACTAATCAAACAGGCAAACTACCCCATAAATGGATAAAAGATTATCCTAATGCCTGGGCAGAAACTGCTGGGTTAGGTCTAGCCATCAACAACCTCCAATAGTAGTAGAATTAAAAGCCTCTTCGTCTCCAATTAGTGTTAAACAATATCCTCTAAGCAAAGAAGCTAAGGATGGGATAAGGCCCCATATTCATAAATACCTGGGTCTTGGGGTCCTAAGGCCCTGTCAATCAGCCTGGAACACCCCCCGGTACCAGTAAGAAAGCCAGGAACTGGGGACTACCGTCCTGTTCAAGACCTAAGAAAGATCAACAACAGAGTGCAGGACATTCACCCCACAGTACCCAATCCATATAATTTGCTTAGCACTCTGAATCCATAGCGGAAATGGTACACTGTGCTGGACTTAAAAGATGCTTACTTCTGCTCGCCTCTACATAAGTACTGTCAGTTGCTGTTAGCTTTAGAGTGGATAGACCCAGAACCTGGAACATCTGGCCAACTAACCTGGACTAGACTCCCACAGGGGTTCAAAAAATCCCCCACTCTCTTTGATGAAGCCCTCCACAGATACATCAATGACTTCAAAACTGCACACCCCGAAGTCACCCTACTCCAATAGTGGATGATCTTCTACTGGCAGCCAACACCAAGGAGACCAATGAGTCTGGGACCCAAGCACTATTATTCGAGCTTGCTCGGCTTGGATATAAGGCTTCTGCCAAAAGGCCCAAATTTGTCAGCAAGAAGTAATCTTCCTGGGTTATTCTCTCAGGGGTGGCAAACGATGGCTCCCTGAGCCCAGAAAAAAAACTGTTGTGCAGATACTGCCCCAATCTAATAAGAGAAAACTCAGAGAGTTTCTTGGGACTGCCAGCTTTTGCAGGTTATGGACTCCTGGGTTAACATCTTTGGCTGCCCCTTTATACCTGCTGATAAAGGGGGATGCCCACTTCCAATGGACCCCTGAGCACCAACAAGCTTTTGATAATGTCAAAAAAAGATGCTGCTATCTGCTCCGGCCTTAGCACTCCCAGATGTAGAAAACCCTTCACTCTCTACATCGAGGAAAAGAAAGGAATAGCACGGGGAGTGCTCACTCAGTCTTTTGGACCTTGGAAAAAGCCGGTAGCGTATTTATCCAAAAAACTGGACCCAGTGGCTAGCGGGTGGCCCCATTGCTTAAGTGCTATAGCAGCGGCAGCCCTTCTAATAAAAGATGCTCATTAATTAACGTTGGGACAGAAGCTAACCATTATATCCCCCCATGCCCTGGAGAGCATGATCTGTTAGCCTCCAGAGAGGTGGCTATCAAACTCCAGAATAAACCACTACCAGAGCCTCTTGCTTGACAAAGACAGAATAACGCTGGGACCCCCTGCTCCACTCAACCCAGCTACACTGCTGCCAGAAGAATCATCAGGACCCGTCACTCATGAGTTTCAACACATACTGGCAAGGAAACCAGTATACAACAAGACTTGAAGGATCAGCCACTGCCTCGCCCTGAAGTCGTATGGTTTACGGATGGCAGCAGCTTCCTCCAAGATGGTAAGCAGCGGGCTGGAGCAGCAGCAGTTAGCAAAACTAATTTCATCTGATACTCGGGTCTCCCAGAAGGGACATCAGTCCAAAAAGCAGAACTGATTGCCCTTATGAAAGCATTGGAACTAGCAACAGGCAAAAGGGCCACCATATAAACTGTTAGCCACTATGCATTTGCCACTGTTCATATGCACGGGACTATTTACCAACAATGGGGGCTATTAACCTCTGCCGGGAAAGAAATAAAGAATAAAGATGAGATCCTCCACCTTCGCTCAGCAGTGCAGGGCCATAAGGAACTAGCTATAGTGCACTGTCCAGGGCACCAGAAGAGAAACAATCCCGTTGCAGTTGGAAACAGAAGGGCAGATGAGGAAGCTTAATTGGCAGCCCTAAACGGAGTGACTCTGTTAACTTTTTTCACACCGGGGGGAACAAAAATCAGGAGACTTGGCCGCCCCAGAACATTCAGGCAACTTATCATCTGAGGAGACAGATACAGAACTCTGGGACCCTACAGAGCCAAGTTTACAATTTCAAAAAGCCCACCTTTATGTCAAAGATGTACACCAGCTCAAAAACTTAGGCTCAAAGAAGTTATAAGCACTCTTAAAGGACCGAATAAAGGACTTATTATTGACTGACTCACAGAGGAAAAAAATAGCTGAGCTGGTGACTAGAGCTTTTCAAGTCTTCCAATTAGTTAATACTTTCCCATCCAAGAGTCCTGCAGGGATGCGCATACGAGGAACCAGACCAGGACAATTCTGGGAAGTGGACTTTACTCAAATTAAGCCAGCAAGGTATGGACTTAAATATCTCCTAGTCTTTGTAGATACTTTTTCAGGATGGGTCGAAGCCTTCCCCATGAAGAAAGAAACAGCTCAGATGGTGGTCAAAAAGATCCTAGAAGACAGTTTTCCAAGGTTCGGTCTGCCTAAGGTAATAGGGTCTGATAACGGACCGGCATCCATGGCCAAGGTAAGTCAGGGATTTTCCAGGACCCTGGGGATTAATTGGAAGTTATATTGTGCTTATAGACCCCAGAGCTCAGGACATATAGAAACGATGAATAGAACCATCAAAGAGACTTAACAAAATTAATCTTGGAGACCGGCATAAAAAAAATGGACTATGCTCCTACCTCATGCACTTTTTCGTGCAAGAAATACCCCTCCGCCTCTTTGTGTAACCTCACCCCTTATGAAATTCTCTACGGTGCCCCTCCTACATTAAGGGACCTAACCCCAACTCTGAGATTAATGATTCCTTCAACACCCCCTTGCTAGACAGACTTAAAGCCCTTGAACAAACCGAGCACCCAGCGATACCTGTGAAAACAGTTGGCCACTGCTTATCATCCTGGAGATGAGGGAACTCGACATTGATATCAAGTGGGAGACTTCGTCTACATGAGACAGTGTCAGGTGTCATCCCTTGGAACCCTGCTGGAAAGGACCATACCAGGTGCTGCTTATAACACCTACAGTGGTGAAAGTGGATGGGATCACTTCCTGGATCCATACCTCCCATTTCAATCCTGCGCCCTCTCCAGACTCTGGCTGGAAACTGGAACAGACTGGTAACCCTCTCAAGTTGCATGTCCGTGGTGTGGGTAGGGCTATGGATTCTTCCCCTGACCACCAGCAGTCCTAATCCCCATCAGCCTGTTCAGCAACAATGGCAAGTTTTATAAATCCTACTGGGCAAGTAGTGTGGTCTATTTCACATACAGCCCCCTTATGGACTTGGTGGCCATCTCTCCACCCGGATATTTGTCAGCTTGCCATAGGCCTCTCTGACTGGGATCTCCCTGACATAGTGGACCCCACACAGATGCCACTCAAACCCAAACCAGGGCAACATAGACCAACTTACCCCATGAATTATTGATGTCATCTCCCCCAGCTCAGATGTAAACTAGCCAGTCTTGTGTATTAAGTGTGCCCAGCTGATTTCTGAAGTCACAAACAGGCCCAAACCTGTGGAGGACCCAGTGACTTTTATTGTAGATCTTGGGGTTGTGAACACACGGGACCTACATTGTGAAACGCAAACTCCCCAGACAGTATGATTTGGGTAGGATGAAATGACATCTGGATTGATCCCAATAAATGTGCCGCTATCCAAGTGGTGTCAAAAACTTGCTGTGGAAAAAATAGTCTATGTTACCCCCTCAATATAACTTTCACTTCCAAAGGAAGGGGCTACCTCAGAACAACATGGCCTATGGGAAATACTTGGGGAATGCAATTCTATATTAATGGCCCTGGTTATGACTTTGGTCTCTGGTTCACCATCTGGCTTAAAAAGGAAGAAAATCCCACAGCAATAGGGCCCAATCCCCTCAAGTCAGGAATTAAGCCTCCTCAACCTCCCATGCCTAGATCTACCAAAACCCCTCTACCATATCATAATTCGCAGTTTCCATCTTTGCCTACTTCCCCAGTCCAGAGTACAGCTGACTCCTCCCCCTGGGAACTAATTAAAGGAAACTTTATGGTACTGAACTCCACACAGTCAGAACTCCTTGCATTTCAGCCCAGGTATTTGACAGCTCTGTACATTATTGTATAATGGTGCAGATACTCCCCAGGGTGCTCTATCATGATGCAGAATCCTTTGAATGTCTACTAGGGGGACAACCAACCCGATTTTGCCGGGAGCCAGTGTCCCTTACTCTAGCCATCCTATTGGGGCTAGGAGCTGCTGCAGGTGTGGGTACAGAAACAGCTGATATGATCCATGGGTCACCACAAATGGCCTGATTAGAAACAGCAATAAATCAAGACCTGAAGACGTTAGAGACCTCCATCACACTTTTGCAGGAATCCTTAACCTCTCTCTCTAAAGTTGTTTTACAGAACAGTCGAGGATTAGACCTCCATTTCATGAGGGAGGGGGGCCTCTGTGCTGTACTGAGAGAAAAATGCTGTTTTTATGCTGACCATACTGGAGTTGTAAAATAATCCATGAGTAAATTGAGAAAATTCCTTGTAGAGCACCAGAGAGAAAGGGAGATTCAACAAGTGTGGTTTGAGTCATGATATACCCAGTCCCCATGGTTAACTACACTCCTATCAGCCTTAGCTGGACCCCTGATCATGCTTATGGTGTTGATAACTGTGGGACCTCGTTTGCTTAACTACATAGTTTTCTTTCTCCAGGCTCAGATTGGGCAGGTAAAACTCATGGTAATCAGACAGAAATACACTTCACTGGCAGAAATAGAATGTGAGACCCCACAATAATTATGATTCATTACTTTTAAGATTAAAAGTAGGCAGAAAAAGGAGTGAGAAATGAAAGAATTAATGAAGTTGAAATTGAAACGTAAAGAAACAGGTTTTGTAAAGTTTACAAGCTGTGCTCAGAACCTGAAATTCCTGTGTCAGTGAAGACAATTCCCGGAACTGCCCGTTAGATGTGTTGAAATCTTCCCTGACCACCTAGTTACTTAACAACCCCTTCCCAGAAACCGTGCATGTCAGCACGTATACATCTCAGGGCTTCAACCAATCAGTTTAAATGTATACCCCTTCTCAGGGCTGACCAATCACCCCCTGCCCGAACTGTTCCCGCACATGAATGTGCTAATCATGTTTTACAGTTGTTATTTGATTTTCCCACAGTATATGATTGTCGCGACCCCTTGCCCGCAAGGAAGACGCAACTCAGAAATCTTCTTTCAGCAGTTTATTCAGGCCTTGATTAAAGTATCTTCTAGTGACGCCCCTCCTCCCGAGCGCCCAAGCACAGTCTAATAAAGCCTCCCACGTACCAATCTTAAGCCGCCACGTGGATCTTTCCATAGGGTAGCAAGGGATAGCGTGCCAACTCTCCATAAAAGGAGTTGCTTACTACAGGCCACAGTGGAAGCCGGCGCCATCTTCTAATGGCGGCCACAATCTACAACAATGGCTTACCACAGTTCCCCCTTCTATTTTATAAAACAATGCAGGCGAAAGTAGAGGTCCTATCCCACTGTGCAGAAGCGGCTGCAATGTATGGTTCAGTCCTAAGGAGGCGCCTTCCCCTGACCTGACCCCATATCAGCCGACGCCTTTTTTCATAGGGCGGGGGCGTGGACGTCAAACCCGCATGCAATAGGACATGCTTTCCTTGAGGTCCGTTGAGGGATCACTCAAGTGCAGTGCTTTGCCTCGCATCCTGCATCTTGACGACGGCGAGAAGTAGGGCAACACAGGTAGCCTGGTAACAATAACAAATTTTTAGTTGGCAACACAATCCCTAAGCCCCAGAGGAAAGTAAAGAGTCTGTAGCCGAGAAGAAAGACCAGTCCTAAAACCCATCTGCGTGCAATGGTAACAAGACCTGCAGAGTGCAAGGGCTATTCAGTACTGGGGGAGAATAAGAAAGAGGACATGCCAATCCCAGTGCACTGTGAAATTAACTTGGGGTGCAATGGCCATGCCCAGAAAATCACTGTTTAAGATGCGCAAGCCAGATTTGCAGAGACATGCCATTTTCCAAGGCCGCAAGAGCCTATACAATCATAGCCTTCTCCTGTGTATGGCGAGTTTTTAGGCGACAGAGAAGCCACAAACAAAGTATAATACCGAAGCAACCCATTGCCCCCAAAATGCCCACTCCCACCCACTCCTTAAAGAAGGAAAAGGCAGAAGATAGCCAACTGGTGAATTGACCCAAAGTCACTGGTTTGACACGGGTACTATTCAAAACAGCAGTTTGAGTTAGTTGAGATTGGAGTAAGTTTTCTGCTTCCATGGACCAGGTTCCGGATAAATATTTCCCGATGATGTGGGAGGCATTCCTGGAATCATTAAATCTGACAGAGGTTATACATAAATGTGCACGTTGATCAACACAACCTAAATATACTAGATCAGACAATTTCTCAACTTGATCTTGAAGCAGATTTATCCTTTGATTAGAAGCCAGAATCCCAGATAAAATGTGTTGATTAATTCTACTTTGAGATTTACGTATGGTGGATGTTTGTTCAATAACCTCATTAAGAGTGGCAGCAGTTTGTACTTGGCTGGCCATGGCTACTCCAGCTGTAACTGCTGCAGCAGCAGATACCGCCACAGCTGTCACTATAACTGCCATAATACCAAAATCTTTACGGGCTCTAATCAGTTCAACAACAGGAAAAGATTCTGGATCCACAGTAACTGGGATCGGGACAAAGGTTGGAATTTTCATAATCACTGCCACAGTCCAAGAGCCATTCCAACACTCAGTTAAATAACAAGTAACATTAGAACAATTAAGCATCCCCTGTGATGTATCATTAGCCAAAAGAAACAGGAATGGAGATTGGAGACAGACTGCTGCAGAGGATAACGTAGCATTACTTAATTGTGAGTTATGTGAAATATTTCCAAGTCTCCTACCTCGATCCGAGTCTTGGATACTACCAGAAACATTAAACAACCAGCTTTTGACTCCTCGTAATTGAGCCAAAGTGGAGATATCAGCTGTGGCTCCCTTTTCATTGGAAATTAACCATTGAAACCAAGACCAACCTGTTCCTATAGAGGAATTACAGTTGGAAGAATTATATAAGTATCTTTTATGAGAGGGGGAAAGAGAGAAACCCTTAGAGACCTGATGTTTCTCCCAAGAGTGATCTTGACAAGGCGTGAATGTTCGGGGGGGTATCCTGTTTGTTGATTAGCAAACTTGCCTTGTCCCAAAAGCATATCCTTATCCTAGGCAGGGCGTCTCGCTGCATGATTTTGAGCAGCTTGCTCTACTGCACCCTCTAGCATAAATGCTCTCCAATCCAAAATTTCCCTGGGGAGACACAAGCACAGACTAGATTAGCCCAATCTGAAGGAGTCATACAAAATCTAGCAAGTCCCTCCACCTGAGTAAGGGTGAAAGCGGCATCCACGCCATAAGTGCGGACAGATTCCGCCAAGGTTTTAATTATCTTAAAGTCTAAAGGCTGATGATATCTTCCCCTGTTATTGTCCTGAAATACAGGGTATGCAAGTCCCATATCTGTATTAACTGTCCTCCAAACTTGCGCATGATAAGATCTCCCGGAATTTTGGCTCCCCCCCACATACGGGGGTGGGGCAACCGGCACCATATCTTTTTCGAGATATTCTACCTCCTCCTCCTCAGAGTGTTGTTGACCAATATTGGATCCCGTCCCCTTTTTACAGTAGGCCTGCGTGCCCTGTAACCCTTGTTTCTTTTTCTTCATTTTTATCTTGCGTAGTTGTTGTAGGAATATATCAAGGTCCTCAGAACTCTCTGAGCCTCTTGTGTTCGCAGGCGTTTTTAATTCAGCCAAGTCTGGGTAGAGCCATCTCCTATTTTTAGTTTCAGGCTCTTTTGCCTTCTCACTACTCTTACTCCCAATGCTCTCTGCCACTTCACTATGTGATCCTTCAGACTTTTCCTCATGTAGTTGCTCAAGAACAGCTTGACCCTCACTCACAGCTTCCTGGCATTTACTATCTACTATACATCCTCTAACTAACTTACAAAGTGGTATAACACCACCCTCTAAGGTACCTTGTTCACGAGCAAAATCTAGATCTTTCCCTAATTTGTCCCAGCTAGGTATAGTAAGGCTGCCCGAAAACGCAAACCATGGTGCAGCAATATCTGTCTTCTGTAAAAATCTCTGTAAAGTACTACGTTTCACTTCTAGTCCCTTGGAACGTAACAGGCCATGTAGGACCAGGAGAAGCGGACTTGAAGATGTGGCACCCATGACACAACAAAAGACACACAAAAAACAAAAGTGAAAGTACACAGTGCAGCTGCAATAAAATGTAACGCTCTCTCTTGCTTTACAGAGGAGCTGCCCCGCTTTGATCGCAGATCCCACTTACCTGGGACTAATCCCCGCTTTGATCGTGGATCCCACTTACCTGGGACTAACCGGTGCACCACACCTGACTACTGAAAGTTCTGGTTCCCGGGTCTCGGCACCACTTGTCGCGACCCCTTGCCCGCAAGGAAGACGCAACTCAGAAATCTTCTTTCAGCAGTTTATTCAGGCCTTGATTAAAGTATCTTCTAGTGACCCCCCTCCTCCCGAGCGCCCAAGCACAGTATAATAAAGCCTCCCACATACCAATCTTAAGCCGCCACGTGGATCTTTCTCATAGGGTAGCAAGGGATAGCGTGCCAACTCTCCATAAAAGGAGTTGTTTACTACAGGCCACAGTGGAAGCCGGCGCCATCTTCTAATGGCGGCCACAATCTACAACAATGGCTTACCACATATGTTGATTTGCTAAAGGAGGCTATGATGTATATAAAGTCCCTGCACTCTCTAAAGATTGTATATAATATCTTCTCAAGTTGTTCTCGGGGCTCTTTGTTCTTTGCTCCTCTGAAGTGAGCTTTGAGCCCAAGCATGCTGGACCCCAATAAACCATTTGCTGTGGCATGAGACAATAGGTCCTTGGGTTTTCTCATGTCTCCAAATCATATAAAGAATCTATACCTGACAGTCAGTAAGCCTCAAATTGGAGAAGCAGTGCAGTATTAGCGGCAGGGCTATTTGATCACTCCTGAATCAAAGGAAGGGTGTTCAGGCCACCGAATGCCCTTCTGGACTTCAAATATTACCTAGATTTCTGTTTTCATACTTATATTTCACCAGTATATTCTTGTAAATATCGCAGGTTCCCAATACCTTAATTCATCCCACAGAATGATTCCTAAACCAAATCGAACCTGTTATTACCCTTAAACATGCAATATTTCCTCAATCTAACTTAACAGAAGAACAAGGATATTGTTGGTCTTACAATACAGGAATATAGGGGATCTTCCACCTGCTGAGAACCTCAAAGTTCCATGCAGAAATGATCCCTGAAGAAGATGTAGACACCTATGAAAGACCTGAGAGTGCAAAAGTCAACTTCCATGTAAAACAACCTGGTCAAAATGAAGGGATGTGTCTAAAAGCCTCTCTCTTCTTAATGTAGATTAAATCGACCAAACCAGGCCTGTGTGGAGAGCTGTTCCCGGGTGCCTATGGTTGATATACCATTCTATCTTGTGAAAGTGTCACAGGAAGTATGGGCAGCCTCCATCTCATGGAACCCTTGGAAGCAACTGTTAGGACAAAGTGGTTGCCAACGCAGTGACCTCATTCAGTTCGTGAAGGAAGTGACCTATCACACTTCCTTGGTGATGGAACTCTCTGAACTCGGGATCCAGGAAGCCAGGCACCCAGAGCCAGTCCCAGTCCCAGTTCCAGTGGTCTCACTTGTTTGGATTTACCAAGGACAGAGTCAGTCTTTCTTAGTACCTACTGAAGTGAGAATGGCCAAATGCCAGGAGAGCTCTGAAGAGGGGCCTTTTCTGAGAAAGCAGATAGTGGCTCAACCATGGCTCCTGACAACTTCACAGAGTTGGCAAAGAAGACCAGTTCTGAGATAGGACAGGCCATTTTGGTGGAACATAGTATGGCCCAAAAATCAGAGGAAACTCAGGATACTCACAGACATACTTGGGGGAAGGAGGTTCCATTGTGGGTGTCGGTGTGAGTTTGTGGTTTTGTCTCATGTTCTGAGAATAGGTAGGAAAGGCGGTTTGTTTGTTTGTACTGGAATGTTTCTAGAAAGTCGTTTGACAATGTGAGTGTTTCTATGTCTGTGTATCCCACTGAATCTGTTTTTGTAGACATTTGAAAAGCGAATGCATCAATGGTTGTGTCCTGTCTAGTAGAAAGCTTCCCCGCATTCATCTTGCCAAATTAAAGAATCAAGAGCTTCTTGCCTTATGGATGGGCAACACCTATTATCTTCCTAAGTTCCTCTTTTCTTCCTGAATACTGGCCACTCTCCAGAATAGCCTCATGGTATTATTTCCAAGATATGTACCACCTCCAAGCTCTGTGACATGATCATGTACTGGATAGCTGAAGGGAATGAGAGCATCTCAGAAAACTCAGATATCAGTGCAACCACTAAAGTCTCAGTGGAGAAACACTACTTTGGACTTTTGTTCTGTTGTCCTGAATGTCAGGAAGGTGTTTGCCTCAGGCCACCCCTGTGTGAAACCTGAAGAAATCAATTTTCAAATGGAAAAGGATGGGCGTCACCTGTGGCTCTTTGCTTAATTGCTTTGGAAATGGATGTGGCTGAATCAGCCTCTTTGCCCTGTGTGAGGCAGTGGCTTAGATTCTCAGCACCTGATGGATCTAAAGAAAGTTTCCAAGTGTGCATCCAAAACCAAAATGGCCAAAAGAGCAGTCATTGTGGATGAAGTCTCTCGCCTTCCTCTGTAAGCTTCCTGACCTCCATCAAGTGAGAATAGGGATCCGTTGGGTCAAACCAGTTCTTCAGAGCTCGGCAGAGGCTAGCCAATAGGTGCTTGGGTTTTCTCAGGACACCAATTCACATAAAGAATCTATACCAGACAGTCAGTTGGCCTCAAACTGGAGAAGCAGAGCAGTATTAAAGAAGGGCTATTTGATCACTCTTGGTTCACAGGAAGGGTGTCCAGGCCACCCTGACTTTAGGCAAATGAGGGGCAAGGGAGCTTATTTTGTACACTGTCTTGGGCTGCGCCCGTCATGGAAACCTCTAGCCAGAGGTTATTCAGAGTGTCTATGTTGAAGAAGATGAGGGCCATGTGGGAGTGTTTTGGTTTTAATTGTGGTCATTTGTTGGTGGTTGGAAGAGAATCCTGGGTCCACCTGGGCTGGAATTCTGGTGTGATGCCCCTTAAAGACTGAGTTCTGGAACTGACCTCAGAGAAGTATTGCCATTAATTGTGTTGGGATTTTAGGCGGCCATGCATGAGAGTCGCCATTGGAAACTGAGATCTAAGCCTGGGGTGGCTATTCACCAAGCACTGTCAATCTCAGCCAGGACATCACATGATTTTATTATGAAAGACTTGGCAGCCATTGTTGACAGTCAAAACACACATGGACCTCACATTGTAGACCTCAATGGGCCTGGCTTCATGTGGCCTTTTGGCCACACTTTGGGAAGCCTTGCCTCTGAGAATTCTCCAGAGGTTTCCTTGAAATGTGCTTCCTAAAAATTTAATGGTTCCTGAATGAATTGAAACCCACAGTTTCTCCAACTTCATCCTTGAAAAATTTCTAGATAAATACCATGAAATTTTTGAAATTTCCATGACCAGGTGGCACTGGAGAACCTTTGGATGTCCTGTTGCTGATCAAGAGTGTACCAGACAGTGCCTTCCTTGACTGGGTTTCATGAAAATGGTGTAGAACAGAGCTGCCAGTATGGTGGAGCCTGCTGAGTAGTGGGCCCAGAGCTGTGGTGTGAAGTTGTGTGATAAAACATCTGTGGTGGGGTCATGTGGATCTTACTTCGGCTTCCAAATGCTTGTGATTGACATGGTGCAGCCAGCAGACTTTTGTATATTAAGCCATCTTGTTAGATGGAGAGTTTTCAGGGCAATGTTCAGAATCAAGTTGCTACGGTCAAGGGGGCAAGCAATGTGGCATAGAAGCCTGATTGGTGCATTCTCCATCAGACCCTTACCCACCACACGTGACAGAACTCCCTCCAGCACTGTGTTCCAGTTGAACTCCTTGTATTTTGTGAAGCAAATACCAAACTCCCAGTGCAGCAACAAGAAACACAACAAAATTGGAGAATGACCAAATGGCTTCACAGTCTACACGGAAAGATTCTTAGACCCCAGTGGCCACAGCTTACCCACAAAGAGAGAATTCAGCACTGCTGCCTCATGTTCATTGGAAAATAAGAAACCATGTCCTCCATTTAACATAGATGCATACACAGCTTTGATGATCTCACTACAAAGGAAGCTAAAGCTCCTGAAAACAACATATATTTCAAGTGTACAATCTCAAAGACAGTTTCCCAGATGTCTTGAGGCCTGCACACTTCCATGTTTGTGGAGTGTTTACAGTCTCCATTACTTTTGGAAACTCCTCTACCACCTCCAGTGTTGTGAACTCCTGAGCATTTTCCATTCCAGATATGTATTCATAGATTTTCTAACTCTTCTCCTCTAATTGTATCTTAATTGGGGCGAAGGTAATGTCAAGGCATTGTTCTGGATGAGAGTGGGAAGATTTTTTGTAGCACATATTTGCATACACATTGGATTCATTTTCCAATTATTAATTCAAAATACTTAATCCCTCATAGTAACCCACTCCCTACTAGACTCTGACTACAAATCCTAATATGATGGATAAAAATAGACCAAACCAAATTGAAATACAAGCAGTTCAGAGGATGCCAGGTGTACATTTGGACGTTCCTTTTGCATTATATATGGTAGGAGTTTTAAATCTAGTGAATTTTTTGTTGAAACACTTCTCCATGTGTTTTTAAAGTTAACAAATATGTGAATTCATGTCTCCATTTCTCTGTAGCCTAATCAGCACATATATTTTTATATGCACATATAGAATCCTACCTGGTACCACACGTACATTCTTGTGAGGTGGCTGACTTGGCAGATACAAATTGTAAGAAGAGATCACTCCTGTTAAACACTGTTGGAACTGAAAATTCAACCTATGAGTGAGTATCCTAGCTGAACAACATTATACATAAATTCATGTTCAGTAAAATGAATATTTTTAGATCTGTGGATGATATATATTTCATGGTGAATTTCATTTGGCTTGTATATTAATGCTTTTTAATTTCTGTGTGTGTATTTTAATGTCTGTATATATATATTTTTTTTACAGAGTTTTCAAAATATGAAATAAATGTATCTTATTATGTACTCCCTAAATTCATTAATATTTAAGTGCGTATTTATAATCAACTTTTCATAAGATTATTCTAAGACATATTCATCCTCCTGAAATACGTATTTGTTTCCTAGTACTGAAAACTAAGTTCAGTGAATTGTGCATACATATCCTAATATTTTTACACTAATTGACCCAGGTTAATATAAATGCAAGTAGATTCCTATGGGACATGATGTGTATTTTGACGTTCATTTTTTTTCAACACTTGTACATTACTATTTCCTCAGTTTATGCACATCATAAGATATATATTTCATCCACAAGTTCACAAATTTAAAGGCTTTTGCTTTAAACTTCCTGCTTCAGAACACTTGTATTCCTCCAGGTTACATGACTGGTTTTTCATGAGACTTCTTTCCAAACACATTATTTTCGATTTCCACAATTACCTTTGAAGCAAAACTCACACATTCTTCATGATAAACCATAACCCTAATATTACCATTAGATGTATAACTGGTTTGAATGAATGGATATATATCAATATACGGTTTCCTGTATATTTTCAGATATCAACTCGAACCATTATTTAAGTTGGAACCAGTTATATTATTTTTTTACATTATGGTCTATTCATGCATTATTTCTATATTCATAGACACAGTGTACACCTATTTGTATTCAAAATACTAATTTACACGTCTTCAAAATACTGTTCCTAGAAATGGTGAAAGAAATACTCATGTCACCTGATCTACATATACATTTTATCACAGTAATATTCTGGAAACAAAAAGCAAATGTCACACTTCTGATTGTACTAAAGCCTAAATGGAAATTGAACATGGATTACTAAAATCATCCATGTCCAGGTTGCCTATTGCTCTCAAATGTCGATCCTATTGGTGACTACATATTTGTTTCTTTCTAAGATTATATATTCAACCTCAAACCTGTTGAAAATGTCTAATCCTATTACTCACCTTATACTTTGCCTGATTTCCTAATGTCTCTATTGATATATATTTTCCCCAGTTCATCATTGTGACTGCCTCTTAACATGTGCTGATATTTACATTCACTCTCTACATGAAACCCTATTGCTAAAGACCATTTTGTCCAAATCCTATACTCACTCATCTTTCTAAAACTACCGACTATCTTTCTAATCCTACCAACTATCCCTTTTTGACTGCATGTTCTCTTCGACATTCAATCATCCAAGGTACAATGTCCTATACCATTGTATATTGATTTATCTGAGACATCTGTGCAGAAATTAATTCAAAGCTAAGTATCCCAATCAAGGGCACAATGCCCTTCTGGGCATCAAATCTTACCTAGATTTCTGTTTTCATATTTATATTTCAACTGTATATTTTGTAAATATCGCATGTTCCCATAACCATTATTCATCCTGCAGAATTATTCCTAACCCAATCGAACATGTTGTTAACCCTAACCATACAATGTTCGTTCAATCTAACTTTACAGAAGAGCAGGGAAAGAGTTGATCTTCCAATACTGGATTGTAGGGTATCTTCCATCTGATGAGAACCTCAAAGGTCCATGCAGAAATGATACGTGGAGAAGAAGAAGGCAGCTATGAAGGACCTGAGAGAGCAAAAGTCATTTTCAATGTTAAACAACCGGGTCAGGATGAAGAGATGTATCTGAATCAGCCTATCTCTTCTTAATGTAGAGAAGATGGACAAAACCAGGCCTGTGAGAAGAGCTGTTCCCGGGTGCCTATTGTTGATATACCATTCTAACTTGTGAAACTGTCACAGGAAGTACGGGCAGTCTCCATCTACTGGGACCCTTAGAAGCAAATATCAGTACACACTTCCTTGGTGATGGAACACTCTGAACTTGGGATCCAGGAAGCCAGGCACCCAGAGTCAGTCCCAGTCCCAGTCCCAGTGGTCTCAATTGTTTGGATTTACCAAGGACAGAGTCAGTCTTTGTTGGTACCTACTGAAGTGAGAATGGCCAAATGCCAGGAGACCTCTGAAGAGGAGCCTTTTCTGAGAAAGCAGGTAGTGACTCAACCATGGCTCCTGACAACTTCACAGAGTTGGTGAAGAAGACCAGATCTGAGACAGAACAGGCCATTTTTGGGGAACATAGTATGGACCACCAGTCAGAGGACACTCAAGATATTCACCAACATACTTGGGGGAAGGAGGTGCCGTTGTGGGTGTTGGTGTGAGTTTGTGGTTTTGTCTCTTTTCTGAGAATAGGTAGGAAAGACTGTTTGTTTGTTTGTACTGGAATGTTTCTAGAAAGTCGTTTGACAACGTGAGTGTTTCTATGTCTGTGCATTCCACTGTATCTGTGGTTGTAGACATTTGAAAAGCGAATGCATCAATGGTTGTGTCCTGTCTAGTAGAAAGCTTGCCAGCATTCATCCTGCACAATTAAAGAATGGAGAGAGGCTTGCCTTATGGATGGGCAACACCTACTATCTTCCTAAGTTCTTGTTTTCTTCCTGAATACTGGCCACTCTCCAGAATAGCCTCATGGTTTGGTTTCCAAGATATGTACCACCTTCAAGATCTGTTACATGGCCATGTACTGGAGAGCTGAAGAGAATAGAAGCATCTCAGAAAACTCACATATCAGTGTGACCATTAAAGTCTCAGTGGAAAAACACTGCATTGGGCCTTTTGCTTACCTATTGTTCTGTTGTCCTGAATGTCAGGAAGATCTTTGCCCCAGGCCACCCCTTTGTGAAGCCAGAAGAAAAGAGTTTTCAAATGGAAATGAATGGGCATCACCTGTGGCTCTTTGCTTAATTGCTTTGGAAAGAGATGTGGCTGAATAAGCCTCTTTGCCCTATGTGAGGCAGTGGCTTAGATTCTCAGCACCTTATGGATCTAAAGAAAGTTTCCCAGTTTGCATGCAAAATGAAAATGGCCAAAAGAGCAGTCATTGTGGACGAAGTCTCTCGCCTTCCTCTGTAAGCTTCTTGACCTCCATCAAGTGAGAATAGGGATCCTTTGTGTCAAATCAGTTCTTCAAAGCCCTACAGAGGCTAGCACATAAGGGCTTGTGTTTTCTCATGACACCAATTCACATAAAGAATCTATTCCAGACAGTCAGTAGGCCTCAAGTTAGAGAAGCAGAGCAGTATTAAGAGCAGGACTATTTGATCACTATTGGTTCACAGGAAGGGAGTCCAGGCCACCCTGACTTTAGGCAAATGAGGGGCAAGGGAGTTTATTTGGAAAACTGTCTTGGGCTGTGCCCCTCATGGAAACCTCCAGCCAGAGGCTATGAAGAGTGTCTATGTGGAAGAAGATGAGGGCCATTTGGGAGTGTCTTGGTTTTAATTGTGGTCATTTGTGTGGTGGTTGGAAGAGATGACTAGGTCCACGTGGATTGAACTCTGGTGTGATTCCCCTTACAGACTGAGTTCAGGAACTGACCTCAGAGAAGTATTGCCATGAATTGTGTTGGGATTTTAGGAGACCACGCATGAGAGTTGCCTTTGGAAACTGAGATCAATGCCCAGGGTGGCCTTCCGCAGAGCATTGTCAATCTCTGCCAGGGCATCACATTATTTTATTCTGAAAGACTTGGCAGCCATTGTTGACAGTCAAAACACACATGGGCCTCACATTGTAGACCTCAATGGGCCTGGCTTCATGTGTCCTTTTGGCCACTCTTTGGGAAGCCTTGCCTCTGAGAGTTCTCCAGAGTTTCCTTGAAATGTGCTTCCTCAAACATTAATGGTTTCTGAATGAATTGAAACCCACAATTTCTCCAACTTCATCCTTGAAAAATGGCTAGATAAATACAATGAAATTTTTGAAATTTTCATGACCAGGTGGCACTGGAGATCCTTTCAATGTTCTCTTACTGATGAAGTGTGTACCAGACAGTGCCTTGATTGACTGTGTTTCATGAAAATGATGTAGAACAGAGATGCCAGTATGTTGGAGCCTGCTGAGTAGTGGGCCCAGAGCTGTGGTGTGCAGGTGTGTGATAAAACATCTGTGGTCGGGCCATGTGTATCTGACATTGACTTCCAAATGGCTTGTGGCTGACATTGTGCAGCCAGGAATAACTTATATGTCTGATAACTCTCCATATAAGGCATCTTGTTATATGGAGATGTTTCAGGACAATGTTCAGAATCAGGTGCTATGGTCAAGGGGACAAGCTATGTGGGATAGAAGCCTGGTTGATGCATTCTCCTGCAGACCCTGATCTATTTCATGTGACAGAACTCTCTCCAGCACTGTGTCCCAGCTGAATTCCTTGTATTTTGTGAAGCAAATAACAAACTCGCAGTGCAGCAGCAAGAAACACCATGAAAAGTGGAGGATGACCAAATGGCTTCACAGTCCACACGGGGAGTCACTTAGCCTTCAGTGGCCACAGTTTACCTACAAAGAGTGAATTCAGCACTGCTGCCTCATGTCCTTTGGAAAATAAGAAACCATGTCCTCCACGTCACATAGATGCAGATCCAGCTTTGATGGTCTCATTAGAAAGAAAGCTAAAGCTCCTGACAACAACATATATGTCAAGTGCCCATCCTCAGAGGCAGTTTCTAAGGAAGTCTTTAGGCCGGCAGAGCTGCATGTTTGATAGCGTTTACCTATTAGACCAGGATGCAAGAAAAGACCACTGACTCCAATTAAAATCAAGTTAAAGCAAGCTTATAATTTCCACTGCCCAGGTGGCCTCTCCCTCCCAAAACAGTGGGAACAAGACAGCCACCCAAATTTCCTACAGCCCAGGTTTATAACCCAGAATTTTACACTACAGGGGGGTTACAAATATCAGAACTCTGACAAGCATCACACTAATCGTAGTTTATATATATATATATATATATATATATATATATATATATATATATATATATATATATATTTTTTTTTTTTTTTTTTTTTTTTTTTTTTTTGCTGGCCCCAACACCAGAATTTATGAAAACCATTAGAACCTCAGAGAGGGTCATTGTCTGGCCAGGGAAGGCCAATATTTATGAGGTGTCAATAAAGTTTCATAGAGGGCTGTTCCTGGTCAAAGTGCCAGGCATGGGTGAGTTCAAGGCCACGGGCAGGCATTCCAAGCAGGTTCAGAATTTGGTGTAATTTATAGTTAAGCCAAAATTTTCTTTTCATGGCTTTGTGGCAAGATGGATCCAAATTTTAATAAAAGATCAGGTTGGGTCTATCATTCCCCCCTTTTCTAATGTGTCCCTTTCAAATCTTTGATAGGGTAGGGGAAGAGCACTGAGGGAATTTTAATACCTCACGTAACAGTCTCCATATTTTTTGAACTCACACAAAACCAGTCTCCCTGATTTTACCTGACTTAATTAATTACTTAAAATGAAAGTCTATCTATTTTTGGCTCCATTGTTGTAAGAAGAGAGTCGTCACTCATTTTGGCTTCTTCTGAGCTGAGAGAGGGTGACATGAGGGGGCACAGCATGAGGGATATGAGTTGCCTTTTAGAAGTCAATTCGGTTTGAAGTCTGGTTGTGGTAGAACAGTTTGTAAAGTCATCTGGGGATGGGTTCTTCTATGAGAGAAACAAAAACCATGAGTACTGAATAAATGTTGCAGCAGCTGAAACATGTCACTGTATAGATGTCCCCTCATCTGTCTTCAATATCCCCAGTTATCAGGACTTTCAACTTAACTTTTAGTGTCATAGTTGTTTCACCCCATAAGATACAGTTTAATAATTTAATGTCATCTGATCTTGCAAATTCCTTTTACTAGTATGACCTCTGTGTGTAATAGAGAAACCTTTAATTCTGTTATTCAGGGCTGGATAATCGTACTAGCAAACACCAAGCCTACCTGTGTAGGTTAGGAATATCTGTAGGCCTTAAACAAAAAACTTCTGCATCTGGTACCTCCTCTTGATAGTCTCTTTTTATACTAATCAGGCATTACTGTCTGAGAATCCTTCTTTGTAGCCTCCAGTCTTACTTATTTTGGGAGGCTACCATAAAGTGTATACGTTAAAATATTATTATAACTATTATTTTTTAAAATGCCCAGGAATGGCTGTATTTTGGGTTTATCTGTCTTTGCTAAGAGTTTAAGATGAAGCAGTAAAACTGACTTTTGTTTCTATCTATTGTTAACAGTCAGTTGAGATTTTATGGGAGTCATTCCTGGGGAAACATGAGAGCAGCTTCTCAGTTCTGCTAGTGCCATTTGCGCTAGTTGAGTCCAGGTCTTGCTTGACCATGTGGCTTCTCTCGGAAGCACCAGGAATATCTCCCTTCTCTGATGACTCTCTTCTTCGTAGAAAATGCACTGATTGGCTTTCTGTTCTCCAGTGGTCTCATTAATCTTCCTGATCAGGAGGTTATGTGGCTGAGAGTTGCAAAGTTCTTTAGAGAAGTCTCCTGTTCCCTGGATACAGACTGACTCAGAGGGCAAGAGCCAAATATTTGTTTTATTGTCCCTTTTCATTTAAATTAAATTTTAAATCCTAATCTTAAACATCCAGCAAATAAATTTTAACAGCCTTATATTAAGAGTACTGTGCTTTAATGTCTATAATTTAAAATTATTTATCTTTTTTATTATTTGGGATCTGTATTTTTCTGTCTGTCTTGTAGGTGATGACTTATTATCTTAAATTAACCAATATTGTGTTCTAAAAGCAACTCTTTTGTAAAACACTAACAGGGAATCTTTAGTTAACTTATAAGGAAATTCAAAATAAAATTAACAAGAGTAAAAATACTTAGTTCGTGTAATAGCTACCCTGAATTTTAGGCTGAGTTATACATTATATTCCCTTTTTGAGATCCTAGTAATCTTGACAGAAAAACGTAACTTTAAATTAAATAACATCTGACCTACTGCTTTCGTAGTTATTCTCACATGTTGTAAGATGAGACACAGAGCCTTATCTCAGGTAAGGCAGGGCTCTATATAAATCTTAAGTGTTTTAGTTCTAAAGCTGATATTTGTTTTTTAAATATCATTTTACACAGTTTACATAAATTGTTTGAGGTCACATGAATATTAGCTAACACCATATGATATCACATTTAAAACATGAATTAAAGAAAGGCTGAAAGTTTTTAACCTTTACATAGATTAGGCGCTCATTAACTTAAAAAATATATTTAAATTTTTTCCCAATGTAAAAAGTAACATAAAACTTTATATATCTTATTGATAACAAGTAAATAAATCCCCAATATATATATATATTTTTACCATACAACTTCAGAACACCAGCTTGATGAAATGCTCTTTTAAAGTTTCTACCTTACAGAATTGTATACCTGGAAGATATGAGCACATTAATAGCATCACAATGACATTGATGTTTTTACATTAACCAAGTTTAGCTTTTAAAGAAATGGCAGTAGAGTGCTCTAAAATAACAGTTCTTATTTAATCAGTTGTTTAATTTTTATGGTTGCTTGTTCTAGAAAAATAAAACTTTATAAACACAATGTTATGGGTAAACTTTTGTTTTAAGAAATTTGTGTCGCTTTATCACATGACTGATTTTTACAATCTTATACAGACTTTAGAACAAACTTATACAGACCTTACTAAATCAATCAGATATCTAACAAAAGTACTCATGAATGAGTAATCCCATATCAAATTTACTTCACTTATTTATCAAAATATTAGAGAAATGTATTGAACAGTGTAAACCATTTCTTTGTTAAAGGAAAAGTCCTAGAACCAAGGCATATTAGACATTTTATAGACATTAATATTTTATTAGATTTTTGAGCAGCTAGAAAAACTTGTAAGCTTAAATTTAAAGACATTTATTGTTATTTGCTTATCCAAATTTAAAGTGAATCATTTAAATCACGTGAATTAAAGATCTTTGAATCCACTTTTTAAAATTTGTTTTTATGAGTGCTTTTTTTAATGATCGCTCCTTATATATGTTAATTTGTATATCACATATATGATATACGAACATATGGATATATAGACATACAACACATAACAAAAGTGTGCACAAATAATAATAGTAAGGCCTTGTAGCTTTTCGCAGGTGAAATCTCCATTGCAATGTTTCAAAACTCCACTGTTGGTCAAATATAGAACTGATCAGAAAAATATTAACCTAGTTCTGTAGGATCAAAATAATGAGCTCAAAAAAAATACAGAATCTAAGGAAAAAATGAGAGTCGTAGAAAAAATGACTGGCCAGTAATTAGTAAATACCATACGATATACCTTTTTTTTCCCCACTTAGACATCAGATCAGTCTCCTACTGAGTTTGCAGGCTTCTTTCATTTACATTTCAACATAAGTCCTGGCTGAGTTCTGGAAGGAGCTGGACAAAACTGCTATTCTAAGCAGACACCTCAGGCCTAAGGCACTTTAACCATAATTTTCAGGTGAGGATGTTGAAAATTATGATACAATTTTAAGATACAATTCACAAAATTTTATACCTTAACATCTTTTTTTGTCAACAGATACCATACTATGATTTATTATCCTTGTCCAAATTAATGCACTGATACACACTGTGACATTTTCCCAGGGTACCCAATTAAAAATTGGTTAAAAAAAAAGACTGAATGATTGGGAAGTTACTTGCCAACTTGGAAGTAGAATTCTTTAGTTTTCCATTTTAAGTATTTAAGTTCTCTGGCATGAATTATCTGAAATCATAAACTAAAAAATTACCTAAACCCGACTTTTAACTTCAAGATTGTGCAATGCTTCAAAAACCCATTCAGATACCATATTGTTACAATAAAACATCATCCTTTAGACACACATTCAGCTAAGATCATTCTCAAGAAACAATTTATAATATCAACACATTATTGCACATGTCTTAAATGGCCAGAAACAAAGACAAAAGACAGACAGAAAGGAGCTCCAGACTATGGCTGACAGGACAGAAGCCTTTAAAACAGCAGAAAAGAGAAAAATCTCCTACACCAGTGGCACGATATATGTCCCCACAAGGGCATCAGATGTTTTCACAGAGGGGGAACCTGAAATGCAATATCAAAGGTCTCCATGGTGACTTTACTGCATTTAGTGTCTCCTTTTTCTTTTTCTCTTTTTTAAGAAGACAGAGGTGGCATAATACTTACAGTGCAGGGAAGGAAGGAGGGAATTCACTGAAGCAACAGGACTTCGGCAGCTGCTGGGAGTCCCTCAGTCCCGTCTTTTACTTACAGGATTAGCTCCTCTGGTTCGGTTCCACCCCAAGCAAGCTGAATCTCCTAACATTTCAGTAGTCAGCTCTCAAAAATTCCAGGGTCAGGGGCGGTATCAAAATTTGTAACTTAAATTTCGGTTCCGGACCTTGAAGCCAATTAATACCAATTTAATATAAGGACAAGGTTTGAGAAAAAGTAAAAGAGAGGTTTACTGCTTTGCTAACAAAGGAGAAAAACAGGGGACTTTGTCCAAAGTTGTGACTCTCTTGATCTGGATGGACAAGGGGTTTTAAAGGAGTTTCACTTGTTAACCTGGGAGATACTCAGTTATTAGGTCCCCAGCAGGCATTGCCCTCTGCCGTGGGTGTGCTCCAGACAGCCAGCTAGGGGCTTCTCTCATCCTGCTTAACAAAGGCGGGTATAGTGCATCACATTTCTTTAAAACACAGTCCAAAGGGGTGTCAGGCTTACATGATTTATTACCCATTTTCAAGTCCAATATCCTTAAGTTTTTACCACAGAAATCACACAACAAAACGCACAAAAACAAACAAATAAAAAACATTTAGAACACAGAACAAAACACACACACACAAAAAAAACAGAAACTCAGCAAATAAACAGAAAACCAGAGGAGCAATGCAGCGTCTTGCTAAAGCTCCGGGGTAGGAGCTCCTGCATGCCAGTCGGCACCTCTCTACACTTTCAGAGGTATTCCCTACAGAACAGAACAAAGAAAAGAAGGATTCCTATTACTGTCCCAGACAGGAGTATATGTGAGCCTTCCCAGGCCACCTCTCAGTCATCAGAAGAGTACTCCCTTAACCAGATATCAGATGTTATAAAGGCGCCTCTTACCTATGAAGGCCTCCTCCACCAGGTGCTTGATAATAGTTTTAGTGCGATGGTTCACTGCAGTGATCCACGGACTGAAGGCTCATTCCAAGGTTTTGGAACTTGGCTCTCCAGCCCGGAGTCCTGGAGGATAGGCCAGCTTCAGAATTTCCAGCAGTCTGGCTTTGTGATCTGGTCGGGTCATGTTGCTGGGGAACTCCAAAATGTTAGTCCAGGACACAAGAAAAGACCACTGACTCCAATTAAAATCAAATTAAGGCAAGCTTAATATTTCAAGCAGCCGGGCTGCCTCTCCCTCTCAAACTGGCGGGAACAAGACAGCAACCCCACCTTTCCTACAGCCCAGCTTTATAGCCCAGAAAGTTACACAAAAGGAGGCTTACAGAAAACAGAACTTTGACAAGCATCACACTAATTGTAGTTTACATTTTTTTTTCTGGCCCCAGCATCAGAAATTATGAGGACCATTAGAGCCTCTGAGAGGGTCGTTGTCTGGCCAGGGAAGGCGAATATTTATGAGGTGTCATTAAAGTTTCAGAATGGGCTGTTATCTGGTCAGAGAGCCAGGCATGGGTGAGTTCAAAACATGGTCAGGCATTCTAAGCAGGTTCAGAATTTGCAGTAATTTATACTAAAGCAAAAATTATCTTTTCATGGCTTTGTGGCAAGATGGCTCACAATTTTAATGAAAGATCATGTTGGGTGATCAACCCTGTCCCTTACTTTTGGAAAATCCTCTACCACCTCCAAGGTTGTGAACTCCTGAGCATTTTCCATTCCAGATATGTATTCACAGAATTTCTAACTCTTCTTCTCTAATTGTGTCTTACTTGGGGCGAAGGTAATGTCAAGCCATTGTTCTGGATGAGAGTGGGAAGAATATTGTGCAGCACATAATTGCATACACATTGGATTCACTTTCCAATTTTCCAATTGAAATACTGAATTCCTGACAATAACCCATACCCTTCTAGACGCTAACTACAAATACTAATATGATGAAGAAAAATAACCCAAACGGAATTGAAATATAAGCAGTTCAGAGGAGGCATGGTGTATATTGGACTTGCCTTTTGCAAGATAAATGGTAGGTGTTATAAATCTAGTCATTTTTTAATTGAAATTGTTTTATATGTGTATTAAAGTTAACAAATATGTGAATTCCTATCTCCCTTTCGCTGTAACCTATTCAGCACATTAATTTTTATATGCACATATAGAATCCTACCTGATATCACACGTACATTTTTGTGAGGTGCCTGACATTGCAGATACAAATTGTGAGAAGAGATCACTCCACCTAAACGCTGTTGGAACTGAAAATTCAAGCTAATGGTGAGCTTCCTAGTTTAATAACATTATACATAAATCCATGTTCAGTAAAATGAATATTTTTGGATCTGTGGATGATATATATTTCATGGTGAAATTCGATTGGCATATATAATTCTACTTTTGAATGTCTTTGTGTGTGTTTGTGTGTGTGTGTGTGTATATATATACACACACACACACAAACACACAATATATAAATCTCTAGATTTTTCAAAATATGAAATATATGTGTCTTATATACACTCCCTAAATTCATTCATGTTCATGTATGTGGATTAATATTCAACTTTTCACAAGATTATTCTCAGAAATATTCATCCACCTGAAATACATATTTGTTCTCTAGTACTGAAAACTAACTTCAGTGAAAGGTGCAAACAAATCCTAGTATTTCTACATTAACTGACCTAGTTTAACATCAATGCAAGTAGATTCCTATGGGACATGATGTGTATTTTGACATTAATTATTATTATTCAACACTGGTACATTACTATTTCTTCAGTTTATACACATCATAGGATATATATTTCATCCACTACTTAGCAAATTTATAGGCATTTGTTTCACTTTCAATCGCTTCTTGCTCCAGAACACATGTATTTCCCTATGTTTCTTGACTGGTCTTTTCATGAGACTTTTTTGCAAATATATTATTTTCGATTTCCATGATCAATTTTTAAGCAAAACTCACACACCCTTCATGATAAAACATAACCCTAAGATGACCATTAGATATATAACTGGTTGGAATGATTGATTGTGTATCATTATAACATTTCTTATATATTTCCAGATATCCATTCAATCCATTATTTAAAGTGGATCCAGTTATATTATTTATTCCCAGTATGGTCTATTCATGCGTTATTGCTATATTCATAGACAGAGGGTATACCTATTTGTACCCCAATACAAATTTATATGTTCTCAAAATATTGCTCCTGGAAATGGTGGAAGAAATACTCATGTCACGTGATATACATATACATTTTATCACAGAAATATTCTGGACACAAAAAGCAAAGGTCACACTTTCAATTGTACCAAAGCCTAAATGGAAAGTGAGCATGGATTACTAAAAACATACATGTCCAGGTTGCCTAATGCTCTCAAATGTCAATCCTATTGTTGACTACATATTTGTTTCTTCCTAAGATTATATGTTCAACCTCAAGCCTGTTGAAAATGTCTAATCCTATCACTCACTTTGTACTTTGCTTGATTTCCTAATGTCTTTATTGATATCTGCTTTTTCTCATATTTTTCCCAGTTCATCATTATGACTGACTCTTCACATGTGCTGACATTTACACTCACTCTCTAACCGAAACCCTATTGCTAAAAAACTTTTTGTCCAAATCCTATACTCACTCTTCATTCTAAACCTAACGAGTACCTTCCTCATCGTACTGAATATCACTTTTTGACTGGATGTTCTCTTCAACATTCAATCATCCAAGGTACAAGGTCCTATGCCATTGTATATTGATTTATCTGAGACAACTGTGCAGCACATAACTCAAAGCTAAGAATACCACTTAAGGGTCCAATTCCCTTCTGGGCTTCAAATCTTTCCTAATTTTCTGCTTTCATACTTATATTTCACCTATATACTCTTGTAAATATCGAAGGTTGCCAATACCATTATTCATCTCGCAAAATGATTCGTAACCCAAATCAAACATGTTATTAACCCTAAACATACACTGTTCCCTCAATATAACTTACCGAAAAGCAGGGCAGAGTTGGTCTTACAATATAGGAATGTAGGTGATCTTCCACCTTCTGAGAACCTCAAAGATCCATGGAGAAATGATCCTTGGAGAAGATTTATGCAGCTATGTAGGACCTGAGAGAGCAATAGAAATTTTCCATGGCAAACAACCTGGTCAGGATGAATTGATGGGTCTAAATCAGCCTCTCTCTTCTTATTGTAGAGAAGTTGGAAGAAACCAGGCCTGTGTGGAGAGCTGTTCCCGGGTGCCTAAGGTTGATATTCCATTCTAACTTCTGAATGTGTCACAGGATGTTGGGGCAGCCTTCATCTCATGGGAACCTTGGAAGCAACTGTTAGGACAAAGTGGTTTTCAAGGCAGTGACCTCATTCAGTTCCTGAAGGAAGTGACCTCTTCTCACTTCCTTGGTGATGGAATTCTCTGAACTTGGGATCCAGGAAGCCAGGCACCCAGAGCCAGACCCAGTCCTAGTCCCATTGGGCTAACTTGTTTGCTTTTCCCAAGAACAGAGTCAGTCTTTCTTGGTAAATACTGATGTGAGGATGGCCAAATGCCAGCAGATCTCTGAAGAGGTACCTTCCCTGAGAAAGCAGGTAGTGGCTCACCGCTGTCTCCTGACAACTTCACAGAGTTGGCCAAGGAGACCAGATCTGAGACAGGGCAGGCCATTTCGGGGGAACATAATATGGCCCACCAGTCAGAAGACACTCTGGATAGTCACAGACCTACTTGGGGGAAGGAGGTGGCTTTGCCGTTGTGGGTGTGAGTTTGTGGTTTTTTTCTCATGTTCTGAGAATAGGTAGGAAAGGCGTTTTTTTTTTTGGTGTGGAGTGGACTGTTTCTAGTAAGTCCTTTGATATTGTGAGGGTTTCTATGTCTCTGTATCCCACTGTATCTGTGGTTGTAGACATTAGAAAAGAGAATGCATCAATGGACTTGTTTTCTCTAGTAGAAAGCTTCCCCACATTAATACTGCCCAATTGATTAATGGACTTCACTTTGCCTTATGGATGGGCAACACCTACTGTCTTCTTAAGTTACTCTTTTCTTCGTGAATTCTGGCCACTCTACAGAATACGCTCATGGTTTTGTGTCCCAGATATGTAACACCACAAGGCTCTGTGATATGGCCATGTACTGGATAGCTGAAGAGAATGAGAGCATCTCAGAAAACTCAGATATCAGTGTGACCAGTAAAGTCTCAGTGAAGAAACCCTTCTTGGGCCATTTGCTTACTTCTGATTCAATTACCCTGAATGTCAGGAAGGTCTTTGCCTCATGCCAACCCTTTGTGAAGCCTGAAGAAAACTGTTTTCATATGGAAATGAATGGGCTTCACCTGTGGCTCTTTGCTTAATTGCTTTGGAATGGGATGTGTCTGAATCAGTCTCTGGTCCTTGTGTGAGGCTGTGACTTAGATTCTCAGCACCCAATGGATCTGAATAAAAATCCCATGTGCTTCCCAAACCGAAATGGCCAAAAGAGAAGTCATTGTGGATGAATTTTTTTGCCTTCTTGTTTTAGGTTCCTGACCTCCATCAAGTGAGAATAGGGATCCTTTGGATTAAATGAGTTCTTCAAATCCATGCAGAGGCTAGCCCATATTTGCTTGCGTTTTCTCATGACTCCAAATCACTTAAAGAATCCATACCTCACAGCCAGTAGGCCTCAAATTGGAGAAGCGGAACACTTTAACAGCAGGAATATTTGATCACTCCTGGTTCACAGGAGGAGTGTCCAGGCCACCATGATTTTAGGCAAATGAGGGGCAAGTGAGCTTATTTTGGACATTTTCTTAGGCTGTGCCCCTCATAGAAATCTCCAGCCAGAGGTTATGATGAGTGTCTTTATGGAATAAGATGAGGGCCCTGTGGGAGTGTTTTGATTTTAATTGTGGTCATTTTTGTGGTGGTTGGAAAGAATGACTGGGTCCACCTGAGCTTGAACTCTGGTGTGATTCCCCTTAGAGACTGAGTTCTAGAACTGAACTCAGAGAAGTATTGCCATGAATCGTGTTTAGATTTTAGAAGGCCATGCATGAGACTCACCCATGAAAACTGAGATCAAGGCCCAGGGTGTCTTTCCACAAAACAATGGGAATCTCAGGCAGGATATCACATGATTTTATTCTGAAAGATTGGCAGGTATAGTTGAGAGTCAAAACACACATGGACCTCACATTGTAGACCTCAATTTGCCTGGCTTCATGTGACCTTTTGGCAACTCTTTGAGAAGCCTTGCCTGTGAGTGTTCTCCAAAGCTTTCATTGAAATGAGCTTTCTCAACACTTAATGGTTCCTGAATGATTTGAAACCCACAGTGCCTCCAACTTAATCTTTGAAAAATGGCTAGATAAATACCATGAAATTTTTGAAATTCCCATGACCAGGTGGCACTGGAGAAACTTTGGAAGTCCTGTGGTTGATCATGTGTATACCAGAGAATGCCTTGTTTTACTGGGTTTTATGTAAATGGTGTAGAACAGAGATGCCAGTAATTAGTATCCTGCTGAGTAGTGGGCCTAGAGCAGTGGTGGGCAGGTGTGTGATAAAACACCATGGTGGGGCCATGTGGATCGGCCATTGGCTTCCAAATGGATTATGACTGACATAGTGCAGAAATCAGACACTTATATGTAAAGGCATTTTTTATATGGAGAGGTTTCAGGGCAATGTTCAGAATCAGTTAACTATGGTTATTGGGGCAAGCTATGTTGGATAGAAGCATGGTTGGTGCATTCTCCTGCAGACCCTGACCCACCACACGTGACAGAACTCCCTCCAGCACTGTATTCTAGTAGAACTCCTTGTATTTGGTGAAGCAAATACCAAATTTCCAGTGCAGCAGCAAGAAACACCACGAAAAGTGGAGGATGACCAAATGTCTTCAGAGTCCACACGAGGAGACACTTAGCCTCCAGTGGCCACAGTTTACCTACAAAGAGAGAATTCAGCACTGCTGCCTCATGGTCGTTGGAATATAAGAAACCATGTCTTCCAGGTCACATAGATGCAGACGCATCTTTGATGGTCTCACTACAAAGGAAGTTAAAGTTCATGACAACAACATATATTTCAAGTGCCCAACCTCAGAGGCAGTTTCCCAAGAAGTCTTAGGCCAGCAGAGCTCCATGTTTGTGGAGTGTTTACCCTGTTCTTTACTTTTGGAAACTCCTCTACCACCTCCAAGGTTGTGAACTCCCGATCATTTTCCATTCCAGATATGTATTCACAGATTTTCACACTTTTCTACTCTAATTGTGTCTTACTTGGGGCCAAGCTAATATCAAGGCTTTGTTCTGAATGTGAGTGGAAAGATTTTTGTGTAACACATATTTACATACACATTCTATTCATTTTTCAATTTTCTATTTGAAATACTGAAGCCCTGAAACTAACACATACCCTACTATACTCTGACTTATAATTCTAATATGATGGTGAAAAATAACCCAAACAGAATAGAAATACAAGCAGTTCCGAGGAGGCATGGTGTATTGTTACAATTGGTTTTTGCATTATATAGTGTAGGAGTTATAAATCTAGTCAATTTTTTTTGTTGAAATAGTTCTACATGTGTTTTTAAAATTAAAAAATATGTGAATTCCTGTCTCCCTTTCTCTGTAGCCTATTCAGCACATGTATTTTTATATGCACATATAGAATTCTACCTGGTGCCACACGTACATACTTGTGAGGTAACTGAATTGGCAGATGCAAATTGTGCTAAAGGATCACTCCTCCTAAATGCTGTTGGAACTGAAAATTCAACCTATGGGTGAGCTTCCTAGTTGAATATCATTATACATTAATCCATGTTCAGTAAAATGAATATTTTTCGATCTGTGGATTATATATATTTCATGATGAATTTCGATTGGCATATATATTGCTAATTTTTTTTCTTTTATTGGTTGCTCAAAACATTACAAATCTCTTGACATATAATATTTCTTACATTAGATTCAAGTGGCTTATGAACTCCCATTTTTAGCCCAAATAGAGATTATAGAATCACATCGGTTACACATCCACATTTTTACATAATGCCCTATTAGTTACTGTTGTATTCTGCTACCTTTCCTATACTCTACTATCTCCCCTCCCCTCCCTTCCTATCTTCTCTTTTTCCCCCATCTACTGTAATTCATTTCACTCCATGTTTATTTTCCCATTCCACTCACAACGATATGTAATTTTGTGTAACAATGAGGGTCTCCCTCCATTACCATGCAATTTCCCTTTTCTCTTACTTACCCTCCCACCTCATGTCTCTGTTTAAAGTTAATCTTTTCTTCCTGCTATTGCTCCCTGCTCTGTTCTTAGTTGCTCTTATTATATCAAAGAAGACATTTGGTATTTATTTTTTAGGGATTGGCTATTTTCACTAAGCATAATCTTCTCCAGTGCCATCCATTTTTCTGCAAATTTTATGATTTTGTCATTTGTTAGTGCTGCGTAATACTTCATAGTGTATAAATGCCACATGTTTTTTATCCATTCATCTATTGAAGGGCATCTGGGTTGGATCCACAGTGTTTCAGTTGTGAATTGTACTGCTATGAAAATCGATGTGGTAGTATCCCTGTATTACTCTCTTTTAAGGTCTTCAGGGAATAGTCCGAGAAGGGCAATAGCTGAGTCAAATTGTGGTTCCATTCACAGCTTTCCCAGGAATCTCCATACTGCTTTCCAAATTGGCCACACCAGTTTACAGTCCCACCAGCAATGTACAAGAGTATCTTTTACCCCACATCCTTGCCAGCACTTGTTGTTTGACTTCATAATGGCTGCCAATTTACTGGAGTGAGATGGTATCTTAGGGTGATTTCGATTTGAATTTCTCTGACTGCTAGAAATGGTGAGCATTTTTTATGTACTTGTTGATTGATTGTATGTCCTCCTCTGAGAAGTGTCTGTTCAAGTCCTTGACCCATTTTTTTAATTGGGTTATTTGTTATCTTATTGTCTATTTTTTTGAGTTCTTTGTATATTCTGGATATTAGGGCTCTATCTGAAGTGTGAGGAGTAAAAATTTGTTCCCATAATGTATGCTCCTTATTTACCTCTCTTATTCTTTCTCTTGCTGAGAAAAAACTTTTCAGTTTAAGTAGTCCCATTTGCTGATTCTTGTTATTAACTCTTGTGCTATGGGTGCCCTATAAAGGAATTTGGAGCCCAAGCCCATAATATGTAGATCAGAGCCAACTTTTTCTTCTATCAGACACAGAGTCTCTGATTTGATATCTAGCACCTTGATCCACTATGAGTTAACTTTTGTGCATGGCGACAGAAAGGAATTCAGTATCATTTTGTTGCATATGGATTTCCATTTTTCCCAACACCATTTGTTGAAGATACTATATTTCCTCCATTGCATGCTTTTAGCTCCTTTTTCAAATATAAGATAGTTGTAGCTTTTTGGATTAGTCTCTGTGTCCTCCATTCTGTACCATTGGTCCACCCGCCTGTTTTGGTACCAGTACCATGCTGTTTTTTTTGTTGTTGTTGTTTTATTTTGTTTTTTTTTAATTAATTTTATTGTAGGTTGTTCAAAACATTACATAGTTCTTGATATATCATATTTCACACTTTGATTCAAATGGGATATGAGCTCCCATTTTTACCCCATATACAGATTGCAGAAGCACATCAATTGCACAACCATTGATTTACATATTGCCATTCTGGTGACTGTTGTATTCTTCTGCCTTTCCTATCCTCTACTATCCCCCCTCCCCCTCCCCTCCCCTCTTCTCTCTCTACCCCCTCTACTGTAATTCATTTCTCCCCCTTATATTTTTCCTCCTTTTCCCTCACTTCCTCTTGTATGTAATTTTCTATACCCCTGAGGGTCTCCTTCCATTTACATGCAATTTCCCTTCTCTCTCCCTTTCCCTCCCACCTCTCATCCCTGTATAATGTTAATCTTCTTCTCATGCTCTTCGTCCCTACTCTGTTCTTAGTTACTCTCCTTATATCAAAGAAGACATTTGGTATTTGTTTTTAAGGGATTGGCTAGCTTCACTTAGCATAACCTGCTCTTATGCCATCCATTTCCCTCCAAATTCTATGATTTTGTCATTTCTTAATGCAGAGTAATACTCCATTGTGTATAAATGCCACATTTTTTTTATCCATTCTTCTATTGAAGGGCATCTAGGTTGGTTCCACAGTCTTGCTATTGTGAATTGTGCTGCTATGAACATGGATGTAGCAGTGTCCCTATAGTGTGCTCTTTTTAGGTCTTTAGGGAATAGACCGAGTAGGGGAATAGCTGGATCAAATGGCGGTTCCATTCCAAGCTTTCCAAGAAATCTCCATACTGCTTTCCAAATTGGGCGCACCAATTTGCAGTCCCACCAGTAATGTACAAGAGTACCCTTTTCCCGACATCCTCGCCAGCACTTGTTGTTGTTTGACTTCCTAATGGCTTCCAATCTTACTGGAGTGAGATGGTATCTTAGGGTGGTTTTGATTTGCATTTCTCTGACTGCTAGAGATGGTGAGCATTTTTTCATATACTTGTTGATTGATTGTATGTTCTCCTCTGAGAAATTTCTGTTCAGGTCCTTGGCCCATTTGTTGATTGGGTTATTTGTTATCTCATTGTCTAATTTTTTTAGTTCTTTGTATATTCTGAATATTAGGGCTTTGTCTGAAGTGTGAGGAGTAAAGATTTGTTCCCAGGACGTAGGCTCAATATTTACCTCTCTTATTGTTTCTTTTGGAGAGAAAATCTTTTTAGTTTGAGTAAGTCCCATTTGTTGATTCTAGTTATTAACTCTTGTGCTATGGGTGTCCTATTGAGGAATTTGGAGCCCGACCCCACAGTATGTAGATCATAGCCAACTTTTTCTTCTATCAGACGTCATGTCTCTGATTTGATAACAAGTTCCTTGATCCACTTTGAGTTAACTTTTGTGCATGGCGAGAGAAAGGGATTCAGTTTCAATTTGTTGCATATGGATTTCCAGTTTTCGCAACACCATTTGTTGAAGATGCTAGCCTTCTTCCATTGCATGCTTTTAGCCCCTTTATCGAATATAAGATAGTTGTAGTTTTGTGGATTGGTTTCTGTGTCCTCTATTCTGTACCATTGGTCCACCCGCCTGTTTTGGTACCAGTACCATGCTGTTTTTGTTACTATTGCTCTGTAGTATAGTTTGAAGTCTGGTATAGCTATACCGCCTGATTCACACTTCCTGCTTAGCAATGTTTTTGCTATTCTGGGCCTTTTATTTTTCCATATGAATTTCATGATTGCTTTCTCTATTTCTACAAGAAATGCCATTGGGATTTTGATTGGCATTGCATTAAACCTATTGAGAACTTTTGGTAATATGGCCATTTTGATGATGTTAGTTCTACCTATCCATGAACAGGGTATATTTTTCCATCTTCTAAGATCTTCTTCAATTCTCTCTTTAGGGTTCTGTAGTTTTGAATGTATAAGTCTTACACCTCTTTTGTTAGGTTGATTCCCATGTATTTTATTTTTTCTGAGGATATTGTGAATGGGGTGCTTGTCCTCATTTCCATTTCAGAGGATTTGTCGCTGATATACAGGAATGCCTTTGATTTATGAGTGTTGATTTTACATCCTGCCACTTTGCTGAATTCATTTATTAGCTCTAATAGTTTCTTTGTAGACCCTTTTGGCTCTGCTAGGTATAGAATCATGTCATCTGCAAATAGTGATAATTTGAGTTCTTCTTTTCCTATTTTTATGACTTTAATTTCTTTCGTCTAATTGCTCTGGCCAGTGATTCGAGAACTATGTTGAACAGAAGTGGTGAGAGAGGGCATCCCTGTCTTGTTCCAGATTTTAGAGGGAATGCCTTCAGTTTTTCTCCATTCAGAATGATGCTAGCCTGAGGCTTAGCATAGATTGCTTTTACAATATTGAGGTATGTTCCTGTTATCCCTAGTTTTTCTAGAGTTTTGAACATAAAGGGATGCTGTACTTTGTCGAATGCTTTTTCCGCATCTATCGAGATGATCATATGGTTCTTATTTTTAAGCCTATTGATGTGGTGAATAACATTAATTGATTTCCGTATATTGAACCAACCTTGCATTCCATGGATAAATCCTACCTGATGATGGTGCACAATTTTTTTGATATGTTTTTGTATCCGGTTCGCCAGAAGTTTATTGAGGATTTTTGCATCTAGGTTCATTAGAGATATTGGTCTGTAGTTTTCTTTCTTTGGAGTGTCTTTGTCTGGTTTAGGAATCAGGGCGATGTTGGCCTCTTAGAATGAATTTGGAAGTTCTCCCTCTTTTTCATTTTCCTGAAATAGCTTGAAAAGTATTGGTATTAGTTCCTCTTTAACGGTTTGGTAAAACTCTGCTGTATACCCATCCGGTCCTGGGCTTTTCTTAATTGGTAGTCTTTTGATGGTTTCTTCTATTTCCTCAATTGATATTGGTCTGTTTAGGTTGTCAATATCCTCCTGACTCAATCTGGGCAAATCATATGACTTAAGAAATTTATCGATGCCTTCACTATCTTCTATTTTATTGGAGTATAAGGATTCAAAATAATTTCTGATAATCTTCTGTATTTCTGAAGTGTCTGTTGTGATATTGCCTTTTTCATCCCGTATGCTAGTAATTTGAGTTCTCTCTCTTCTTCTCTTCGTTAGCGTGGATGAGGGTCTGTCAATTTTATTTATTTTTTCAAACAACCACCTTTTAGTTTTGTCAATTTTTTCAATTGTTTCTTTTGTTTCGATTTTATTAATTCCAGCTCTGATTTTAATTATTTCTTGTCTTCTACTTTTTTGCCGTTGTTTTGCTCTTCTTTTTCTAGGACTTTGAGTTGAAGTATTAGATCATTTATTTGTTGTTTTTTTTTCTTTTTTTAAGGATTGAACTCCAAGCAATAAATTTTCCTTTTAGAACTGCTTTCAATGTGTCCCATAGATTCCGACATGTTGTGTCTCTGTTTTCATTTATCTCTAAGAATTTTTCAATTTCCTCCTTGATGTCTTCTATAACCCATTGATCATTCAGTAACCTATTTTTCATTCTCCAAGTGATGCATGATTTTTCCTTACTTCTTTTATCGTTGATTTTCAATTTCATTCCATTATGTTCAGATAAGATGCATGGTATTATCTCTACTCCTTTATATTGTCTAAGAGTTGCCCTGTGACATAATATAAAATCTATTTTTGAGAAGGATCCATGTGCTGCTGAGAAAAAAGTGTAACTGCTTGATCTTGGGTGGTATATTCTATATATGTCAATTAAGTCCAGGTTATTAATTATGTTATTGAGTTCTATAGTTTCCTTATTCAACTTTTCTTTGGAAGATCTATCCAGTGGTGAGAGAGGTGTGTTGAAGTCTCCCATAATTATTGTATGGTGGTCTATGAGACTCTTGAACTTGAGAAGAGTTTTTTTGATAAACATAGCTGCACCATTGTTTAGGGCATATATATTTATGATTGTGATGTTTTGTTGCTGTATGGTTCCCTTGAGCTGTATGTAGTGTCCCTCTTCATCCCTTTTGATTAACTTTGGCTTGAAATCTATTTTATATGATATGAGTATGGACACTCCTGCTTGTTCCCAAAGTCCATATGAGTGATATGATTTTTCCCAACCTTTCACCTTCAGTCTATGTATGTCTTTTCCTATCAAATGCGTCTCCTGAAGGCAGCATATTGTTGGGTCTTGTTTTGTGATCCATTCTACTAGCCTGTGTCTCTTAATTGGTGAGTTTAAGCCATTAACATTTAGGGTTATTATTGAGATATGGGTTGTTCTTCCAGCGATATTTGTTTATTTATGTTCCTAAACATGGTTTGTTTTCCTCTTTGATTATCCCCAGCCTTTACTGTACTCCCTCCCGCTGTTGGTTTTCATTGATATTTTCCATTTCCTCTTCCTGTAATATTTTGCCGAGGATGTTTTGAAGAGATGGTTTTCTAGCTGCAAATTCTTTTCACTTTAGTTTATCGTGGAAGGTTTTAATTTCATCTTCCATACTGAAGCTTAATTTTGCTGGATACACAATTCTTGGTTGGAACCCATTTTCTTTCAGTGTTTGAAATGTTATTCCAGGATCTTCTAGGTTTCAGAGTCTGTGTTGAAAGATCAGCTGTTATCCTGATTGGTTTACCCCTAAATGTAATCTGCTTCCTTTCTCTTGTAGCTTTTAAAATACTCTCCTTATTCTGTATGTTGGGCATCTTCATTATAATGTGTCTAGGTGTGGATCTCTTATAATTTGGCACATTCGGCATCCTGTAGGCTTCTAGGATTTGGGATTCTGTCTCATTCTTCAAGTCTGGGAAGTTTTCTCGTATTATTTCATTGAATAGATTGCTCATTCCTTTTGTTTGGACCTCTATACCTTCCTGTATCCCAATGACTCTTAAGTTTGGTCTCTTTATGTTATCCCATATTCTTGAATGTTCTGCTCATGGTTTCTTAACAGCTTTGCTGAGCTGTCTATGTTCTTCTCCAGTTGAAATACTTTGTCTTCATTGTCTGATGTTCTATCTTCTAAGTGTTCTACTCTGCTGGTAGTATTCTCAATTGAGTTTTTAAGTTGGTTTATTGTTTCCTGCATTTCCAGGATTTCTGTTTGTTTGTTTTTTATAACCTCGATCTCCCTGTATAATTGATCTTTTGCTTCTTGGATTTGTTAATGTAATTCATTTTCGAAGTGGTTGAAGTGGTCTTTCATTGTCTGATTTTGCTGTCTAATGTCTTCCTTGAGACTCCAGATTATCTGAAGCATGTATATCCTGAATTCTTTATCTGACATTCCATCTGCTGCAGATATTACCTCTTCTAAAGTTGAGTTGACCTGCATTGCTTGTGGTCCTTTCTTTCCTTTTCTTTTCATACTGATTGCGTTTCTTTCTGCTTGGTGAAACTGTTGTGTTATTGATTTTTCCCCCTATATATTTATATTGCTCTTGTATAGTTGCAAAGTTTCCCTCGCAGGCTTTGGCGGTGGTTCTGCCCCTCCTCCAATTGGGGCAATGTGCCTACCACGCCGGCAGGTCGATGTGCCTGTACTTTCGGTCTGCCTGGTCACAGGTCCGCCTATGTTGCAGGCGTGAGCAGCGGCTCTGCCCCTCCGCTGGCCGCTAGGCCTGTTCTGTCTGTCGTTTGCAGGTCTGTCTACCTAACAGGCGCTGGTGGCGGCCCTGCCCCTCCTCCAACCGGGGTGATGTGTCAGACGGGCCACTGGGCCTGTTTTGTCAGTGGTCACCGTACCGCCTACCTTGCAGGTGCGTGGGGCAACAGTGCCCCTCCGCAGGTTTCTGGGCCTGACCTGCCGGTGGGTCGCAGGTCATTCATTTTTTAGTTCTAGTAGTTTTTGTAGACCCTTTTGTGTCTTCTATGTTTAGAATAATGTCACCCGAAAATAGTGATAATTTACGTTGTTATTTTCCTATTTTTATGCCTTTTATTTCTTTAGTATGTCTAATTGCTCTGGCCAGTGTTTCGAGAACTATATGGAATAGAAGTGGTGAGAGAGGGTATCCCTGTCTTGTTCCAGATTTTAGAGGAAATGCCTTCAATTTTTCTGCATTCATAATGATGCTAGCTGAGGCTTTGCATAGATAGCTTTTACAATGTCGAGGTAATTTCCTGTTATCCCTAGTTTTTCTAATGTTTTGAACATAAAGGGATGCTGTACTTTGTCAAGTGCTTTTTTTGCTTCTAATGAGATGATCATATGGTTCTTATCTTTAAGTCTATTGATGTGGTGAATAACATTTATTGATTTCCGTATATTGAACCATCGTTGCATCCCAGGGATGAATCCTACTTGATCATGTTGCATAATTTTTTTTATGTGCCTTTGTATTCGATTCGCCAGAATTTTATTGAGGATTTTTGCATGTAGGTTCATCATATATATTGGTCTGTAGTTTTCTTTCTTTGAGGTGTCTTTTTCTGATTTCTGAATCAGCGTGATGTTGGCCTCATAGAATGAATTTGGCAGAGCTCCCTCTTTTTCTCTATCCTGAAATAACTTGAAAAGTATTGGTATTAAATCTTCTTTAAATGTTTTGTAAAACTCCGCTGTATAGCCATCCGTTCCTGGGCTTTTCTTTGTTGGTAGTCTTTTGATTGCTTCTTCTGTTTCATCCATTGACATTGGTCTGTTTAAATTGTGTGTATCCTCCTGACTCAGTCTGGGCAAATCATAGGACTTAAGAAATTTGTTGATGTCTTCACTATATTCTATTTTATTGGAATATAGGTTTTCCAAATAATTTCTAATTGTCTTCTGTATTTCGGAAGCTTCTGTTGTAATATAGCCTTTTTCATCCCATATGTTAGTAATTTGTGTTCTCTCTCTTCTTCTCTTCATTAGCATGACTAAGGGTCTGTCGAACATATATATTTTTTCGAAGAACCACCTTTTAGTTTTGTTAATTTTTTCAATAGTTTCTTTTGTTTCAATTTCGTTGATTTCTGCTCTGATTTTAATTATTTCTTGCCTTCTGCTACATTTTCTGTTGTTTTGCTCTTCCTTTTCTAGGGCTTTGAGTTAAAGTGTGAGCTAATTTATTTGTTCGGTTTTACTTTTTTTCAGGAATGACCTCCAGGCAATGAATTTCCCTCTTAAAACTGCTTTCATTGTGTCCCATAGATTCCGATATGTTGTGTCTGTATTTTCATGTATCTCTAAGAATTTTTTGATTTCCTCCTTTATATCTTCTGTAACCCACTGATCATTCAGTAACATATTGTTCATTTTCCATGTGATGTAGGATTTTTCCTTCCTTCTTTTATCATTAATTTCCAGTTTCATTCCATTATGATCAGATAAAATGCATGGTATTATCTCCACACCTTTATATTTACTGAGGGTTGCCCTATGGCATAATATATGGTCTATTTTTGAGAAGGATCCACGTGCTACTGAGAAAAAAGTATATCCACTTGATGATGGTTGATATATTCTATATATGTCAGTTACATGTAGGTTATTGATTGTGATATTGAGTTCTATACTTTCTTTATTCAACTTTTGTTTGGAGGATCTGTCCAATGGTGAGAGAGGTGTGTTGAAGTCTCCCATAATTATTGTGTTGTGTTCTATTTCATTCTGGAACTTGAGGAGAATTTGTTTTTTGAACGTTGCAGCACCATTATTTGGTGCATAAATATTGATAATTTTTATGTTTTGTTGGTGAATGATTCCTTTTAACAGTATATAATGTCCTTTCTTATCACTTTTGATTAAATTAGTCTTGAAGTCGATTTTATTCGATATGAGGATGGCCACCCCTGCTTGCTTACGAGGACCATTGCATGGTATATTTTTTCCAAAACTGCACCTTCAGCCTGTATGTCTTTTCCATTCAGATGTGTCTCCTGGAGGCAACATATTGTTGGATTCGTTTTTAATCCAAGTTACCAGCCTATGTCGCCTTATTGCAGAGTTTAAGCCATTAACATTTAGAGTCACTATTAATATATGGTTTGTACTGCCACCCATAATTGATGATTCATCTTTTTTTTAAATTTAGTTTGTTTCTCCATGATTAGCTTTTCCCCCACCCTCTGTCATTACTGAGGCACTTCCCACTGATGGTTTTGGTTGTTGATTTTCATTTCTTCTTCGTGTATTGTTTTGCTCAAGATGCTTTGCAATGCTGCTTTTCTGGCTACAAATTCTTTTAGCTTTTGTTTATCATGAAATATTTCTATTTCATTGTCATACCTGAAGCTTAATTTTGCTGGATACAGAATTTTTGGTTAGCATTCATTGTCTTTCAGTGTTTGAAATACGTTGTTCAAGGATCTTTTCGCTTTCAGCGACTGTGATGAAAAATCCCTTCTCAACCTTATTGGTTTACCCCTTAATGTAATCTGCCTCCTTTCTCTTAGAGCTTTTAATATTTTCTCTTTGTTTTGTATATTGGATATCTTCATAACGATGTGTCTTGGTGTTGATCTACTGTGATTTTGTGTGCTCGGTGTCCTGTAAGCATGTCCAATTTGTGTATCCGTTTACTTTGTATTTCTGGAAATATTTCTGTAATTATTTCATTCAATAGATTACTCATTTCATTGGTTTGAATCTGTGTACCTATCCAGATGACTCATAAATTTGTTTTTTTATGTTATCCCATATCTCTTGGATGTTTTACTCATGATTTTTTACCAGCCTTTCTGTGTTGGCTAGATTCATTTCAAGATGATATATTTTGTCTTCATTATCGAACATTCTGTCTTCTACTTGCTCCACAGTGTTAGTGATACTCTCAATTGACTTTTTAATTTGGTTTATCGTTTCCTTCATTTCCAGAATTATTGTTTGATTTTTTTATAATCTCTATCTCCTGATAAAGATTCATAACTTCTTCTTTTATCTGTTTATGTAATTCATTTTCAATGTGTTCTTTCACTGTTTGGATTTGCTGTCTCGTATCCTCTTTAAGTTTCCATTCCATCTGTCTAAGGTATTCCTTGAGTTCTTTATATGACCATTTTTCTGATGACTATAGGTCCTCCTGAATATTTAGGCTGTCCTTCATTGTTTGTACTTATTTTCTTCCTTGATTTTTTGTGCTGCTCATTTTACTTCTTGCTCTGTTTCACTGCTGAGTTACTGTTTACTCTTATAAATTTATTTGATGCTTGGGAGGAAAGATATTAGAAGGAAAGGGAAGAAGTCACTAAAGAGAATGAGAGTAGGCAGGTAGAATTAAAGGAAGGGGAAATAAGAAAATTGAAAAGAAACGATAAGACAAAAGAAAAAAAATAGAAAAGAAAGAAAGAAAGAAAAAAATTTTAAAATAATGATCATTTAAAAAATGAATATTAAAATTTAAAATAATAATAATAATAATAAAATAAAAATATTTTAAAAATGAAAACATTTTAAAACGTTAAAGTACAACAACAACAAAAAAATTAATTCATATAAAGAATCTAAATGCCATACTCAGTAGGCCTCAAGTTGGAGAAGCAGAGCAGTATTAAGGGCAGGCCTATTTTTTCACTTCTGTTTCACAGGAAGGGAGTCCAGGCCACCCTGATTTTAGGCAAATGAGGGGCAAGGGAGCTTATTTTGGACACGGACGTGGGCTGTGTACCTCATGGAAACCTCCAGCCGGAGGTTATGATGAGTGTCTACATGGAAGAAGATGAGGGCCATGTTGGGGTGTTTTGATTTTAGCTGTGAACATTTGTATGGCGTTAGGAAGAGAACACTGGGTCCACCTGGGCTTGAACTCTTGTGTGATTCAACATAGAGACTGAGATCTGGAATTGACCTCAGAGAAGTATTGCCATGAATTGTGTTGGGATTTTAGAAGGCCATGCATGAGAGTCGCCCTTGGAAAGTGAGATCTATGCCCAAGGTGGCTTTCCACAGAGCAAAGGGAATCTCAGCCAGGATATCACATGATTTTATTCTGAAGGACTTGGCAGCCATAGTTGAGAGTCAAAGGCTCATGGACCTCACATTGTAGACCTCAATGGGCCTGGCTTCATGTGACCTTTTGGCCACCCTTTGGGAAGCCTTGCCTCTGAGAGTTCTCCAGAGCTTTCATTGAAATCAGCTTACTCAACATTTAATGGTTAATGAATGAATTGAAACCCACAGTGCCTCCAACTTCATCCTTGAATATTGGCCAGATAAAAACCATGAAATTTTTGAAATTCCCAAGACTAGGTGTCACAGGAGAACCTTTGGATGTCCTCTAGCTGATCATGAGAATACAAGACAATGCCTTCATTGACTGGTTTACATGAAAATGGTGTATAACAGAGATGCCAGTAAGTTGGAGCCTGCTGAATAGTGTTCCTAGAGCCGTGGTGAGCAGGTGTGTGATAAAAAATCTCTGGTGTTGCCATGTTTATCTGCCATTGGTGTCCAAATATCTTGTGACTGACATTTTGCAGCCAGTAGACCCTTATCTGTAAAAGCATCTTGTTATATGGAGAGGTTTTAGGGCAATGTTCAGAATCAGGTTGCTATGGTCAATGGAGGAAGCTATGTGGGATAGAAGCCTGGTTGGTGCATTCTCCAACAGAACCCGACCCACCACAACTGACAGAATTCCCTACAGCACTGTGTCCCAGGTGAACGCTTTTTATTTCATGAAGCAAATACCACACTCCTAGTGCAACAACAAGAAACACCATGAAGAGTGGAGGATGACCAAATGGCTTCACAGTCCACATGAGGAGACACTTGCCCTCAGTGGCCACAGTTTACCTACACAGAGAAAATTCAGCACTGCTGCCTCATGTTCATTGGAAAATAAGAAACCATGTCATCCATGTCACATAGATGCAGACCCAGCTTTGATGGTCTCACTACAAAGGAAGATAATGCTTCTGACAACAAAATATATTTCAAGTGCCCAACCTCAGAGGTAGTTTCTCCAGATGTTGGGCCGGCAGAGCTTCATGTTTGTGGAGTGTTTACCCTGTCCCTTACTTTTGGAAACTCCTCTACCACCTCCAAATTTGTGAACTCCTGAGCATTTTCTATTCCAGATATGTATTCACAGATTTTCTAACTCTTCTCCTCTAATTGTGTCTTACATGGGGCGAAGGTAATGCCAAGGCATTGTTCTGAATGAGAGTGGGAAGATTTTTACGTAGCACATATTTGCATACACATTGGATACATTTTCCAATTTTCCATTCGAAATACTGAATCCCTGACACTAACAAATTCCCTTCTAGACTTTTACTTATAATCTTAATATGATGCAGAAAAATAACCCAGACAAAATAGAAATACAAGAGGTTCACAGGAGGCATGGTGTATAGTTGGATTTGCCTTTCGTATGATAAATGGTAGGTGTTATAGATCAAGCCAATTTTAATTGAAATAGTTCTCCATGTGTTTTAAAAGTTAACAAATATGTGAATAACTGTCTCCCTTTCTCTGTAGCCTATTCAGCACATGTATTTTTTATGCACATATTGAATTATACCTGGTATCACACGTACATTTTGTGAGGTGGCTGACTTGGCAGATACAAATTGTAAGAAAAGATCACTCCTACTAAACGCTGTTGGAACTGAAAATTCAACATATGGGTCAGTTTTCTAGTTGTACAACATAAATTGATGTTCAGGAAAATGAAAGGAAAATGAATATTTTTGGATCTCTGGGTGATATATTTTTCATGGTGAATTTCAATTGGCATACATAATGCTACTTTTTAATGTCTGTGTGTGTGTGTGTGTGTGTGTGTGTGTATATATATATATGTATTCACTCTCCAGATTTTTCAAAATATGAAATGTATTTGTCTGATTATACACTCCCTAAATTCATTCATATTTATGTATGTGGATGTATAATCAACTTTTCACAAGTTTATTCTCAGAAATATTCATCCACCTGAAATACATATTTGTTTCCTAGTACTGAAAACTAACTTCAGGGGATCATATGATGACAGCGAAAGGAGTGCATCAACCCCATGTACAGCGTCACTGTGCAGGAGAATGACGAATTTCCAGCAAAATTTGGGTGGTCCTAAACCTAGTGGAAGTATTTCCATCTCACGAGGATCAGCTACGGGGCTCAAACGTGAGTGATTTGTCTGCATGGAGCATCATGCTGCTTATTCAGCAAATCGCCCTGCGGGTAGAGTCTGTGGCGCGTGCTGGGAAGCAATGAGATAGCAACACAAATATTCAGTGGTGCAGATTCTGTGGGCTCCTGCCATCTGTACAATCACTGTGCTCATTGCTGAATTCTGGGTTTGAGACCAGGGAAATACACGGTCCAATTCGGTTTTCCACACCAGTCAGACCACAGAGGAAGCCAGGGGCCACCATCTTGGAGAGCTGACGTCACCATTCCTGTTTTCAACTGATAGCAGCTCATTCAGCTATAGAACAGGTAATCTCAGGCTGTCATTCGCCTGTGTCTCGGAGACAAATTACTCAGGCCTGCTCCTATCAGAACATACACCAAGCCCAGAGCGGCCGAAATCTGGCTCCTGGAACTGATCAGGCCCAGGGCTAAAGAACCTGTGGAAACTGCTTCTCGGTCTAGGTCTTGCTGAATACTGTGGAGGTAAATACCTACCGAGCCTTCATAGGCAGTGGCAACAGGATTGAGACGGGGCTTGTGAGGGCCGGTCAGGACTCACCCATTGCTTTGTTCATCCGGCAAAGGGAACGAAATGCTGCCATTCGCATGGGATATCAACATGTTAGAGATCTGAAGTCATCACAAAGTGGCGGAGGAGATAACTTCATCGATACCAGCGGTGAGAGAAACAGTTGGTCTCCTGGTAAAAAAAGTGAGTCACAAACACCCGAGTCTCTCTCACTCTGTCTTCAAGCTAGAGGGACAGAGCAGAGACACCGCTCAAGCCCGGCACTGGCCCAGCGACCCGCAGGCGTGGTAGTCACATCATCCCAATTGGAGTAGGGACAGAGCAGAGCCGCCGCCCGTGCCCGGAACAGGCCCATCGACCAGCAGGCTTGGTAGTCACGTCACCCCAATTGGAGTAGGGGCAGAGCAGAGCCACAGCCTATGCCCAGAACAGGCCCAACGACCCGCCGGTGTGGTAGACACGGCACCCCTATTGGAGTAGTGGCAGAGCAGAGCCTTCTCCCGTGCCCATTACAAGCCCATCGGCCCACCAGCATGGTTGTTAGGTCACCCCAACAGGAATAGGGGCAGAGCAGAGCCACCACCCATGCCCAGAACAGGCCCAGCAACCCGCCAGCGAGGTAGTCACATCACCCCAATTGGAGTAGGGGCAGAGCAGAGTGACCAACCTTGCCCACAACGTAGGCAACCGAACAGCGAAACAGGCCAAGTGGCCTGCGGGCACGGCAGACACATAACCCCATTTGGAGTAGGGGTAGAGCAGATCCACTGCCCGTGCCCACAAAATAGACAGACCTGCGACCGACCAGCAAAGAGGCTCAGCGTCCTGCCGGCATGGTAGACACGTCATCCCAATTTGAGTAAGGGCAGAGTAGAGCTGCCGCCCGCACCTGCAAGGTAGGCAAACCTGCAATGGATCAGCAGAACAGGCCGAGGGGTCCGTGGGCGTTGTAGACACGTCACACCAAATAGAGGAGGGGCAGAGCAGAGCCACTGCCCGCGCCCGCATTGTAGACAGACCTGCGACCAACCAGCACAACAGGCCCAGCAGCCCGTCAGCGTGGTAGATAGATCACCCCAATTGGAGGAGCAGAACAGCCGCCCCCCGCTACTTCAAGGGAGACTTTTCAACTATACAAGAGCAATATAAGTATATAGGGGGAAAATTTCAAAAACACAACAGTTTCAACAAGCAGAGAGAAACGCGAGCAGTATGAAAAGACAAGGAAAGAAAGGACCACAAGCAATGCAGGTAAACACAATTTTAGAAGAGGTAATAGCTGCATCAGATGGAATGTCAGATAAAGAATTCAGGATACTCAGGCTTTAGATGATCTGGAGTCTCAAGGAAGACATTAGACAACAAAATCAGACAATTAAAGATCCCTTCGACAATGAATTACATAAACAAATCCAAGAAGCAAAAGATCAACTATATAGGGAGATAGAGGTTGTAAAAACAAACAGAAATCCTAGAATTGCAGGAAGCAATAAACCAACTTAAAAACTCAATTGAGAATACTACCAGCAGAGTAGAACACTTAGAACATAGAACATCAGACAATGAAGACAAAGTATTTCAACTTGAAAAGAACATAGACAGCTCAGCAAGACTGTTAAGAAACCACGAGCAGAACATCCAAGAAATATGGGATAACATAAAGAGGCCAAACTTAAGAGACATTGGGATACAGGAAGGTATAGAGGTTCAAACAAAAGGAATGAGCAACCTATTCAATGAAATAATACGAGATAACTTCCCAGACTTGATAAATAAAAAAGAATCCCAAGTCCTAGAAGCCTACAGAACGCCGAATGTGCAAAATCATAAGAGAGCCACAACTAGACACATTATAATGAAGATGCCCAACAAACAGAAAAAGGAGAGAATTTTAAAAGCTACAAGAGAAAGGAAGCAGATTACATTTAGGGGTAAACCAATCAGGATAACAGCTGATCTTTCACAACAGACTCTGAAAGCTAGAAGATCCAGGAATAACATATTTCAAACACTGAAAGAAAATGGGTTCCAACCAAGAATTGTGTATCCAGCGAAAGTAAGCTTCAGGATGGAAGATGAAATTAAAACCTTCCACGATAAACAAAAGTGAAAAGAATTTGCAGCTAGAAAACCATCTCTTCAAAACATCCTCGGCAAAATATTACAGGAAGAGGAAATGGAAAATATCAATGAAAACCAACAGCGGGAGGTAGTACAGTAAAGGCTGGGGATAATCAAAGAGGAAAACAAACCATGTTTAGGAACATAAATAAACAAATATCGCTGGAAGAACAACCCATATCTCAATAATAACCCTAAATGTTAATGGCTTAAACTCACCAATTAAGACACACTGGCTAGTAGAATTGAACAAAAAACAAGACCCAACAATATGCTGCCTACAGGGGACGAATTTGATAGGAAAATGCATACATAGACTGACGGTGAAAGTTTGGGAAAAATCATATCACTCATATGGACTTCGGAAACAAGCAGGAGAGTCCATACTCATATCAAATAAAATAGATTTTAAGCCAAAGTTAATCAAAAGGGATAAAGAGAGACACTACATACTGCTCAAGGGAACCATACACCAACAAGACACAGCAATCGTTAATATATATGCCCCGTACAATGGTGCAGCTATGTTCATCAAAGAAACTCTTCTCAATTTCAATAGTCTAATAGACCACAAAACAGTAATCATGGGAGCCATGAACACACCTTTCTCACCACTGGACAGATCTTCCAAACAAAATTGAATAAGGAAACTATAGAACTCAATAACACAATTAATAACCTAGACTTATTTGAGATATGTAGAATATAACACCCAACATCAAGCAGTTACCTTTTTTCTCAGCAGCACATGTATCCTTGTAAAAAATAGATCATATATTATGTCACAGGGCAACTCTTAGACAATATAAAGGAGTACAGTTAATACCATGCATATTATCTTATCATAATGGAATGAAACTAAAAATCAATGATAAAAGAAGGAAGGAAAAATCATGCATCACTTGGAGAATGAACAATAGGTTACTGAGTGATCAATGGGTTATAGAAGACATCAAGGAGAAAATTTAAAAATTCTTAGAAATAAATGAAAATGCAGACACAACATACCGGAATCTATGGGACACATTGAAAGCAGTTCTAAGAGGAAAATTCATTGCTTGGAGTTCATTCCTAAAAAAAGAAACAACCAACAAATAAATGATCTCATACTTCATCTCAAAATCCTAGAAAAAGAAGACGAAAGCAACAGCAAATGAAGTAGAAGGCAAGAAATAATTAAGATCAAAGCTGAAATTAATGAAATTGAAACAAAAGAAACAATTGAAAAAACTTGACAAAAGTAGAAGTTGGTTCTTTGAAAAAATAAATAAAAGTGACAGACCCTTAGAAATGATAACAAAGAGAAGAAGACAGAGAACTCAAATTACTAGAATAAGGGATTAAAAAAGAAATATCACAACAGATATTTCAGAAATACAGAAGATAATCAGAAATTATTTTGAATCCTTATACTCCAATCAAATAGAAGACAGTGAAGGCATCGATAAATTTCTTAAGTCATATGATCTGCCCATGTTGAGTCAGGAGGATATAGCAACATAAACAGACCAATATCAATTGAGGAAATAGAAGAAACCATCAAAACACTACCAACTTAGAAAAGCCCAGGACCATATAGGTATACAGCAGAGTTTAACAAAACCTTTAAAGAGGAACGAATACCAATATTTTTCAAGGTATTTCAAGAAAGTGAAAAAGAGGGAGATCTTCCAAATTCATTCTACGAGGCCAACATCACCCTGATTATTACAGCAGACAAAGACACTTCAAAGAAAGAAAACTACAGACCAATATCTCTAATGAACCTACATGAAAAAATCCTCAATAAAATTCTGGCGAATTGGATACAAAAAAATATCAAAAAAATTGTGAATCCTGATCAAGTAGAATTCATCCATGTGATGCAAGGCTGGTTCAATATACGGAAATCAATAAATGTTATTCACCACATCAATAGACTTAAAAATAAGAACCATATGATCATCTCGATAGATGCAAAAAAAGCATTCAATAAAGTACAGCATTCTGTTATGTTCAACACTCTAGAAAAACTAGTGATAAGAGGAACATACCTCAATATTGTAAAAGCAATCTATGCTAAGCCTCAGGCTAGCATCATTCTGAATGGAGAAAAATTGAAGGCATTCTCTCTAAAATCTGGAACAAGACAGGGATGCCCTCTCTCACCACTTCTGTTCAACATAGTTCTCGAAACACTGGCCAGAGCAATTAGACAGACGAAAGAAATAAAAGGCATAAAAATTGGGAAAGAAGTACTTAAATTATCACTTTTGCAGGTCACAGGATTCTATATCTAGCAGTCCCAAAAGGGTCTACAAAGAAACTAATGGAGCTAATAAATGAATTCAGAAAATTGGCAGGATATAAAATCAACATGCATAAATCAAAGGCATTCCTGCATATCAGCGACAAATCTTCTGAAATGGAAATGAGGACAACCACTCTATACACAATATCCTAAAAAAATAATAATAATAATTAGGAATCAACCTAACAAAAGATGTGAAAATCTTATACAATGAAAACCACAGAACCCTAAAGAGAGAAATAGAAGAAGATCTTAGAAGATGTAAAAATATATCCTGTTCATGGATAGGCAGAACTAACATCATCAAAATGGTGATATTACCAAAAGTTCTCAATAGTTTTAATGCAATGCCAATCAAAATCCAAACGGCATTTCTTCTAGAAATAGAGAAAGCAATCATGGAATTCATATGGAAAAATAAAAGACACAGAATGAAAAAAACAATACTAAGCAGGAAGTGTGAATCAGGCGGCCTAGTGATACCAGACTTCAAACTATACTACAGAGCAATAGTAAAAAAATAGCATGGTACTGGTACCAAAACAGGAGGGTGGACCAATTGTTCAGAATAGAGGACACAGAAACCAAGCCAGGAAACTACAACTATCTTATATTTGATGGAGGGGCTAAAAGCATGCAACGAAGGAATATAGCATCTGCAAAAAATGGTGCTGGGAAAACTTGGAATCCATATGTAACAAAATGAAACTGAATCCCTTTCTCTCCCCATGCACAAAAGATAACTCAAAATGGATCAAGGAGCTTGATATCAAATCAGAGACATGGCGTCTGATAGAAGAAAAAGTTGGCTACGATCTACATACTGTGGGGTCGGGCTCCAAATTCCTCAATAGGACACCCATAGCACAAGAGTTAATAACTACAATCAACAAATGGGACTTACTCAAACTAAAAAGGTTTTTCTCAGCAAAAGGAACAATAAGAGAGGTAAATAGGGAGCCTATATCCTGGGAACAAATCTTTACTCCTCACACTTCAGATAGAGCCCTAATATTCAGAGTATACAAAGAACTGAAAAAAATAGACAATAAGATAACAAATAACCCAATAAACAAATGGGCCAAGAACCAGAACAGACACTTCTCAGAGAAGGACATACAATCAAAAAACAAGTACATGAAAAAATGCTCACCATCCCCAGCAGTCAGAGAAATGCAAATCAAAACCACCCTAAGATACCATCTCATTCCAGTAAGATTGGCAGCCATTATGAAGTCAAACAACAACAAGTGCTGCTGAGGATGTGGAGAAACAGGTACACTTGTACATTATTGGAGGCACTGCTAATTGGTGCAGCCAATTTGTAAAGCATTATGGAGATTTCTTGGAAAGCTGGGAATGGATCTACCATTTGACCCAGCTATTCCTCTTCTCGGTCTATTCCCTAAAGACCTTAAAAGATCATGCTACAGGGACACTGCTACATTGATGTTCATAGAAGCACAATTCACAATAGCAAGACTGTGGAACCAACCTAGATGCCGTTCAATAGAAGAATGGATAAAAAAATGTGGCATTTATACACAATGGAGTATTACTCTGCTTTAAAAAATGACAAAATCATAGAATTTGCAGGAAAATAGATGGCATTAGAGCAGATTATGCTAAGTGAAGCTAGCCAATACCTAAAAAACAAATGCCAATTGCCTTTTTTGATAAAAGGAGAGTAACTACGAACAGAGTAGGGATGAAGAGCATGAGAAGAAGATTAGTATTAAATAGGGATGAGAGGTGGGAGAGAAAGGGATAGAGAAGAGAAATTGCATGGAAATGGAAGGAGACCCACAGGGTTATATAAAATTACATAAAAGAGGATGTGAGGGGAAAGGGAAAAATAATACAAAAAGGGAGAAATTTATTACAGTAGAGGGCGTAGAAAGAGAAGAGGGGAAGAGAGGGGAGAGGAGGAGGTTTAGTAGAGGATAGGAAAGGCAGCAGAATATAATAGACACTAGTATGGCAATGTGTAAATCAATTGATGTGTAACTGATGTGATTCTGCAATCTGTATACGGGGTAAAAATGGGAGTTCACAACCCACTTGAATCAAAGTGTGAAATATGATATATCAAGAAATATGTAATGTTTAGAACAACCATAAAAAAATTTTTAAAAAAAGGAAACTAACTTCGGTGAATGAGGCATGCGAATCCTAATATTTCTACAGTAACTTACCAAGTTTAACATCAATGCAAGTAGATTCCAATGGGACATGATGTGTATTTTTACATTAATTTTTATTCAAAACTGGTACATTACAATTTCATCAGTTTATGCACATCATAGGATATATATTTCATAATCAATTTAGCAAATTTATAGGCATTTGTTTCACTTTCAATCTCTTCCTGCTTCAGAACACATGTATTCCTCCATATTTCTTGACTGGTCTTTGCATGAGAATTCTTTCCGAACACATTATTTTCGATTTCCATAATCACTTTTGAAGCAAACTTCACACACTCTTCATGATAAACCAAAACACTAATATTACCATTAGATGTATAACTGGTTGGAATGAATGAATGTATATCAATATAAGATTTATTGTATATTTTCAGATATCAATTCAATCCATTATTTAAAGTTGGAACCAGTTATATTATTTATTCACAGTATGGTGTATTCATGCTTAATCTCTATATTCATGGACACAGGGTACACCTCTTTGTATCCCCAATAATAATTTTATGTCTTCAATATATTGCTCCCAGAAATGGTGGTAGAAATACTCATGTCACCTGATCTACATATACATTTTATCACAGTAATATTCTGGACAAAAAATGTAAAGGTCACACTTATGATTGTACCAAAGACTAAATGAAAAGAGATCATGGATTACTAAAAACATCCATGTCCAGGTTGCCTAATGCTCTCAAATGTCAATCCTATTAGTTACTAGATATTTGTTTCTTCCTAAGTTTATATATTCAAACTCAACCCTGGTGAAAATGTCTACTCCTATCACTCACTTAATACTTTGCCTGATTTCATAATGTCTCTATTGATATCTGCTTTTCTACATATTTTCCCAATTTCATCATAGTGACTGACTCTTCATATGTGCTGACATTTACATTCACTCTCTAACCGAAACCCTATAGCTAAAGAATTTTTAGTCGCAATCCTACACTCATTCTTCTTCCTAAACCTACCGACTATCTTCCTAATCCTACCGACTATCCCTTTGGATTGGATGTTCTCTTCTAGATTCAAACATCCAAGGTACAAGGTTCTATGCCATTGTATATCAAATTGTCTGAGACATCTTTGCAGAATATAATTAAAAATTAAGTATCCCAATTAAGGGCCCAATGCCCTTCTGGGTTTCAAATCATACCTAGATTTCTGTTTTCATACTTATATTTCACCTCGATATTCTTGTAAATATCGCAGGTTCCCAATACCATTATTTATCGCACAGAATGATTGCTAACCCAAATCGAACCTGTTATTAACCCTAAACATACACTGTTCCCTCAATCTCATTTTACAGAAGAGCAGGGAGAGAGTCTTTCTTACAATACAGGAAAGTAGGGGACATTCCACCTGCTGAGAACCTCAAAGGTTCATTCAAAATGATACCTGGAGAAGATGTAGGCAGCTATGAAGGACCTGAGAGAGCAAAAGTCATCTTCCATGGCAAACAACCTGGTCAGGATGAAGGGATGTGTCTGAATCAGCCTCTCTCTCTTTTTATTGTAGAGAAGATGGACCAAACCAGGCCTCTGTCGAGAGCTGCTGCTGGGTGCCTATGGTTGACATACCATTCTACCTTGTGAAAGTGTCACAGGAAGTAGGGGCAGCCTCCATCTCATGGGACACTTGGAATCAACTGTTAGGACAAAGTGGTCGCCAAGGCAGTGACCTCATTCAGTTCCAAAGAAAGTGACATACCTCATTTCCTTGGTGATGGAACTCTCTGAACTTTTGTATCCAAGAATCCAGGCACCCCGAGGCAGCCCCAGTTCCAGTGGGCTCACTTGTTTGGATTTACCAAGGACAGAGTCAGTCTTTCTTGGTACCTACTGATGTGAGGATGGCCAAATGCCAGGAGAGCTCTGAAGAGGGACCTTTCCAGAAGAAGCAGGTAGTGGCTCACCCCTTTTTCTTGACAACTTCACAGAGTTGGCCAAGGAAACCAGATCTGAGAGAGGTCAGGCCATGTCCTGAGAATAGGTAGGAAAGTTGGTTTGTTTGGTTTGGAGTGGATTGTTTTTAGTAAGTCGTTTGACCAGGCGAGTGTTTCTATGTCTGTGTATCCCACTGTGTCCGTTTTTGTAGACATTAGAAAAGAGAATGCATTAATGAATGCCTCCAGTCTAGTATAAATCTTCCCATAATTCATCCTGCCCAATTTATGAATGGACTACAGCTTGTCTTATCGAGAGGCAATACCTTCTATCTTCCTAAGTTCCTGTTTTCTTCCTGAATTCTGGCCACTCTCCAGAATAGGCTCATGGTTTTGTGTCCAAGATATGTACCACTCCAAGCTCTGTGACATGGCCATGTACTGGATAGCTGAAGAGAATGGCCAGCCTTTCAGACAACTCAGATATCAGTGTGAACAGGAACGTCTCAGTGGAAAAACCCTGCTTTGGGTCTTTTGCTTACCTATTGTTCTGTTGCACTGAATGTCAGGAAAGACTTTGTCTCAGGCCACCCTTTTGTGAAGCCTGAAGAAAACAATTTTCAAATGGAAATGAATGGGCATCACCTGTGGCTCTTTGTTTAATTGCTTTGGAAAGGTATGTGGCTGAATTAGCCTCTTGGCCTTGTGTGTGGCTGTGACTTACATTCTCAGCACCTGATGGATCTAAAGAATAATCCCATCTGTGCATCAAAAACCATAATGGCAAAAAGATCAGTCATTGTGGATGAAGTCTCTTGCCTTCTTCTGTTAGGTTCCTGACCTCCGTCAAGTGAGAAAATGGATTCTTTGGGTCAAATGAGTTCCTCAAAGCCCTGCAGAGGTGCTTGGGGTTTCGCATGACTCCAAATCACAAAGAATCTATACCTGAAAATCAGTAGGCCTCACATTGGAGAAACAGAGCATTATTAATGACAGGCTTATTTGATCACTCCTGGTTCACAGAAGGGTGTCCAGGCCACCCTGACTTTAGGCAAATGAGGGCCAAGTGAGCTTATTTTGGACACTTTCTTGGGCTTCGCCCCTCATGAAAATCTTCAGCCAGACATTACGATGAATGACAATATGTAAGAAGATGAGGGCCATGTGGGAGTGTTTTCGTTTTAATTTTGGTCATTTGTGTGGCGGTTGGAAGAAATGACTGGGTCCACCTGGGCTTGAACTCTGGTGTGATTCCCCTTAGAGACTGAGTTGTGGAACTGACCTTAGAGAAGTATTGCATTGAATTTTGTTGGGATTTTAGGAGGCCACGCATAAGAGTCACCCTTGGAACTGAGATCTAGGCCCAGGGTTGCTTTCCACAGATTTTTCAGTTCCTGAAAGAAGTGACCTCACCTCACTTTCTTGGTGATGGAACTCTCTGATCTTGGGATCCAGGAATTCAGGCACAAAAGCCAGGGCCAGTTCCAGTCCGAGTGGTCTCATTTGTTTGGATTTACCAAGGACAGAGTCAGTCTCTCTTGGTACCTACTAATGTGAGGATGGCCAAACGGCAGGAAATCTCTGAAGAGGGGCCTTTCCTGAGAAAGCAGGTAGTGGCTCACAGCTGGCTCCTGACAATTTCATAGAGTTGGCCATGGAGTCCAAATCTGAGACAGGAGTGGCCATTTCGGGGGAACATAGTATGGCCCAAAAGTCAGAGGACACTCCAGATAGTCAAAGACCTACTTGGCGGAAGGAGGTGCCTTTGTAGGTTTGGTTGTAGGTTTGTGGTTTTGTCTCATGTTCTTAGAATAGGCAAGGAAGGCAGTTTGTTTGGTTTGGAGTGAACTGTTTCTAGTAAGTCGTTTGGCAAGGCGAGTGTTTCTATGTCTGTGTATCCCACTGTTATCCATGGTTGTAGACATTAGAAAAGATATTGGATCAATGGATGTGTCCTGTTTAGTAGAAAGCTTCCCAGAATTCATCCTGCACAATTTATGAATGGACTGCGGCTTGCCTTATCAATTGGCTACACCTGCTATCTTCCTAAGTTCCACTTTTCTTCCTGAATTCTGGCCACTCTCCAGAATAGGCTCATGGTTTTTGTGCAAGATATATACCACCTCCAAGCTCTGTGACATGGCCATGTACTGGATAGCTGAAGGGAATGGCGAGAATCGCAGAAAACTCAGAAATCACTGTGACCATTAAAGTCTCAGTGGAGAAACCCTGCTTTGGGCCTTTTGGTTACCTATTGTTCTGTTGCCCTGAATGTCATGAAGGTCTTTGCCTTTGGCCACCCCTTTGTGAAGCCTGAAGAAAACAGTTTTCAAATGGAAATGAATGGATCACCTGTGGCTCTTTGCTTAATTGCTTTGAAAAAGATGTGTCTCATTCACACCATTGGCCCTGTGTGAGGCTGTTGCTTAGTTTCTCATCACCTGATGGATCTAAAGAAAGATTCCATGTGTACATCCAAAACCAAAGTGGCAAAAAGAGCAGTCATTGTGGATGAAGTCTCTCGTCTTCCTCTGTAAGGTTTGTGACCTCCATCAAGTGAGAATAGGGATCCTTTGTGTCAAATGAGTTCCTCAACGCCCTGCAGATTCTATCCCATAGGTGCTTGGGTTTTATCATGACTCCAGTTCACATAAAGAATCTAAAACCCACAGTCAGTAGTCCTCAAATTGGAGAAGCGGAGCAGTATTAATGGCAGGCCTATTTGATCACATCTGGTTCACAGGAAGGGTGTACAGGCCACCCTGAGTTTAGTCAAATTAAGGGGCAAGGGAGCTTATTTTTGACACTGGCTTGGGCGGAGCCCCTTATGAAAACCTCCAGCCAGAAGTCATGATGAGTGTCTATATGGAAGAAGATGTGGGTCATGTGGGAGTGTTTTGGTTTTAATTGTGGTCATTTGGGTGGCGGTTGGAAGTGACGACTGGGTCCACCTGGGCTGGAACTCTGGTGTGATTCCCCTTAGATACTGAGTTGTGGTACTGACCTCAGAGAAGTATTGCCATGAATTGTGTTGGGATTTTAGGAGGCCACGCATGAGATTTGCCCTTGGAAACTGAGATCTAGGCCCAGGTTGGCTTTGCACAGAGCACTGGGAATCTCAGCCAGGGTATCACATAATTTTATTCTGAAAGGCTTGCAGCCATGGTTGAGAGTCAAAACACACATGGACCTCACATTGTAGACCTCAATGCGCCTAGCTTCATGTGATCATTGGCCACTCTTTGGGAAGTCTTGCTTATGAGAGTTCTCCAGAGCTTTCATTGAAATGAGCATCCTCACCATTTAATGGTTCCTGAATGAAGTGAAACCCACAGTGCCTTCAACTTCATCCTTGAAAAATGGCTAGATAAATACGGTGAAATTTTTTTAAATTTCCATGACCAGGTGGCACTGCAGAAACTTTGGATATCCTGTTGCTGACTATGAGTATACTAGACAGTGCCTGATGGACTGGGTTTCAAGAAAATGGTGTAGAGCAGAGATGCCAGTAATTTGGAGCCTGCTGAGTAGTGGGCATAGAGCTGCAGTCGGCAGGTGTGTGATAAATCATCTGTGGTGGGGCCATGTGGATCTTCCTTTGCCTTCCAAATTGCTTGTGACTGACATGGTGCAGCAAGCAGATCCTTATATGTAAAGGCATATTTGTATTTGGAGAGGTTTCAGGGCAATGTTCAGAATCACGTTGCTATGGTCAAGAGGCAAGCTATTTGGAATAGAACCATGGTGGGTGCATTCTCCTGCGGACCCTGACCCACCACACTTGAGAAACTCCCTCCAACACTTTGTCCCAGTTGGACTCCTTGTATTTTGTGAAGAAAATACCAAACTACCAGTGCAGCAGCAATAAACACCACAAAATGTGGAGGATGACCAAATGGCTTCACAGTCCACACGGGGAGACACTTAGCCCCCATTGACCACAGTTTACCTACAAAGATTGAATTCAGCACTGCTGACTCATGTTCATTGGAACATAAGAAACCATGTCCTCCAGGTCACATAGATGCAGACCCAGCTTTGATGCTCTCATTACAAAGGAATCTAAACCTCCTGACAACAACATATATTTCAAGTGCCCAACCTCAGAGGCAGTTTCTGAAGAAGTCTTTAGGCCAGCAGAGCTCCATATTTGTGGAGTGTTTACCCTGTCCCTTACTTTAGTAAACTACTCTACCACCTCCAAGGTTGTGAACTTTTGAGCATATTAAATTCCAGCTATGTATTCCCAGATTTTCGAACTCTTCTCCTCTAATGATGAATTACTTGGGGCGAGGGTAATGTCAAGGCATTGTTCTGGATGACAGTGAAATATTTCTCCATGTGTTTTTTTTTAATTATTTTATTTCAGATTATTATTTTATTTTTTTAATTGGGTGTTCAAAACATTACAAAGCTCTTGACATATTATATTTCATACATTAGATTCAAGTGGGTTATGAACTCCCATTTTTATCCCAAGTATGGATTGCAGAATCATATCTGTTACACATCCGCATTTTTATAATGCCCTATTAGTAACTGTTGTATTCTGCTACATTTTCTATCCTCTACTATCCCTGCTCCCCTCCCATCTTCCCTCTCTACCCCATCTACTGTAATACATTTATATCTTCGTTTATTTTCCCATTCCCCTCACAACCTCTTATATGTAATTTTGTGTAACAATGAGGGTCTCCCTCCATTACCATGCAATTTCCTTTATCTCTCTCTTTCCGCCCCTCACCTCATGTCTCTGTTTAATGTTGATCTTTTCTTCCTGCTCTTCCTCCCTGATCTGTTGTTAGTTGCTCTCATTATATCAAAGAAGACATTTTTATTTGTTTTTTAGGGTTTGGCTAGCTTCACTAAGCATAATCTGCTCTAGTGCCATCCATTTCCCTGCAAATTCAAAGATTTTGTCATTTTTTAATGATGCATAATACTCAATGGTGTATAAATACCACATTTTTTTTATCCATTCATCTACTGAAGGGCATCTGGGTTGGTTCCACAGTCTAGCAATTTTGAATTGTGCTGCTATGAACATCGATGTGGCAGTATCCCTGTAATATGCTCTTTTAAGGTCTTCAGGGAATAGTCTGAGAAGGGCAATAGCTAGGTCAAATGGTGGTTCCATTCCAAGCTTTCCCAGGAATCTCCATACTGCTTTTCAAATTTGCCACAACAGTTTGCAGTCCCACCAGCAATGTATAAGAGTACCCTATTCTCCACATCCTCGCCAGCACTTGTTGTTGTTTGACCTCATAATGGCTGCCAATCTTACTAGAGTAGGATGGTATCTTAGGGTGGTTTTAATTTGCATTTCTCTGACTGCTAGAGATGGTGAGCATTTTTTCATGTACTTACTGATTGATTGTATGTCCTCCTCTGAGAAGTGTTGGTTCAGGTCCATGGCCCATTTTTTGATTGGGTTATTTATCATCTTATTGTCTAATTTTTTGAGTTCTTGGTATACTCTGGATATTAGGGCTCTATCTGAAGTGTGAGGAGTAAAAATTTTTTCCCATGATTTAGGCTCCCTATTTAACTCTCTCATTTTTTATCCTGCTGAGAAAAAAAACTTTTCAGTTTAAGTAAGTCCCATTTGATGATTGTTGTTATTAACTCTTCTGCTATGGGTGCCTGTTAAGGAATTTGGAGCCCGACCCCACATTATGTAGATCAGAGCCAACTTTTTCTTCTATCAGATGCAGAGTCTCTTATTTGATATCTAGCTCCTTGATCCACTTTGAGTTAACTTTTGTGCATGGCAAGAGGAGGGGATTCGGTTTCATTTTGTTGCATATGGATTTCCATTTTATACAAAACCATTTGTTGAAGATGCTATATTTCCTCTATTGCATGCTTTTAGCTCCTTTATCAAATATAGCATAGATGTAGCTTTGTGAATTAGTCTTTGTGTCCTCTATTCTGTACCCATTGGTCAACCCGCCTGTTTTGGTACCAGTGCCATGCTGTTTTTGTTACTATTGCTCTGTAGTATAGTTTTAAGTATGGTATCGCTATATCGCCTGATTCACACTTCCTGCTAGAATTGCTTTTGCTATTCTGGGTCTTATATTTTTCCATATGAATTCCATGATTGCTTTATCTATTTCTACAAGAAATGCCTTTGGGATTTTGATTGGCATTGCATTAAACCTATAGAAAACTTTTGGTAATTTTGCCATTTTGATGATGTTAGTTCTGCCTATCCAGGAACAGGGTATATTTTTCCATCTTCTAAGATCTTCTTCTACTTCCCTTTTTAGGGTTCTGTAGTTTTCATTGTATAAGTCTTTCACCTTTTTTGTTAGGTCGATTTTCAAGTATTTAATTTTTTTGACGATATTGTGAATGGAGTGTTTTTCCTCATTTCTGTTTCAGAAGTTTTGTCGCTGATATACAGAAATGCCTTTGATTTATGCGTTTTGATTGTATATCCTGCCACTTTGCTGAATTCATTTATTAGTTCTAGTAGTTTTTTTTGTAGACCCCTTTGGGTTTTCTATGTATAGAATCATGTCACCAGGAAATAGTGATAATTTACGTTCTTATTTTCCTATTTTTATGCCTTTGATTTCTTTCGTCTGTCTAATTGCTCTGGCCAGTGTTTCGAGAACTATATTGAATAGAACTGCTGACAGAGGGCATCCCTGTCTTGTTCCAGAATTTAGAGGGAATGCCTTCAATTTTTCTCCATTCATAATGATGCTAGCCTGAGACTTAGCATAGATAGCTTTTACAATGTCGAGGTTAGTTCCTGTTATCCCTATTTTTCTAATGTTTTGAACATAAAGAGATGCTGTACTTGGTCAAATGCTTTCTGCGTCTATCGAGATGATCATATGGTTCTTATCTTTAAGTCTATTGATGTGATGAATAACATTTATTGATTTTCGTATATTGAACCATCATTGCATCCCAGGGATGAATCTTACTTGATCCTGGTGAAAAATTTTTTTGATGTGCCTTTGTATTCTATTAGGCAGATATTTATTGAGGATTTTTGCATCTAGGTTAATCAGATATATTGGTCTGTAGTTCTCTTTCTTTGAGTTGTCTTTTTCTGGTTTTGGAATTAGGGTGATGTTGGCCTCATAAAATGAATTTGGCAGAGCTCCCTCTTTTTCTATTTCCTGAAATAACTTGAAAAGTATTGGTATAAATTCTTCTTCAAAGGTTTTGTAAAACTCCGCTGTATAGCCATCCGTTCCTGGGCTTTTCTTGGTTGGTAGTCTTTTTATTGCTTCTTCTATTTCATCCATTGATATTGGTCGGTTTAAATTGTGTGTATCCTCCTGACTCAGTTTGGGCAAACCATATGACTTAAGAAATTTATCGATGTCTTCACTATTTTCTATTTTATTGGAATAATGATTTTCAAAATAATTTCTAATTATTTGATGTGCCTTTGTATTCGATTCACCAGAATTTTATTGAGGATTTTTGCATGTAGGTTCATCAGATATATTGGTCTGTAGTTTTCTTTCTTTGAGGTGTCTTTTTCTGATTTCGGAATCAGCGTGATGTTGGCCTCATAGAATGAATTTGGCAGAGCTCCTTCTTTTTCTCTATCCTGAAATAACTTGAAAAGTATTGGTATTAAATCTTCTTTAAATGTTTTGTAAAACTCCGCTGTATACCCATCCGTTCCTGGGTTTTTCTTGGTTGGTAGTCTTTTGATTGCTTCTTCTGTTTCATCCATTGACATTGGTCTGTTTAAATTGTGTGTATCCTCCTGACTCAGTCTGGGCAAATCATATGACTTAAGAAATTTGTTGATGTCTTCACTATATTCTATTTTATTGGAATATAGGTTTTCCAAATAATTTCTAATTGTCTTCTGTATTTCGGAAGCATCTGTTGTAATATAGCCTTTTTCATCCCATATGTTAGTAATTTGAGTTCTCTCTCTTCTTCTCTTCATTAGCATGGCTAAGGGTCTGTCGAACATATATATTTTTTCGAAGAACCACCTTTTAGTTTTGTTAATTTTTTCAATAGTTTCTTTTGTTTCAATTTCGTTGATTTCTGCTCTGATTTTAATTATTTCTTGCCTTCTGCTACATTTTCTGTTGTTTTGCTCTTCCTTTTCTAGGGCTTTGAGTTAAAGTGTGAGCTCATTTATTTGTTCAGTTTTACTTTTTTTCAGGAATGACCTCCAGGCAATGAATTTCCCTCTTAAAACTGCTTTCATTGTGTCCCATAGATTCCGATATGTTGCGTCTGTATTTTCATGTATCTCTAAGAATTTTTTGATTTCCTCCTTTATATCTTCTGTAACCCACTGATCATTCAGTAACATATTGTTCATTTTCCATGTGATGTAGGATTTTTCTTTCCTTCTTTTATCATTGATTTCCAGTTTCATTCCATTATGATCAGATAAAATGCATGGTATTATCTCCACACCTTTATATTTACTGAGGGTTGCCCTATGGCATCATATATTGTCTATTTTTGAGAAGGATCCATGTGCTGCTGAGAAAAAAAGTATATCCACTTGATGATGGTTGATATATTCTATATATGTTAGTTACATGTAGGTTATTGATTGTGATATTGAGTTCTATACTTTCTTTATTCAACTTTTGTTTGGAGGATCTGTCCAATGATGATAGATGTGTGTTGAAGTCACCAATAATTATTGTGTTGTGGTCTATTTCATTCCGGAGCTTGAGGAGAATTTGTTTCATGAACAACGTAGCACCATTATTTAGTGCATAAATATTGATAATTGTTATGTCTTGTTAGTGAATGGTTCCTTTTAACAGTATATAATGTCCTTCCTTATCCCTTTTGATTAACTTAGTCTTGAAGTCGATTTTATTCAATATGAGGATGTCCACCCCTGCTTGTTTATGAGGATAAGTGTGCATGGTGTATTTTCTCCCAACCTTTCACCTTCAGCCTGTGTGTCTTTGCATTTCAGATGTGTCTCCTGGAGGCAACATATTGTTAGATTTGTTTATTTAATCCAAGTTACCAGCCTATGTCGCTTTATTGGAGACTTTAAGCCATTTACATTCAGAGTTACTATTGATGTATGGTTTGTATGCCAGCCATGTTTGATTATTTATATTTTTTTTAATTTAGTTTGTTTCTCCATGACAAGCTTTCACCCTGCCTCTGTCATTACCAAGGTACTTCCCACTGATGGTTTTGGTTGTTGTTTTTCATTTCTTTCTTGTGTAGTGTTTTGCTCAAGACGCTTTGCAATGCTTGTTTTCTGGCTTTAAATTCTTTTAGCTTTTGTTTATCATGAAAGATTCTTATTTCGTTGTTGGACCTGATGGTTAATTATGCTGGATACATAATTCTTGGTTGGCATCCATTGTCTTTCAGTGTTTGATATACATTTTTCCAGGATCTTCTCGCTTTCAGCGTCTGTGATGAAATATCCATTGTTAACCTTATTTGTTTACCACTGAATGTATTCTGCCTCCATTCTCTTGTAGATTTATTATTTTCTCTTTGTTCTGTATATTGGATATCTTCATAACAATGTGTCTTGGCATTGGTCTACTGTGATTTTGTGTGCTCTTGTCCTGTATGCATCTACAATTTGTATATCCATTTCCATTTTTATTTCTGGAAAGTTTTCTGTAATTATTTCATTCAGCAGTTTTCTCATTCCCTTGGTTTGAGTCTCTGTACCTTCCTCTATCCTGATGACTCGTAAGTGTGTTTTTTTTTTTATGTTATCCCAAATCTCTTGGATGTTTTTCTTGTGATTTTTTTGCCAGCCTTTCTGAGTTGGCTGGACTCGTTTCAAGATCATATATTTTGTCTTCATTATCTGACCTTTTGGCTTTTACTTGCTCCACTCTGTTAGTGATACTCTCAATGGAGTTCTTAATTTGGTTTATCATTTCCTTCATTTCTAGAATTATTGTTTGATTTTTTTATAATCTCTATCCTCTGATAAAGATGCTTAACTTTTTCTTTTATATGTTTATGTAATTCATTTTCAATGTTTTCTTTTACTGTTTGGATTTTCTGTCTCGTATCCTCTTTAAGTTTCCATTCCATCTGTCTAAGATATTCCTTGAGTTCTTTATATGACCATTTTTCTGATGACTCTAGGTCCTCCTGAATATTTAGGGTGTCCTTCGTGATTTGTACTCCTTTTCTTCCTTTCTTTTTTATGCTGCTCATGTTACTTCTTGTTCTGTTTGACTGCTTAGTTACTGTTTACTCTTATAAATTTATTTGATGCTTGGGAGGAAAGATTTTAGAAGGGAAGGGAAAAAGTCACTAAAGAGAATGAGAGTAGGCAGGTAGAATGCAAGGAATGGGAAATAAGAAAATTGAAAAGAAATGAAAAGACAATAGAAAAAATAGAAAATAAAGAAAGAAAATGATTTTTTTAAAAAATGATTATGATAATATAAAATTAAAATTAAAATTTTAAAAAATAATAATAACAAAAGAAAAAATTAAAAAAATTAAAAACATTTTAAAAAAGTTAAAGAACAGCAACAAAAAAATGAAAATAAAAGAAAACAAAAAAAAACAAAAACAAAAAAAACAAACTAATATAATAATAATAATAATAATAATAATAATAATAATAACTGCAGTCATAGATTGCAATAAACTTTTTTTCCATTAGGCAGAGCTGTGCCCACTGGGCCAAGCTTCTCCTTTCAATAGGTGGGAACCAATCACTGTGCAGCACCTATTCCTCCCACACTGGGTGGGTGTCCAATCCTGAGTGCCTAGGGCCTTCTTTTGTGTTTCCTCAAGCCAGGCCCCACTCACCTGTGACACTCACCACAATACTAGCTACATGCCAGGTCTGCTGCTCCTAGGAGCCCTGTTTTCATGAACGCCTGGGCACAATCTCCCTGTTTGTCTCCCTCAGACCCTAAGTTTGTAGAGCTTAGGCCTGAGAACCCCCAGCGAATTTGCTTGCACTCCGGAAGCCGTGCCCCCGGAAGCTGGAGCAAGAGACTTCAGTTTTCAGCACTGGTGGGAGCGGTGGCCTGGAGGTCTGCACCACGAGTCCCGTGCCACTCCTAATTCCCTCGGTCTGGATATCGCGCTCAAGGGAGAGCTGGGAGGGGCTCTTAAGATTTCCCCACAAGTTCGCAAATTTATAGGAATTTGCTTCATTTTCAATCACTTCCTGCTTCAGGACACATGTATTCTTCCATGTTTCTTGACAGGTCTTTTCATGAGACTTCTTTCAAGACACATGACTTTCAATTTCCATAATCACTTTTGAAGCAAAACTCACATAAACTTTATGATAAATTATAACTCTGATATTACCATTAGATGTATAACTGGTTGGAATTAATGATTGCATACCAATATAGGATTTCTTATATATTTTCAGATAAAAATTCAATCCATTATTTAAAGTGAAAAGAGTTATATTATTTATTCACAGTATGGTCTATTCATGCATTATCTCTATATTCATAGACGCAGTGTACACTTCTTTATACCCCCAATACTAATTTATACGTCTTCAAAATATTGCTCCCTGAAATGGTGGAAGAAATACTCATGTCACCTGATCTACTTATACATTTAATCACAGAAATATTCGGAACACAAAATGCAAAGGTCACACTTATGTTTGTACCAAAGCCTAAAAGGAAAGTAAACAGGATTACTAAAAACATCCATGTCCATGTTGCCTAATGCTGTCAAATGTCAATCCTATTGGTGACTACATATTTGTTTCTTCTTAAGATTATATATTCAAACTCAACCCTACTGAAAATGTCTAATCCTATCCCTCACTTTATACATTGCCTGATTTCATTATGGCTCTATTTCTATCTGTTTCCTACATATTTTCCCCAGTTCATCATTGTGACTGACTCTTCACATGTGCTGACATTTACATTCACACTCTAATCGATAACCTATTGCTAATAAACTTTTGTTCCTAATCCTATACTCATTCTTTTTTTAAACCTACCGACTATCTTCCTAATCCGACCGACTATCCTTTTTTGACTGGTTGTTCTCTTCTACATTCAATCAAGCAAGGTACAAGGTCTTATGCCATTGTATATTGATCTATCTGAGACCTCTGTGCAGAATGCAATTCAATGTTAAGTATCACAATCAAGGGTCCAATGCCCTTCTGGGCTTCAAATGTTACCTAGATTTCTGGTTTCACACTTATATTTCACATATATATTCTGGTAAATATCGCAGTTTCAAATACCATTATTCATTCTGCAGGATGATTCCTAAACTAAATCCAACATGTTATTGACCCTAAACATACACTGTTCCCTCAATCTAACTTTACAGAAGAGCAGGGACAGAGTTGGTCTTACAATACAGGAATGTAGGGGATCTTCCACCTGCTGAGAACCTCAAAGGTCCATGCAGACATGATCCCTGGAAAAGAGGTAGGCAGCTATGAAGGACCTGAGAGAGCAAAAGTCATCTTCCATGGCAAACAACCTTGTCAGGATGAAGGGGTGTGTCTGAATCAGCCACTTTCTTCTTAATGTAGAGAAGACGGACCAAACAAGGTCTGTGTGGAGAGCTGTTCCCGTGTGCCTATGGTTGATATGCCATTCTAACTTGTGACAGTGTCACAGGAAGTAGGGGCAGCCTCCATCTCATGGGACCCTTGGAAGCAACTATTAGGACAAAGTGTTTGCCAAGGCATTGACCTATTCAGTTCCTGAAGGAAGTGACCTACCTTACTTCTTTGGTGATGGAACTCTCTGAACTTGGGATCCAGGAAGCCAGGCATCCAGAGCCAGTCCCAGTCCCAGTCCCAGTGGGCTCACTTGTTTAGTTTTACCAATGACAGATTCTGTCTTTCTTGGTACCTACTGATGTGAGGATGGCCAAATGCCAGGAGAGCTCTGAAGACGGGCCTTTCCTTAGTAACTAGGTAGTGGCTCACCGCTGGCTCCTAACAACTTCACAGAGTTGGCCAAGGAGACCAGATCTGACACAGTACAGGCCATTTCGGGGGAACATAGTAGGGCCCGCCAGTCAGAGGACACTCTGGATATTCACAGACTTACTTGGGGAAGGAGGTGCCTTTGTGTTTGTGGGTGTGAGTTTGTGGTTTTGTCTCATTTTCTTAGAATAGGTAGAAAAGCTGGTATGTCTGGTTTGCAGTGGACTGTTTCTAGATAGTCGTTTGACAAGGCAAGTGTTTCTATGTCTGTGTATAACACTGTGTCCGTGGTTTTAGACATTAGAAAAGAGAATGCATCAATGAATGTGTCCTGTCTAGTAGAAAGCTTCCCAGCATTCATCCTGCCCAATTTATGACTGCACTGCAGGTTGCCTTATCGATGTGCAACGCCTAATATCTTCCTAAGTTTCAGATTTCTTCCTGAATTCTGACCAATCTGCAGAATAGTCTCATGGTTTTGTGTCCAAGATAGGTACCACCCCAAGCTCTGTCACATGGCCATGTACTGAAGAGCTGAAGGTAATGGCGAGCATCTTAGAAAACTCAGATATCAGTGTGACCAGGTAAGTCTCAGTGGAGAAACTATGTTTTGTGCCTTTTGCTTACCTATTTTTCTGTTTCACTGAATGACAGGAAGGTCTTTGCCTCAGGCCACCCATTTGTGAAGCATGAAAAAAACAGTTTTCATATGGAAATGATTGGGCATCACCTGTGGCTCTTTGCTTAATTGCTTTGAAAGGGATGTGTCTGAATCAGCCTCTTGGCCCTGTGTGAGGCTGTGGCTTAGATTCTCAGCACCTGATGGATATAAAGAAAGATCCCATGTGTGCATCCAAAACCAAAATGTCAAAATTCAGTCATTGTGGATGATGTCTCTCTCCTTCCTCTATTAGGTTGCAGACAATCATCAAGTGAGTATAGGGATCCTTTGTGTCAAATGAGTTTTTCAAAGCCATGCAGAGGTGCTTGGGTTTTCTCATGATTCCACTTCACATAAAGAATCTAAACCCCACAGTCAGTAGGCCTCAAATTGGAGAAGCAGAGCAGTTGTAATGGCAGGCGTATTTTATCACTCCTGGTTCACAGGTATGGTGTCCAGGCCACCCTGACTTTAGGCAAATGAGGGCCAAGGGAGCTTATTTTGGACACTCTCTTGCACTGTACCCCTCATGGAAATCTCCAGCCAGAGGTTATAATGAGGGTCTATGTGGAAGAAGATGAGGGCCATGTGGGAATGTTTTGGTTTTAATTTTGGTCATTTGTGTGGCAGTTGGAAGGGATGACTGGGTCCACCTCGGCTTGTACTCTGGTGTAATACTCCTTAGAGACTGAGTTGTAGAACTGACCTCAGAGAAGTATTGCCATGGATTGTGTGGGGATGTTAGGAGGCCACGCATGAGAGTCGCCCTTTGAAACTGAGATCTAGGCCAAGGGTGGCTTTCCACAGAACACTGAGAATCTCAGCCAGGATATCACATGATTTTATTCTGAAAAACTTGGCAGCCATAGTTGAGAGTCAAAACACACATGGACCTCACATTGTAGACCTCAATGGTCCTGGCTTCATGTGACCTTTTGGCCACTATTTGGGATGCCTTGCCTGTGATTGTTTTCCAGAGCTTTTATTGAAATGAGCTTCCTTAACATTTAATGGTTCCTGAATGAATTGAAACCCACAGTGACTACAACTTCTTCCTTGAATAATGGCTAGATAAATACCATGAAATTTTTGAAATTTCCATGACGAGGTGGCACTGGAAAATCTTTGGATGTCCTGATGCTGATCATAGAATTCCAGACAGTGCCTTTATTTGCAGGGTTTCATGAAAATGGTGAAGAACAGAGATGCCAGTTAGTTGTCGCCTGCTGATTAGTGGGCCTAGAGCAGTGGTGGACAGATGTGTGACAAAACATCTGTGGTGGGGCCACGTGGATCTGCCATTGGCTTCCAAATGGCTTGTGACTGATATGGTTACAGCCAACAGACCCAATAGGTAAAGCCATCTTGTTATATAGAGAGGTTTCAGGGAAATGTTCAGAATCAGGTTGCTATGATCAAGGGGGCAAGCTATGTGGGATAGAAGCCTGGTTATTGCATTCTCCTGCAAACCCTCACCCACCACACGTGACTAAACTCCCTCCAGCAATGTGTCCCAATTGAACTCCTTTATTTCGTGAAGCAAATACCAAACTCCCAATGCAGCAGCAAGAAACACCACTAAAAGTGGAGGATGAACAAATGTCTTCCCAGTTAACACAGGGAGAAACTTAGCCCCAGTGTCCACAGTTTAGCTACAAAAAAAGAATTCAGCACTGCTGCCACATGTTCAATGAAAAATAAGAAACCATGTCTTACAGGTCACATATATGCAGAACCAGCTTTGATGGTCTCTCTACAAAAGAACTAAATCTCCTGAAAACAACATATATTTCAAGTGACCAACCTCAGAGGCAGTTTCTCAAGAATTCTTTCGGCCAGCAGAGATCCATGTTTGAGGAGTGTTTACCTTTTGCCTTACTTTTTTGAACTCTGCTACCACCTCCAAGGTTGTGAACTCCTGAGCATATTCCATTCCAGATATGTATTCACAGATTTTCTAACTCTTCTCCTCTAACTGTGTCCTACTTTGGTAAAAGATAATGTCAAGGCATTGTTCTGGATGAGAGTGGGAAGATTTTGGGTAGCACATATTTGCATAGGCATTGGATACATTTTTCAATTTCCCTTCAAAATACTGAATCTCTGACCCTAACCAATTCCCAACTAGACTCTGACTACTAATCCGAATATGATGGAGAAAAATAACAAAAAACAGAAAAGAAGTACAAGCAGTTCAGAGGAGGCAAGGTGTATACTAGGACTTGCCTTTTGCATAATATAGGGTAGGAGTTATAAATCTTGCAAATTTTTTTTGAAATAGTTCTCCATGAGTTTTTAAAGTTAACAAATATGTGAATTCCTTTCTCCCTTTCTCTGTAGCCTATTAAGCACATGTATTTTTATATGCACATATAGATTTCTACCTGGTACCACACGTACATTCTTGTGAGGTGTTTGACTTGGCAGATACAAATTGTGAGAAGAGATCACTCCTCGTAAATGCTGTTGGAACTGAAATTTCAAACTATGGGTGAACTTTGTAGTTGAACAACATTATACATAAATCCATGTTCAGTATAATGAATATTTTTGGATCTGTGTATGATATATATTTCATGATGAATTTTGATTGGCATATATATTGCTAGTTTTTTAATGTCTCTCTCTCTCTCTCTCTCTCTCTCTCTCTCTCTCTATATATATATATATATATATATATATATATATATATATATATACGCTCCAGATTTTTCAAAATATGTAATATATGTGACTTATTATACACTCCCTAAATTCATTCATATTCATTTATGTGGATTTATAATCAACTTTTCACAAGATTATTTTCTAAAATATTCATCCACCTGAAATTCATATTTGTTTCCTATTACTGACAACTAACTTCAGTGAATGGTGTATACAAATCCTAATATTTCTACAGTAACTGACCCAGTTTAACATCAACGCAAGCAGATTCCTATGGGACATGATATATATTTTGACATTCATATTTATTCAACAATGGGACATTATTATTTCTTCAGTTTATGCACATCATAGTATATATATTTCATCCAAAATTTCAAAAATATATAGGAATTTGTTTCACTTTCAATCACTTCCTGCTTCTGAACACATGTATTCCTCCATGTTGCTTTACTGGTATTTTCATGAGACTTCTTTCCAAACACATTATTTTCGATTTCCAAAATCAATTTTGAAGCGAAACTCACACACTCTTCATGAAAATCCTAATACTAATATTATCATTGATGTATAACTGGTTGTAATGAATGTCTGTATATCAATATTTGATTTCCTGTATATTTTCAGATATCAATTCTATTCATTATTTATAGTGGAATGAGTATATGTTTTATTCAGAGTATGTTCTATTCATGCATTATCTGTATATTCATAGAAACAGGGTACACCTCTTTGTACCCCCAATACTAATTTATACGTCTTCAAAATATTGCTCCCAGAAATGGTGGAAGATATACTCATGTCACCTGATCTACATATATATTTTATCACAGTAATATTATGGACACAAAATGCAAAGGTCACACTTATGATTGTACCAAAGGCTAAATGGAAAGTGAGCATGGATTAGTAATAACATCCATGTCCAGGTTGCCTAATGCTCTCAAATGTCAATCCAATTTATGACTACATATTTGTTTCTTGCTAAGATTATATATTCAACCTCAACCCTGTTGAAAATGTCTAATCCTATAACTCACATTATACTTTGCCTGATTTACTTTTGTCTCAATTGATATTTACTTTCATACATATTTTCCCCAGTTCATCATTGTGAATGACTCTTCACATGTGCTGACATTTACATTCACTCTCTACCCGAAACCCTATTGCTAAAAAACTTTTGGTCCAAATCCTATACTCACTCTTCTTTCTAAACCTTCTGACTATCTTCCTAATCCTACCGATTATCCCTTTTTGACTGCATGTTCTCTTCAACATTCAATCATCCAAGGTAAAGGTCCTATGCCATTGTATAGCGATTAATCAGAGACATCTGTGCAGAACATAATTCAAAGCTAAGTATCCTACCCAAGGGCCCAATACACTTCTGGGCTTCAAAACTTACATAGATTTGGGTTTTCAAACTTATATTTCACCTTTATATTCTTTTAAATATCGCAGGTTCCCATTAACATTATTCATCCCGCAGAATGATTCCTAACCGAAATCGAACCTGTTATTAACCCTAACCATACGCTGTTCCCTCAATCTAACTTTACAGAGGAGCAGGGACAGAGTTGGTCTTACAATACAGGAATGTAGGGGATCTTCCACCTGCTGAGAACCTCAAAGGTCAATGCAGAAATGATCCTTGGAGAAGTTGTAGGCAGCTATGTAGTACCAAAGAGAGCAAAAGTCTTCTGACATGGTAAAGAACCTGGACAGGATGAAAGGATGTGTCTGAATCAGCCTCTCTCTTCTTAATGTAGAGAAGATGGACCAAAGCATGCCTGTATGGAGAGAAGTTCCCCGGTGCATATGGTTGATATACCATTCTAACTTGTGACAGTGTCACAGAAAGTAGGAACAGCCTCCATCTCATGGGACCCTTGGCAGCAACTGCTAGGACAAAGTGGTTGCCAAGGCAGTGACCTCATTCATTTCATGAAGAAAGTGACTTCACCTAACTTAGTTGGTGATGGAACTCTCTGAACTTGGGATCAAGGAAGCCAGGCATCCAGAGCCAGTCCCAGTCACAGTCCCAGTGGGATCACATGTTTGGTTTTACCAAGGGCAGAGAGTATTTTTTTGGTAACTACTGATGTGAGAATGGCCAAATGCCAGGACAGCTCTGAAGAGGGTCCTTTCCTAAGAAAGCATGTAGTTGGTCATCGCTGGTTCCTGACAACTTCACAGATTTGGCCACGGAGACCAGATCTGAGACAGGGCAGGCCAGTTCGGGGTAACAATATGGCCCACAGACAGAGGACACTCCGGATAATCACAGACATATTGGGGGAAGGAAGTGCCTTTGTGGGTTTGGGTGTGAGTTTGTGGTTTTGTCTCATGTTCTGAGAATAGGTAGGAAAGGCGGTTTGTTTGGTTTGGAGTGGACTGTTTCTAAAAAGTCGTTTGAAAAGGTGAGTGTTTCTATATCTGTGTATCTCACTGTGTCCGTGGTTGTAGACATGAGAAAAGAGAATGCATCAATGGATATGTCCTGTCTAGAAGAAAGTTTTCCAGCATTCATCCTACCCAATTTATGACTGGACTGCAGATTGCCTTATGGATGGGCCACCCCTACTATCGTCCTAAGTTCCTGTTTTCTTCCTAAATTTTGGCCAAAACCCAGAATTGGCTCATGGTTTTGTGTCCAAGATATGTAACACCTCCAAGCTCTGTGACATGGCCATGTACTGGATAGCTGAATGGAATGGCGAGCATCTCAGGAAACTCAGATATCAGTGTGACCAGGAAAGTCTCAGTGGAGAAACACTGTTTTGGGCCTTCTGCTTACCTATTTTTCTGTTGCCCTGAATGTCAGGAAGGTCCTTACCTCAGGCCACTCCTTTTTGAAGCCTGAAGTAAACAGTTTTTAAATGCAAATGAATGGGCATCACCTGTGGTGCTTTGCTTAATTGCTTTCGAAAGGGATGTGACTGAATCAGCCGCTTGGCTCTGGGTCAGGCTATGGATTAGATTCTCACCACCTGATGGATATAAAGAAAGTTCCCATGTGTGTATTGAAAACAAAAATGGTAAAAATGTCAGTCATTGTGCATGAAGATTCCTGCCTTCCTCTGTTTGGTTCCTGACCTCCATCAAGTGAGAATAGGATCCTCTGGGTCAAATGAGTTCTTTGAACTCCTGCACAAGTGCTTGGGTTCTCCCATGATGCCAAATCACATAAAGAATCTATACCTGACAGTCAGTAGGCCTCAAATTGGAGAAGCAGAGCAGTATTAAAGGCAGGCCTATTTGATCACTCCTGGTTTACAGGAAGGGTGTCAAGGCCACGCTCACTTTAGGCAAATGACGGGCAAGGGTGCATATTTTGGACATTGTCTTGGGCTGCGCTCCTAATGGAAACCTCCAGCAAGAGTTTATGATGAGTGTCTATATGGAAGAAAATGAGGGTCATGTGGGAAAGTTTTGGTTTCAATTGTGGTCATTTGTGTGGCGGTTGGAAGAGATGACTGGGTCCACATGGGCTTGAACTCTGGTGTGATTCTCCTTCGAGACTGAGTTCTGGAACTGACCTCAGAGAAGGATTGCCATTAATTGTGTTGGGATTGTAGGAGGACACGCATGAGAGTCACCCTTGAAACCTGAGATTGGGCCCTGGGTGGCTTTCCACAGAGCACTGAGAATCTCAGCCAGGATATCACATGATTTTATTCTGAAAGACTTGGCAGCTATAGTTAAGAGTCAAAACACACATGGACCTCACATTTTAGACCTCAATGGGCCTGTCTGCATGTGACATTTTGACCACTGTTTGGGAAGCCTTGCCTGTGAGAGATCTCCAGAGCTTTCATTGAAATGAGCTTCCTCACCATTTCATGGTTCTTGGATGAATGGAAACCCCAAAGTGCCTCCAACTTCATTCTTGAACAATGGATAGATAAATACCATGAAATTTTTGAAATTCCCAATGAACAGGTGGCACTGGAGAACCATTGGATGTCCTATTGCTGCTCATGAGTGTACAAGACAGTGCCTTGATTGACTGGATTTCTTGACAATGGTGTAGAACAGAGATGCCAGTAAGTTGGAACCTGCTGAGTAGTGAGCCTAGAGCAGTGGTGTGCAGTTGTCTGATAATATATTTGTTGTGTGGCCATGTGGGTGTGTCATTGGCTTCCAAATGGCTTGTGACTGATTTGGTGCAGCCAGCAGAAAATTATATGAAAAGGCATCTGGTTATATGGACAGGTTTCAGGGCAATGTTCAGAATCAGGTTGCTATGGTCAAGGGAGCAAGCAATGTGGGATAGAAGCCTGGTTGGTGCATTCTCCTGAAGACCCTGACCCACCACACCTTACAGGACTCCCACCAGCACTGTGACCCATTTGAAATCCTTGTATGTTGTGAAGCAAATACAAAACACCCAGTGCAGCTGCAAGAAACACCACGAAAATTGGAGGATGACCAAATGGCTTCAAAGTCCACACAGGGAGACACTTAGCCCCCAGTGGCCACAGTTTATCTACAAAGAGAGAATTCATCACTGCTTCCTCATGTTCATTAGAAAATAAGAAACCATATCCTCCAGGTCACATAGATGCAGACCCAGCTTTGATGGTCTCCGTACACAGGGAGCTAAAGCTCCTGACAACAACATATACTTCAAGTGCCCAACCTCAGAGGCAGTTTCTCAAGAAGTCTTAATGCCAGCATAGCTCCATGTTTGTTTAGTGTTTACACTGTCCCTTACATTTGGAAACTCCTCTACCACCTCCTGAACATTTTCCATTCCAGGTATGTATTCACACATTTTCTAACTCTTCCTCTCTAATTGTGTCTTACTAGGGGCGAAGATATTGTCAAGGCATTGTTCTGGATGAAAGTGGAGATTTTTTTGTAGCACATATTTGCATACACATTGGATTCATTTTCCTATTTTCCATTTGAAATACTTAATAACTGACACTAACCCATACCCTAATAGACTCTTACTACTAATCCTAATATGATGGAGTAAAATAACCCAAACAGAATAGAAATACAAACATTTCAGAGGAGGCATGGTTTATAGTTAGACTTGGCTTTTGCATGATAAAGTGTAGGTGTTATAAATCTAGTTAATTTTTAATTGAAATAGTTCCATGTGTACTTAAAGTTAACAAATATGTGAATTCCTGTCACCCTTTCTCTGTAGCCTATTCAGCACATGTATTTTTATATGCACATATAGAATTCTACCTGGTACCACAGGTACATTCTTGTGAGGTGGCTGACTTGGCAGATAGAAATTGTGAGAATAGATCACTCCGCCTAAACGCTGTTGAAACTGAAATTTCAAACTATGGGTGAGCTTCCTAGTTGAACAACATTATACATAAATCCATGTTCAGTAAAATGAATATTTTTGGATCTGTGCATGATATATATTTCATGGTGAATTTCGATTGGCATATGTATTGCTAATTTTTAATGTCTGTGTGTGTGTGTGTGTGTGTGTGTGTGTGTGTGTGTATATATATATATATATATATATATATATATATATATATACACTCTAAATTTTTTTAAAATATAAAATATATGTGTCTTATTATAAACTCCCTAAATTCATTCATATTCATGTATGTGGATTTAGAGTTAACATTTCACAAGATTATTCACGGAAATATTCATCCACCTGAAATACATATTTTTTTCCTAGAAATGAAAACTAACTTCAGTGAATGGTGGATACAAATCCTAATATTTCTACAATAATTGATCCAGTTTCTCATCAATGCAAGTAGATTCCTACGGGACATGATGTGTATTTTGATGTTCATTCTTATTCACCACTGGTATGTTACAATTTCTTCAGTTTATGCACATTATAGGAAATATATTTCATCCATACGTTAGCAAAATTATAGGCATTTGTTTCACTTTCAATCATTTTCTGCTTTAGAACACATGTAATCCTCCATGTTTCTTGACTGGTTTGTTTATGAGACTTCATTCCAAACATATTATTTTCGATTTCCATAATCATATTTGAAGCAAAACTCACACACCCTTCATGATAAACTATAACCCTAATATTACTATTAGATGTATAACTGGTTGGAATGAATGATTGTATATCAATATAAGATTTCTTATATATTTTCAGATATCAAATAAATCCATTATTTAAAGTGGAACCAGTTATATTATTTATTCACACTATTGTCTATTCATGCATTGTCTCTATATTCATAGACACAGGGTACACCTCTTTGTAAACCCAATACTAATTTATACATCTTCAAAATTTTGCTCCCAGTAATGGTGGAAGAAATACTCATGATATCTGATCTACATATACATTTTATCACAGTAATATTCTGGACAGAAAAAGAAAAGGTCACACTTATGTTTGCACCAAAGCCTAAATGTAAAGTGAACATGGATTACTAAAACCATCCATGTCAAGTTTGGCTAATGCTCTCAAAAGTCAATCCTATTTGTGACAACATATTTGTTTCTTGCTAAGTTTATATATTCAAACTCAACCCTGTTGAAAATATCTAATCCTATCTCTCACTTTATACTTTTCCTGGTTTCATAATGTCTCTATTTATATCAGCTTTCCTACATACTTTCCACAGTTCATCATTGTGACTGACTCTTCAATTGTGCTGACATTTACATTCACACTCTAATCCAAACCCTATTGCTAAGGAATTTTTTTCCAAATCCTATACTCACTCTTCTTCTTAAACCTACTGACTATCTTCCTAATCCTACCCATTATCCCTTTTTGACTGGATGTTCTCTTATACATTCAATAATACAAGGTACAGTGTCTAATGCCATTGTATATCGATCTATCTCAGACATCTGTGCAGAACATAATTCAACGCTAAGTATCACAATCAATGGCCCATCCCCATTCTGCGCTTCAAATCTTATTTAGATTTCTGTTTTCATACATATATTTCACCTATATATACTTATAAATGTCGCAGGTTCCCAGTACCATTATTCATCCAGAAGAATGATTCCTAATTCAAATTGAACATATTATTAACCCTAACCATACACTGTTCCCTCAATCTAACTTTACAGAAGAGCAGGGACAGAGTTGGTCTTACAATACAGGAATATAGGGGATCTTCCACCTCCTGAGAACCTCAAGGTCCATGCAGAAATGATCCCTGGAGAAGATGTAAACAACTATGAAGGACCTGAGAGAGCAAAAGTCAGCATCCATGGCAAACAACCTGGTCAGGATGAAAGGTTGTTTATGAATCAGCCTCTCTCTTCTTATTTTAGAGAAGATGGACCAAACCAGGTTGGTGTGGAGAGCTGTTCCTAGGTGCCTATGGTTGATATACCATTCTACCTTGTGAAAGTGTCACAGAAAGTAGGGGCAGCCTCCATCTCATGGTCGTCTTGGAAGCAACTGTTAGGACAAAGTGGTTACCAAGGCAGTGATCTGATTCAGTTCCTTAAGGAAGTGACCTCACCTCACTTCTTTGTTGATGGAACTCTCTGAACTTGGTATCCAAGAAGCCAGGCACCAAGAGGCAGTCCCAATCCCAGTGGTCTCACTTGTATGGATTTACCAAGGACAGAGTCAGTCATTCTTGGTACCTACTAATGTGAGGACAGCCAAAACCAGGAAAGCTCTGAAGAGGGGCTTTTCCTGAGAAAGTAGGTAGTGGCTCACTGCTGGCTCCTGACAACTTCACAGAGTTGGCCAAGGAGACCAGATCTGAGACAGGACAGGCCATTTCATTGGAACATAGTATGGCCCACCAGTCAGAGGACACTCCGGATAGTCACAGACCTACTTGGGGGAAGGATGTGTCTTTGTGCGAGTGGGTGTGGGTTTGTGGTTTTGTCTCATATTCTGAGAATAGGTAGGAATGGCGGTTTGTTTGGTTTGGAGGGAACTGTTTCTAGTAAGTCATTTGACAAGGCGAGTGTTTCTATGTCTGTTTATACCACTGTGTCCCTGGTTGTAGACATTAGAAAAGAAAATGCATCAATGGGTGAGTCCTGTCTAGTAGAAAGCTTCTCAGCTTTCATCCTGCCCAATTCATGAATGGACTGCGGCTTGACTTATCAATGGGGAACACCTGCTAACTTCTTAATTTCCTGTTTTCTTCCTGAATTGTGTGCACTCTCCAGAATAGGCTCATGGTTTTGTGTCCATGATATGTACCTCCTCAAATCTTTGTGACATGGCCATGTACTGGATAGCTGAAGGGAATGGCGAGCATCTCAGAAAGCTCAGATATCAGTGTGAGCAGGAATGCCTCAGTGGAAAAACCCTGCTTTGGACATTTTGCTTACCTATTCTTCTGTTGCCCTGAAAGTCAGGAAGGTCTTTGCATCAGGTGTGTCATGTGGGAGTGTTTTGGTTTTAATTGTGGTCATTTTTGTGGCCGTTGGAAGAGATGACTATGTCCACCTGGGCTTGAACACTTATGTGATTCCCCTTAGAGACTGAGTTCTGTAACTGACCTCAAAGAAGGATTGCCATGTATTGTGTTGGGATTTTAGGAGGCCACGCATGAGAGTCGCACTTGGAAACTGAGATCTAGGCCCAGGGAGGCTTTCGGAAGAGCACCGGAAATTTCAGGAAGGACATCACATGATTTTATTCTTAAAGACTTGGCAGCCATCGTTGCAAGTCAAAACACACATGGACCTCACATTGTAGACCTCAAATGCCTGGCTTAATGTGACCTTTTAGCCTGTCTTTGGGAAGCCTTGCCTGTTAGAATTCTCCAGAGCTTTCATTGAAATGAGCTTCTTCTCCATTTTATGGTTCCTGAATGAATTGAAACCCACAGTGCCTTCAACTTCATCCATGAAAAATGCCTAGATAAATATCATTAAAGTTTGGAAATTCCCATCACCTGGTGGCACTGGAGAACCTTTGGGTGTCCTATTGCTGATCATGAGTGTACCAGACAGTGCCTTGATTGACTGGGTTTCATGAAAATGGTATAGAACAGAGATGCCAGTAACTTGGAGCCTGATGAGTAGTCGGCCTAGAGCAGTGGTGTGCAGGTGTGTGTTAAAACATCTGTGGTGGGGTGATGTGGATATTCCATTGGCTTCCAAATGCCTTGTGACTGATATGGTGCAGCCCCCATACCCTTGTATGTAAAGGCATCTTGTTATATGGAGAGGTTGCAGGGCAATGTTTAGAATCAGATTGCTATGGTCAAGGGGGCAAGCTATGTGGGATATAAGCCAGGTTGGTGCATTCTCCTGCAGACCCTTACCCACCACACGTGACAGAACTCCCTCCATCACTGTGTCCCAGTTGAACTTCTCGTATTTTGTGAAGCAAATACCAAACTCCCAGTGCAGCTGCAAGAAACACCACGAAAATTGGAGGATGACCAAATGGCTTCACAGTCCACACTAGAAGACACTTAGCCCCCAGTGGCAACAGTTTACCTATAAAGAGAGAATTCAGCCCTGCTGCCTCATGTTCATAGGAAAAAAAGAAACCATGTCCTCCAGGTCATATAGATGCAGACCCAGCTTTGATGGTCTCACTACAAAGGAAGCTAAAGCTCCTGTCATCAACATATATTTCAGGTGCCCAACCTCAGAGGCAGTTTTTCAAAAAGTCTTTAGGCCAGCAGAGCTCCATGTTTTTGGAGTTTTTACCCTGTCCCTTACTTTTTGAAACTTCTCTACAACCTCGAAGGTTGTGAACTCCTGAGCATTTTCCATTACTGATATGTATTCACAGATTTTCTAACTCTTCTCCTCTAATTGTGTCTTACTTGGGGTGAAGGAAATGTCAAGGCATTGTTCTGAATGAGAGTTGGAAGATTTTTGGGTAGCACATATTTGCCTACACATTGGATTCATTTTCCAATTTTCCATTTGAAATACTGAATCCCTGACTGTCAAGGGTAGAAGGAATTCTTTTTCAAAGAACAGCCTGACACTTACAAGAAACAGCCACCAGGAGACATCCTGTCTGGAAGACATCCTGTAGCCATATGTGTCCCTGAGACATCCTGTGGCCATCTTTCTTCCAGAAACATCCTGAAGTTATCTCACCTTGTGAAGACATCCAGGAACTGCCGATAAGAGAGTTTTCCCAAATCCAGCATTTTAATACCCATGTGTGAACAATAAAATTTTGCAGCTTGATCAGAACTCCTGTGTTGCTCTCATCTCTCGTGTCTCTTGTCCCTTCATTCCTCCCCATCTAGGTTCGCTGCCCATGTTGATGTGTCCTGCCGGCCGGGACATCTGGCGCCCACCGACTGGGGCTCAAGCCATTGACTGAGGGGGAACCCCTTCCTCCTGGAAGACTTGGTCAAGAGGAGCCGGCGATCGTCTCAGCAGACACCACCTGAAGACATATCCAGGAGGAGGGTGGGAATGATGCACGGTGAGTGACCCACCATGTGACAAGCAGTATCGTCACATGATTTGTTTATTTCAGGCTTCAAGGAGTTCTTCAAGACATGGGGGGCACATGTTAAGAAAAAGGACTTAAAATTTTTCTTTTCACACATAGGAGCATTGTGTCCATGGTTTCCTCTTGAAGGGACCATTGATGGCAAAAATGGCTTAGAGTAGGAGACTGTTTAAAAGATTATTATGAATCCTTTGGCCCAGAAAAAATGCCAGTTCCCACCTTTTCTTACTGGAACTTAATTAATGAAATTCTTAAAAGTTTTCGCTTTGACAATGGTACCTTACAACTTGTCAGGATTGGGGAAGAGATTATGCAAAAGACCTCTCGTCCCTCCTCTGCATGCCCATCATTAGTATAGACATAGACCCTTCTCAGTCTTCCCAGGACCCTAGAACCTTCCTGGTCCCCCTAAAAATACGACCCTAATTAATAAGGCTCCAATGATTAAAAACCACCTTTATCCAGTTTTAAATCCCAGAGACACATTGACCCCTGGGAAGGACGCTATCTTGGAGAAGGAAGCAGCTCTCTACCATTCAGAAGACCAGCAACCTCTCAGGACCCTGCCACAGCCTACAGGATTTACACATCCACCTCCCTCCTATATCCCCCCTGCCTTTTGTACTCTGGCCCTTCAGGGGCCAAGTGCCCCCCCAGATATTTTTTCCCTACTTCCCCTACCTAACCTCGCTCCCTTGCCAGCATCCTTCCAACATAGACGGGAAGAGATGCAACTTTTAAAATAATTAAATTCCCTTGACTCTGAGCTCTCTTCATTAGCCTTAGCTATGGAGTCAATGCAAGCTGGCCCACAGCGGTCTAATACAAAGTCGAAGCCACTCCATCGGCCTGTTCTCACCTTCCCAGTCACCACCAGTCAGATAGATAAGCCTGTCCAGGCTGCGGTCAAAGACTTCGATGAGGAACAAGAGGAGGAAGCGGGGGAAATGGATCAAGGAGATCAGGACTCAGAGGATGAGGAGTTCACCCCTGGGCAGGAAGGAACCCAGAGTCTACAAAAAATTAAGCCTATGTTTTCTTGAAAAACTTAATAAGGCTTGTGCTCACTATGGCCCCACTGTGCCCTACACGTTGGCTTTATTAGAAATCCACAGCGCACAATGGCTTACTCCCAATGATTGGAAATTTTTAGACCAAGCTACCTTCAGTGCCGGAGACTTCCTGTTATGGAATGCAGATTTCGAAGACAATGTCGGGAAACTGCTCAAATAATTTTAACTAAGGCCTCCTCTGAATCTGGGACTTAAGTTTAGCTAGTGGGCAATGTGCCTTTTGACACTAAAAATAACAGGCACGTTTCCCTCCTGGACTCTTGGCGCAGACTCAGATGGCTGCTTTTCCTGCTTGGTGACACCTCCCTCAAAAGGCCTCGGCTACCAATTCCCTGGCAAAAATTTGACAAGTGCCCCATGAGCCTTATAGGTACTTTGTTCCCCGGCTTAACCTAGCTGCGGAATGCTTGCATGAACCAAGCGAAGGTGAAAGCACCTATGTAAAACATCTTGCCTTTGAAAATGCCAACCCATCATGTCAGGATGTTCTTCAACCACATAAGGATAAAGGGAAACTTTCTGAATTTATTAGACTCTGTGCAGGCGTGGGTGCAGCCCATGCCATGGGTCTCGCTTTAGGGGCCGCCTTTACCAAGGCGTTTCACAATCCTGGCTCACGTACTTGCTTTACTTGTAAACAACCTGGCCATTTTGCATGTGGGTGTCCGACAGGCAAACAAAGCCTAGGAATAGCGTCTCCTCAAACTGGGGCTTAACCGCCCCCAGCTACCCTTTTCCATAGAAGTGGTAAAGGTCGTCACTGGGACAGTGAGTGTAGACCTAAGACAAATGCTCTCAGACAGCCTATTTCTTCCTGCTTCTCGGGAAACTCCCTGCGGGGCCAGCCCCTGGCCACAACATCCCCCAGGACAAACACAGGAGCAATAATGTTTGTTCCCTCCCAAACTCCCAACCTACCACAAAATCCTTCTCCACAATTGCCTCCCTCCAACTAGCCACCCCAGGCAGCGCAAAATTGGACCTCTGTGCCACCACAGTTACAATATTAGACTCAATGCAAGGGCCCCAGATAATACCCACTGGAATTATGGGTCCCCCTCCATCTCATACATGTGCCCTTATTCTTGGAAGAGCCTCCACTACCATACAAGGTGTTCAGGTCTTCGCTGGCATTAATGATAATGATTTCACTGAAGAAATAAAAATACTGGCCACTGCTATTAATGGAGTTGCCGCCATCCCAGCAGGAACAAGACTTGCACAATTAATTCTCCTTCCCATGGATTCAGGAGTCATTTCCACCACCCAAACCTACCTCGGGGGGCTGCCTTCTTAGGCTTCTCTGATGTGTATTGGGTTCAACCCATTTCTCACAATAGACCCACCCTTACCTTACTTACTGAAGGAAAGGAATTCCAAGGAGTTCTAGATATTGGAGCTGATGCCACAATTATTTCTCAAAAATACTAGCCATCAGGTTGGCCCCACACTCCATCCTTGACTGACCTTAAAGGGATAGGAAAATAAAAAAATCCTCTGGTCAGCTCAAGGTCTATTAGCTGCACTGATAAAGATGGTAATAAGTCAACTGTCACTCCTTTCGTTGATTCTGACCTCCCTGTTAACGTATAGGGTGGAGATATTTTGAGTCATTGGAAGTTATTCTCGCCAGTCCCAATTCCATGGTGACTCATCAAATGCTTCCTATGAATTTTGTTCCTGGTACAGGCCTGGGGATACTGAAACAAGGACTGGTGGAGCCTATACTACCCATAAAAAAAACAAATACATGTGGACTTGTGTATTCAGATTTTTAGTGTCGGTCCCTGAGCCTCCTGTACCCCGTGCAGATAAAATTATTTGGGAGACTCAGACTCCTGTGTTGGTGGATCAGTGGCCCCTTACCCAAGAAAATTTGGAGGCTGCCTCCACGTTAGTGCTGGAACAGCTGGCAGCCGGCCATGTAAAGCCCTCAACATCACCATGGATTACTCCTATTTTTATTATCAAGAAAAAATCAGGCAAGTGGCGCCTTTTACAATATTTGTGTGCCATTAATAAAGTTATGTGCCCGATGGGAGCACTACAGCCAGGCATTCCCACACCAGTGGCGATTCCAAAAACCTATTGTAAAATGGTTATTGACTTAAAAGATTGCTTTTTTACCATTCCTTTACATCCTGAGGATAGACCCTATTTTGCCTTTAGTCTCCCTCGCATTAATTTTCTGGGCCCTATGCAGAGATTTCAATGAAAGGTTCTTCCCCAAGGTATGGCCAACAGCCCTAGTCTTTGCCAAAAATACGTTGCTCAAGCAGTAGACCCTGTGAGAGAGCGATGACCACAAAATTATATTTTACATTATATGGATGATTTGTTAATTGCTGCACCTAATACCCATGACCTTAATAATTGTTACTTGGACTTTTACAAAACCTCACTACCTTGGGACTACAGATAGCTCCAGATAAGTTTCAAACACAGGACCCTTATACCTATTTGGGCCTTAAACTTCAAGATAATCAGATCCAAATTCCTAAAATACAACTATGTGTGGACCATATTCACACACTTAATGATTTTCAAATATTACTGGGGGATATTCAATTGCTAGGAACATATTTAAAATTACCCACTTGTGTACTTTTGCCCCTTAATGATATTTTGATAGGTGATTCCCACCCCTCCTCCCCTCAAAAGCTTACTCCCGAGGCATGACATGCATTAAACCAAGCCACAGAAGCCATTGCCCAAAAGTTTGTTACACAAATTTCTTATAACCTTCCTCTGGTTCTGGTTATTTTCCACACTCCTCATACACCCACAGGAATATTTTGGCAGCGAGATCCACATTTTAAAAATAAAGGTTGCCCCTTGCTTTTGGTCCTTGTACCCACCACATCCTCCAAGGTTATTACTGTTTATCTTGCTCAGGTAGCTTCTCTTATTTTTAAAGGTCGTTTGCTTTCTCGACAACATTTTGGCAAAGACCCTGATAATATTTTAATTCCATATACTAAGGACCAAACCCTTACTACAATTTTTACTACAGACATGGATGAATGGGATATTGCCCTATCAGGCTTTTTGGGAACAATTCATAACCACATCCCCGATGACCCCCTTTTAAATTTTGTCCAGTTACATCCATTTATTTTTCCCAAAATTACTCAAAAGGCTCCCATTCCTCAAGCCCTTACCTTTTTTACAGACGGTTCCAGTAATGGCCGTGCAGTCTTTGTTGTCAATAACAAGCCTACCACCTTTGATACTGTCTATCAGTCAGCTCAGTTTGTGGAATTGTTCGCCATAACACAAGTTTTTATAAAGTTTTTTGATAATCTTGTTAATATTTATACAGACAGTGCCTACATTGCTCATTCTGTGCCCCTTCTGGAGATTTCACCCACCATTAAGGCTTCTTCCAATTCCCCCTTTCTGTTTCACCAGCTTCAGCAGCTAATTCAGGCCAGAAAACATCCATTTTCCTTAGGACACATCATGACACACTCTGACTTTCTGAGCCCTCTAACACAAGGTAATGCCCAAGCTGATGCAGCAACACGTTCCATCTTTCCAATTTTTGTTGGCTCCATTCAAAAGGCCATGGAGTTACACAATCTTCACCATCTAAATTCCCAGAGCCATCGATTACTTTGGAAAATTACCAGGCAACATGCATGAGAAATAGTAAAAGCATGCCCTGCTTGCACTGTCTCCCTCCCCATTCAACACTTGGGAGTTAACACCCGAGGATTACTGCCCAATCAGATTTAGCAAATGGATGTTATTCATTTTCCTGAATTTTGAAAAACCAGATATATATACGTTTCTATAGATACCTTCAGCGGCTTTATTTTTGAATCACCACATTCTGGAGAGGCTACCAAAGATGTCCTTTCTCATCTTGTTTCAGCCTTTTTCATAATGTGTAAACCAATACATATTAAAACAGATAAATGTCCTGCATATACCAGTGCCAAGTTTAAACAGTTTTGTGCTACCTTGCAATTTTGTCATACTACTGAAATTCCATACAACACTCAGGGCCAAGGCATGTGGAACTTTCCCAGCTTACCTTAAAGACTTGGCTATCCCGTCTTAAGGCTTCCGCCCTTGTATTTACCACTCCCAGGGATCGCCTTAACCATGCATTATTTGCCCTTATTTTTCTTACCCTAGACAGTGAAGGCCATTTGGCCACAGACAGACACTGGCATCCTTCATCCAATTCTGTTCGCACACCTGTTATGTGGTGCAATCCCATTACAAATAAATGAAAACGCCCACATCCTATCCTCATCAGGGGATGAGGCTCAGCTTGTGTTTTGGACCAAGAGCAAGCATCCCCAAGATGGTTACCAGAATGCCTGGTTAAACAGGTAAATTACTTACCTCAACCCAGGGATGGAGGCCCTCCCCCTGAGGACAAATTTTCCTCCATTTCAGATACAGCCAACAATCTGTGCGAGGATCCTGCTTAAGGCACTTCTGCTGAACAGGTTTGAACATAGAGGCCTTGGACCTCTAATTTCCAACATCATGGGGTACCTTTTTGCCACCCCCCCGTGAATGTAAAGGAGGATTTTGGACTGCGGCTCCCACTAGTTGGACCCAGACTGCTGACTGCATGACTAAGGTGACTTACCTCCGTGCCAAGGTTGACCATAATCTCGGAGGAGTTCATCAGCCTAAATGGGTATGTGTTAACAAGCCAAAGATTATTCCCCCTAGTACAAGTAAAGCTCTCCAAAATTGTTCTGCAACTTGTACGCATACCCAGGCGATGCATGTCTCTTGTAATGCGTCGGCTTAACTTTGTGTTAATAAACAGGGAGAACAATGTTTTGAAGCCTCCCTAACTAAAACTCATGCAGCAGGGGGACCACTATTCATTATACCCCCATTCTCTTTGACCATGGAGGAGATGGCAAATACACCAAGCTACAGTCAGCTGGGTGCCAAAGCACTGTCGGAAAACCTTCCTACTGGCCCATTAAGGCCCCTACAGGGGTCTCTGATGGTGGAGGACCCACTTATTCTGTCAAGCATCCTCAGATAATCAAACTTTTGAAACCCCAAATCCCTGAGCTCACATATCATCCCTTTATGTAGCCGAAATCCCAGTTCCCAGGTTTAGATACCAATACATTAGATATTTTGCAAACTACATTCTCCTAGCTTAATAATTCGAACCCCACCCTTGCTGGTGATTGCTGGCTCTGCATGACAACAGGGGCAATCATGCCTATGGCAGTTCCTATTAATTCTATCATGGACAATGATAATACATGCCAACCCGGATTTCCCTTTAAAGTACAGCCTATAGGCACTTTTACATTATTTCTTTTAGGCGCGATGCAGAATAATACCTATGATATTGATGTTCGACTTACTTCTTTTGGAAATTGCTCAACAGTATAAAATTATTTCTCACCCACCCCATCTCTTTATCCCTCCAATGGCACAGTTTTTATGTGTGGAGGAAACTCGGCCTTCCCACGCTTCCAGCGAATTGGACCATTGGTTGTGTTCTTGCTTTATTACTCCCTGATATAACTATTGTCCCAGGAGATGAACCTCTACCAATTTCTAGCCTAGACACTTTAGTCAAAAGACATAGGTGGGCAATACAGGCTTTACCACTCATTGCCAGCCTTGGAATAACAGCTGCTGTGGGCACAGGTACAGTGGCTTAGGCACGGCTATTCACTCTTACCATCGCCTGTCTCAACAACTTATAAATTATGTACAAACTTTATCAGGAACCATTAAAGATTTGCAGGACCAAATAAATTCCCTGGCAGAAGTGTTCCTTCAAAACAGACGAGGCTTAGATTTGCTGACAGCTAACCAGGGAGGTATTTGCTTAGCCTTAGGGGAACGATGCTGCTTTTATGCAAACAAATCAGGCATAGTATGCATTAAAATTAAGCAGCTTCAAGAAGATCCAGAAAAGAGACAAAGGGAACTATTTGAAAATCCCCTCTGGATTGGGCATAATGGATTTCTACCCTACCTTCTTCCCCTATTAGTCCCTTTGTTGGGTTTACTTTTAATGGTGTCCATAGGCCGCTGCATTATAAAGAGGCTGGTACAATTTATTAAAGAACAGATTAATATTTTTTTTTCTAAGCCCATACAGGTCCACTATCATGGTCTGGAGATGGAAGACAGCACTGCCAACATTTAAAAGAATGTTCAACCCTTCTCACAGGCTTATTAAGTTTACATCCCCACAGATCTCTCTTTCTTACAGAAAACTATAAGTAACAGCTCTGAGCAACCATCTTCTACCCTTGCAATAAGGGTTCGTTCTCCATGGGCCCCTCCGCTTGGGGGAGGACACACCCTTGGAATGAGCACGTTAGGCCATAATAACGGAGGGTCCAGGAAGGACTGCAGGAGGATGGATCCACGGATCCCCAAACACAAGACCTCTGAATGACACGCTCTGGTGCATGGCGGTTGGCATGCTATCCCCTCAAAGACGTCTCCTCCAAAAACATGCCAAAGCCAACACGAAATCTCCTAGGAAAGATGCTCGCTCAAATCAGGAGATATTCTAAGGCATCCTAGAGAAACAGAGCCACTATCACACCCTAAATCCATGGCCTGTAAGGTATGATCGAATATTTTATATAACAAAAGGGGAGATGTCAGGGGCTAGAAGGAAGTTCTCCTTCAAAAAATAGACTGACACAAGAAACAGCCCCCTGGGACACAACCTGCCTGGGAGACATCCCACAGCCATCTATCTCCTTTTGACATCCGGCTACCATCTGTCTACCTGAAACATCCTGAGGTTATCTCACCCTGTGAAGACATCCAGCAACTGCCGATAAGAGAGCTTTCCCATCCGCAGCATATAAATACCCTCTGAGAATAATAAAAGTTTGCAGCATGATCAGAACTCCTGTCTTGCTGTCATCTCTCGTGTCTCTTGTGCCTTCATTCCTCCCCAACTAGGATCGACACCCAAGTTGATGTGTCCTACCAGCCGGGCCATCTGACACTAACCCATACCCTCCTAGACTCTGATGACAAATCCTAATATGATGGAGAAAAATAACCCAAACAGAATAGAAATACAAGCAGTTCAGAGGAGGCATGGTGTATAGTTGCACTTGCCTTTTGCATGATATAGGGTAGGTGTTATAAATCTAGTTAATTTTTAATTGAAATAGTTCTCCATGTGTTTTTAAAGTTAACAAATATGTGAATTCCTGTCTCCCTTTCTCTGTAGCCGATTCAGCACATGTATTTTTATATGCACATATAGAATCCTACCTGGTATCAGATGTACATTCTTGTGAGGTGGCTGACTTGGAAGATACAAATTGTGAGAAGAGATCACTCCTCCTAAACGCTGTTGGAACAGAAAATTCAACCTATGGGTGAGCCTCCTAGTAGAACAACATTATACATAAATCCATGTTCAGTAAATTAAATATTTTTGCATCTGTGGATGATATATACTTCATGATGAATTTCGATTGGCATATATATTGCTACATTTTATTGTCTGGGTGTGTGTGTTGTGTGTGTGTGTGTGTGGGGGGGGTATATATATATATATATATATATATATATATATATATATACACTCTGCAAATATTTCAAAATATGAAATATATGTGTCTTACATATACTACCTAAATTCATTCATGTTCATGTATGTGGATTTATAATCAACTTTTCACAATATTATTCTCAGAAATATTCATCCACCTGAATTACATATTTGTTTTCTAGTACTGAAAACTAACTTCAGTGAGTGGTGCATACAATCCTAATATTTCTACAGTAACTGACCCAGTTTAACATCAATGCAACTAGATTCCTCTTGGATATGATGTCTATGTTGAAGTTCATTTTATTCAACACTGGTACATTACTATTCGTTCAGTTTATACACATCATAGGATATATATTTCATCAACAACTTCAATAATTTTTAGGATTTTGATTCACTTTCAATCATTTCCTGATTCAGAACACATGTATTCCTCCAGGTTACTTGATTGTTTTTTCATGAGACTTCTTTCCAAACGCTTTTTTTTTTTCGATTTCCATAATCATTTTGAAGAAAAACTGACACACTCTTCATGATAAACCATAACCCTAATATTACCATTAGATGTATTTCTGGTTGGAATGAATGATTGCATATAAATATACGATTTTCTGTTTATTTTCAGATATCAATTCAATCGAATATTTAAAGTTGGAACAAGTTATAATATTTAATCACAGTATCGTCTATTCATAAATTATCTCTATGTTCATAGACACAGAGTAAATCTATTTGTAACTCCAATACTAATTTTTTCATCTTCAAAATGTTGCTCCCAGAAATGGTGGAAGAAATACTCATGTCACCTAATCTACATATACATTTTATCACAGTAATATTCTGGACACAAAAAGAAGAGGTCACACTTATGATTGTATCAAAGCCTAAATGAAAAGTGAGCATAGATTACTGAAAACATTCATGTCCAGTGTGCCTAATGCTCTCAAATGTCAATCCTATTTGTGACTACATATTTGTTTCTTCTTAAGACTATATTTTGAACCTCAACCCTGTTGCAAATGTCTAATCCTATTACTCAATTTATACTTTGCCTGATTTCCTAATGTCTCTATTGATGTCTGCTTACCTAAATATTTTCCCCAGTTCACCATTGTGACTGACCCTTCACGTGTGCTGACATTTACATTCACTCTCTACCTGATACACTATTGCTAAAGAACTTTTGGTCCAAATTCTGTACTCAGTCTTCTTCTGAAACTTATCAAATATCTTCCTAATCCTACCGACTATCCCTGTTCTAGTGGATGTTCACTTCTACATTCAATCATCCAAGGTACAAGGTCCTATGCCATTGATTATCGTTTTATCTGAAACACCTGTGCAGAACATATATCAAAGCTAAGTATCCCAATCAATAGCGCAATGCCCTTCTGGGCTTCAAATCTTACCTAGATTTTTGTTTTCATACTTATATTTCACCTATATATTCTTATAAATATCACAGGTTCCCAATACCATTATTCATCAATTAGAATAATTCCTAACCCAAATCAAACCTGTTATTAACCCTAACCATACACTGTTCCCTCAATCTAACTTTACAGAAGAGGAGGGACCAAGTTGGTCTTACAATACAGGAATGTAGAAAATCTTCCACCTGTTGTAAAACTCAAAGGTCCATGAAGAAGTGATCCCTGGAGAACATGTAGGCAGCCATGAAGGACCTGAGAGAGCAAACGTCATCTTCCATTGCAAACAACCTGGTCAGGATGAAGGGTTGTGTCTGCATCAGCCTCTCTGTTCATAATGTAGAGAAGATGGACACAAACAGTCCTGTTTGGAGAGCTGTTCCTGGGTGCCTATGGTTCATATACCATTCTAACTTGTGAAGTGTCACAGGAAGTAGGAGAAGCCTCGATCTCATGGGACCCTTGGAAGCAACTGTTAGGACAAAGTGGTTGCCAAAGCAGTGACCTCATTCAGTTCCTGAAGGAAGTGACCTCACCTCACTTCCTTGGTCATGGAACTCTCGGTACTTGGGATCCAGGAAGCAAGGTACCAAGAGCCTGTCCCAGTCCCAGTCCCAGTGGGCTCACTTGTTTGGATTTACCAAGGAGAGAGTCAGTCTTTCATGGTACCTACAGATATGACGATGGCCAACTGCCAGGAAAACTCAGAAGAGGGGCCTTTTCTGAGAAAGCAGATAGTGGCTCACCGCTGGCTCCTGACAAGTTCACAGAGTTGGTGATTTCCGGGGATCATAAGTTGGCCCACCAGTCAGAAGACACTTTGGATAGTCACAGACATACTTTGTAGAAGGTGGTGCCTCTGTGGTTGTCGGTGTGGGTTTGTGGTTTTGTCTCATGTTCTGAGAATAGGTAGAAAAGGCGGTTTGTTTGATTTGGAGTGAACTGTTTATAGTAAGTCGTTTGCCAAGCATGAGTTCCTATGTCTGTGTATCCCACTGTGTCCATGGTTTTAGACATTAGAAAACAGAATGCATCAATTGTTGTGTCCTGTCTAGTAGAAAGCTTCCCTGCATTCATCCTGCCGAATTTATGAATGGATTTCAGCTTGCCTTATCGATGAACAACATGTGGTATCTTCCAAAATTCCTGCATTCTTCATGAATTCTGGCTACTCTCCAGAATAGGCTCATGGTTTTGTGTCCAAGATATGTAGCAGTTCCAATCCCTGTGACATGGCCATGTACTGGATAGCTGAAGGGAATGTCGAGCATCTCAAAAAACTCAGATATAAGTGTGACCATGATAGTCTAAGTGGAGAAACCCTGCTTTGGGCCTTTTGCTTACCTATTGTTCTGTTGCCCTGAATGTCAGGAAGGTCTTTGCCTCAAGACATTCGTTTGTGAAGCCTGAAGAAAACAGGTTCAAATGGAAATGAATGGACATCACCTGTGGATCTTTGCTTAATTCCTTTGGAAATGGAAGTGTCTGAATCAGCCTCTTGGCCCTGTGTGAGGCCGTGGCTTAGATTCTCAACCCCTGAAGAATCTAAAGAAACATCACATGTGTGCATCCAAAACAAATATGGCCAAAAGTGCAGTTATTGTGGATGAAGTCTCTCCCCATTCTCTGTGAGGTTCCTGACCTCCATCAAGTTAGAATAGGGATCCTTTGGGCCAAATCATTTCTTCAAAGCCCTAAAGAGGCTTGCCCATAATTGCTTGAATTTTCCCGTGACTACAATTCACATAAAGAATCCAAACTGCACAGTCAATACGCCTCAAATTGGAGAAACAGAGAAGTATTAACAGCAGGCCTATATGAACACTCCTGGTTCACAGGAGTGGTGTCCAGGCCACCCTGAATTTAGGCAAATTAGGGGCAAGAGAGATTATTTAGGAGACTGTCTTGAGCTTCGCCCCTCGTGGAAAATTCCAGCGATAGGTTATGATGAGTGTCTATATAAAAGAACATGAGAACCATGTGGGAGTGTTTTGGTTTTAATTGTGGTTGTTAGTGTGGTGGTTGGAAGAGATGACTGAGTCCACCTTGACATGAACTCTGGTGTTTTTCCCCTTAGAGACTGAGTTCTGGAACAGACCTCAGAAAAGTATTGCCATTAATTGTGTTGGGATTTTAGGAGGCCATGCATGAGAGTCGCCCTTGGAAACTGAGATCAAGGCCAAGGGTGGCTTTCAACAGAGCACTGGGAATCACAGCCAAGATATCACATAATTTTCTTCTGAAAGACTTGGCAGCCATAGTTGAGAGTCAAAAGACACATGGACCTCACATTGTAGAACTCAATGGGCCTGGCTTCATTTGACCTTTTGGCCATTCTTTGGGAAGCATTACCTGTGAGATTTCTCCAGAGCTTTCATTGAAATGAGCTTCGTCAAGATTAATGGTTCTGGAATGAACTGAAACTCACAGTGCCTCCAACGTCATTGTTGAAATATGGCTAGAAAAATACCATGAAATTTTTGAAATTTCCATGACCAGCTGCCACAGGAGAACCTTTGGATGTCCTGTTGCTGATCATGAGTATAACAGACAGTGCCTTGATTGACTGGTTTTAATAAAAATTGTGTAAAACAGAGATGCCAATAAGTTGGAGCCTGATGATTAGTGGGCCTAGAGCATTGGTAGGCAGGTGTGTGATAAAACATCTGTAGTGGGGCCATGTGGATCTGCCATTGGCTTCCAAATGGCATGTGACTGACATGATGCAGCCAGCAATCCCTTCTAAGTAAAGGCATGTTGTTATATGGAGAGGTTTCAGGGCAATGTTCAGAATCGATTTGCTATGGTCAATGGGGCAAGCTATGTGATATAGAAGCATGGTTGGTGCATTCTCCTGCAGAAATTGAAATACCACATGTGACAGAACTCCCTCCTGCACTGTGTCCCAGTTGAACTCCGTGTATTTCATGAAGCAAATACCAAACTCCCATTGTAGCAGCAAGAAACACCATGAAAATTGGAGGATGAACAAATGGCTTCACAGTCCACACAGGGAGACACTTAGAACCCAGTGGCCACAGTTTACCTACAAAGATCAAATTCAGGACTGGTGTCTCATGTTAATTGGAAAATAAGAAACTATGTTTTACAGGTCACATAGGTGCAGACCCAGCTTTCATGATCTCAGTACAAAGGAAGCTAAAGCTCCTGATAACAACATATGTTTCAAGTGCCCAACCTCAGAGGCAATTTCTCAAGAAGTCTTTAGGCCAGCAGAGCTCCATGTTTATGGAGTGTTCACCCTGTCCCTTACTTTTGGAAACTCCTGTACCACCTTCAAGGTAGTGAACTCCTTAGCATATTCCATTCCAGATAAGTATTCACTGATTTTCTAATTCTTCTCCTCTAATTATGTCTTACTTGGGGCGAAGATAATGTCAAGCCATTGTTCTGGAGGAGTGGGAAGATTTTGTGTGGCACATATTTGCATACACATTGGATACATTTTCCAATTTTCCATTCGAAATACTGAATCCCTGACTCTAACCCCTACCATACTAGACTCTGACTACTAATCGTAATATGATAGAGAATAATAACCAAAACAGAATAGAAATACAAGCAGTTCAGAGGAGTAATGGTGTATAGTTGGAATTGCCTTTTGCATTATATAGGGTAGGAGTTATAAATCTAGTCATTTTTTTGTTGAAATAGTTCTCCGTGTGTTTTGAAAGTTAACAAATATGTGAATTCCTGTCTCCTTTTCTCTGTAGCCTATTCAGCACATGTAATTTTATATGCACATATAGAATTGTACCTGGTATCACACGTACATTTTTGTGAGGTGACTGACTTGGCAAATACAAATTGTGAGAAGAGATCACTCCTCCTAAATGCTGTTGGAACTGAAAATTCAACCTATGGGTAAGCCTCCTAGTTGAACAACATTATACATAAATCCATGTTCAGTATATGAATATTTTTGGGTCTGTGGATGATATGTATTTCATGATGAATTTCGATTGGCATATATATTGCTAGTTTTTAATGTCTGTGTGTGTGTGTGTGTGTGTGTGTATATATATATATATATATATATATATATATATATATATATTCTCCAGATTTTTCAAAATATGAAATATTTGTGTCTTATTTTGCACTCCCTAAATTCATTCATATTCATGTATGTGGATTTATAATCCACTTTTTAAAAAATTATTCTCAGAAATATTCATCCACCTGAAATACATATTTTTTCCTAGTACTGAAACAGTTTTCAGTAAATGGTGCATCCAAATCCTAATATTTCAGCATTGCAAGATGGCTGTGAAGACAGTGTATCACACCCAGTGTACCCTGCCACTGCGCAAGTGAATAACGAGTTAGAGGGATGAAAAACTATCTTGTTAGGATCTTACAGGAAAATGGGTGTTTACCGAAACCTAGAAGAATGATTTCCACCACCGAGGTCAGGTAATTGAGTCTCAAACACAAGCCACTTGTGCAACTGGAGATCCATTCTGATTGATCCGCGTGACCTGCCCTGTGTCTACAAATGGTGAGGCACCACCGAGAAGTGACCAGCAAGCAGGGAGAAACGTTGCTGCGGATTCTGTGGAATCCTGCTGGCTGAGCATCCACTGAGCCCCCAGCTGAATTCGGGATTTTAGACGGGGAAGTTAGCAGTACATTTCTATGCCCCAAAGCGGAAACTCCACAAAGGAAACCAACATCCACCATCTTGGAGAGCTGAAGTAACCACCACCACTTCCTGACAGATTGCAAGAATAAAACAGGTGTGTGTTTCTCAGCTCATCTCACATACAGAGGGGAATTCGCATAAAATATCTCCTAGGCTTTTGGGGGAGGGATAATCAGAGCAAGTCTGCATAAAGACTGGTGGAAAACTAGAGGCACCTGACCTTCATCTCCCCTTCCCATCAGCGGCAAAAATGAAACTTGTCTAGCCAGTGCGGGGCGATGGGCAAGAGAAAAAAATTAAAACAATAGAGTTCCAGGGTTCCCAATAGACACCCTCCCCACCCAACAAACGGCAGACCCAGAGAACAGTTTGAGCTGCCGAGAAGCATCACTCAGGAGAAATCTGGTCTAGCAGGAGAAATCAGGACTAGCAGGATAAACCAGGTTACTAGAGGCCAGGCCCTCCTGACTGGTTGCCTGGAGAATGCCGGCCCACTGCCAGTGTGACTGGGCAACTGGAGACCACCTTCCTGCTGGCGCCAGCCCACCTGCTGACGCTATGTCTTGACGGCTGGAGAACGCGCGCCTGCCGGCGACCGAACGCGCAACTGTGTGGCTAGAGATCACCCACCAGCCGAAGACAGACCACAAGCTGCCCGCGCTACTGGGTGGCTGGAGACTGCCGGCCTGCAAGCGACCGGGAGCTGAAACCAACCAGAGACAATCCAGTCCACCCACCCAATTCGGGCACTCCGGCAAGGAGCCTGGGGCCCACCACAGCAGAGAGGTGACATCACTGGAGCTCGAACGTCAGAATTCCTTAACAGCGGAATCCGCTTAAGCAGGCATAGTCTACCAACACAAAGGAGAGAAAACAGAGACATATAAACCCATAACAAATCTATAGAAGAGAGCAGAAACACAGCAATCAAATAGAGCTGGAAAATGACGTGAACATCATGAAAAAACAAGGGAAAACAAGGTGTACAAACAATGAAGGACAACTTAATACTACAGGAGAACCTTGAAGCATCAGAAACAGGGATAGGAAAAAAACTTAAGTCATACCTAACTCAGATGGAAAGGAATAAGAGAGAAGACATGAGGCAGCAAGTCTAAGCAATAAAAGTATATTTTGAAAATGAATTAAACAAACAAATTCAAATGGCAAAGAACAAGCTTTACAAGGAGATAGAGATCTTTTAAAAAATCATACAGTAATTCTAGAAATGCAGGAAACTATAAACCAAATTAAAAACTCAAACAAGAATATTACAAATAGACTAGATCAAGTAGAAGTCAGAACATCAGATAATGAAGACAAAGTTTGTCAACTTGAAAAGAATATAGTCAACACAGAAAACATGCTTAAATCCCATGAGCAACTATTCAAGAGATATGGGATGTCATAAAAAAAAAATTGGGAGTCATCGGGATAGAAGAAGGCATAGAAATTCAAACCGAATGAATGAACAACATATTAAATGAAATAATTCTAGAAAACTTCCCAGACATGAAAGATGGAATGGATTGCCATATCCTGGAAGCCTACAGGACGTCAAACATTCAAAACCATAATAGACAAACTCCAAGACATATAATTATGAAGATAGCCAACATACAGAACAAGGAGAGAATATTAAAAGCTACGAAAGAAAGTAGGCAGATAACATTCAGGGGTAAACCAATAAGGTTAACAATTGATTTTTCATCACAGACTTTGAAAGCGAGAAGATCTTTGAACAATGTATTTCAAACACTGAAAAATAATGGATTCCAACCAAGAATACTGTATCCAACAAAATTAAGCTTCAGATTTGACAATGAAATTAAGTCCTTCCTGATAAATAAAAGCTAAAAGAATTCGCAGACAGAACACCAGCACTGCAAAGCATTTTGAGCAAAATACTACAAGAAGAGGAATTGAAAAATAGTGCCCAAAACTAACAGCGGGAGGTATCTCAGTAAAGGGGTAAGAAAAAAACCAAAAAGTAAAAACTACCCAAATTAAAATAAATAAATAAATAAACATGACTGGAAGTACAAATCATATTTCAATTGTAACCTTAAATGTTAAAAATCTAAACTCACCAATCAAGAGACATAGGCTAGTAACCTGGATAAAAAAAATAAATCCAACAATATGCTGCCTTCGGGAGACTCATATGAAAGGTAAAGACATACACAGGCTGAAAGTGAAAGGTTGGGAAAAATCATACCACTCATATGGCCCTCGGAAGCAAGCAGGAGTGGCCATACTCATATCATATAAAATCAACTTCAAACCTACGTTAATCAAAAGGGATAAAGTAGGACACTATATATTGTTAAAAGGAACCATCCACCAACAAGACATAACAATTATCAATTGGTATGCACCAAACAATTGAGCTGCAACGCTCATAAAACAAACTCGCCTCAAGTTCAAGAGTCAAATAGACTACAACACAATAATTATGGGTGACTTCAACACACCGCTCTCGCCATTAGACAGATCCTCTATAAAAAACTGAATAAAGAAACTATAGAATTCAACAGCACAATCAATAACCTTGACGTAACCGACATATATAGAATACATCAACCATCATCTAGTGGATACACTTTATTCTCAGCAGCACATGGATCCTACTCCAAGTTAGACCATATATTATGCCATTGGGCAACTCTTAGTAAATATAAAGGCGTGGAGAAAATACCATGCACCATATCTGATCATAATGGAATGAAACTGGAAATCAATGATAAAAGAAGGAAGGAAAAATCCTACATCACATGGAAAATGAACAATATTCTACTGAATGATCAATGGGTTACAGAAGACATAAAGGAGGAGATAAAAATATTTTTAGAATCAAATGACAATACAGACACATCATACTGGAATCTATGGGACACAAAGAAGGCAGTTTTAAGAGGGAAATTCATTTCTTGGAGTTCTTTCCTCAAAAAAAGAATAAAACAACAAATAAATAAACTCACAGTACACATCAAAAACCTAGAAAAGGAAGAGCAAAACAACAGCAAATGTAGTAGAAGACAAGAAATAATTAAAATTAGAGCAGAAATCAACGAAATTGAAACAAAAAAAAAACATTGAAAAAATTGATAAAACTAAAAGTTGGTTCTTTGAAAAAATAAATAAGATTTACAGGCCCTTAGCCATGCTAAGGATGAGAAGAAGAGAGACAACTGAAATTACTAACATACGGAATGAAAAAGACAATATCACAACAGACAGTACACAAATACAGAAGATAATTAGAAAGTATTTTGAAACCCTATATTCCAATAAAATAGAAGATAGTTAAAATATCGATAAATTTCTTAAGTCATACGATCTGCCCAGATTCAGTCAGGAAGACACACACAATTTAAACAGACCAAAAACAAAGGAAGAAATAGAAGAAGCCATCAAAATACTACCAACCAAAAAAAGCCCTGGACCTGATGGGTATAGAGCAGAGTTCACAAAAACCTTCAAAGAAGAATTAATACCAATACTTTTCAAGCTATATCAAGAAATAGAAAAATAAGGAGCTCTTCCAAATTCATTCTCGGAGTCCAAAATCACCCTGATCCCAAAACCAGACAAAGACACTTCAAAAAAGAAAACTACAACCAATATCTCTAATGAACTTGGATGCAAAAATTCTCAATGAAATCCGTGTGAATTGAATCCAAAAGCATATCAAAATAGTTGTGCACCATGATCAAGTAGGATTCTTCCCTGGAATGCAAGGCTGGTTCAATATACGGAAATCAATAAATGCTATTCACCACATCAATAGACTTAAGGACAAGAACCATATGATCATCTCGATAGATGTAGTAAAAACATTCAACACAGTTCAGCATCCCTTTATGTTCAAAACACTAGAAAAACTAGAAATAACAGGAACTTACCTCAACATTGTAAAAGCTATATATGCTAAACCTCAGGCTAGGATCATCCTAAATGGAGAAAACTGAAGGCATTCCCTCTGAAATCTGGAACAAGACAGGGATGCCCTCTATCACCACTTCTATTCAATTTAGTTCTTGAAATACTAGCCAGAGAAATTAGACAGACAAAAGAAATTAAAGGCATAAAAATAGGAAAAGAAGAACTTGAATTATCGCTATTTGTGGATGACATGGTAATATATTTAACAGACCCAAAAGGGTCTACAAAGAAACTGCTAGAGTTAATAAATGAAGGATATAAAACCAACACGCATAAATCAAAGGCATTCCTGTATATCAGAAACAAAACTTCTGAAATGGAAATGAGGAAAATCACTCCATTCACAATATCCTCAAAGAAAATAAGATACTTGGAAATCAACCTAACAAAAGAGGTGAAAACCACAGAACCCTAAAGAGAGAGATAGAAAAAGATCTTAGAAGATGGAAAAATGTACCCTGTTCATGGATAGGCAGAACTAAATTCATCAAAATGGCGAAATTACCCAAAGTTCTATACAGGTTTAACGCAATGCCAATCAAAATCCCAATGGCATTTCTTGTAGAAATGATAAAGCAATCATGAAATTCATATAGAAAAACAAAAGACACAGAATAGCAAAAGAAATTCTAAGCAGGAAGTGTGAATCGGGAGGTATAGCGATACCAGAGTTCAAACTTTACTACAAAGCAATAGTAACAAAAACAGTGTGGTACTGGTACGAAAACAGGCAGGTGGACCAATGGTATAGAATTAAGGACAGAGAAACCAATCCACAAAATTACAACTTTCTTATATTTGATAAAGTGGCTATAAACATGCAATGGATGAAGGATAGCATCTTCAACAAATTGTGCAGGGAAAATTAGAAATCCATATGCAACAAAATCAAACTGAATCCCGTTCTCTCACCATGCACAAAAGTTAAATCAAAATAGATCAAGGAGCTAGATATCAAATCAGAGACACTGCGTCTCATAGAAGAAAAAGTTGGCTACGATCTATATACTGTGGGGTCAGGCTCCAAATTCTTTAATAAGACATCAATAGCCCAAGAGTTAATAACAAGAAAAAAACAAATGGGACTTACTTAAACTAAAAAGTTTTTTTCTCAAGAAGAGAAACAATAAGAGAGGTAAATAGAGAGCCTACATCCTGGGAACAAATTTTTACCCCTCACACTTCAGATAGAGCCCTAATATGCAGAATATACAAAGAACTCAAAATATTAAACAATAAGATAACAAATAACCCAATCAACAAATGGGCCGAGGACCTAATCAGACACTTCACAGAGGAGGACATACAATCAATCAACAAGTACATGAAAAAATGCTCACCATCTCTAGCAGTCTGAGAAATGCAAATCAAAACCACCTTAAGATACCATCTTACTCCAGTAAGATGAGCAGCCATTATGAAGTCAAACAACAATAAGTGTTGGCGAGGATGTGGGGAAAAGTGTACACTTGTACACTGCTGGTGGGACTGCAAATTGGTGAGGCCAATTTTGAAAGAAGTATGGATATTCCTGGGAAAGCTGGAAATGGATCCACCATTTGACCCAGCTATCACCCTTCTTGGACTGTTCCCTGAGGATCTTAAAAGAGCGTACTATAGGGATACTGCCACATCAATGATCATAGCGGCACAATTCACAATAGCTAGACTGTGCAACCAACTTAGATGCCCTTCAATAGATTAATGAATAAAAAAAATGTGGCATCTATACACAATGGAGTATTACACAGCACAAAAATGACAAAATCATAGAATTTGCAGGGAAATGGATGGCATTAGAGCATATTATGTTAAGCGAAGCTAACCAGTCCTTAAAAAACAAATGCCAAATGTCTTCTCTGATATAAAGAGAGCAAATAAGAGCAGAACAGGGAGGAAGAGCATGAGGAAAATATTAACATTAAACAAAGACGAATGGGGGGAGAGAAAGGGAGAGAGAAGGGAAAGCTTATGAAAATTGTAGGAGACCCTCAATGTTACACAAAATCGCATATAAAATGTTGTGAGGGGAAGTGGGGGGGAACAATGGAGAGAATTGAACAATAGCAGATGAGGTAGAGAGGAAAGATGGGAGGGTAGGAGAGGGTGGATAGTAGGGGATAGGAAAGGTAGAAGAATACAACAGTCACTAATATGCCATTATGTAAAAGTGTGAATGTGTAACCGATGTGATTCTACAATTCGTATTTGGGGAAAAAATGGGAGTTCATAACCCAATTGAGTCAAATGTATGAAAGATGATATATCTTGAGCTTTGTAATGTTTTGAACAACCAATAAAAATAAATAAATAAATAAAGGTTTAAAATTTAGTGGGAAGAAATCAGCTAAAAATGGGTTCAGATGTATTCATTTTGCTATGCAGAAACTTTGTTTTGTGTAGTTGTAAATATCACAAATTTATTTTACCAGAAAATGCACATAAATTGAGATGAAAGGATAATTCACCTATCTTCATGAAAAATTCATAGCATTTTCTACACTTTTCATACTTCATTTTTTTCGTGAATATTTTGACATGGACAAGGTCTAGTCTTAGGCTATTCTTCCAGAATACTACCTCATCTGACAAGTTCGTACTATGTGTTGGATTGTTCTTTTCATCTTTTATTTAATAGTTTCTAGCTGATAATGTTTATTTTTCTTATCTTTCTTTGGACATTATCTTTGCATTTTATGTTTTACTGGGGAAGAGACTCATCAAAAGCTCTTTATTATATGTATCAACAATCAAACATTTAGAGCATGCAATTATTCTTAATTTTGCATGAAAATAAATTTGTACCATTTTTCTTATAAAGATGTAGTATTATTAATAATGTCCCTACTGTAATAAGTAACTACTTACAAGAAGAATTAAACAATTGACTTTATATCAATTATGAACATGAAAAGTACTAAAATAAGTATTTGGCAATTAATACACAATTGATAGAAATAGAAATCACAAGAACGCCATTTAAAATGTCAGTGCATATGGTCCTTAAATAATAGGTTGTTCAAATAAAATTTCTCTAATTCATAAGAGGTAATATGCCATATTACAGCTTAATGTGATATAAAACCTTAAATTATCAGTATTGATAAATAAGAATGATACCTTTTTACTTAAATATGTTTATTTGATTTTCACTGTAAGATGTTAATTATGGAAGAATTGAGAATTAAGAAAGACTTGGTCTATATTATTTCTAACAGGAAAATCAAAGTACTTTTAAATATATATGTATATATATAATATATGTAATGCATATGCATGAATATAGATACATATGTGTAATAAATGTATTGTAATATATCTATCAGGTGATTATAATTTTTAGATTTTCTCAAGAAAAAGAATGACTATAAAAAACAGTCTTAAACTTAAATTTCATAGCATACTACTGTTTGTAATGACATGAGAGAAAAATAGATATGGAGTGGAAACGAAAAAGGAAGGGAGAGAAGGGGGAAAATGGGGAAGAAAGTGAGTAAAGAAGAGGGACATGAGTGTATGATGTTAAGATAAAAGTGGAGGGGCTGGGTTTGTGGCTCAGTGGTAACATGCATTTCTAGCATGTGTAAGGCACATGGTTCTATTCTCAGCACCACATACAAATAAACAAAATGAAGGTCAATCAACAACTGAAAAAATAAAAAAGAAAAAAGAAGAAATATTACGAAAATTCCAAGCTTTGATGAATGTTAAATAAAAAAAATTATGTTACATAGCCTTATGTAATTTTAGACTATCCAAAATAGTCACTAAATGTTAGATTATTAGTGCTATAACTAAAAATCCATTGATCTTTCCTCTACATTCTGTGGCATGCTAGTGCTAAAATAAATTGTATTATTAATCCCCCCCAAAATCCTAATATTTCTACAGTAACTGACCCAGTTGAACATCAATGCAAGTAGACATGATGTGCATTTTGACGTTCATTTTTATTCAACACTGGTACATTACTATTTCTTCAGTTTATGCACATCATAGCATATATGTCTCATCAAAATTTCGCAAATTTATAGGCATTTGTTTCACTTTCAATCACTTCCTGCTTGAGAACACATGTATTCCTCCATGTTTCTTGACTGCTCTTTTCATGAGACTTCTTTCCAAACACATTATTTTCGATTTCCATTATCACATTTGAAGCAAAACTCACAAACCCGTCACAATAAACCATAACACTAATATTACCATTAGATGTGTAACTGGTTGGAATGAATGGTTGTATATCAATATAAGATTTCTTACTAAGTTTCAGATATCAATTCAATCCATTATTTAAAGTGGAACCAGTTATATTATTTATTCACAGTACAGTCTATTCACGAATTATCTCTATATTCATTGACACAAGTACACCTCTTTGTACCCCCAATACTAATTTATACGTCCCCAAAATATAGCTCCTAGAAATGGTGGAAGAAATACTCATGTCACCTGATCTACATATACATTTTATCACAGTAATATTCTGGACACAAAAAGCAAAGGTCACACTTATGATTGTACAAAACCTAAATGGAAAGTGAACATGGATTACTAAAAACATCCATGTCCAGGTTGCCTAATGCTCTCAAATGAAAATCCTATTGGTGACTACATATTTGTTTCTTCCAAAGATTATATATTCAAATTCAACCATGTTGAAAATGTCTAATCCTGTCACTCACTTTATACTTTGCCTGATTTTGTAATGTCTCTATTGATATCTGCTTTCCTACATATTTTCCCCAGTTAATCATTGTGACTTCCTCGTCACATGTGTTGATATTTACATTCACTCTCTTAGCGATACCCTACTTCTAAAGAACTTTTGTTCCAAATCCTACACTCATTCTTCTTCCTAAATTTACCGAATATCTTCCTAATCCTACCGACTATCACTTTTTGACTGGATGTTCTCTTCTACATTCAATCATCCAAGGTGAAAGGTCCTATGCCATTGTATATCGATTTATCTGAAACATCTGTGCAGAATGTAATTCAACGCTAAGTATCCCAATCAAGGGACAAATGACCTTCTGGGCTTCAAATCTTACTTAGATTTCTGTTTTCGTACATATATTTCACCTCTATATTCTTGTAAATATCACAGGTTCCCAATACCATTATTCATGCAGCAGAATGGTTCCTAACCCATATGGAACATGTTAATAACACTAATCATACACTGTTCCCTCAATCTAACTTTGCTGAAGAGCAGAGACAGTGTTGGTCTTACAATACAAGAATGTATGGGATCTTCCACCTGCTGAGAACATCAAAGGTACGTGCAGAAATGATCTCTGGAGAAGTTGTAGGCAGCTATGAAGGACCTGAGAGAGCAAAAGACATCTCCATGGCAAACAACCTGGAAGGATGAAGGAATGTGTCTGAATCAGCCTCACTCTTCTTAATGTAGAGTAGACCAAACCAGGCCTGTGTGGAAAGCTCTTCCCAGGTGAGTATGGTTGATATACCATTCTAACTTATGAAATTGTCACAGGAAGTAGGGGCAGCCTCCATCTCATGGAACCCTTGGAAGCAACTGTTAGGACAAAGTGGTAGCCAAGGCAGTGACCTCATTCAGTTCCTGAAAGAAGTGACCACACCTCACTTCCTTGGTGATGAAAGTCTCTGAACTTGGGATCCAGGAAGCCAGGCACCCAGAGCCATTACCAATCCCAGTTCCAGTGGTCTCACTTGTTTGAATTTACCAAAGACAGAGTCAGTCTTTCTTCTTACCTGTTAAGGTCTGTAAACAAGTCAGATTGGCACCTGTTATTTTGCTGGAGAAATGTTAGAGTCTGTAAACAAGTCTGGATGGCGCCTGGCAAAATGCCAGAGGGAGTGGTTTGTGAAGTAACAAAAGTGAGCCATTAAGTGTGAAGATTCCTTATTGGTTGACTGCTGTATCTATTTTATGCTAATGAGATAGGCTGTGTAAAATGTATAAATATCGCTCAGATCTTACAATAAACGGCTCTCATTCCTGCTGCATCAACATACACAAGTTATTCGTCACCCCCCAGGCTATTCTGCTGCAGCGGGACTGCGGCAGATGGTGGCCCGTTACGGGGAGCCCTGGGACACTCACGGGTAAGGGTCGAAAAAAGCTTTCTGTCCATAGATAGGACGGGAGTATCCTGCTCGTCCCTAGGCAGATAGGGCGATAGGAAAAATGACCATTTCGAGAAAATGGAGAAGATTGATGCAGTATGTTTGTGTCTTGTTTTGTCTTGAAATGTTGTATTGTCTTTGTGATGAAAATATGGAAGGGGTGAGAAGTAAATTGATAAGAGAAAAAGGCACCCCAGTGGAACCAAGAATAGTTAGGGCATGTGTTGATAAAAGCCCAGAAACTCTAGTCAGAAAGAAAAAGAAAGTTCAGAAGAAGAAGGATTATCAGGAAAAAAGTTGCAGCAAAAGGCTATTACTGAATACTTTTCGATACTGGAGGGTGCGTGAAATGACAAGGCGGCTGCCACCTGCCCAAGCCGATCATGGCGCAGTAAGAATTTTCCAAGAGGCAGTTGAGGGCTCTTCCCCGCCCCCCTGCCCGGGGAAGCGGATCACCACTGTGAGCCCAAATCTAGACCTGACCTGGAGGCACAGTCTCGCAGGCTTTTGCTCCCTGTGCCCGGAAGAAGTTTGAGCCCAGGACTCTCCCTGGGGCCATCTGGGGCTGCCGAGGATGCTACAGCTGGCAGAAGATGCCACTGGCATCCCTGAAGTTTGATCATTTCCAAGGCCAGTAACTACAATTGGTCTCCGACACCTGCAGGCTGATGAGTAATGAGTACTATTAAGGCTTATTTCAAATGTAAAAAACCTTGAGATAATGTACTAAAATTGTTCAGAAGGTTGTTTTCTTAGTGAAATGCTACAGGATTTTCTTTAGCCATCCGGAGTTCCTGCCTTCGTCCAAGTGCCGGTGAAAACAAAGGTGGAAGAATTTACAATGTTGCTGTGAACTGGAGGAAACTTCGGCTGAGAACCCGAGGAGACTTCGGAGCTATCGCTGTTTCTGCTACTACAACTTAAGCTAGCTGCCTGGAGAACTTACCTGGACTGTGATTTACCTGAACTCTGAGTTAATCTATTGAGACACTGCTTTATCTGAACTGAGACAACAGACTGTAATCTACAACAACTTGTAACTCGGTATCTTTGCTAACGGTGTCATTGCTGGTATAAGTTTTCCAAGGGCTTCTTGCATGCAGCCATCAATTGGATTGGTATTGTAACATTTTGTATCCTCCCTTTCTGTTTCTAGCAGGTTATTTATGGTGTTTCTGTAAAAAACACTATGGTCCTTATTTAAATTAAACAAAAGGGGGAAATGTTAACGTCTGTAAACAAGTCAGATTGGCACCTGTTATTTTGCCAGAGAAATGTTAGAGCCTGTAAAGAAGTCTGGATGGCGCCTGGCAAAATGCCAGAGGGAGTGGTTTGTGAAGTAACAAAAGCGAGCCATTAAGTGTGGAGATTCCTTATTGTTTGACTGCTGTATCTATTTCATGCTAATTAGATAGGCTGTGTAAAATGTATAAATACGGCTCTTATTCAACAATAAACGGCTTCCAGTCCTGCTGCATCAGTCTACACAAGTTGTTCGTCACCCCCCCGGTTATTTTGCCCAGCCAGCCGGGCTACGGCACTTACCTACTGATGTGAGGATGGCCAAATGCCAGGGAAGCTCTGAAGATGGTTCTTTCCTGATAAAGCAGGTATTGGCTCACCGCTGACTCCTGACTACTTCAAGAGTTGGCAAAGGAAAGCAGATTTGAGACAGAACAAGCAATTTTGGGGAACATAGTATGGCCCACCAGTCAGAGGACACTCTGGATAGTCACAGACCAACTTGGAGGAAAGAGTTGCCTTTGTGGGTGTGGTTGTGGGTTTGTGTATCCCACTGTGTCTGTGGTTATAGACATTAGAAAAGAGAATGCATCAATGGATGTGTTCTGTCTAGTAGAAAGCTTCTCAGCATTCATCCTGCCAAATTTATGAATGGACTACAACTTTCCTTATGAATGGGCAATACCTGCTATCTTCCTAAGTTCCTGTTTTCTTCCTGAATTCTGGCCACTCTCAAGAATAGGCTCATGGTTTTGTGTAAAAGATATGTACCACCTCCAAACTCTGTAACATGGCCTTGTATTGGATAGATGAAGGGAATGGAGAGGAACTCAGTAAACTCAGATATCAATGTGACCAGTAAAGTGTCAGTGGAGAAACACTGATTTGGGCCTTTTGTTTACCTATTGTTCCGTTGCCCTGAATGTCTGGAAGGTCTTTGCCTCAGTCCACCCCTTTGTGAAGCCTGAAGAAAACAGTTTTCTAATGGAAAATAATGAGCATCACCTGTGGCTCTTTGCTTAATTGCCATGGAAAGGGATGTGTCTGAATCAGCCTCTTGGCCCTGTGTGAGGCTGTGACTTAGATTCTCACCACCTGATGAATCTAAGGAAAGATCTCATGTGTGCATCCAAAACCAAAATGGAAAAAGAGCAGTCTTGTGGATGAAGTCTCTCGCCTTCCTCTGTAAGGTTCCTGATTTCCATCAAGTGAGAATAGGTATCCTTTGGTTCAAAAAGTTTTTCAAAGCCCTGCAGAGGCAAGCCCATAGGTGCTTGGATTTTCTCATGACTCCAATTCACATAAAGAATCTAAACCCCACAGACATTAGGCTCAAATTGGAGAAGCAGAGCAGTATTAATGGCAGGCCTATTTGATCACTCCTTGTTCACAGATAGGTTGTCAAGCCACCCTGACTTTAGACAAATGAGGGTAGGGAGCATATTTTGGATACTGTCTTCAGCTGCGCCCCTCATGGAAACTTAAAGCCAGAGGTAATGATGAGTGTCTATGTGGAAGTAGTTGAGAGCCATGTGGGAGTATTTTGGTTTTAATTGTGGTCATTTGTTTGGCTGATGGAAGAGATGACTGGGACCACCTTGGCTTGAACTCTGGTGTGAGTCTTCTTAGAGACTGAGTTTGGAAATTACTGCAGAGATGTATTGCCATGAATTGTGTTGGGATTTTTGGAGGCCACACATGGTAGTGGCCTTTGGAAACTGAGATCTAGGTCCAGGGGGCTTCCCACAGAGCACTGGGAATCTGAGCCAGAATATCACATGATTTTATTCTTTAAGACTTGACAGCCATAGTTGAGAGTAAAAACACACATGGACCTCACATTGTAGACCTCAATGGTCCTGGCTTCATTTGATCTTTTGGCCACTCTTTGGGAAGTCTTGCCTGTGAGAGTTCTCCAGATGTTTCATTGAAATGGGCTTTCTCACCATTTGATGTTTCCAGAATGAATTAAATCCCACAGTGCCTCCAACCTCATCCTTGAAAAATGGCTAGATAAACATCATAAAAATTTGAAATTCCCATCACCAGGTGACACTGGATACACTTTGGATTTCCTGTTGCTGATCATGAGTGTACCAGACAGTGCCTTGATTGACTGGGTTTCATGAAAATGGTGTAGAACAGTGATGCAAATAAGTTAAAGTCTGTTGAGTAGTGGGCCTAGAGGAGTGTTTTGCAGGTCTGTGATAAAACTTCTCTGTTGGGATTATGTGGATCTGCCAAAAGGCTTGTAACTGACATGGTGCAGCCAGCAGACCCTTGTATGTAAAGGCATCTTGTTGAATGGAGAGGTTTCAGGTCAATGTTCAGAATCAGGTTGCTATGGTCAAGAGGGCAAGCTATGTGGGATAGAAGCCTGGTTGGTGCATTCTCCTGCAGACCCTGACGCACAACACGTGACAGATCTCCCTCCAGCACTGTGACCCAGTTGAATTTCTTGTATTTCCTGAAGCCAATACCAAACTCCCAGTGCAGCAGCAAGAACACCATGAAAAGTGGAGGATGACCAAATGGCCTCACAGTCCACACGGGGCCACACTTAGCCTTCAGTGGCAAGAGTTTACTTACAAAGAGAGAATTCAGCCTTGCTGCCTCACTTTCTTTGGAAAATAAGAAACCATGTTCTGCAGGTCACATAGATGGAGACCCAGCTTTGGTGGTCTCACTAGAAAGGAAGCCATAGGTCCTGACAACAACATATACTTCAAGTGGCCAACCTCAGAGGCAGGTTCTCCAGAAGTCTTTAGGCTGGCACATCTCCATATTTGTGCAATATTTACCCTGTCCCTTACTTTTGGAAACTCCTCTACCACCTCCAAGATTGTGAACTCGTAATCATGTTCCATTCCTGATATGTATTCACAGATTTTCTAACTCTTCTTCTTTTATTTTGTCTTACTTGGGGCAAAGATAGTGTCAAGGTATTGTTGTGAATGAGAGTAGGAAGATTTTGTGTAGCACATATTTGCATACACATTTGATTCATTTTCCTATTTTACATTCAAAATACTGAATCCCTGACACTAACCCATACCCTACTAGACTCTGACCACTAATCCTAATATGGTGGAGAGAAATAATGCAAACAGAATTGAAATACAAACAGTTCAGAGGAGGCATGGTGTATAGTTGGATTTGCCTTTTGCATGATAAAGTGTAGGTGTTATAAATCTAGTCAATTTTTAATTAAAATAGTTCACCATGGGTTTTTGTAGTTAACAAATACGTGAATTCCTGTCTCCCTTTCTCTGTAGCCTATTCAGCACATGTATTTTTATATGCACATATAGAATCATACCTGGTATCACACGTACATTTTTGTGACCTGGCTGACTTGGAGATACAAATTGTGAGAAAAGATCACTCCTCCTAAACGCTGTTGGAACTGAAAATTCAACCTATATGTGAGCTTCCTAGGAGAACAACATTGTACATAAATCCATGCTCAGTACAATAGATAATTTTGCATCTGTGGATGTTATATATTTCATGATGAATATTGATTGGCTTATATATTGGTACTTTTTAATATCTCTGTGTGTGTTTTGGGTATATATATATATATATATATATATATATATATATATATACACTCTCAAGATTTTTCAAAATATGAAATATATGTGTCTTATATACACTACCGAAATTCATTCATGTTCATGTATGTGGATTTATAATAAAAATTTCACAAGATTATTCTCAGAAATATTCATTCACCTGAACTACATATTTGTTTCCTAGTACTTAAAACTAACTTCAGTGAATGGTGCATACAAGTCCTAATATTTCTACAGTAATTGACCCAGTTTAACATCAATGCAATTAAATTCCTATGGGACATAGTGTGTATTTTGATGTTCATTTTTATTCAACACTGGTTCGTTAATATTTCTTCAGTTTATGCACATCATAGGATATATATTTCATCCACAAATTCACAAATTTATAGGCATTTGTTTCACTTTCAATCACTTCCTGCTTCAGAACACATGTATTCCTCCAGGTTTCTTGACTGGTCTTCTAATGAGACTTCTTTCCAAACACATTATTTTCGATTTCCATAATCACGTTTGAAGCAAATCTCACACAGTCTTTATAATAAAACATAACGCAATTATACAATTAGATGTGTAAATGGTTGGAATGAATGATTGTATATCAATATAAGTTTTTGTGTATATTTTCACATATCAATTCAATCCATTATTTAAAGTGGAAACAGTTATATTATTTATTCACAGTATTGTCAATTCATGCATTAATTCTATATTCATAGACACAGGGTACAAATCTTTGTACCGCCAATAATAATTTATACATCTTCAAAATATTGCTCCCAGAAATGGTATAAGAAATACTTATGTCACCCGATCTACATATACATTTTATCATAGTAATATTCGAGACACAAAATGCAAAGGTCAAACTTATGATTGTACCAAAGCCTAAATTGAAAGTGAGCATGGATTACTAAAAACATCCATGTCCATGTTGCCTAATGTTCTCAAATGTCAATCCTATTTGTGACAACATATTTTTTTCTTCCTAAGATTATATATTCAAACTCAACCCTGTTGAAAATATCTAATCCTATCACTCACTTTATACTTTTCCTGATTTCTTAATGTCTCTATTGATATCGGCCTTCCGACATATTTTCCCCAGTTCATCATTGTGACTGACTCTTCACATGTGCTCACATTTAAATTCACTCTCTATCCGAAACCCTATTGCTAGAGAACTTTTTGTCCAAAACCTATACTCACTCTTCTTTCTGAAACTGAATATCTTTCTAATAATTCCAACTATCCTTTTTTGACTAGAAGTTCTCTTAAACATTCCATCATCCAACGTACAAGGTCCTATGCCATTGTACATCAATTTATCTGAGACATCTCTGCAGAAAATAATTCAAATCTACGTATCCCAATCAAGGGCCCAATGCCCTTCTGGGCTTCAAATCTTACCTACATTTCTGTTTTCATACTAATATTTCAGGTATATTTTCTTGTAAATATTGCAGGTTCCCAAACATTCCTGCAGAATGATTCCTAACTCATATCGAACATGTTGTTAATCCTAACCATACACTGTTCCCTCAATCTAACTTTACAGAAGATTAGGGACAGAGTTGGTCTTTCAATACAGGAATGTAGCAGATCTTCCACCTGCTAAGATCCTCAAAGGTCCATACAGAAATGATCCCTGGAGAAGATGTAGGCAGCTATGAAGGATGTGAGAGAGAAAAAGTCATCTCCATGTAATGGCTCACCGCTGGCTCCTAATAACCTCACAGAGTTGGCCAAGGAGTCCAGATCTGAGACAGGACAGGCCATTTCTGGGAACATAGTATGGTCCACCAGTCAGAGGACACTCCGGATAGTCACAGACCTACTTGGGGGAAGGAGGTGCCTTTGTGGGTTGGGTGTGAGTTTGTGGTCTTTTCTCATTTTCTGAGAATAGGTAGAAAAGGCAGTTTGTTCATTTTGGAGTTGATGGTTTCTAGAAAGTCGTTTGACAAAGAGTGTGTTTCTATGTCTGGGTATCCCAATGTGTTCGTGGATGAAGACATTAGAAAGAGCGTGCATCAATGGATGTTTTCTGTCTAGTAGAAAGCTTCCCAGCATTCATCCTTCCCAATTTATAGATGGACTTGGCTTGCCTTCTGGATGGGCAACACCTACTGTCTTCCTAAGTTCCTGTTTTCTGCCTGAATTCTGGCCACTAACCATAATAGGCTCATGGTTATGTGTCCAAGATATGTACCACCTCCAAGCTCTGGGACATGGCCATGTACAGGATAGCTGAAGGGAATTGGAGCATCTCAGAAAACTCAGATATCAATGTGACCAGTAAAGTCTCTGTGGAGAAACCCTGCTTTGGGCCTTTTGCATACCTATTCTTCTGTTGCACTGAATAACAGGAAGGTCTTTGATTAGGCCACGCCTTTGTGAAGCCTGAAGAAAACAGTTTTCAAATGGAAATGAATGGGCATCACCTGGGGCTCTTTGCTTAATTGTTTGGAAAGGGATGTGTCTGAATTGGCCACTTGGCCCTGTGTGAGGCTGTGGCTTAGATACTTAGCACCTAATGGACCTAAAGAAACATCCCATGTGTGCACCCAAATCCAAAATGTCCAAAAAGCATTCATTGTGAACTACGCCTCTCGCCTTCCTCTGTAAGGTTCCTGATCTCCATCAAGTGAGAATAGGGATCCTTTGCATCAAATGAGTACTTCAAAGCCCTGCAGAGTCTAGCCCATTGGTGCTTGTGATTACGCATGAGTCCAGTTCACAAAAAGAATCTAAATCCCACAGTCAGTAAGCCTCAAATTGGAATTGTGGAGCAGTATTAAAGGCAGGGCTCTATGATCATTCCGTGTTCAAAGGAAGGGTGTCCAGGAAACCCTGACTTGTGACAAATGAGGTGCGAGGGTGCTTATTTTGAACACTGTGTTGGTCTGTGCCCCTCATGGAAACCTCCAGCCAGAGGTTATTATTAGTGTGTATATGGAAGAAGATGAGTGCCATGTGGGAGTCTTTTGTTTTTAATTGTGGTCATTTGTGTGGCGGTTGGAAGAGATATCTGGTTCCTCCTGGGCTTGAACTCTGGTGTGATTTCCCTTAGAGACTGAGTTGTAGAACTGTTTTCAGAGAAGTATTGCCATGAACTGTTTTGGGATTTTAGGAGGCCACACATGAGATTCGCCCTTGGAAACTGAGATCTAGGGCCAGGGTGGCTTTCCACAGAGCACAAGTAATCTCAGCCAGGATATCACAAGATTTTATTATTAAAGACTTGGCAGCCATAGTTGAGAGTCAAAACACACATGGAGCTCACATTGTAGACCTCAATGAGCCTGGCTTCATCTGACCTTTTGGCCACACTTTGGGAAGCTTTGCCTGTGATAGTTCTCCATTTCTTTTGTTCAAATGAGTTTCCTCGCCATTTAATGGTTCCTGAATGATTGGAAACCCACAGTGTCTCCAACTTCATCCTTAAAAAATAGCTAGATAAATACCACCAAATTTTTGAAATTCCCTTGACCAGGTGGCACTGGAGAACCTTTGGATTCCTGTTGCTGATCATGAGTATACCAGACAGTGCCTTGATTGACTTGGTTTCATGAAAATGGTGTAGAACAGAGATGCCAGTAAGTTGGAGCCTACTGAGTAGTTGGCCTAGAGCAGTGGTGGGGAGGTGTCTGATATAACATCTGTGGTGAGGCCATGTTTATCTGCCATTGGCTTCCAAATGGCTTGTGACTGACATTGTGCATCCAGCAGACCCTTGTATGTAAAAGCATCTTGTTATATGGAGAGGTTTCAGGGCAATGTTCAGAATCAGGTTTCTATGGTCAATGGGGCAAGCTCTGTGGGAAAGAAGCTTGCTTGGTGCATTCTCCTGCAGACCCTGACCCACCACATGTGACAGAATTCCCTCCAGCACTTTGTCCCAGTGGAACTCCTTGTATTCCAAGAAACAAATACCAAACTTCCAGTGAAGCAGCAAGAAACACCACAGAAAGTGGAGGATGAAAAAACGGCTTTACAGTAAACACGAGGAGACACTTAGCGCACAGTGGCTACAGTATACCTACAAAGAGAAAATTCAGCACTGCTGCCTCATGTTCATTGGGAAATAAGAAACAATGTCCTCCAGGTCACATAGATGCAGACCCAGTTATGATGATCTAACTAGACGGAAGCTAAATCTCCTGACAACAACATATATTTCAAGTGCCCAAACTCAGAGGCAGTTTCTCAAAAGTCTTTAGGCCAGCAGAGCTCCATGTTTGTGCAGTGTTTACCCTGTCCCTTACTTTTGGAAACTCCTATACCACCTCCAAGGATATGAACTCCTGAGCATATTCCATTCCAGATATGTATTCACAGATTTTTGTAACTCATCTCCTCTAATTGTGTCTTACTTTAAGCGAAGGTGATGTCAAGGCATTGTTCTGGATGAGAGTGGGAAGATTTTTTTGTAGCACATATTTGCATAAATATTGAATTTATTTTTCTATTTTCAATTCGAAATACTGAATCCCTGAAACTAACCCATAACCTACTAGACTCTGACTACTAATCCTAATATGATGGAGTAAAATAACCCACACAGAATAGAAATACAACCAGTTCAGAAGAGGCATGGTGTATAGTTGTACTTTCCTTTTGCATGATAAAGGGTTGGTGTTATAAATCTTGTCAATTTGTAGTTAAAATAGTCCTCTATGTGTTTTTAAAGTTAACAAATATGTGAATTCCTGTCTCCCTTTCTCTGTAGCCTATTCAGCACATGCATTTTCATATGCACATATAGAATACTACATGGTATCACACGTACGTATTTGTGAGGTAACTGACTTTGCAAATACAAATTGTTAGAAGAAAACACTTCTTCTAAATGCTGTTGGAACTGAAAATTCAACCTATAGGTGAGCTTCCTAGTTGAACAACATAAATCCATATTTAGTAAAATCAATATTTTGGGATCTGTGGATGATATATATTTCATGGTGAATTTCGATTGGCATACAAAATGCTACTTTGTAATGTCTGTATTTAGGTGTGTATGTGTGTGTGTGTGTGTGTGTGTGTCTGTGTGTGTGTGTATTATATATATATTATATATGTATATATATATATATTAATATATATATATATATATATTCACTCTGCTCATTATTCAAAATATAAAATATATGTGTCTTATTATACACTAACTAAATTCATTCATATTCATGTATTTGGATTTATAATCAACGTTTGAGAAGATTATTCTCAGAAATATTCATCCACCTGAAATACATGTATGTTTCCTAGTACTGAAAACTAACTTCAGGGGATCATATTATGGCGGTGATGGGAGTTCATTACCCCCGTGTACCGCCTCACATTGCAGGAGAAGGACAAGTTAGAACGGCTAAAATCTATCTTGTTAGAAATTTCCAGGAAAATTCGTGTGCTCCAAAACCTACAGGAAGGATTTCCATTGCACAAGGACCAGCTACGGGGGCTCAAACGCCAGCGATTTGTCCTCACGGAGGGTCACGCTGCTTATTCAGCAAATCACCCCACAGCTAGTGTCTGCAATTCGCGCTGGGAAATGACGAGAGAGCAACGCAAAGATATAGCCCTGTGGATTATGCGGGCTCCTGCCAGCTGTGCAATCACTGTGCTCAGTGTTGAGTTGTGGGTTTGAAACGGGGGAAGGAAGCGGTCCAATTCGGTTTTCCACACCGGTGAGACCACAGAGGAAGATAGCGGTTCTCTTGTGGTCTCACCGGTGTGGGAAACCGAACTTGGAGAGCTGACTTCCCATCCCCCGTTTCACTCATCACATCTCAACACTGAGCACAGTGATTGCAAGCTGGCAGGAGCCCCATATCTCAGACATTACTCAGCACGAAAATTGCTTCTTGGATCCTGCTCCTATCAGAACATACACCGAGCCCGGAGCGGCTGAATTCCGGGTCCCTGAACTGCTCTGGCCCAGGGCTAAAGAACCTGCAGAAACTATTTCTTGGTCTGGGTCCTGCTGAATACTGTAAAGGTAAATGCCAACTGAGCCTTCATAGACAGTGGCAACAGGATTGAGACGGGGCTTGTGAGGGCCGGTCAGGACTCACTCGTTGCTTTGGTAACCCGGCAAAGGGAAAGAAATGCTGCCATTCACATGGGATACCAACATGGCAGAGATCTGATTTGATCACAAAGCGGTGGAGGAGATAACTTCATCTATACCAGCGGCGAGAGAAATAGTTGGTCTCCTGGTAAAGAAAGTGAGTAACAAACATCCGAGTCTCTCTCACTTAGTCATCAAGCCAGAGGTGCAGAGCAGAGCTGCCGCCTGTGCCTGGAACAGGCCCAGCGACCCACCAGCATGGTAGTCACGTCACCCCAATTGGAGTAGGGGCAGAGCACACCCATGCCTGCAAGGTAGGCAGACGTACGACCGACCGGCAGAACAGGCCCAGGGGCCGGTCAGAATGGTAGACAGATCACCCCAATTGGAGGAGCATCACAGCCGCCAACCACACCTGCAATGGAGACTTTTCCACTATACAAGAGCAATATAAATATATAGGGGGAAAATTTCAAAAACACAACAGTTTCACCAAGCAGAAAGAAACGCAAGCTGTATGAAAAGACAAGAAAAGAAAGGACCACAAGCAATGCAGGTCAACTCAACTTTAGAAGAGGTAATAGATGCAGCATATGGAATGTCAGATAAAGAATTCAGGATATACATGCTTCATGTGATCTGGAATCTCAAGGAAGACATTAGACAGCAAAAATCAGACAATGAAAGATCACTTCGACAATGAATTACATAAAAAAATCCAAGTAGCAAAGATCAACTATACAGTGAGATAGAGGTTATAAAAAACAAACAAACTGAAATCTTAGAAATGCAGGAAGTAATGAACCATCTTAAAAACTCAATTGAGAATACTACCATTAGAGCAGAATACTTAGAAGATAGAACATCAGACAATGAAGACAAAGTATTTCAACTCAAAAAGAACATATACAGTTCAGCAAGACTGTTAAGAAACCATGAGCAAAAGTGCAAGAAATATGGGATAACATAAAGAAACCAAACATAAGAGTCATTGGGATACAGGAAAGTATAGAGGTCCAAACCAATGGAGTGAGCAATCTATTCAATGAAATGATAGGAGAAAAATTCCTAGACTTGAAGAATGAGACAAAATCCCAAATCCTAAAAGTCTACAGGACGCCGAACATGCAATATCATAAGAGATCCACACCTAGACACATGATAATGAAGATACCCAACATACAGAATAAGGAGAGAATTTTAAAAGCTACAAGAGAAAGGAAGCAGATTATAGTTAGTGGTAAACCAACCAGGATAACAGCTGATCTTTCAACACAGACTCTGAAAGCTAGAAGATCCTTTAATAACATATTTCAAACACTGAAAGAAAATGGGTTCCAACCAATAATCATGTATCCAGTGAAATTAAGCTTCAGATGGAAGATGAAATTAAAACCTTCCACAATAAACAAAAGTGAAAAGAATTTGCAGCTAGAAAACCATCTCTTCAAAAAATCCTCGGCAAAACATTACAGGAAGTGGAAATGGAAAATATCAATGAAAACCAACAGTGGAAGGTAGGACATTAAAGGGGGGAAAATAATCAAAGAGGAAAACAAACTATGTTTAGTAACATAAATAAACAAATATGGCTGGAAGAACAACCCATATCTAAATAATAACCAAAAATCTTAATGGCTTAAACTCACCAATTAAGAGACACAGGCTACTAGAATGGATCACAAAACAAGAACCAACAAAATGCTGCCTACAGGAGACGCATTTTACAGGAAAAGACATACATAGACTCAAGGTGATACTTGGAAAAATCATATCACTCTTATGAACGTTGGAAACAAGCAGGAGTGTCCATACTCATATCAAATAAAATAGATTTCAAGCCAAAGTTAATCAAAAGGAATAAAGAAGGACACTACATACTACTCAAGAAAACCATACGCCAACAAGACGTAACAATCATAAATATATATGCCCCAAACAATGGTGCAGCTTTGTTCATCAAACAAACTCTTCTCAATTTCAAGAGTCTAATAGACCACAATACAGTAATCATGAGAGACATGAACACACCTCTCTCACCACTGGACAGATCTTCCAAACAAAAGTTGAATAAGAAAACTATAGAACTCAATAACACAATTAATAACCTAGACTTAATTGACATATATAGAATGTACAACCCATCATCAAGAAGTTACACTTTTTTCTCAGCAGAACATGGATCCTTCTCAAAAATACATCATATATTATGTCACAGGGCAACTCTTAGACAATAAAAAGGAGTAGAGATAATACCATGCATTTTATCTGATCATAATGGAATGAAACTAAAAATCAATGATATAAGAAGGAAGGAAAAATCATTCATCACTTGGAGAATGAACAATAGGTTTCTGAATGATCAATGGGTTATTGAAGACATCAAAGAGGAAATTAAAAAATTCTTAGAGGTAAATGAAAACACAGACACAATATATCGGAATCTATGAGACACATTGAAAGCAGTTCTAAGAGGAAAATTCATTGCTTGGAGTTCATTCCTTAGAAAAAGAAAAAACCAACAAATAAATGATCTCATACGTCATCTCAAAATCTTAGAAAAACAAGAGCAAACAACAGCAAAAGAAGTAGAAGGCAAGAAATAATTAAAATCAGAGCAGAAATTAATGAAATCGAAACAAAAGAAACAATTGAAAAAATTGACAAAACAATACATTGGTTTTTTGAAAAAATAAATAAAATCGACAGACCCTTAGCCATGCTAACAAAGAGAAGAAGAGAGAGAACTCAAATTACTACCATATGAAATGAAAAAGGAAATATAACAAGAGACACTTCAGAAATACAGAAGAAAATCAGAAATTATTTTGAATTAATATACTCCAATAAAATAGAATATAGTGAGGGCATTGATAAATTTCTTAAGTCATATGATGTGCCCAGATTGAGTCAGGAGGATATAGACAACCTAAACAGTCTAATATCAATTGAGGAAATAGAAGAAACCATCAAAATACTACCAACTAAGAAAAGCCCAGGACTGGATGGGTATAGAGCATAGTTTTAAAAAACCTTTAAAGAAAAACAAAAACTAATACTTTTCAAGCTATTTCAGGAAAAATGCAAAAATCCTCAAAAAAATTCTGGCGAATCAGACACAAAATCATATATATATAAAAAAATGTGCACCATGATCAAGTAGGATTCATTCCTGGGATGCAAGACTGGTACAATATACAGAAATCAATAAATGTTATTCATCACATCAATAGACTTAAAAATAAGAACCATATGATCATCTCGAGAGATGCGGAAAAAGCATTCGACAAGGTACAGCATCACTTTACGTTCAAAACTCTAGAAAAGCTAGGGATAACAGGATCATACCTCAATATTGTAAAAGCAATCTATGCTAAGCCTCAGGCTAGCATCATTCTGAATGGAGAACAATTGAAGGCATTCCCCCTAAAATCTGGAGGAAAACAATGATGCCCTCTCTCACCCCTTCTGTTCAACATAGTTCTCGAAACACTGGCCAGAGCAATTAGAAAGGCTAAAGAAATTAAAAGCATAAAAATAGGAAGAGAAGAACTCAAATTATCGCTATTTGCAAAAGACATGATTCTATACCTAGCAGACCCAAAAGGGTCTACAAAGAAACTATTAGAGGTAATAAATGAATTCAGCAAAGTGGCAGGATATTAAATCACCACGCATAAATCAAAGGCATTTTTTTATATCAGCGACAAATCCTCTGAAATGGAAATGAGGACAATCACTCCATTCACAATATCCTCAAAAAAATAAATAAAATACTTGGGAGTCAACCTAACAAAAGAGGTGAAAGACTTATACAATGAAAACTACAGAACCCTAAAGAGAGAAATACAAGAAAATCTTAGAAGATGGAAAAATATACCCTGTTCATGGATAAGCATAACTAACATCATCAAAATGACAATATTACCAAAAGTTCTCTATAGGTTTAATGCAATGCCAATTAAAATCCCAAGGTCATTTCTTGTAGAAATAGATAAAACAATTATGAAATTCATATGGAAAAATAAAAGACCCAGAATAGCAAAAACAGCTCTAAGCAGGAAGTGTGAATCAGGCAGTATACCGATACCAGACCTCAAACTATACTACACATCAATAGTAACAAAAATAGCATGGTACTGGTGCCAAAACAGGTGGGTGGACCAGTGGTACAGAATAGAGGACACAGAAACCAATCCACAAAACTACAACTATCTTATATTTGATAAAGGGGCTAAAAGCATGCAGTGGAGGAAGGATAGCATCTTCAACAAATGGTGCTGGGAAAACTGGAATTCCATATGTAACAAAATGAAACTGAATCCCCTCCTCTCGCCATGCACAAGAGTTAACTCAAAATAGATCTAGGAGGTTGATATCAAATCAGAGACACTGCATCTGGTAGAAGAAAACTTTTGCCACAATCTACATACTGTGGGGTCGGGCTCCAAATTTCTCAATAGGACACCCATAGCACAAGAGTTAATCACTAGAATCAACAAATGGGACTTACGCAAACTAAATAGATTTTTCTCAGCAAAAGAAAAAATAAGAGAGGTAAATAGGGAGGCTACATCCTTGGAACAAATCTTTACTCCTCACACTTCAGATAGAGCCCTAATATCAAGAGTATACAAAGAACTCAAAAAAATTAAACAATAAGAAAATGAATAACCCAATCAACAAATGGGCCAATGACCTGAACAGACACTTCTCAGAGGAGGACATACAATCAATCAATAAGTACATGAAAAAATGCTCACCATCTCTAGCAGTCAGAGAAAAGCAAAACAAACCCACCCTAAGATACCATCTCACTGCAGTAAGATTGGCAGCCATTATGAAGTCAAACGACAACATGTGCTGTCAAGGATGTGGGGAAAAGGGAACACCTGTACATTGCTGGTGGGACTGCAAATTAGTGCAGCCAATTTGGAAAGCAGTATGGAGATTTCTTGGAAAGATGGGAATGGAACCACCATTTGACCTATTCCCCTTCTCGGTCTATTCCCTAAACACCTAAAAAGAGCATGCTACAGAGATACTGATAAATCGATGTTCATAGCAGCACAATTCACAATGGCAAGACTGTGGAACCAACCTAGATTCCCTTCAATAGATGAATGGATTAAAAATGTGGCATTTATGTAGAATGGCTTTTGACTCACAAGGTGCAGCCAGCAGACCCTTATATGTAAAGGCAAATTGTTATATGGTTTGGTTTCAGGTAAATATTCAGAATCAGGTTGCTATGGACACGGGGGCAAACTATGAGAGATAGAAGATTGGATGGTGCATTCTCCTGCAGACCCTGACCATACACACGTGACAGAACTCTCTCCAGCACTGTGTCCCAGTTGAACTCCTTGTATTTCGTGATGCAAATACCAAACTCCCAGTGCAGCAGCAAGAAACCCACGAAAAGTGGAGGATGACCAAATGGCTTGACAGTTCAAACGGGGAGACACTTAGGTTCCAGTGTCCACAGTTTACTTAGGAAGAGAGAATTCAGCACTGTGGTCTCATGTTCATTGGAAAATAAGAAACCATGTCCTCCAGGTCACATAGATGCAGACCCATCTTTGAAGGTCTCACTACAAAGGAAGCTAAAGCTCCTTACAACAAAATATATTTCAAGTGCCCAACCTCAGAGAGACTTTCTCAAGAAGTCTTTAGGCCAGCAGAGCTCCATGTGTGTGGACTGTTTAACCTTTCCCTTACTTTTGGAAACTCCTTTAACACCTCCAATTTTTTGAACTACTGAGCATATTTTATTCCACATATGAATTCACAGATTTTCTAACTCTTCTCCTCTAATTGTGTTTTACTAGTGTCGAAGGTAATGACAAGGCATTGTTCTTGATGAGAGTTGGAAGATTTTTGCGTAGCATATGTTTGCGTACACATTGGATTCATTTTCCTATTTTCCATTCAAAATACTGAATCCCTGACACTAACCCATACCCTACTAGACTTTGACGATTAATCCTAATGTGGTGAAGAAAAATAACCCAAAGAGTATAGAAATACAAGCAGTTCAGAGGAGGCATGGTGTATACTAGGTCTTGCCTTTTGCATGATAAATGGTAGGTATTATAAAAATAGTCAATTTTTAATTGAAATAGTTCTACATGTATTTTTAAAGGTAACAAATATGTGACTTCCTGTCTCCTTTTCTCTGTAGCCTATTCAGCACATGTATTTTTATACGCACATATAGAATCCTACCTGGTATCACACATAATTTCTTTTGAGGATACTGACTTGGAAGATAAAAATTGTGAGAAGAGATCATTCCACCTAAACGCTGTTGGAACTGAAAATTCAACCTATGTCAGCTTCCTAGTAGAACAACATTATACATGAATCCATGTTAAGCAAAATGAATATTTTTCGATATGTGGATTATATATATTTCATGATGAAATGCGATTGGCATATATATTGCTACTTTTTAATGTCTGTGCGTGTGTGTGTGTGTGTGTGTGTGTGTGACTCTCCAAGTTTTTTAAAATATGAAATATATGTGTATTATATACACTCCCTAAATTCATTCATGTTCATGTATGTGGATTTCTAAACAACTTTTCAGAAGATTATTCTCAGAAATATTCCTCCACCTGGAATACATATTTGTTTTCCATTACTGACATCTGACTTCAGTTAATGGTTCATACAAATCCTAACATTTCTACATTAACTGACCCAGTTTAACATCAATGCAAGTAGATTACTATGGGACAAGATGTCTATTTTGAACTTCATTTCTATTCAACACTGCTACATTACTATTTTTTCACGTTTAGCCCATCATAGCATATATATTTCATCCACAAGTTCACAAATTTAGAGGCATTTGGTTCACTTTAAATCCCTTCCTGCTTTAGAACACATGTATTCATCCAGGTTTCTTGACTGGAATTTTTTGAGACTTCTTTCCAAACACATTATTTTCGATTTCCATAATCCTTTTGAAGAAAATCTCACACACCCTTCATGATAAACCATAACCTAATATTACCATTAGATGTATAACTGGTTGGAATGAATGATTGTATATCAATATTAGATTTCCTGTATATTTTCAGATATTAATTAAATGAATTATTTAAAGTGGAACCAGTTATATTATTTATTCACAGTATGGTCTACTCATGCATTATCTCTATATTCACAGACACAGCATACACCTCTTTGTACCCCCAATACTAATTTATACGTCTTCTCAATATTACTCCCGGAAATGGTTGAAGAAATACTCATGTCACCTGATCTACATATACATTTTATCACAGTAATATTCTGGACAAAACTGCAAAGGTCACACTTATGATTTTACAAAGCCTAAATGGAAAGTGAACACGGATTACTAATAACATCCATGTCCAGGTTGCCTAATGCTCTCAAATGTCATTCTTTCGTGACTACATATTTGTTTCTTCCTAAGATTATATATTCAAACTCAATCCTGTTGAAAATGTCTAATCCTAACACTCACTTTGTACTTTGCCTAATTTCCTATTGTCTTCCTTGATATTTGCTTTCCTACATTTTTTCCCTAGTTCATCTTTGTGACTGACTCTTCACATGTGCTGACATTGGCATTCACTCTCTAATCGAAACCCTGTTGCTAAAGATTTTTTTTTTTTCCAAATTCTATACTCACACTTCTTCCGAAAACTACCGATTATCTTCCTAATCTTACCGACTATCCCTTTTGGAGTTGATGTTCCCTTCTAAATTCAATCATCCAAGATACAAAGTCTTATGCCATTGTATATTGATTTATCCAAGAAAACTCTGCTGAAGGTAATTCAATGCTAAGTATCCCAATCAAGGGCCCAATTCCCTTCTTGGCTTCAAATCTTACCTAGATTTCTGTTTTCATACATATATTTCACCTCTATGTTCTTATAAATATAGCAGATTCCCAATATCATTATTCATCCCTCAGAATAATTCTTAACCCAAATTGAACAAGTTATTAATGCTAACCATACACTGTTCCCTCAATCTAACTTTACAGAAGAGCGGGACAGAGTTGGTCTTACAATACAGGAATATAGGGGATCTTCCACCTGCTGAGAACCTCAAAGGTCCATGCAGATATGACCCCTGGAGAAGATGTAGGCAGATATGAAGGACCAAACAAGGCCTGTGTGGAGAGCTGTTCCTGGGTGCCTATGGTTGATATACCATTCTAACTTGTAAAAGTGTCACATGAAGTAGGGGTAGCCACCAGCACTTGTCCCCGTTGAACTCCTTGTATTTCGTTAAGCAAATACCAAACTCCCAGTGCAGCAGCAAGAAACACCACGAAAATGGAGGATGAACAAATGGCTTCACAGTCCACATGGGGAGACACTTTGCCCCCAGTGGCCACAGATTACCTACAAACAGGGAATTCAGTACTGCTGCCATATGTTCATTATTAAATAAGATACCATGTCCTCCAGGTCACATAGATGCACACCCAGCTTTGATGGTCTCACTACAAAGAAGCTATAGCTCCGGACAACAATATAAATTTAAGTGCCCAACCTCAAAGCCAGTTTCTCAAGAAGTCTTTAGGCCAGCAGAGCTCCATGTTTGGGTTGTGTTTACAATGTCCCTTACTTTGTGAAACTCCTCCACCACATCCAAGGTTTGTGAACTCCTGAGAATTTCCCATTCCAGATTGGATTTATTTTCCAATTTTCACTTCTACAGTAACTGACCTAGTTTTACATCAATGCAAGTAGATTCCTATGGAATATGATGTGTATTTTGAAGTTCATTTTTATTCAACACTGTTACATTACTATTTCTTCAGTTTATGCACATAATAGGATATATATTTATTCCACAAGTTAGGAAGTTTATAGGCATTTGTTTCACTTTCAATCACTTTCTGCTTCAGAACACATGTATTCCTCCATGTTTCTTGACTTTTCTTCTCATGAGACTTCTTTCCAAACACATTATGTTCTATTTCCGTAATCACTTTTGAAACAAAACTCACACACCCTTCATTATAAACCATAACTCTAAGATTGCCATTAGATGTATAACTCTTTGGAATGAATGATTGTATATCAATATAAGATTTCCTATATATTTTCAGATATCAATTCAATCCATTATTTAAGTGGAACCAGTTATATTTTTTCCCAATATGATCTATTTATGCATTATCTCTATATTCATAGACACAGCGTACACCTCTTTGTACCCCCAATACTAATTTATTCGTCTTCACAATATTGCTCCCGGAAATGGTGGAAGAAATACTCATTTCACCTGATCTACATATACATTTTATTACAGTAATATTCTGGACACCAAATGCAAAGATCACACTTATTATTGTACCAAAGCCTAAATGGAAAGTGAGCATGGATTACTAAAAACATCCATGTCCACATTGCCTAATTCTCTCAAATGTCAATCCTATTCCTGACTACATATGTGTTTCTTTCTAAGATTATATATTCAACCTGAACCCTTTGAAAATGTCTAATCCTATCACTTTATAGTTTGCCTGATTTTGTAATGTCTCTATTGATATCTGCTTTCCTACATATTTCCCAAGTTCATCATTGTGATTGACTCTTCACATGTGCTGACAAACATATTCACTCTCTAACCAAAACCCTATTGCTAAAGAACTTTTGTTCCAAATACTATACTCACTCTTCTTCCTATACCTACCGACTATCTTCCTAGTCCTACCGACTATCCCTGTTTGACTGGATGTTCTCTTGTACATTCAATCATCCAAGGTAGAAGATCCTATGCCATTGATTATAGATTTATTTTAGACATCTGTGCAGAAAGTAATTCAATGCTAATTATCCCAGTCAAGGTCCCAATGCCATTCTGGGCTTCGAATCTTACTTAGATTTCTGTTTTTATAATTATATTTCACCTCTATATTCTTTTAAATATTTTAGGTTCCAAATACCATCATTCATCCAGCAGAATGATTTCTAACCCAAATCAAACATGTTGTTAACCTTAACCATTCACTGTTCCATCAATCTAACTTTATGGAAGAGCAGGGATAGAGTTGGTCTTAAAACACAGGAATGTATGAGATATTTCACCTGATGAAAACCTCAAAGGTACATGCATAAATGATCCCTGAAGAACATGAAGGCAGCTATAAAGGACCTGAGAGAGCAAAAGTCATCTTCAATGGCAAACAACCTGGTCAGGATGAAGGGTTCTGTCTGAATCAGCCTCTCTCTTCTTAATGTAGAGAAAATGGACCAAACCCAGCCTGTGTGGGTAGCTGTTCCAGGGCGCCTATTATTGATATACCATTCTAACTTGTGAAAGTGTAACAGGAAGTAGGGGCAGCCTCCTTCTCATGTGACACTTGGAAGCCACTGGTAGGACAAAGTGATTGCCAAGGCAGTAACCTCATTGAGTTCCTGAAGGAAGTGACCTCACCTCACTTCCTTGGTGATTAAAATCTCTGAACTTGGGATTCATGAAGCCAGTCACCCATAGCCAGTCTCAGTCCCAGTCCCAGTGGTCACATTTGTTTGGATTTACCAAAGACAGAGTCAGTCTTTCTTGGTAACTACTGATGTGAGGATGGCCAAATGCCAGGAAAGCTCTGAAGAGGAGCCGTTTCTGAGAAAGCAGGTAGTGGCTCACCTCTGGCTCCTGACACCTTCACAGAGTTAGCCAAGGAGACCAGATCTGACACAGGTCAGGCCATTTCAGGGGAATATAGTATGGTCCACCAGTCAGAGGACACTCTGGATATTCACAGACCTACTTGAGTTAAGGAGGTGCCTTTGTGGGTGTGGGTGTGAGTTTGTGGTTTTGTCTAATGTTTTGAGAATAGGTAGGAAAGGCGGTTTGTTTGGATTGGAGTGGACTGTTTCTAGTAAGTCGTTTGACAAGGCGAGTGCTTCTATGTCTGTGTTTCCCACTCTGTCCGTGGTTGTAGACACTAGAAAAGACAATGCATCAAGGATGTGTCCTGTCTAGTAGAATGCTTCTCAGCATTCTTCCTGCCCGATTTAGGAATGGACTGTGGCTCGCCTTATGCATGGGAAACACCTACTAACTTTCTAAGTTCCTGTTTTCTTCCTGAATTCCGGCAAATCTCAAGAATAGGCCCATGGTTTTGAGTCCAAGATATGTACCACTTCCAAGCTCTGTGACATGGCCATGTACTTGATAGCTGTAGGGAATGGGAACATCTTAGAAAACTCAAATAACTGTGTGACCAGTAAACTCTCAGTGGAGAGACCCTGCTTTGGTTTATTTGCATACTTATGGTTATGTTGCCCTGAATGTCAAGAAGGTCTTTGCCTCAGGCCACCCCTTTGTGAATCCTGAAGAAAACTGTTTTCAAATGGAAATAAATGGGCATAACATGTTGCTCTTTGCTTAATTGCTTTGGAAAGGGATGTGTCCGAATCAGCCTCTTGGGCCTCTGTGAGGTTGTGGCTTAGATTCTCAGCGCATGATAGATCTAAAGATAGATTCCATGTGTGCAATCAAAACCAAAATGGCAAAAAAATTAGTCATTGTGGATGAGTCTCTTGCATTCCTCTGTTAGGTTCTTTACCTCCATCAAGTGTGAATAGGAATCCTTTAGGTCAAATGAGTTCTTCAAAGCCCTGCAGAGGTGCTTGTGTTTTCTCAAGACTCCAAATCACATAAAGAATCTATACCTGAGAGTCAGTAGGCCTGAAATTGGAGAAGGAGAGCAGTATTAATGGCAGGCCTATTTGATCACTCCTGGTTCACAGGAAGGGTGTCCATGTCACCCTGACTTTAGGCAAATGAGGGGCAAGCAACATTATTTTGGACACTCTCTTGGGATGCATTCCGCATGGTAACCTCCAGCCAGAGGTTATGATGAATGTCTATATTTAAGAAGATGAGGGCCATGTGGGTGTATTTTGGTTTTAATTGTGGTCATTCTTGTGGCAGTTGGAAGAGATGACTGGATCCACCTTGGCTTGAACTCTGGTGTCATTCCCCTTAGAGACTGAGTTCTGGAACACACATCAAGGAAGAATTGCCATAAATTGTGTGGGGATTTTAAGAGGCCACGCATGAGAGTCGCCCTTGGAAACTGAGATCTATGCCCACGGTGGCTTTCCACAGAGCACTGGGAATCTCAGACAGGATATCACATGATTTAATTCTGAAAGACTTGGCAGCCATATTTGATAGTCAAAACACACATGGACCTCAATTGTAGACCTCAATGGGCGTGGCTTCATGTGACCTTTTGGCCATGCTCTGGGAAGCCTTGCCTGTGAGAGTTCTCCAGAGCTTTCTTTGAAATGATCGTCCTCAACATTGAATAATTCCTGAATGAATTGAAATAAACAGTGCCTCCAACTTTATCTTTGAAAATTGGCTAGATAAATACCATGAAATTTTTAAAATTCCAATGACCAGGTGGCACTGAAGAACCTTTGGATGTCCTGTTGCTGATCATGAGTGTACCAGACAGTGCCTTGATTAACTGGTTTTCATGAATATGGTGTAGAACAGAGATGCCAGTAATTTGGAGCCTGTAGAATAGTGGGCCTAGAGCAGAGGTGATTAAGTGTGTGATAAAACATCTGTGGTGGGGTCATGTGGATCTGCCATTGTCTTCCAAATGGCTTGTGACTGACATGGTGCAGCCAGCAGAACATTGTATGTAAACGCATCATGTTATATGGAGAGGTTTAAGGGCAATGTTCAGAATCAGGTTGCTATGGTCACGGAGGCAACCTATGTGGTATACAAGCCCTGTTGGCGCATTCTCCTGCAGACCCTGACCCACCACATGTGACAGAACTCCCTCCAGCACTGTGGTCAAGTTTAACTCCTTGTATTTCATGAAACAAATACAAAACTCTGAGTGCAGCAGGAGACATTATAAAAAGTGGAGGATGATGAAAAGGCTTCAGAGTCCACATGGGGAGACACATAGACCCCAGTGGCCATAGTTTACCTACAAAGAGAGAATTCAGCACTGCTGCTTCATGTTCATTGGAAAATTATAAACCATGTGCTCAAGGTCACAGAGATGCATAAACAGCTTTGATGGTCTTACTAGAAAAAAAGCTAAAGCTCCTGAAAACAACATATATTTCAACTGTCCATCTTAGAGGCAGTTTCTGCAGAGTCTTTAGGCTGGCAAATCTTCATGTTTGTGGAGTATTTACATAGTCCCTTACTTTTGGAAACTCCTCTACCATCTCCAAGGTTGTGAAATCCGGAGCAGTTTTCATTTCAGGTATGAATTCAAAGATTTTCTAACTCTTTTCCTCTAATTGTGTCTTACTTGGGGTGAAAATAATGTAAAGTTATTGTTCTAAATGAGAGTGGGAAAATTTTTGTGTAACAGTAATTTGCATACACATTGATCCATTTTCCAATTTTCCATTTGAAATACTGAATCCCTGACAGTAACTCATACCCTACTATACTCTGACTACTAATCCTAATATGATGGAGAATAATACCCAAACAGAATGAAAATACAAGCAGTTCAGTGGAGACATGGTGTACAGTTGGACTTCCCTTTTGCATGATTAAGGGTAGGTGTTATAAATCTACTCAATTTTTAATTGAAATAGTCCTCCATGTGTTTTTAAAGTTCACAAATATGTTAATATGTCTCCCTTTCTCTGTAGCCTACTCAGCACATGTATTTTTATATGCACATAGAGAATCCTACCTGGTATCACACGTACATTTTCATGAGTTGGCTGAATTGGCAGATACAAATTGTGAGAAGAGATCAGTCCTCCTAAACCCTGTGGGAACTGAAAATTCAAACTATGTGTGAGCTTCCCAGTAGAACAATATTATACATAAATCCATGTTCAGTATAATAAATATTTTTGCATCTGTGGATGATGTATATTACATTACATGATGAATTATGATTAGCATGTATTTATTGATACTTTTTAATGTATATTTGTGTTTATTATATATATATATATATATATATATATATATATATATATATATATATCTCCAGATTTCTCAAAATATGAAATATATGTGTCTTATACACACTCTGTAAATTCATTCATGTTCATGTATATGGATTTATAATCAACTTTTCAGAAGATAATTCTCAGAAATATTCATCCACCTGAAATACATATTTGTTTCCCAGTACTGAAAACTAACTTCAATCAATGGTGTTTACAAATCCTAATATTTCTACAGTAACTGACCCAGTTTAACATCAATGCCAGTAGATTCCAATGGGACATGATGTCTATATTGACCTTCATTTTAATCCAACACTGGTACATTACTATTTCTTCAGTTTTTGCACATCATAGGATATGTATTTCATCCACAAGTTCACAAATATATAGGAATTTGTTTCACTTTCAAACACTTCTTGCTTCAGAACACATGTATTCCTCCATGTTACTTGACTCGTCTTTTCATGAGACTTCTTTCCAAATACATTATTTTCAATTTCCATAATCAATTTCGAAGCTAAACTCACACACTCTTCATGATGAACCATAACATTAATATTAACATTAGATGTATAACTGGTTGGAATGAAAAATTGTATATCAATATAAGATTTCCTCTATATGTTCACGATTCAATTCAATCCATTATTTAAAGTTGGAACCAGTTATGTTTTTTATTCACAGTATTGTCTATTAATGAATTATCTCTATATTCATAGATACAGTGTACTCCTCTTTGTCCCTTCAATACTAATTTATACGTCTTCAAAATATTGCTCCCAGAAATGGTGGAAGAAATACTCATGTCACCTTATCTATATATAGATTTCATCACAGGAATATTCTGGACACAAAAAGCGAAGGTCACACTCATGATTATATCAAAGCCTAAATGCCAAGGGAGCGTGAATTACTAAAAAGAACCATGTCCAGGTTGCCTAATGCTCTCAAATGTAAATCCAATTGGTGACTACATATTTGTTTCTTCCTAAGATTATATATTCAACCTCAAACATGTTGAAAATGTCTAATCCTATCACTCACTTCATACTTTGCCTGATTTCGTAATATCTTTATTGATACCTGCTTTCATACATATTTCCCCCAGTTCATCATTGTGACTGATACTTCACATATGCTGACATTTACATTCACTCTCTACCCGAAACCCTATTGCTAAAGAACTTTTGGTCCAAATCCTATACTCACTCTTCTTTCTAAACCTACTGACTATCTTCCTAATGCTACTGACTATAGTTTTTTGACTCGATGTTCTCTTCGACAATCAATTATCCAAGGTATAAGGTTCTATGCCATTGTATATCAATTTATCTGAGACACATGTGCAGAACATAATTCAAACCTAAGTATCCCACTCAAGGGCCCAGTTCCCTTCTGGCTTCCAATCTTACCTAAATTTCTGTTTTTATACTTATATTTTACCTATATATTTTTGTAAATATCACAGGCTCCCAATACCATTATTCATCCGGCAGAAAGATTCCTAACGCAAATCAAACATGTTATTAACCCTAAACATACACTTTTCCCTCAATCTAACTTTACAGAAGAGGAGGGACAGAGTTGGTCTTACAATACAGGAATGTAGGGGATCTTCCACCTGCTGAGAACATCAAAGGTATATGCAGAAATGATCCCCTGAGATGATGAAGGAAGCTATGAAGGACCTGAGAGAGCAAAAGACATCTTCCATGGCAAACTATCTGGTCAGGATGAAGGGATGTGTCTCAATCAGCCTCTACCTTCTTAATGTAGAGAAGATGGACCAAACCAGGCCTGTGTGGAGAGCTGTTCCAAGGTACCTATGGTTGGTATACCATTCTAACTGTGAAAGTGTGACAGGAAGTAGGGACAGCCTCCATCTCATGGGACTTTTAGAAGTAACTTTTAGGGCAAAGTGGTTGCAAAGTCAGTGACCTCATTCAGTTCCTGAAGGAAATGACCTCACCTCACTGCCTTGGTGATGGAACTCTCTGGACGTTTGATCCTGGAAGACAGGCACCAAGAGCCAGTCACAGTCCCAGTCCCAGTGGTCTCACTTGTTTTGATTTATCAAGAACAGAGTCAGTCTTTCTTAGTACCTACTGATGTGACGATGGCCAAATGACAGGAAAGCTCTGAAGAGGAGCTTTTCCTGGGAAATCAGGTAGTGGCTCACCCATGGCTCCTAACAACTTCAAAGTGTTGGCCAAGGAGACTAGATCTGATACAGGACAGGCCATTTTGGGGGAACATACAATGGCCCACCATTCTGAGGACACTCTGGATAGTCACAGACTTACTTGAGCAAAGGAGGTGCCTTTGAGTGTGTGTGTGTGGGTTTGTGGTTTTGTGTCATGTTCTGAGAATAGTAAGGAAAGGCTCTTTGTTTGGATTGGTGTGGACTGTTTCCAGTAAGTCGTTTGACAAGGCGAGTGCTTCTATGTCTGTGCATCCCACTCTGTCCGTGGTTGTAGACATTAGAAAAGAGAATGCATCAATGGATGTGTCCTGTCTAGTAGAAAGCTTCCAAACATTCATCCTGCCCAATTTACAAATGGACTGCAGCTTGTCTTATTGAAGGGCAAAATCTGCTCTCTTACTAAGTTTCTGTTTTCTTCCTGAATTCTGGAAACTCTCCAGAATAGCCTCATGGTTTTGTGTCCAAGATATGTACCACCTCCAAGCTCTGTGATATGGTGATGTACTGGATAGCTGAAGGGAATGACGAGCATTTAAGAAAACTCAGATATCAGTGGGACCAGGAAAGTCTCAGTGGAGAAACCCTTCTTTCGGGCTTTTGCTTACCTATTGTTCTGCTGCCCTGAATTTCAGGAAGGTTTTTACCTCAGGACACTCATTTGTGAAGCCTGAAGAAAACAGTTTTCAAATGGAAATGAATGGGCATCACCTGTGGCTCTTTGCTTAATTTCATTGGAAATGGATGTTTCGGAAACAGCCTCTTGGCCCTGTGTGAGGCTGTGGTTAGATACTCAGCACCTTACACATCCCACGTGTTCATCCAAAACCAAAATGGCCAAAAGAGCAGTCCTTGTGGATGAAGTCTCTCCCTACCTCTGTAAGGTTCCTGACCTCTATCAAGTGAGAATAGGGTGCCTTTGGGTCAAATGAGTTCTTCAAAGCCCTTCAGAGGCTAGCCCATAGGTGATTCCAATGATTCCAATTCACATGAAGATTCTAAACCCCACAGTCAGTAGTCCTCAAATTGGAGAAGCAGAGCAGTATTAACGGCAGGCCTATTTGATCAGTCATGGTTCACAGAAAGGTGTTCAGGCCACCCCAACTTTAAGCAAATGAGGGGCAAGGAAGCTTATTTTGGACACTGTCTTGGGCTGTGACCCTCATGGAAACCTCCATCCAGAGGTTAAAATGAGTGTCTATGTGGAAGAAGATGATGGCCATGTGGAAGTGTTCTGGTTTTAATTGTGGTTATTAGTGTGGTTGTTGAAAAATATGACTGGCTCCACCTGGTCTTGAACTCTGGTGTGATTCCCCTTAGAGACTGAGTTCTGGAACTGATCTCAGAGAAGTATTGCCATGAGTTTTGTTGGGATTTTAGAAGGCCATGCATGAGAGTCACCCTTGGAATCTGAGATCTGTGCCCAGGAAGGCTTTCCACAGAGCACAGGGAATCTCAGCCCGGTTATCACATAATTTTTTTCTGAAAGAATTAGCAGCCATAGTTGAGAGGCAAAACAGGCAAGGATTTTACATTGTAGACCTCAATGGGCCTGGCTTCATGTGACCATTTGGAAACACTTTGGGAAGCCTTGCCTGTGAGAGTTATCCAGAGCGTTCATTGAAATGGGCTTCCTCTCCATTTAATGGTTACTGAATTAAATGAAACCCTCAGTGCCTACAACTTCATCCTTGAAAAATGGGCTCGATAAATACCATGAAATTTTTGAAATTCCCATGACCAGGTGGCACTGGAAAACCATTGGAGATCCTGTTGCTGATCATGAGTGTACCAGAAAGTGCCTTGATTGACTGGGTTTCACAAAAAAATTGTGTAGAACAGAGATGCCAGGAAGTTGGAACCTGCTGAGTAGTGGGCCTAAAGCAAAGGTGGGTAGGTGTGAGATAAAACATCTCTGGTGGTTTCATGTGGATCGGCCGTTGGCTTTCAAATGGCTTGTGACTGACATGATGCAGCCAGCAGACCCTTATATGAAAAGGCATCTTGTTATATGGATAGGTTTCTGGGCAATGTTCAGAATCAGGTTGATATGGTCAAGGGGGCAAGCTATGTTGGACATAAGCCTGGTTGGTGCATTCTCCTGCAGACTCTGTCCCACCACACATGACAGAACTCCCTCCAGCACTGTGTCCCAGTTGAACTCCTTGTATTTCATGAAGCAAATACCAAACTCCCAGTGCAGCAGCAAGAATCACCACGAAAAGTAGAGTATGACCAAATGGCTTCACAGTCCACACGAAGAGACACTTATCCCCCAGTTGCCACAGTTTACCTACAAAGTGAGAATTCAGCACTGCTGCCTCATTTTCATTGGAAAATAAGATACCATGTCCTCCAGGTCACATAGATGTTGACCCAGTTTTGATGCTCTCACTACATAGGATGCTAAAGCTACCGACAACAACATACACTTCAAGTGTCCCAACTCAGAGGCAGTATCTCAAGAAGTCTTTAGGCCTGCAGAGCTCCATGTTTGTGGAGTGTTTACCTTGTCTTTTATTTTTGGAAAGTCATCTACCACCTCCAAGGTTGTGAACTCCTGAGCATATTCCATTCCGGGTATGTATTCACAGATTTTCTAACTCTTATCCTCTAATTGTGTATTTCTTCCAGCGAGGGTAATATCAAGGGATTGTTCTTAATGTGAGTGGGAAGATTTTTGTGTAGCACATATTTGCAAACACATTGGATTTACTTTCCTATTTTCCATTCGAAATACTGAATCTCTGACACTAACCCATACCCTACTAGACTCTGACTACTAATCCTTATATGATGGAGAATAGTAACCCAAACAGAATACAAATACCAGCAATTCAGAGAAGGCATGATATGTAGTTGGACATCCCTTTTGGATTATATTGTGTAGGAGTTAAAATATATATTTAATGTTTATTGACATAGTTCTCCATGTGTTTTTAAAATTAACAAATATGTGAATTCCTCTCTCCCTTTTCTGTAGCCTATTAAGCACATGTATTTTTATATGCACAAATAGAATCCTACCTGGTATCACATGTACATTCTTCTGAGGTGGCTGACATGGCTGATAAAAATTGTGAGAAGAGATCACTCCTCCTAACCTCTGTTGGAACCGAAAATTTAACCTATGGGTGAGCTTCCTAGTTGACCAACATTATGCATAAATCCATTTTCAGTAAAATGTATATTTTTGGATAAGTGGATGTTATATATTTAATGATGAATTTCGATTGGCATATATATTGCTACTTTTTAATGTCTCTGTGTGTGTGTTTGTGTGTGTGTGTGTGTGTGTGTGTATATATATATATATGTATATATATATATATATATATATATACTCTCCAGATTTTTCAAAATATGAAATATATGTGTCTTATTATACACTTCCTAAAATCATTTATATTCATGTATGAGGATTTATAATGAACTTTTCACAAGATTATTCTCAGAAATATATATCCACCTGAAATACATATTTGTTTCCTAATACTGAAAACTAACTTCAGTGAATGGTGCATACAAATCATAATATTTTGACATTGCAAGAGGGCCGTGAATAGAGAGCATCATACCCATTGTACCGCGCCTCTGCGCAGGTGACTAACGACTAAGAACGACAAAAAACTATCTTGTTAGGAACTTACAGCAAAATGGGGGTGCACTGAAACCTAGAAGAAGGATTTCTAGCACTGAGGTCCGGTAAATGAGTCCCAAACATGAGCCAACTCTGCGACCGGAGATCCTGTCTGACTGATCCGCGCGACCCGTCCAGTGGCTACAGACGGCAGGGCACCACCGAGATGCGATCAATAATCACGGAGAAACGTTGATGCAGATTCTGTGGAATTCTGCCAGTGGAGTCCCCACTGAGCCCTGGGCTGAGTTCAGGGTTTCAGATGGGGAAGGAAGTGGTACAGTTCTAACCCCCACAATAGAAACTCCACGAAGGAAACCAACGGCCACCATCTTGGTGAGCTGAAGTAACGACAGCCACTCCCCTACAGATTGCAACAATAAAACAGGTGCTGTTACTCAGCTCATTTTTCATACTTCGGGGAATTTGCATCAAATCTCTCCTAGGCTTTCTGGGGGAGAGATTATCAGAGCGAGCCTGCATAAAGACAGGGGAAAACTAGAGGCACCTGACTTTCAACTCCCCCTCCCATCAGTGGTGAAAAAAACCTGTCTAGCCAGCGCTGAGAGAGGGGCAAGCGGAAAAAAAAATCAAAACAATAGAGTGCCGGGGTTCCCAATAGCCAACTGTGCAATCAGAGATCCGGGCTGATTGAATCATGCAGCCAGGCCTGCTGTTTCAGATGGCGGGGCACCACCGAGAAGTGACCTGAAGCAGGGAGAAATGTTGCTGCGGATTCTGTGGAATCCTGCCGGCTGAGCTCCCACTGATCCCCGGGCTGAGTTTGGGAATTCAGACAGGGAAGAAAGTGGTATAGTTCTATCCCCCACAAAAGAAACTCCACCAAGGAAACCAGCGACCACCATCTTTGAGATCTGAAGTAACCACCGCCCCTCTCCAATAGACTGCAACAATAAAACAGATGTGTGTTACTCAGCTCATCTCTCATACAGCGGGGATTTCGCATAAAATGTCTCCTAGGCTTTCCGGGGGAGGGTTAATCAGAGCAAGCCTGCATAAAGACGCAAGAAAAACTAGAGACACCTGACTTTCGACTCCCCCTACCATCAGTGGCCATAACGAAACGTGTATAGCCAGTGCTGGGGGAGGGGCAAGCGGAAAAAATCAAAACAATAGAGTGTCTGGGTTCCCAAAAGACACCCTCCACACCCAACAAACGGCAGGCACAGAGTACAGTTTGAACTGCCGAGAGGCATCACTCAGGGGAAATCTGGTCTAGAAAAAGAAACCAGGACAAGCAGGAGAAACCAAAGGACTAGAAGGCAGGCCCTTGTGACTGGGCGGCTGGAGACCGCAGGCCTGCACGTGACATTCCACCCACTGCCTGAGTGACTGGGGGGCTGAGGAATGCCCGCCCTCTGGCAACCGAGCGTGAGACTGCGTGGCTAGAGATTGCCAACCCAACGGCGACAGCCCACCTGCTGCCCGCGTGACTGGGCGGCTGGAGACCGCCTGCCCACTGGCGACCAACCGCGCAATTGGGCGGCTGGAGACCACCCGCCTGCCAGTGACCCAGAGCTGAAACAAACCAGAGACAGTCAAGTCCCACCCCCCAATTCGGACACCTCGGCAAGGAGCCTGGGGCCCGCCAAAGCAGAGAGGTGACATCACTGGAGCTCGGCCTTCGGAATTACTTCCAAGCGGAATCCACTTTAGCAGGCATAGTTTACCAACACAAAGGAGAGACAACAGAGATATACAACACCAAAACAAATCTAAAGAATAAAATAAAACAGAAACACAGCAATCAAATAGAGCTGGAAAGTAACGTGAACATCATGAAAAAAAAGGGCAAAAAAGGAGTACAAACAATGCAGGACAACTTAATTCTACAGGAGGAACTTGAAGCATCAGAAACAGGGATAGGGAAATAACTCAAGGCATACCGAACTCAGATGGAAAGGAATATTGGAGAAGACATGAGGCAGCAAGTCCAAGCAATAAAAGTATATTTTGAAAATGAATTAAACAAACAAATTCAAATGGCAAAGAATGAGCATTACCAGGAGATAGAGATCTTAAAAAAGATATTAAACAGTAATCCTAGAAATGCAGGAAAATATAAACCAAATTAAAAACTCAAACGAGAATATTACAAATAGATTAGATCAAGTAGAAGTCAGAACATCAGATAATGAAGACAAAGTTTATCAACTTGAAAAGAATTGAGTAAACACAGAAAAGATGCTTAAATCCCACCAGGAATTTATTCAAAAGATATGGGATGTCATAAAAAAACAAAAAACAAATTTAAGAGTCATCAGGATAGAAGAAGGCATAGAGATTCAAACCAAATGAATGGACAACATATTAAATGAAATAATTCTATAAAACTTCCCAGAGATGAATGATGGATTGGATTGCCAATTCCTGGAAGCCTACAGGACCCCAAACATTCAAAACCAAAATAGACCAACTCCAAGACATATAATTATGAAGATAGCCAACATACAGAACAAGGAGAGAATATTAAAAGCTACAAGAGAAAAAAGGCAGATTACATTCAGGGGTAAACTAATTAGGTTAACAACTGATTTTTCATCACATTCGTTGAAAGTGAGAAGATCCTGGAACAATGTAATTCAAATGCTGAAAAAAAAAAGAATTCCAACCAAGAATACCATATAAAGCAAAGTTAAGCTTCAGATTTGACAATGAAATTAAAGTCTTTCACGATAAACAAAAGCTAAAACAATTCTCAGCCAGAAAAGCAGCACTGCAAAGCATTTTGTGCAAAATACTACAAGAAGAAGAGTTAAAAAATAGTGCCCAAAACTAACAGTGGGAAGTATCTCAGTAAAGCGGGAGGAAAGTAACCAAAAAAGTAAAAACTATCCAAACTAAAATATAATAAATAAATAAACATGACTGGAAGTACAAATCATATTTCAATTGTAACCTTAAATGTTAATGGCCTAATTTCACCAATCAAGAGACATGTGCTAGTGACCTGGATCAAAAAAACAAATCCAACAATATTCTGCGTTCAGAAGACTCATATGATAGGAAAAGACATACACAGGCTGAAGGTAAAAGGTTGGGAAAAATCATAACACTCACACGGCCCTCGGAAGCAAGAAGGATTTGCCATACTCATATGGAATAAAATCAACTTCAAACCTAAGTTAATCAAAAGGGATAAAGAATGACACTATATTCTGTTAAAAGGAATCATCCACCAACAAGAAAAAAACAATTATCAATTTGTATGCACCAAGCAATGGAGGTGCAACGTTCATAAAACAAACTCCCTCAAGTTCAAGAGTCAAATAGACTACAACACAATAATTATGGGTGACTTCAACATACCACTCTCGGCATTAGAGAGATCCTCTAGACAAAAACTGAATAAAGAAACTATAGAACTCAACAGCACAATCAATAACCTAGACTTAACCGACATATATAGAATATATCAACCATCATCAAGTGGATACATGTTCTTCTCAGCAGCACATGGATACTACTCAGAGATACACCATATATTATGCCATAGGGCAATTCTTAGTAAATATAAAGGCATGGAGATTATACCGTGCACCATATATGATCATAATGGAATGAAACTGGAAATCAATGAGAAAAGAAAGAAGGAAAAATCCTACATCACATGGAAAATGAACAACATGCTACTGAATGATCAATGGGTTACAGAAGACATAAAGAAGGAGATAAAAAAATTCTTAGAGACAAATGACAATACAGACACAACATACCGGAATCTATGGGACACAATGACAGCAGTTTTAAGAGGGAAATTCATTTCTTGGAGTTCTTTCCAGAAAAAAAGAAAAATACAACAAATAAATGAACTTAAACTACGCCTCAAAAACCTAGAAAAGGAAGAGCAAAACAACAGCAAATGTAGTAGAAGACAAGAAATAATTAAATTTAGAGCAGAAATCAATGAAATTGAAACAAATAAAGTTGAAAAAATTGATAAAACTAAAAGTTGGTTCTTTGAAAAAATAAATAAGATCGACAGGCCCTTAGCCATGCTAAGGGAAAGAAGAAGAAAGAGAATTCAAATTACTAACATATGGGATGAAAAAGGCAATATCACAACAGACACTACAGAAATACAGAAGATAATTAGAAAGTATTTTGAAACACTATATTCCAACAAAATAGAATATTGTGAAGATATTGATAAATTTCTTAAGTCATACGATCTGCCCAGATTGAGTCAGGAAGACACAAACAATTTAAACAGGCCAATAACAAAGGAAAAAATAGAAGAGGCAATCAAAAGACTACCAACCAAAAAAAAGCCCTGGACCAGATGGGTATACAGCGGATTTCTACAAAACCTTCAAAGAAGAATTAAAACCAATATTTTTTCAAGCGTTTTCAAGAAATAGAAAAAGAAGGAGCTCTTCCAAATTCATTCTATGAGGCCAACATCACCCTGATCCCGAAACCAGACAAAGACACTTCAAAGAAAGAATACTACAGACCAATATCTCTAATGAACTTGGATGCAAAAATTCTCAATAAAATCCTGACGAATCAAATACAAAAGCATATCAAAATAATTGTGCACCATCATCAAGAAGGATTCATCCCCGTGATGCAAGGATGGTTCAATATACGAAAATCAATAAATGCCATTCACCACATCAATAGCATTAAAGGCAAGAACCATATGATCATATCGATAGATGCAGAAAAAGCACTTGACAAAGTTCTGCATCCCTTTATGTTCAAAACACTATAAATACTAGGGATAACAGGAACTTACCTCAAAATTGTAAAAGCTATATATGCTAAACCTCAGGCTAGCATCATCCTAAATGGAGAAAAACTGAAGGCATTCCTTCTAAAATCTGGAACAAGACAGGGATGCCCTTTATCACCACTTCTATTCAATTTAGTTTTGAAATACTAGCCAGAGCAATTAAACAGACCAAAGAAATTAAAGGCATAAAAATAGGAAAAGAAGAATTTAAAGTATCACTATTTGCAGATGACATGATAATATATTTAACAGACACAAAACGGTCTACAAAGAAATGGCTAGAGTTAATAAATGAATTCAGAAATGTGGCAGGATATATAATTAACACGCATAAATCAAAGGCATTCCTGTATAACAGCAACAAAACTTCTGAAATGGAAATGAGGAAAACCACTCTATTCACAATATCCTCAAATAAAAGAAGATACTTGGGAATCAACCTAACAAAAGAGGTGAAAGATTTATATAATGAAAACTACAGAACTCTAAAGAGAGAGATAGAAGAAGATCTCAGAAGATGGAAACATGTGCCCTGTTCATGAATAGGCAGATCTAAAAACATAAAAATGGCAATATTACACAAAGTTCTCTACAGGTTTAATGCAATGCCAATCAAAATCCCAACGGCATTTTTTGTAGAAATAGATAAATCAATCATGAAATTCATATGGAAAAACAAAAGACCCAGAATAGCAAAAGCAACTCTAAGCAGGAAGTGTGAATCTGGAGGTATAGCGATACCAGAGTTCAAACTGTACTACAAAGCAAAAGTAACAAAAACAGCATGGTACTGGTACCGAAAAAAGCAGGTGGACCAGTGGTACAGAAGAGAGGACACAGAAACCAATCCACAAAATTACAACTTTCTTATATTTGATAAAGGGGCTAAAAGCATGCAATGGAGGAAGGGTAGGATCTTCAACAAACGGTGCTGGGAAAATTGGAAATCCATATGCAACAAAATGAAACTGAATTCCCTTCTCTCGCCATGCACAAAATTTAACTCAAAATGGATCAAGGATCTAGATATAAAATCAGAGACACTGCATTTCATAGAAGAAAAAGTTGGCTACGATCTACATACTGTGGGGTCGGGCTCCAAATTTCTTAATAGGATGCGCATAGCCCAAGAGTCATTAACAAGAATAAAAAAATGAGACTTACTTAAACTAAAAAGTTTTTTTTTTCTCTGCCAGAGAAACAATAAGAGAGGTAAATAGAGAGCCTACATCCTGGGAACAAATTTTTACCCCTCACACTTCAGATAGAGCCCTAATATCCTGAATATACAAAGAATTCAAAAAAAACTATCAATAAGATAACAAATAACCTAATCAACAAATGGGGCAAGGACCTGAAATGACACTTCACCGAGGAGGACATACAATCAATCAACAAGTACATGAAAAAATGCTCACCACATCTAGCAGTCAGAGAAATAAAAATCAAACCCACCCTAAGATACCATCTCACTGCAGTATGATTGGCAGCCATTATGAAGTCAAACAACAAGTGTTTACGAGGATGTGGGGAAAAGGGGACACTTGTACACTGCTGGTGGGACTGCAAATTGGTAACGCCAACATGGAAAGCAGTATGGGAATTCCTGGGAAAGCTAGGAATGGATCCACCATTTGAACCACCTATCGCCCTTCTCGGACTATTCCCTGAGGATCTTAAAAGAGTGTACTAAAGGGATACTGCCACATCAATGATCATAGTGGCACAATTCACAATAGCTAGACTGTGGAACCAACCTAGATGCAATTCAATAGATGAATGGATAAAAAAAATGTGGCATCTATACACGATGGATGCAGCACTACAAAATGACAAAATCATAGAATTTGCAGGGAAATGGATGGCATTAAAGCAGATTATGCTAAGAGAAGCTAGCCAATCCTTAAAAAAATGGCAAATGTCTTCTTTGATAAAAAGAGAGTAACTAAAAATAGAACAGTGAGGAAAAGCATGAGGAAACGATTAATATTAAACAAAGATGAGTGGGAGAGAGAAAGGGAGAGAGAAGGGAAAGCATATGGAAATGGTAGTAGACCCTCATTGTTACATAAAATTACATATAAGACGTTGTGAGGGGAAAGGCGGGAACAAGAGATAGAAGTGAAGAATAGCAGATGAGGAAGAGAGGGAAGATAGGATGGGAGGGGAGGGGGGATAGTAGGGGATAATAAAGGTAGCAGAGGACAACAGTCACTAATATGACATTATGTAAAAATGTGAATGTGTAACTGATGTGATTCTGCAATTCGTATTTGGGGAAAATTGGGAGTTCATAACCCATTTGAGTCAAATGTATGAAAGATGATATATCATGAGCTTTGTAATGTTTTGAAAAACCAATAAAAATAAATAAACAAAGGTTTAAAATTGAGTGGGAAGAAATCAGCTAAAAAAGAGTTGAGATGCATTCATTTTGATAAGCAGAAAGTTTGTTTTGTGTAGTTGTAAATATCACAAATTTATTTTACCAGAAAACTGGCTTTTAAAAATGAACATATATTGAGATTAAAGGATAATCCACCTACCTTCATAAAAAATTCATATCATTTCCTATATTTTTCATATTTCATTTTTTTCGTGAATATTTTGTCATGGACCAGGTCTAGTCTTAGGCTACCTCTTCTGACAAGTTCGTACAATGTGTTGGATTGTTCTTTTCATCTTTTATTTGATAGTTTCTAGCTGATAATGTGTATTTTTCCTTATCTTTATTTGGAAATACATACCCAACTACATCTTTGCATTTTATGTTTTACTGGGGAAGAGACTCATCAAAAGCTCTTTATTATATGTATCAACAATCAAACATTTAGAGCATGCAATTATTCTTAATTTTGCATGAAAATATCTTTGTACCATTTTTCTTATAAAGATGTAGAATTATTAATAATGTCCCTACTGTAATAAGTAACTACTTACAAGAAGAATTAAACAATTGACTTTATATCAATCATGAATATGAAAATTAATAATATAAGTATTTGGCAATAAATATGCAATTGATAGAAATTAAAATCACGAGAAAGCCATTTAAAATGTCAGTGCATATGGTCCTTAAATAATAGGTTGTTCAAATGAAATTTCTCTAATTCATAAGAGTTAATATGCCATATTACAGCTTAATGTAATATAAAAACTTAAATGATAAGTATTGATAAATAAGAATGATACCTGTTTACTTAAATATGTTTATTTGATTTTCACTGTAAGATGTTAATTCTGGAAGACTTGAAAATTAAGAAAGACTTGGTCTATATTATTTCTAACTGGCTAATCAAAGTACTTTTAAATATATATGTATATATATAACATATGTAATACATATGCATGAATATAGATACATATGTATAATAAATGTATTGTAATATATCTATAGGTTATTATAATTATTAAATTTTCTCAAGAAAAAAGAATGACTATAAAAAACATTCTTAAATGTAAATTTCATAGCATATTACTGTTTGTAATGACATGAGAGAAAAACTCCTATCGAGGGAAAATGAAAAAGGAAGAGAGAGAAGGGGGAAAATGAGGAAGAAAGTGAGTAAAGAAGAGGGAGAGGAGTGTTTGATTATAAGATAAAAGTGGAGGGTCTGGGTGTCTGGCTCAGTGGTAACATGCTTGGCTAGCATGTGTGAGGCACTGGGTTATATTCTCATCACAACATATAAATAAATAAAATGAGGTCAATCAACAACTGAAAAAATTAAAATAAAAGTAGAAATATTACCAAAATTCCAAGTTTTTATGAATGCTAAATAAAAAAAAATTGTTGCATAGCCTTATGTAATTTCTAGACTCCCAAAAATAGTCATTTAATGATAGATTACTAGTGCGATAACTAAAAATCCATTGCTCTTTCCTCGACATTCTGTGGCATGCTAGTGCTTAAATAAATTGTATTATAACACCAAAAAAATTCTAATATTTCTACAGTAACTGACCCAGTTTAACATAAATGCAAGAAGATTCCTATGGGATATAATTGTATTTTGACTTTCATTTTTATTCAACACTGGTACATTACTATTTCTCCAGTTTATGCACATCATAATATGTATATTTCATTCACAATTTAGCAAATTTATACGCATTTGTTTTACTTTCAATCACTTCCTGCTTCAGAACACATGTATTCCTCCACGTTTCTTGACTGCTCCTTTCATGAGACTTTTTCCAAAGACATTATTTTTGATTTCCATTATCATTTTTGAAGCAAAACTCACACACCCGTCATGATAAACCATGACCCTAATATTACCATTAGATGTAAAACTGGTGGGAATGAATGATTGTATATCGATATAAGATTTCTTGCATACTTTCAAATATCAATTCAATCCATTATTTAAAGTGGAACCAGTTATATTATTTAATCACAGTATGGTCTATTCATGCATTATCTCTATGTTGATAGACACAGGGTACACCTCTGTGTACCCCCAATAATAATTTGTATATCTTCAAAATTTTGCTCCCAGAAATGGTGGAAGAAATACTCATGTCAACTGATCTACATATACATTTTATCACAGTAATATTCTGGACACAAAATGCAAAGGTCACACTTAGGATTGTCCCAAAGCCTAAATCTAAAGTGGACATGGATTACTAAAAACATCCATGTCTTTGATGCCTAATTCTCTCAAATGTCAATCCTATTGGTGAGTACATATTTGTTTCTTCCCAAGATTATATATTCAACCTCAACCATGTTGAAAATGTCTAATCCTATCACTCACTTTATATTTTGTCTAATTTCCTAATGTCTCTATTGATATCTCTTTTCCTACATATTTTCCCCAGTTCATCATAGTGACTGATTCTTCACATGTGCTGACAATTACATTCACTCTTTATCCGAAACCCTATTGCTAAAGAACTTTTTGTCCAAATACTATACTCACTCTTTTTTCTAAACCTACCAACTATTTACCTAATCCTACGACTATCCCTTTTTGACTGGATGATCTCTTCAACAATCAATCATCCAAGGTACAAGGTCCTATACCATTGTATATTGATTTATCTGAGACATCTGTGCAGAACATACTTCAAAGCTAAGTATCCCAATCACGGGCCCAATGCCTTTCTGGTCTTCAAATCTTACCTAGATTTCAGTTTTCATAATTATATTTTACCTGTATATTCTTATATATATTGCAGGTTCCCAATACCATTATTCATCCAGCAGAATGATTCCTAACACAAATCGAACATGTTTTTAATCCTAACTATACACTGTTCCCTCAATCCAACTTTACAGAAGAGCAGGGACAGAGTTGGTCTTACAATACAGGGGTGTAGGGGATCTTCCACCTGTTGACAACCTCAAATTTCCATGCAGATATGATCCCTGGAGAAGATGCAGGCAGCTATGAAAGGCCTGAGAGAGCAAAAGTCATCTTCCATGGAAAACAACTGGGTCAGGTTGAAAGCATGTGTCTGAATCATCCTCTCTTTTCTTAATGTAGGGAAGATTGACCAAACTAGGGCTGTGTGGAGAGCTGTTCCCAGGTGCCTATGGTTTCTATACCATTCGAACTTGTGAAAGTGTCACAGGAAGTAGGGGCATCCTCCATATTATGAGACCCTAGGAAGCAAATTTTAGGACAAAGTGGTTGCAAAGGCAGTGACCACATTCAGTTCCTGAAGGAAGTGACCTCACCTCACATCCTTGTTGATGGAACTCTCCGAATTTGGGTACCAGGAAGCCAGGAATCCAGACCCAGTCCAAGCTCCAGTCACAGTGGTCTCACTTGTTTGGATTTACCAAGGACAGCGTCAGTCTTTTGTGGTAACTAGTGATGTGAGGATGGCCAAATGACAGGAAAGTTCTGAAGACGGGCCCTTCCGGAGAAAGAAGGTAGAGGCTCACTGCTGTCTCCTGACCACTTCACAGAGTTGACCCAGGAGACCAGATCTGAGACAGGACTGGCCATTTCTGGGGAACATAGTATGGCCCTCCAGTCAGAGGACACTCTGGATAGTTTCAGACCTACTTGGGGGAAGGAGGTGACTTTGTGGGTGTTTGAGTGGGATTGTGGTTTTTTTCTCATGTTCTGAGAATAGTTAGGAAAGGGGGTTTGTTTGGTTTGGAGTGAACTGTTTCTAGTTAGTCCTTTGACAAGGCGAGTGTTTCTATGTCTGTGTATCCCACTGTGTCCATGGTTGTAGACATTAGAAAAGAGAATGCCTCAATGGGTGTGTTCTGTCAAAGAGAAAACTTCCAAGCATTCATCCTGCCCATTTTATAAATGGACTGTGGTTTGCCTTATCATTGGGCAACACCTACTATTTTCTTACGTTCCTGTATCCTTCCTGAATTCTGGCCACTCTCCAAAATAGGCTCATGGTTTTGTGTACAAGATATGTACCACTTCCAAGCTCTGTGACATGGCCATGTACTGGATAGTTGAAGGGAATGGCAAGCATCTCAGAAAACTCTGATATCAGTGTGACCAGTAAAGTCTCAGTGGAGAAACCCTGCCTTGGGCCTTTTGATTACCTATTGTTATGTTGCCCTGAATATCAGGAATGTCTTTTCCTCAGGCTACTCCTTCCTGAAGCCTGAAGAAAACAGTTTTCACATGGAAATGAATGGGCATTGCCTTTGTGTTTTACAATAAAACCTTCACAGAGATTAGGCTCTACTTAACTTAAAAAATACTTTTAAATTGTATCTAAGTGTAAAAAGTAACATGTAACTGTACATATCTTTTTGATAACAAGTCCAATTATACAACACAAATGATACACAAAAATCTCCAACATGTTTTTATTTTAAGCCTAGAATTACCATACAACCTTAGAACACCAGCATGATACAATGCTCTTTTGAAGCTTCTACCTTACACACTTGTATACCTGGAAGATATGAACACATTAACACCACAATTACATTGATGTTTTTGTATTAACCAAGTTTAGCTTTTTAAAGAAATAACCTGGCATAATTTTATAAAAACAGTATTGTTTAACCAGCTGTTTAATTTTTTAAGATTACTTGCTCAAAACTTACACATATAACCAACTTACACAAACCTTTTTATTATTTACTTAAACCATTTTAATTACTTAATCATATAGACTCTCTTATCGAGAAACACATTTTCCCTCTATTAAATCTATATCTAGAAACTTTTAGTTTCTCTTTTCCATTTGTGAACCTCTTTCTGTTCACATTTTGAAACAATACTTATAAATTTCTGAATTTAAGCAGATTATTTTGTAGACATCAACATTTTATTAGGGCCTGTTTGTACACCTAGAAAACTTATACGCCTAATTCTAAAGACATCTTTATTTTTATCTGTTTACCCAATTTGAATTGAACCATTTGAATCACGTGAATCCAAGATATTTATATCAATTTTTAAATATTTTATGAGCGCTCCTCATCTGTCAATTGTCATATCACTGCATGATATATGGACATACACACATACAGACATACCAACATACAACACGTAACACAAGTGTAACACATAACACAATAGTGAAGGCCTTGTAGTTTTTTCAGGTGAAATATCCATTGCAATGTTTAAAAACTCCACAGTTGATCAAAAATAGAACTGATCAGAAAACATTAACCCATCTGCAGGATCAAGATCATGAGCTCAAAAAATAAAAAATACAGAATCTAAGAAAAAGCAAGAGTGCCAAAAAAGATGACTGGCCAGTAATTAGTAAATACCATATAATGTACTTTGTGTTTGGATCTAGTTTGAGTTCAGGTAAAAAGACACTTTTACTCCTTTTTATCTGTCTCCTGCTGAGTGCTGCAGGATTCTTTTATTTGCATATCAACTTAAGTCCTGGCTGAGGACTTGAAAACTGTAAAGGCTGGAGTTCTGAGCAGAAACCTCATGCCTAAGGCATTTTAGCTAAAAGTCATAATTTCCAGGATTGAATGTTGAAAATTATGATGCAAGTTTAAGACGTAATTCTCAAAATTTTATATCTTTATGTTTTTCTACACTAGAAAATCTTGAGTCCCTTAGCCTCACCACAAAAAACTGAAAATATGATCATTTTTTGATAATATTAAAGCCACCATCATAAGAAGTTTCTCTAGGATCATTAAGCCACTTTCTTTGTTCTGAAGTTTCTAAAGTAGTAGTAAGCTACATTAAATTTCTTGAAAAAAATTTTAAAAACAACCACAGACTACCATTTGTATCCCGGATTAAGCTTTAAAAATTTCCAAGACTGTTGCTAATTAATGTCATTTCACTAAGCCAGACCAACGTTTTAACTTAGCACGTTTTTAAAAAAATCTTACACATTGAAGGGAACAGATATCATATCATAATTTATTATCTTTGCCCAAGTTAATGCACTGGTATAAATAGTGAAATTTTCTCAGGCTACCTAGTTCAAAATTAAAACTCTTTAATTATTTTTTTATCCGAAGTATTTAAATTTTCTAGCATCAGCTATCTTAAATCAAACTAAACTCTTGTTTAAACCCAACTTTTATCTGTAAGATAGTGCAATGCTTTAGAAACCCATTCAGATACCAGATTGTTACAATTAAAAATATCATCTTTTAAATACAATTTCAGCCAAGATCATCCCCAAGAAACAATCTAAAATATCAACATATTACTGCATTTATGGTCCCTTTTATTAAGTAAACAGAGGTGGAGAAATCCTTAAAGTGCAGGTAAGGAATAAGGGAGTTCCCCACAGCAAAATGGCTCTGGAACCTGCTGGGAGTCCCTTAGCCTCACCATTTACTTACAGGATTAGTCCTTCTGGTGGTTTGACCCCAGGCACCAGGCATATTCTATATCTCCCACCTTTTCAGTAGTCAGCTTCCAAAAAATTCATCCTCTGCTTGCAATTGTTTTGAGTGCTAGGCTTCCCCAAGAGGGCAGAGTGTGGTTCATTGAAAGTCCCCACTGGTGTGTCAAAATTTATGACTGAAGGTTTGGTTCCCATCCCCAAAGCCAATTAATAACAATTTAATAATGAGGATAGGGTTTTGAGAAAAGTTTAAGCGAGATATCAATGTTCTTAGACCCCAGGCATTTCCTTCTGCAGTGGGCGTGCTCAAGCCAACTATGGGAAGAAAAGAAATCACTGCTTCCCTAATCTCGCTTAACAAAGAGAAGAAAAGTTTATCAAAGTTCTTTAAAACACAGCTAAGAGAGGTGTAAAAGGTGAGAACAGAAAAGCTGGTGGTTCTATTGACTTTTGGTCCCTCACAGAAGAAGCTTTAGGTTAAATTTTAGCTAAAGTTATTTCCACACATCTAAGGCAGGTTGGAACTCGGGACTCTGCATCGGTCCAAGCAATGCCATCACATTTAACAGAAACACAGACAAAAAGACACACAAAGACCATCATGCAGCTCCCGTTTGTTCACAACCCCAAGATCAACAATCTTGTGACTCAGGGAGAATGGAGGGAAGAGGGGGAGGAGCAGAAGGTTTGAGTTATAGGATTGTGGGCAAAGGGGTCAGATTGGAGGCAGCGACCAGGAAAGGCTTCAGGGACAGAGGCATGGAATGGCTTTGTCCCATAATGAGAGTTACTCAAACAGAGACAAGGACAAAACAAACGTAACACAAACACGGGCACACAGTTAACGTTTAACACGAGTTCAGAAGTAAAGATTAGAACCCAGTAACTGGCATAACCTGATGAGTTACACCACAAAGACAGACAGTGAATTCAACCTGAGAGAAAAAAGTAGCCAGCAAGACCTGATGGGTTTGCAACAGAGTCACTTAATGAGGGCTCATCTGTCCCTCCTCACCTAATGAGGGCACTTCCGTATCTCCTCACCTAATGAGATCACATCTGTCCCTCCCCGAGTCCTTCAAGGTGTCCCTTGCAAGAACGTGGCCGGTGGCTTTAGGACACGTTTGTCCACCACTGCCAGGGGGAACTTACATGCTCTGCTGGCAGCCACTCTGCCAACCCAAACCGAAAACCGAAAAACCAAACCTGAACAAAAAGCTCTGAGCGATCACAAGGAAAAATGGAAAGAGGCGCCTTTCTTACCCTCAGAGGGGTCCGTTGGGATCTCCTTGTTCGGTGCTGCACGATTCCCGGCCAACTCACCAAAATTAAGGGTTCAGCGAATGTCGGAGGAAGAGACCACCAAGAGACCGCGGATCATGCAACAGCAAAAAGCATTTATTGAGTTCCAATCCATCATGCTGGGGCTCCGTGCTCACTCAAGAAGGGAGAGCAGCCCAGAGCCACAAGCAGGAGTTGAGCAGTGCTTAAGTACACTTTTTGGGGAGGGCATTACTTTACATACATCACAGTCTCTTTTAAAAAATCATCATACACCACGGGAAAATCAAACAACAATTCCAAAGATGATTAGCTCATTCTTTGGTGGGAACAGGTCTGGCAGGAGTGATAGGTCAGTTCTAAAGTGGGGTACACATTGAAACTGATTGGTTTAGGCCCTGTGATGCCTATGTGCCAGGCCACAAAGGGTACTAGGTTATTAAACAATCAGGCAGTCAGGGGAAAATTTACTGGGCAGTCCGGGAATTGTCCTACAAGCTACAGGAATTTCAGGTTTTGTGTATAGCATAGGAACGTAACAATACCTGGTCCTTTACATTTTAACTCAGACCTTGCAGCTTAGAAACATTGCAACACCCAGTCTTTTAAACTTTAAATTTTACACATTAATTTCAATTTCTTTTACACTTACAGATTACTTCTGGTTCACAACAAGGGTGTCAAAGCCACCCTGACTTTAGGCAAATGAGGGGCAAGGGAGCTTATTTTGGACACTGTTTTTGGCTGTGCCCCTCATGGCAACCTCCAGGCAGATGTTATGATGAGTGTCTTTATGGAAGATGAGTGCCATGTAGGAGTCTTGTGGTTTTAATTGTGGTCATTTGTGTGGCGGTTGAAAGAGATGACTGGGTCCACATGGGCTTGAAGTCTGCTGTGATTCCTCTTAGAGACTGAGTTCTGGAACTGACCTCAGAAAAGTATTGCCATGAATTGTGTTGGGATAACAGGAGGCCACGCATGAGCATCGCCCTTGGAAACTGAGATATAGGCCCAAGATGGCTTTCCACAGAGCACTGAGAATCTCAGGCAGGATATCACATTATTTTTTTGTGAATGACTTGGCAGCCATAGTTGAGAGTCAAAACACACATGAACCTCACATTCAAGACCTCAATGGGCCTGGCTTCATGTGACCTTTTGGCCACTCTTTGGGAAGCCTTGCCTTAAAGAGTTCTGCAGAGCTTTCATTGAAATCAGCTTCCTCACCATGTAATGGTTCCTGAATGAATTGATACCCACAGTGCCTCCAACTTCATCCTTGAAAAATGGCTAGATAAATACCATGAATTTTTTTGAAATTTTCATGACCAGGTGGCCCTGGAGAACCTTTGGATGTTCTATTGCTGATCATGAGTGTACCAGACAGTGCCTTGATTGACTGGGTTTCATGAAAATGTTGTAGAACAGAGATACTAGTGAGTTGGAGCCTCCTGAGTAGTGGGTGTAGAGCAGTGGACTATAGGTTTGTGAATAAATACCTGTGGTTTTACCACGTAGATCTGCCATTGGCTTCAAAAGACTTGTGACTGACATGGTGCAGGCCACAGATCCTTATATGTATAGGCATGTTGTTATATTGAGAGGTTTGAGGGCAATGTTCAGAATCCGGTTGCTATAGTCAAGGGGGAAAGCTATGAGGGATAGACCCCTGTTTTGAACATTCTCCTGGAGACCCTGACCAACCACACGTGACAGAACTCCCTCCAGCACTGTGTCCTTGTTGAACTACTTGTATTTCATTAAGCCAATACCAAACTCCCAGTGCCACAGTAAGAAACACCACGAAAATGGAGGATGATGACCAAATGGTTTCACAGACCACAAGGGGAGACACTTAACTACCAGTGACCACAGTTTACCTACAAAGGGAGAATTCAGAACTCCTTCCTCATGTTCATTAGAAAATAAGGAACCATTTTCTCCAGGTCACATAGATGCAGATCCAGATTTGATGGTGTCACTACAAAAGAAGCTAAATCTTCTGACAACTACATATATTTCATGTGCCCAACCTCAGAGGAAGTTTCTCAAGAAGTCTTTAGGCCAGCAGAGCTCCATGTTTGTGCAGTTTTTAACCTCTCCCTTACTTTTGGAAACTGTTCTAACACATCGAATGTTGTGAACTCCTGAGCATTTTCAGTTCCACATATGTAATCACAGGTTTTCGAACTCCTCACCACTAATTGGGTCTCACTTGGAGTGAAGTTAATGTCAAGGAATTGTTCTGGATGAGAGTGGCAAGATTTTTGTGTAGCACATACTTGCATACACATTAGATTCATTTTCCTTTTTTCCATTTTAAATACTGATGCCTGACACTAACACATACCCGACTAGAATCTGAAAACTAATCCTAATATGATGGATAAAAAGAAACCTAACTGAAAAGAAATACAGGCCTTCCATAGGAGGCATGGTGTATACTTTGATTTGCCTTCTGCTTAATCAAGGGTATGTGTTATAAATCTTGTCAAATTTTCTTTGTAATATTTCTCCATGAGATATATATATATATATATTTTTTTTTTTTTCTCAAAACATGAAACATATGTGTATTATTAAACACTCCCTAAATTCATTCATGTTCCTGTATGTGGATTTATTATCAACTTTTCACAAGATTATTCTAAGAAATATTCAACCACCTGAAATACATATTTCTTTCCTAGTACTGAAAACTAACTTCAATGAATGGTGATTACAAATCCTAATATTTCTACAGTAACTGACCCAGTTTAACATCAATGCAAGTAGATTCCTATGGGACATGATGTGTATTTTGAAGTTCATTTTTATTCAACACTGGCACATTACTATTTCTTCAGTTTATGGAAATCATAGGATATATCTTACATCCACAAGTACACAAATTTATAGACATTTGGCTCAATTTCAATCACTTTTTCCTTGAGAACACATATATTACTCCATGTTTCTTTATGGTCTATTCACTAGACTTCTTTCTAAACACATTATTTTCGATTCCATAATCATTTTTGAAGCAAAACTCACACTCTTCATGATAAACCGTAACCCTAATATTACCATTAGATATATAACTGGTTGGAATGAATGTATGTATATCAATATAAGATTTGCTATATATTTTCAGATATCAATTCAATCCATTATTTAAAGTTGGAAATAGTTATATAATTTATTCACAATATTGTCTATTCATGCATCATCTCTTGATTCATCAACACAGGTTACAACAATTTGTATCCTCAGTACTAATTTATAAGTTTTCAAAATTTTGCTCCCCAAAATGGTGGAAGAAATACTCATGTCACCTGATGTACATATACATTTTATCACAGTAATATAATGGACACAGTATTGATAAATAAGAATGATACCCTTTTACTTAAATATGTTTATTTGATTTTCACTGTAAGATGTTAATTCTGGAAGACTTGAGAATTAAGAAAGATTTTGTCTATATTATTTCAAACAGGCTAATCAAAGTACTTTTAAATATATATATATATATATATATATATATATATATATATATATATATAACATATGTAATACATATGCATGAATATAGATAATATGTATAATTAATGTATTGTAATATATCTATGAGGTGATTATAATTTTTAAATTTTCTCAAGAAAAAAGAATGACTATAAAAAACTGTCTTAAATGTAAATTTCATAGCATACTACTGTTTGTAATGACATGAGAGAAAAATACATATGGAGGGATAATGAAAAAGGAAGAGAAAGAAGGAAGAAAATGAGGAAGAAAGTGAGAAAAGAAGAGGAAGAGGGTGTTTGATGATAAGATAAAAGTGGAGGGGCTGGGTTTGTGGCTCAGTGGTATCATGCTTGTCTACCATTTGTGAGGCACTGGGTTATATTCTCAGCACCAGATACAAATAAATAAAATGAAGGTCTATCACAAACTGAAAAAATAAATAATAAAAAACTAGAAATATTACCATAATTCCAAGGTTTTATGAATGTTAAATAAAAAAAATGTTATATAGCCTTATGTAATTTCTACACTCCCCAAAGTAGTCATTTAATGTTAGATAATTAATGCTCTAACTGAAAATCCATTGCTCTTCCCTCTACCTTCTGTGGCATGCTAGTGCTAAAATAAATTGTATTATAACACCAAAAAAAATTCTAATATTTCTACAGTAACTGACCCAGTTTAACATCAATGCAAGAATATTCCTATGGGATATAATGTGTATTTTGACGTTCATTTTTATTCAACACTGGTATATTACTATTTCTCCAGTTTATGCACATAATAGGATGCATATTTCATCCACAATTTAGATAATTTATACGCATTTTTTTACTTTCAATCACTTCCTGCTACAGAACACATGTATTCCTCCATGTTTCTTGACTGCTCTTTTCATGAGACTTTTTTCCAAACACATTATTTTCGATTTCCATTATCACTTTTGAAGCAAAACTCACACACCCGTCATGATAAACCATAACCCTAATATTACCTTTACATGTATAAGTGGTGGGAAAGAATGATTGTATATCAATATAAGATTTCTTACTTAGTTAAAGGTATCCATTCAATCCATTATTTAAAGTGGAACCAGTTATATTATTTGGTCACAGTATGGTCTATTCATGCATTACCTCTATATTGATAGACACAGGGTACACCTCTTTGTACACCCAATACTAATTTATACGTCTTCAAAATATTGCTCCCAGAAATGGTGGAAGAAATACTCATGTCAACTGATTCTACATATGCATGTTATCATAGTAATATTCAGGACACAAAATGCAAAAGTCACACGTATGATTGTACCAAAGCCTAAAAGGGAACTGAACATGGATTACTAAAAACATCCATGTCCAGGTTGCCTAATGCTCTCAAATGTCAATCCTATTGGTGACTACATATTTGTTTCTTCCTAAGATTATATATTCAATCTCAAAACTGTTGAAAATGTCTATTTTTTTTTTTACTCACTTTATTCTTTGCCTGATTTCCTAATGTCTCTATTGATATCTGCTTTCCTACATATTTTCCCCAGTTCAACATTGTGACTGACCCTTCAAATGTGCTGACATTGACATTCACTCTCTAACCGAAAACCTATTGCTAATGAACTTTGGTCCAAATCCTATATTCACTCTTCTTCCAAAGCATACTGACTATCTTCCTGATTCTATCGACTATCCCTTTTTGATTAGATGTTCTCTTCTACATTCAATCATCTAAGGTACAATGTCATATGCCATTGTTTATCGATTTATCTGAGATATGTATGCAGAACTTAATTCAATGCTATGTATCCCAATCAATTTCCCAATGCACTTCTGAGCTTCAAATCTTACTTAGATTTCTGTTTTTATACTTATATTTCACCTATATATCCATGTTAAGTAAAATGAATATTTTTGGATCTGTAGATGATATATATTTCATCATTAATTTTCTACTCACCTGATATACATATATATTTATCTCAGTAATATTCCAGACACAAAATACAAGGGTCACACTTATGATTGTACCAAAGCCTAAATTGAATGTGACCATGTATTACTAACATCATCCATGTCCTTGTTCCCTAACACTCTCAAATATCATTGCTATTGGTGACTACATATTTGTTTCTTCCTAACATTATATATTCAACCTCAACCCTGTTAAAATGTATTTTCCTATCACACACTTTGAACTTTGCCTGATTTCCTAATGTCTCTATTGATAAATGCTTTCCTACACCTTTTCTCCAGTTCATCATTGTAAATGACTCTTCACATGTGCTGACATTGACATTCACTCTCTCACTGAATCCCTATTGCTAAAGAACTTTTGGTCCAAATGCTTTACTCAGTCTTCTTTTGAAACCTACCAACTATCTTCCTTATCCTACCAACTATCCCAGTTTGAGTGGATGTTCTCTTCTATATTCAATGATCCAATGTACAAGGTCCTATTACCATGATTATCTATTTAACTGAAACATCTGTGCAGAATGTAATTCAAAGCTATGTATACCAATCAAGTGCCCAATGACCTTCTGGGCTTCCAATCGTTCCTAGATTTCTGTTTTCATACTTATATTTCACCTCTATAGTCTTATAAATATCGCAGGTTCCCAATAACATTATTCATACAGCAGAACAATTCCTAACCCAAATCGAACATGTTATTAACCCTAACCATACACTGTTCCCTCAATCTAACTTTACAGAAGAGCAGGGAAAGAGTTGGTCTTACAATACAGGAATTTAGGGGATCTTCCACCTGCTGAGAACCTCAAACGTCCATGCAGAAATGATGCCTGTAGAAGATGTAGGCAGCTATGAAAGACCTGAGAGAGTAAGAGTCATCTTCCATGGCCAACGACCTGGTCAGGATGAAGGGATGTGTCTGAATCTGCCTCTCTCTTCTTAGTGTAGAGAAGATGGACCAAAACAGGCCAGTGTGGAGAGCTGTTCTGGAGTGCCTATGGATGATATACCATTCTAACTTGTGAAAGTGTCACAGGAACTAGGGGCAGCCTCCATCTAATGGGGCCTTTGGAAGCAACTATTAGGACAATGTGTTTGCCAAGGCAGTGACCTCATTCAGTTCCTGAAGGAAGTGACCTCACGTCATTTCCTTGGTGTTCGAAATCTCTGAACATGTGGTCCAGGAAGCCAGGCACCCAGAGCCAGTCCCAGTCCCAGTCCCAGTGATCTCACTTGTTTGGATTTACCAAGGACAGAGTCAGTCTTTCTTGGTACCTACTGATGTGAGGATGGCCAAATGCGAGTAAAGCTCTGAAGAGGGCCCTTTCCTGAGAAACCAGGTTGTGGCTCACCGCTGGCTCCTGTCAACATCACAGAGTTGGACAAGGAGAACAGATCTGAGACAGAACAGGCCATTTCATGGAAACATAGTATGGCCCACCAGTCAGAGGACACTCCGGATAGTCACAGACCTACTTGGGGGAAGGAGGTGCATTTGTGGGTGTGGATGTGGGTTTGTGGTTTTGTCTCATGTTCTGAGAATAGGTAAGAAAGGCAGTTTGTTTGGTTTGGAGTTAATTGATTCTAGTAAGTCGTTTGAAAAGGCAAGTGTTTCTGGGTCTGTGTATCCCACTGTGTCCGTGGTTGTAGACATTAGAAAAGAGAATGCTTCAATGGATGTGTCCTGTCTAGTAGAAAGCTTCCCCGGATTCATACTTCCCATTTATGAATGGACTGTGGCTTGCATTATCGATGGGCAACCCCTGATATCTTCCTAAGTTCCTGTTTTCTTTCTGATTTCTGGCAACTTTCCAGAATAGGCTCATGGTTTTGTGTCCAAGATGTGTACCACCACCAAGCTCTGTGACATGGCCATGTACTGGATAGCTGAAGGGAATGGCAAGCATCTCAGAAAACTTAGATATCAGTGTGATCAGGAAAGTCTCAGTGGAGAAATACTGCTTTGGTACCTATTGTTCTGTTGCCCTCAATGTCAGGAAGCTTTTTGCCTCTGGCCACCCCTTTGGGAAGCCTAAAGAAAACAGTTTTCAAATGGAAATCAATGGGGATCACCTGTGACTTTTTGCTTAATTGCATTGGAAAAGGATATGTCTGAATCAAGCTCTAGGTCCTGTGTTAGGCTTTGGCTTAGATTCTCAGCACATGATGGATGTAAAGAAAATCCCATGTTTGCATCCAAAACTAAATTGGCCAAAAGAGCAGTCATTATGGAAGAAGTCTCTCGCCTTCCCCTGTAAGGTTCCTTACCTCCTTCAAGTGAGAATAGGAACCTTTGGATCAAATGAGTTCTTCAAAGCCCTTTAGAGGCTATCCTATAGGTGCTTGGGTTTTCTCCAGAATCCAAATCACATAAAGAATCTATACCTGACAGTCAGTAGGCCTCAAAATGATGGAGCAAAGCAATATTAACAGCAGGCCTATTTGCTCACTCCTGGTTCCCCGGACGAATGTCCAGGCCACCCTGACTTTAGGCAAATGAGGGGCAATGGAGGTTATTTTGGACACTGTCTTGGGCTGTGCCCCTCATGGAAACCTCAAGCCAGAGGTAATGATGAGTGTCCATATGGAAGAAGATGAGGGCCATGTGGAAGTGTTTTGGTTTTAATTGTGGTCATGTGTGGGCGTTGGAAGGGATGACTGGGTCCACCTTGGCTTGAACTCTGTTGTGATTCCCCTTAGAGACTGAGTTGTGGACCTCACCTCAGAGAAGTATTGCCATGAATGGTGTTGGGATTTTAGGAGGATTCACATGAGAGTCACCCTTGGAAAATGAGATCTAGGCCCAGGGTGGCTGTTCACAGAGTACTGGGAATCTCAGCCAGGTTACCACATGATTTTATTCTGAAAGACTTGGCAGCCATATATGAGAGTCAAAACACACATGGATGTCACAATGTAGATCCTAATGGGCCTGGATTCATGTGATCATTTGGCCACTGTTTGGGAATCCTTGCCTGTGAGACTTCTCCAGAGATTTCATTGAAATGAGCTTCCTAACCATGTAATAGTTCCAGAATGAAATGAAACACACAGTGCCTCCAACTTCAACCTTGAAAAATGGCTAGATAAATACCAAGAAATTTTGAAACTTCCCATGACCAGGTGGCACTGGAGAATCTTTGGATATCCTGTGGCTGATCATGAGATTACAAGACAGTGCTTTGATTGACTGGTTTTCATGAAAATGGTTCAGAACAGAGATACCAGGAAGTTGGAGCCTGCTGAGGAGTGGGCCTACAGCAGTGGTGGGCAGGTGTGTAATAAAACAATTGTGGTGGGGCCATGTGGATCTTCCATTGGCTTCCAAATGGCTTGTGACTGACATGGTGCAGCCAGCAGACCCTTGTATGTAAAGGCATCTTGTCATATGGACAGGATTCAGGGCAATGTTTAGAATCAGGTTGCTATGGTCAAGGGGGAAAGTCATGTGGGATATAAGCCTGGTTGGTGCATTCTGCTGCAGACCCTGACCTACCAAAAGTGACTGAACTCACTCACGCACCGGGTAACTGTTGAATTCTTTGTATATCATGAAGCAAATACCAAAATCCCAGTGCAGCAGCAAGAAACACCACGAAAAGTGGAGGATGACCAAATGGCCTCACAGTCCACATGTGGATACACTTATCCCCCAGTTGCCACAGTTTACCTACAAAAGAGAATTCAGCACTGCTGCCACATATTCAGTGGAAAATAAGAAACCATGTCCTCCAGGTAACATAGATGCAGACACAGCTTTGATTGTCTCACTACAATGGAAACTAAATCTCCCGACAACAACATATATTTCAAGTGCCCAAACTCAGAGTCAGTTTCTCAAGAAGGATTTAGGGAACCAGAGCTCCATGTTTGTGGACTGTTTTCCCTGTCCCTTACTTTTGAAATCTCCTCTACCGTCTTCAAGGTTGTGAACTCCTGAGCACATTCCATTCCAGATATTTATTCACAGATTTTCTAACTCTTCTCCTCTAATTGTGCCTTAGTCTCGGTGATTGTAATGTCAAGGCATCCCTTTCTCTGTAGCCTATTCAGCACATATATTTTTACATGCAATTATAGAATCTTACCTGATACCACACGTACATTCTTGTGAGGTGACTGACTTGGCAGATACAAATTGTAAGAGATCACTCCTCCTAAACGCTGTTGGAACTGAAAATTCAATCTATGAGTGAGCTTCCTTGTTGAACAACATTATACATAAATCTATATCCAATAAAATAAATATATTTGGATCTGTAGATGACATATATTTCATGGTGAATTTCAATTGGAATATATTATGCTATTTTTAATGTCTGTGTGTTTGTGTATATATATATATATATATATATATATATATATATATATATATATATATATACACACACACTCTCCAGGTTTTTCAAAATATGAAATATATATCTTGTTATACACTCCCTAAACTCATTCATATTCAAGTATGTATATTTATAATCAAAATTTCACAAGAGTATTCTCAAAATTATTCATTCACCTGAAATACACATTTGTTTCCTAGTACTGAAAACTATCTTCAGTGAATGGTGCATACAAATCCTAATATTTCCACAGTAACTGAACCAGTTTAACATCAATGCAAGTAGATTCCTATGGGACATGTTGTGCATTTTGACATTTATTTTATTCAACACTGGTACATTACTATTTCTTCAGTTTATGCTCATCATAGCAAATATATTTCATCCAAAACTTTGCAAATTTATAGGCACTTTGTTCATTTTCAATCACTTTATTCTACAGAACACGTGTGTTCCTCCATGTTTTTGATGGGTCTTTTTATGAGACTTCTCTCCAAACACATTATTTTCGATTTCCATGATCACTTTTGAAGCAAAACTCAAAGACACTTCGTGATAAACCATAACCCTAATATTACCATTAGATCTATTGCTGGTTGGAATGAATGATGGTATATCGATATAAGATTTCTTATATATTTTCAGATATGAATTCAATCTATTATTAAAAGTGGGACCAGTTATATTATTTATTCACAATGTGGTCTATTCATGCACTATCTCTATATTCATAGACACAGTGTATACCTCTTTGTACCACCAATACTAATTTATAGGACTTCAAAATATTGCTCCCAGAAATGCTGGAAGAAATACTCATGTCACACGATCTACAGATACATTTTATCACAGTAATATTCTGGACACAAAATGCAAAGGTCACACTTATGATTGTACCAAAGCCTAAAAGGAAAGTGAACAGGGATTACTGAAAACTTCCATGTCCACATTGCCTAATACTCTCAAATGTCAATCCTATTGGTGACTACATATTTGTTTCTTCCTAAGATTATATAGTCAAACTCAACCCTGTTCAAAATGTCTAATCCTATCACTCACTTTATACTTTCCCTGATTTTGTAATGTCTCTGTTATTATCTGATTTCCTACATATTTTCCAAAGTTCATCATTGTGACTGAATCTTCATATGTGCTGACATTTACCTTCACCCTCTAACAGAAACCCTATTGCTAAAGAAGTTTTTTTTTCCAAATCCTATACTCACTCTCCTTCCAAAACCTATCAACTATCTTCCTAATCTTACCTACTATCCCATTTTGACTCGATGTTCTCTTCCACATTCAATCATCCAATGTACAAGGTCCTATGCCATTGTATATGGATTTATCTGAGACATCTGTGCAGAAAGTAAGTCAACACTAAGTATCCCAATGAAGGGCCCAATGCCCTTCAGGGCTTCAAATCTTAGATTTCTGTTTTCATACATATATTTCACCTACATATTCTTATAAATATTGTAGGTTCCCAATAACATTATTCATCCAGCAGAATAGTTCCTAACACAGATTGAACATGTTATTAACCCTAACCATACACTCTTCCCTCAATCTAACTTTACAGAAGAGCAGGGACAGAGCTGGTCTTACAAGACAGAAATTAAGGGATCTTTCACCTGCTGAGAACCTCAAAGGTCATTAAAGAAATGATCCCTGGAGAAGATGTAGGCAGCTATTAAGGACCTCAGAGAGCAAAAGTCATCTTCCATGGCAAACAACCTGGTCAGGATGAAGGGTTGTGTCGGAATCAGCCTCTTTCTTCTTAATGTAAAGAAGATGCAGCAAACCAGGCCTGTGTGGAGAGCTGTTCCTGGGTGCCTATGGTTGTATACCATTCTAACTTGTGAAAGTGTCAGAGTAAGTAGGTGCAGCCTCCATCTCATGGGACCCTTGGAAGCTACTGTTAGGACAAAGTGGTTGCCAAGGTAGGGACCTCATTCAGTTCCTGAAGGAAGTGACCTCACCTCACTTCCTTGGTGATGGCATTCTCTGAACTTGGGATCCAGGTAGCCAGGCATCCAGAGCCAGTCCCAGTCCCAGTCCCAGTGGTCAAAATTTTTCGGATTTACCAAAGACAGAGTCAGTCTTTCTTGGTACCTACTTATGTGAGGATGGCCAAATGCCAGGAAGGTCTGAAGAGGGGCCTTTCCTTAGAAAGCAGATAGTGGCTCACCACTGGCTCCTTACAGCTTCACAAAGTTTGCCACAGAGACTAGATCTGAGACAGGACAGCCCATTATGAGGGAATTTATTATGGCCCACTATCAAACGACACTCCATATTGTCACAGACGTACTTGGGGGTCTGTGTGGGTGTGGGTGTGGGTATTTGTTTGTGGTTTTGTCTCATGTTCTGAGAACAGGTAAGAAAGTCGGTTTGTTTGGTTTGGTGGGAACCGATTCTAGTAAGTCGTTTGACAAGGCTAGTCTTTCTATGTCTGTGGATCCCACTGTGTCCATGGTTGTAGACAATAGAAAAGAGAATGCATAAATACATGTGTCCTTTCTAGTAGAAATCTTCCCAGCATTCATTCTGCCCAATTTATGAATGGTCTGCGGCTTGCCTAATGGATGGGCAACACCTAATATCTTCTTAAGTTCCTGTTCTCTACCTGAATTATGGGCAATCTCCAGAATACACTCATGGTATTGTGTCCAAGATATGTACCACCTCCACGCTCTGTGATACGGCCATGCACTAGAGAGCTGAAGGAAATGATGAGCATCTCAGAAAACTCAGATATCAGTGTGACCAGGAAAGTCTCAGTGGAGAAACCCCACTTTGGGCCTTTTGCTTACATATCCTTCTGTTGCCCTGAATGTCAGGAAGGTCTTTGCCTCAGGCTACGCCTTTTTGAAGCCTGAAGAAAACAGTTTTCAAATGGAAATGTATGGACATTACCTGTGGCTCTTTCTTAATTGCTTTGGAAAGGGATGTGTCTGAATCAGCCTCTTGGCCCTGTGTGAGGCTGTGTCTTAGATTCTCAGCACCTGATGGATCTAAAGAAAAATCCCATGTGTGCATCCAAATCAAAAAGCCAAAAGAGCAGTAATTTTGGATGAAGTCTCTCACCTTCCTCTGTAAGGTTTCTGACTTCCATCACTGAGAATACAGATCCTTTGCGTCAAATGAGTTCTTCAAAGCCCTGCAGACACTAGACCATAGGTTCTTGGGTTTTCTCATGACTCCAATTAACATAAAGAATCTAAACCCCACAGTCAGTAGGCCTCAAAATCGAGAATAAGAGCAATATTAACGGCAGGCCTCTTTGAACACTCCTGGTTCACAGGAAGGATGTCCCGGCCACACTGACTTTAGGCAAATGGATGCATGGGAGCTTATTTTGGACACTGTCTTGGGCTGTGCCCCTCATGGAAACCTCCAGCCAGAGGTTATGATGATTGTCTATATGGAAGAAAATGAGGGCCATGTGGGAGTGTCTTGACTTTAATTGGGGTCATTTGTGTGGCGCTTGGAATAGATGACTGGGTCCACCTGGCCTTGAACACTGGTGTGATTCTCCTTAGAGACTGAGTTCTGGAACTTACCTCAAAGAAGTATTGCCTTGTATTGTGTTGGGATTTTAGGAGGCCACACATGAGAGTCGCCCTTGGAAAGTGAGATCTGGGCCCAGGTTGGCTTTCCACAGAGCACTGGGAATCTCGGGAAGGATATCACATGATTTTATTCTTAAAGACTTGGCAGCCATAGTTGCAAGTCAAAACACACATGGACCTCAAATTTTAGACCTCAGTAGGTCTGGCTTCATGGGACCTTTTGGCCTGTCTTTGGGAAGCCTTGCGTGTGATAGTTCTCCAGAGCTTTCATTGAAATGAGCTTCCTCTCCATTTAATCGTTCCTGAATGAATTGAAACCCACAGTGCCTCCAAGTTCACCCTTGAAAAATGGCTAGATAAACACCTTTAAATTTTTGACATTCCCATGACCAGGTGGCCATGGAGAACCTTTGGATGTCCTATTGATGACCATCAGTGTTCCAGACAGTGCCTTGATTGACTGGATTTCATGAAAATGGTGTAGAACAGAGATGCCAGTAATTTGGAGCCTGCTGAGTAGTCGGCCTAGAGCAGTGGTGTGCAGGTGTGTGTTAAAACATCTGTGGTCGGGTCATCTGCATCTGCCCTTCGCTTCCAAATGGTTTGTGACTGACATGCTACAAGCCACAGACCCTTGTATGTAAAGGCATCTTGTTATATGGAGAGGATTCAGGGCAATGTTTACAATCAGATTGCTATGGTCAAGGGGGCAAGTTATGTGGGATAGAAGCCTTGTTGGTGCACTCTCCTGCAGACCCTTACCCACCACACGTGACAGAACTCCCTCCATTACTGTGTCCCAGTTGAACTTCTTGTATTTCGTGAAGCAAATATCAAACTCCCAGTGCAGCTGCAAGAAACACCACAAAAATTGGAGGATGACCAATGGCTTCACATTCCACACTGGGAGACACTTAGCCACCAGTGGCCACAGTTTACCTACAGAGAGAGAATTCAGCACTGCTGCCTCATGTTCATTGGAAAATAAGAAACAATGTCCTCTAGGTCACATAGATTCTGACCCAGCTTTGATCATCTCATTACAAAGGAAGCTAAAGCTCCTAAAAACAACCTCAGATGAAGTTTCTCAAGAAATCTTTAGGCCAGCAGAGCTCCATGTTTGTGGAGTTTTTACCCTGTCCCTTACTTTTGGAAACTCCTATACCACCTCCAAGGTTGTGAACTCCTGAGCATTTTCTATTCCAGATGTGTATTCACAGATTTTCTAACTCTTCTCCTCTAATTGTGTCTTACTTGGGATGAAGGTAATGTCAAGGCATTGTTTTGAATACACATTGGATTCTTTTTCCAATTTTCCATTCGAAATACTGAATCCCTGACTGTCAGGGGTAGAAGGAATTCACCTTAAAGAATAGCCTGACACTTACAAGAAACAGCCCCCATGGAGACATCCTGTCTGGGAGACATCCTGTAGCCAACTGTGTCCCTGAGACATCCTGTTGCCATCTGTCTTCCTGAAACATCCTGAGTTTATCTCACCTTGTGAAGACATCCAGAAACTTCGGATAAGAGAGCTTTCCCATCTCCAGCATATAAATGGCCCTGTGTGAAAAATAAAAGTTTGCAGCTTGATCAGAACTCCTGTCATGCTGTCATCTCTCGTGTCTCTTGTCGCTTCATTCCTCCGCATCTAGGTTCGCTGCCCCTGTTGATGTGTCTTTCCAGCAGGGACTACTGGCACCCACTGACTGGGGCTCGAGCCTTTGACTCATTGGGAACCCCGTCCTCCTGGAAGACTTCATCAAGTGGAGCTTGCGATTGCCTCAGCAGACACCACCAAGAGACAGATCCAGGAGGAGAGTGGGGATGACGCACGGTGAGTGACCCACCATGGGACATGCAGTTTCGCCACATGATTTGTTTTTGTCAGGCCTCAAGGAGTCCTTCAAGACATGGGTGTGTGTGTTAAGAAAAAGGACTTAAATTTTTTTTTTCTAATACATAGGAGAATTGTGTCCATGGTTTCACCTTGAAGTGACCATTGATGGTAAAAGATGGCTTAGAGTAAGAGACTGTTTAAAACATTATTATTAAACCTTTGGCCCAGAAAAAGTGCCAGTTCCCACATTTTCTTACTGGAAATTAATTAATGAAATTCTTAAAAGTTCACCCTTTGACAATGGTACCTTACAACTTGTCAGGATTGGAGAAGAGACTATGCAAAACACCTCTCGTCTCCCCAAGGCATGCCCATCAGTTAGTATAGACATTGACCCTTCTCAGTCTCCCCAGGACCCTGGGAACCTTCCTGGTCCCCCTCAAAATACCACCCTAATGAATAAGGCTCTAATGGTTACCAGACGCCTTTATCGAGTTTTAAATCCCAGACACACATTGACCCCTGGGACGGAGGCTACCTTTTAGAAGGAAGCAGCAAGCTACCATTCAGAAGATGCGCCACCTCTCAGGACCCTGCCACAGCCTATAGGACTTACACATCTACCTACCTCCTATATCCCTCCTGCCTTTTGTGCTCCAGCCCTTCAGGAGCAAAATGCCACCCAGATATTTTTTTCCCCACTTCCCTTGCCTAGCCTGGCTCCCTTGTGAGAGTCTCTCCAACATAGACGGGAACAGATCAAACTTTTAAAAGAATTAAGATCCCTTGACTCTGAGCTCTGTTCATTAGCCTTAGGCATGGAGTCAATGAAAGCTGGCCCACGGTGGTCTAATACAAAGGCTAAGCCACTCCATCAGCCTGTTCTCGCCTTCCCAGTCACCCGCAGTCAGATAGATATGCCTGCAAAGGCTGAGGTCAAAGATTTAGAGGAGGATCAAGAGGAGGAAGCGGGGGAAATGGATCAAGGAGATCAGGACTCAGAGGATGAAGAGTTCACCCCTAGGCAGGAAGGAACCCAGAGTGTCTACAAAAAATTAAGCCTGCGTTTTCTTGAAAAACATAAAATGACTTGTGCTTACAATGGCCCCACTGTGCCCTACACGTTGACTTTATTAGAAAGCCACAGCGCACAATGGCTTACTCCCAATGATTGGAAATTTTTAGACCGAGCTACCCTCAGTGCCGGAGATTTCCTGTTATGGAATGCAGATTTCAAGGAGCACTGTCAGGAAACTGCTCAAAAAAAATTAACTAAGGCCTCCTATAAATCCTGAATTTATGTTAAGCTAGTGGGCTATGAGCCATTTGACACTAAAACTAAATAGGCACGTTTCCCTGCTGGACTTTTGGCGCAGATTCAGATGGCTGGCTTACATGCTTGGAGATGCCTCCCTCAAACGGGCTCGGCTACCACTTCTTTGGCAAAAATTTGACAAGGACCCAACGACCCTTATAGAAACTTTGTTCCCCGGCTTAACCTAGCTGCAGATTGCTTGCTTGGACCAAGCGAAAGCAAAAGAACTTTTGTAAAACATCTTGCCTTTGAAAACGCCAACCCGGCATGTCAGGATGTTCTTCGACCACATAAGGAAAAAGGGAAACTTTCTGACTTTATTAGACTCTGTGCAGGGGTGGGTGCAGCCCATGCCATGGGTCTCGCCCTACGTGCCCCCTTTACCAAGGCCTTTCACAATCCTGGCTCATGTACTTGCTTTACTTGTAAACAACCTGGCCATTTTGCACGCAAGTGTCCGAAAGGCAAACAAAGCCTAGGAATATCGTCTCCTCAAACTGGGGCTAAATCGCCCCCAGCTACCCTTTGTTCTAGATGTGGTAAATGTCATCACTGGGCCAGTAAGTGTAGATCTAAGACAAATGGCCTCAGACAATCTATTTCTTCCTGCTTCTCAGGAAACTCCCTGCGGGGCCAGCCCCTGGCCACGACCTCCCCCAGGACAAAACCAGGGGCAATAAGGTTTGTTCCCTCCCAAACTCCAAACCTACCACAAAATTCTTCCCCACAATTGCCTCCCTCCAACTAGCCACCCCAGGCAGCGCAGGATTGGACCTCTGTGCTACCACCGATACAATATTAGACTCAATGCAAGGGCACCAGATAATACCCCCAGGAATTATGGGTCCCCCTTCATCTCATACGAGTGCCCTTATTCTTGGAAGAGCCTCTGCTACGTTAAATGGTGTTCTGGTCTTCCCTGGCATTAATGATAATGATTTCACTGGAGAAATAAAAATACTGGCAACAGCTATTAATGGAGTTCCGGCCATCCCAGCAGGAACAAGACTTGCACAATTAACATTCCTTCCCTTGGATTCAGGAGGCACTTCCACTGCCCAAACCTACAACGGGGGACAGCCTCCCTAGGCTCCTCTGATGTATATTGGGTTCAGCCCATTTCTCACAATAGACCCACCCTTACCTTACTTATTGAAGGAAAGGAATTCCAAGGAATTCTAGATACTGGAGCTGATGCCACAATTATTTCTCACAAATACTGGCCATCAGGTTGGCCCATCACCCCATCCTTGAATGATCTAAAAGGGTTAAGAGTCAAAAAATTTCCATGTCAGTTCTAGGGCTTTTAGCTGGACTGATAAAGAGGGTAATAAGGTGACTGTCACTCTTTTCATTGTTCCTGACCTCCCTGTTAACCTATGGGGCCGAGATATTTTGAGTCAAATGGAAGTTATTCTTGCCAGTCCCAATTCCATGGTGACTCATCAAATGCTTTGTATGAATTTTGTCCCTGGTACAGCCTTGTGAGACTGAGACAAGGACTGGTGGGGACTATAAAACCCATAAAAAAAACAAATACATATGGACTTGGGTATTCTGATTTTTAGTGTCGGTTCCTGACCCTCCTGTACCCCATGCAGCTAAAATTATTTTGGAGACTCAGACTCTTGTGTGGGTGGATCAGTGTCCCCTTACCCCCCAGAAAAATTGGAGGCTGCCTCCATGTTAGTGCAGGAACAGCTGGCAGCCGGCCATGTAGAGCCCTCAACCTCACCATGGAATACTCCTATTGTTATCAAGAAAAAATCAGGCAAGTGGCGTCTTTTACAATATTTGTGTGCCATTAATAAAGTTATGTGCCTGATGGGAGCACTACTGCCTGGAATTTCCACACCAGTGGCTATTCCCAAAAACTATTGTAAAATGGTTATTGACTTAAAAGTTTGCTTTTTTACCATTCCTTTACATCCCGAGGATAGACCCTATTTTGCCTTTAATCTCCCTTGCATTAATTTCCACGGCCCTATGCAGAGATTTCAATGGAAGGTTCTTCTCCAAGGTATGGCCAACAGCTCTAGTCTTTGCTAAAAATAAGCTGTTCAAGCAGTAGACCCTGTGAGAGAGTGATGACCACAATTTTATGTTTTACATAATATGGATGATTCTTTAATTGCTGCACCTAATTACCATGACCTTAATTATTGTTACTTGGACCTTTAGAAAACACTCACTACCTTGAGACTACAGATAGCTCCTGATAAGGTTTAAACACAGGACCCTTATACCTATTTGGGCCTTAAACTTCAAGATAATCAGATCCAAATTCCTAAAATACAACTACGTGTGGACCATCTTCACACCCTTAATGATTCTCAAAAATTACTGGGAGATATTCAATGGCTAAGAACATATTTAAAATTACCCACTTGTGTACTTTTGCCCCTTTATGATATTTTGAGAGGTGATTCCTACCCCTCTTCCCCTCAAAAGCTTACTCCCGAGGCATGACAGGCATTAAACCAAGTCACAGAAGCCATTGCCAAACAGTTTGTTACACAAATTTCTTATAACCTTTTTCTGGTTCTGGTTCTTTTACACGCTCCTCATATACCCTCAGAAAAATTTTGACAGGATATCCATATTTTAAAAATAAAGGCTTCCCCTTGCTTTGGGTCCATTTATCCACCACATCCTCCAAGTTTATTACCGTTTATCTTGCTCAGGTAGTTTCTATTATTATTAAAGGTCGTTTGCTTTCTCGACAACATTTTGGCAAAGACCCTGATAATATTTTAATTCCATATACTAATCACCAAACCCAATTTTTACTACAGAGAGGGGATGAATGGGGTATTGCCCAATCAGGCCATTTGGGAACAATTGATAACCATGTCCCCAATGACACCCTTTTACATTTTGTCCAGATACATCCATTCATTTTTCCCAAAATTACTCAAAAGGCTCCCAGTCCTCAAGCCCTTACTGTCTTTACAGAGGGTTCCAGTAATGGCTGTGCGGTCTTTGTTGTAAATAACCAGCCTACCACCTTTGATACTGTCTATCATTAAGCACAGTTTGTGGAATTGTTTGCCATAACACAAGTTTTTATAACATTTTGTGATAATCCTGTTAATATTCATACAGACAGTGCCTACATTGCTCATTCTGTGCCCCTGCTGGAGATTTCACCCGCCATTAAAGCTTCTTCCAATGCGGCCTTTCTGTTTCACCAGCTTCAGCAGCTAATTCAGGCCAAACAACACCCATTTTTCTTAGGACACATCAGGGCACACTCTGATCTTTCCGGTCCTCTAACACAGGTAATGCTTAAGCTGATGCAGCAACTCCTACCATCTTTCCAATTTTTGGTGGCTCCATTCAAAAGGCCATGGAGCTAAACAATCTTCACCAACTAAATTCCCAGAGCCTTTGATTACTTTGTAAAATTACCAGGCGACAGGCACGAGAAATAGTAAAAGAATGCCCTGCTTGCGCTCTCTCTCTCCCGATTCAACACTTGGGAGTTAACCCCTGAGGATTACTGCCAAATCAGGTTTGGCAAATGGATGTTACTCATTTTCCTGAATTTGGATAAACCAAATATATACATGTTTCTATCGATACGTTCAGCAGCTTTATTTTTGCATCACCACATTCTGGAGAGGCTACCAAAGATGTCCTTTCTCATCTTGTTTCAGCCTTTTCCATAATGGGTAAACCAATACATATTAAAACAGATAATTGTCCTCCATATACCAGTGCCAATTTTAAACAGTTTTGTGCTACCTTGTAATTTTGTTATACTACTGGAATTCAATACAAAACTCAGGGCCGAGGCATTGTGGAACGTTCCACCTTACCTTAAAGACTTGGCTATCCCGCCTTAAGGCTTCCGCCCTTGTATTTACCACTCACAGGCATTGCCTTAACCATGCATTATTTGCCCTTTTTTTTTCTTACCCTAGACAGTGAAGGCCTTTCGGCTGCAGACAGTCACTGGCATCCCTTTTCCAATTCTGATCACCCACCTGTTATGTGGCGAAATCCCCTTACAAATAAATGGAAACGCCCAGATCCTGTCCTCATCTGGGAACTAGGCTCAGCTTGTGTTTTGGACCAAGAGCTAGCAGCCCCAAGATGGTTACCAGAACACCTGGTTAAACAGGTTAATGACTTACCTCAAACCGGGGACGGAGGCCCTCCCCATGAGTACAATTTTTCCTCTTTTTCGGATCCATCCAACAATCTGTGTGAGGATCCTGCTTAAGGAACTTATGCTGAACAGGTTTGTGCACGGAGGCCTTGGCCCTCCACCTTCCAACATCATGGAGTACCTTTTTGCCCCCCCGCCCCCGTGAATGCAAGGGAGGATCTTGGACTCAGGCTTCCACTAGTTGGACCCAGACTGCTGACTGCATGACTAAGGTGGCTTACCTCCGTGCCGAGGTTGACCATAAACTCAGAGGAGTTCATCACCCTAAATGGGTATGTGTTAACAAGCCAAAGATTATTCCCCCTAGTACAAGTAAAGCTCTCCAAAATTGTTCTGCAACCCGTACGCATACCCAGGCGATGCATGTCTCTTGTTATGTGTCGGCCTCAATTTGTGTTAACAGGCAGGGAAAATGATTTTTTGAAGCCTCCCTAATTAAAACTCATGAAGCAGGGGGGACCACTATTCATTATACCCCCGTTCTCTTTGACCGGGGAGGAGAAGGCAAATACACCAAGCTACAGTAAGCTGGGTGTCAAGGCACTGTCGGAAAAGCTTCCGACTGGCCCATTAAGGCCCCTACAGGGGTCTCTGATGGTAGAGGACCCACTTATTCTGTCAAGCATCCTCAGATAATCAAACTTTTGAAACCCCAAATCCCTGAGCTCACATATCATCCCTTAATGTAGCCGAAATCCCAGTTCCCAGGTTTAGATACCAATACATTAGATATTTTGCAAACTACCTTCTCCTTCCTTAGTAATTCCAACCCCACCCTTGCTGGTAATTGCTGGCTCTGCATGACAACAGGGGCAAGCATTCCTCTGGCAGTTCCTATTAATTTTACTATGGACAATGATAATACATGCCAACCCGGATTTCCCTTTAAAAAATAGCCTATAGGCACTTTTACATTATGTCTTTTAGGTGCGATGCAGAATAATACCTATGATATCGATTTTGGAATTACTTCCTTTGGAAATTGCTCAACAGTACAAAATTATTCCTCACCCATCCCATCTCTTTGTCCCCCCAATGGCACCGTTGTTATGTGTGGAGGAAATGTGGCCTTCCCCAGGCTTCCAGCGAATTGGACCAGTGACTGTGTTCTTGCCTTATTACTCCCTGATATAACTATTGTCCCAGGAGATGAACCTCTAGCCTAGACACCTTAGTCAAAAGACAGAGGCGGGTGATACAGGCCTTACCACTTATTGCCAGTCTTGGAATAACAGCTGCTGTGGGCACAGGTACACTGGCTTTGGCACGGCTATACACCCTTACCATCGCATGTCTCAACAACTTAAAATGATGTACAAACTCTATCAGAAACCATTAAAGATTTGTAGGACCAAATAGACTTCCTGGCAAAAGTGTTCCTTCAAAACAGACGAGGCTTAGATTTGCTGACTGCTAACCAGGGAGATATTTGATTGGCCTTAGGGGAACGATGCTGCTTTTATGCCAATAAATGAGTCATAGTATGCACTAAATTTAAGCACCTTCAAGAAGATCTAGAAAAGAGATGAAGAGAACTATTTGAAAATCCCCTCTGGACTAAGCTTAATGGATTTCTACCCTACCTTCTTCCGCTATTAGACCCTTTGTTGGGTTTACGTTTAATGGTGACCATAGGACCCTGCATTATAAACAGTGTGGTACAATTTATTAAAGAACACATTAATATTATGGCCTCTAAGCCCATACAGATCCACTATCATCATCTGGAGATGGAAGACCACGCTGTCAACTTTTAAAAGGATGTTCTACCCTTCTCACAGGCTTATTTCTTAAGTTTACATCCCCACAGATCTCTCTTTCTTACATAAAACTATAAGTAAATGCTCTGACAAACCATCTTCTGCCCTTGCCATAAGGGTTCGTCTCCATGGGCCCTTCGGCTTGGGGGAAGACGCACCCATGGAGTGAGGACGTTAGGCCATAATATCGGAGGGTGCAGGAAGGACTGCAAAAGGATGGATCCACGGATCCCCAAACACAAGACCTCTGAGTGACACACTCTGGTGCATGGCGGTTGGCATGCTTCCCCTTAAAGGCCATCTCCTCCAAAAACATGCCAAGGCCACCACGAAATCTGCTAGTAAAGGTGCTTGCTCGGATCAGGAGATATTCTAAGGCCTCCTAGACAAACAGAGCTTCTAACCCCCCCTAAAAACATGGCCGGTAAGGTATGTCAAATATTTTATATAAGAAAGGGGGAGATGTCAGGGCCTAGAAGGAAGTTCTCCTTCAAAGAATAGCCTGACACTTACAAGAAACAGCCCCCTGGGAGACATCCTGCCTGGGAGATATCCCACAACCATCTATCTCCCTGAGACATCCTGTCGCCATCTGTCTTCCTGAAATATCCTGAGGTTATCTAACCCTGTGAAGACATCCAGCAACTGCCGATAAGAGAGTTTTCCCATCGGCAGCATATAAACACCCTGTGAGAACAATAAAAGTTTGCAGCTTGATCAGAACTCCTGTCTGGCTGTCATCTCTCCTGTCTCTTGTCCCTTCATTCCTCCCCAACTATGTTCGATGCCCACGTTGATGTGTCCTGCCGGCCGGGACCCCTGGCACTAACCCATATCCTACTAGACTATGACTACTAATACTAATATGATGGAGGAAAATAACCCAAATAGAATAGAAATACAAGCAGTTCAGAGGAGGCATGGTGTATAGTTGGAGTTGCATTTTGCATGATATAGGGTAGGTGTTACAAATCTAGCTAATTTTTAATTGAAATAATTCTCCATGTGTTTTTAAAGTTAAAAAATATGTGAATACCTGGCTCCCTTTCTCTGTAGCCTATTCACCACATGTATTTTATATGCACATATAGAATCCTACATGGTATCACACGTATATTCTTGTGAGGTGGCTGACTTAGCAGATTCAAATTGTGAGAAGAGATCACTTCTCCTAAATGCTGTTGGAACTGAAAATTCAACGTATGGGGGAGCCTCCTAGTAGAAAAACATTATACATAAATCCATGTTAAGTAAAATAAATATTTTTGCATCAGTGGATGATATATATTTCATGAAGAATTTCGATTGGCATATATATTGCTACGTTTTATTGTCTGTGTTTGTGTTTTGTGTGTGTGTATATATATATATATATACTCTCCAAATTTTTCAAAATATAAAATATATGTGTCCTATATACACTACCTAAATTCATTCATGTTCATGTATGTGGATTCATAATCAACTTTTCACAAGATTATTCTCAGAAATATACATCCACCTGAAATACATATTTGTTTTCTAGTACTGAAAAGTAACTTCAGTGAATGGTGCATAAAATCCTAATATTTCTACAGTAGCTGACCCAGTTTAACATCAATGCAAATAGATTCCTATGGGACATGATGTATATTTTGAAGTTCATTTTATTTAACACTGGTACATTACTATTTCTTCAGTTTATGCACACCATAGGATATATATTTCATCCACAGGTTCACAAATTAATAGGCATTTGTTTCACTTTCAATCATTTCCTGCTTCAGAACACATGTATTCCTCCAGGTTTCTTGACTGTTCTTCTCATGAGACTTCTTTCCAAACACATTATTTTCGATTTCCATAAAAATTTGAAGCAAAACTCCCACACTCTTCATGATAAACCATAACTTTAAAATTACCATTAGATGTATAACTGGTTGGAATGAATGATTGTATATCAATATAAGATTTCCTGTATATTTTCAGATAACAATTCAATCCATTATTTAAAGTTGGAACCAGTTATATAATTTATGTTGAGTGTCTATATGGAAGAAGCTGAAGGCCATTTTAGAGGGTTTTGGTTTTAATTGTGGTCATTTGTTGGTGGTTGGAAGAGATGACTGGGTCCACCTGGGCTTGAACACTGGTGTGATTCCCCATAAGACTGAGTTCTGGAACCGAACTCAGAGAAGTATTGCCATGAAGTCATGTTGGGATTTTAGGAGGCCACGTATGAGAGTCGCCCTAGGAAACTGAGTTCTAGGCCCAGGATGGCTTCCCACATCGCCATGGGAATCTCATCCAGGATATTACATGATTTTATTTTTAAAGAGTTGGCAGCCATAATTAAGAGACAAAACACACATGGATCTCACATTGTAGACCTCAATGGGCCTGGCTTCATGTGACCTTTTGCCCCCTCTTTGGGAAGCCTTGCCTGTGAGAGTTCTGCAGAGGTTTCATTCAAATGAGCTTCCTCAAAATTTTATGGTTCCTGGATGAATGGGAAACTCACAGTGGCTCCAAATTCATCCTTGAAAAATGGCGAGATAAATACCATGAAATTTTGGACATTCCCTTGACCAGGTGGCACTGGAAAACATTTCCATGTCCTATTGCTGATCAGGAGTATACCAGACAGTGCCTTGATTGACTGGGTTTCATGAAAATGCTGTAGAACAGAGATGCCAGTAATTTTGAGCCTTCTGAGTAGTGAGCCTAGAGTAGTGGTTAGCAAGTGTGTGATAATACATCTGTGCTGTGGCCATGGAGATCTGCCGTTGGCTTCCAAATGTCCTGTGACTGACATGGTGCAGCCAGCAGACAATTATATAAAAAGGCATCTTGGTATATGGAGACGTTTCTGGGCAATGTTCAGAATAAGGTTGCTATGGACAAGGGCGCAAGCTATGTGGGATAGAAGCCTGGTTGGTCCGTTCTCCAGCAGACACTGACCAACCACATGTGACAGAATGCCGTGCAGCACTGCGACCCATTTGAACTCCTTGTATTTTGTGAAGCCAATACCAAACTCCATTGTAGCAGCAAGAAAGACCATTAAAAGTGGAGTATGACCAAAGGGCTTCACAGTCCACACGGGGAGAGGCTTAGCCCCAATGGCCATTGTTTACCTACAAAAAGAGAATTCATCACTGATGCACCATGTTCATTGGAAAATAAGAACACATGTCCTTCAGGTCACATAGATGCATATCTAGCTTTGATGGTCTCACTACAAAGGAAGCTAAAGCTACTGACAACAACATATATTTCAAGTGCCCAGCCTCAGAGGCTGTTTCTCAAAATGTCTTTAGGCCAGGAAACCTCTATATTCATAGACACAGGGTACAACTTTTTGTACCCCCAATACTAATTTATAAGTCTTCGAAATATTGCTCCCAGAAATGTTTACGAGAAATACTCATGTCACCTGATCTACATATACATTGTATCACAGTAATATTCTGAACACAAAATGCAAAGGTCACACTTATGATTGTACCAAAACCTAAATGGAAAGTGAACCTGCATTACTAAAATCATCCATGTCCACTTGCCTAATGCTCTCAAATGTCAATCCTATTGATGACTACATATTTCTTTTTTCCTAAGATTATATAATTAAAGTCAACCCTGTTGAATGTGTAATCCTATCACTAACTTTATGCTTTGCCTGATTTCATAATGTCTCTATTGATATCTGCTTTCCTACATGTTTTCTCCAGTTCATCATTGTGACTGACTCTTCACATGTGCTGACATTTACATTCACTCTCTATATGAAACCCTATTGCTAAAGGACTTTTTTTCCAAATTCAATATTCACTCTTCTTCCTAAACCTACCAACTATATTCCTAATCTTACTGACTATCCCGTTTTGAATGGATGTTCTTTTCTACATTCAATCATCCAAGTAAATGTCAGGTGAGCGTCGGAGGAAGAGACCACCCAGAATCTATCTCATGCAACAGCAAAGGGTTTATTGGGGGTCCAGCGTGCTGGTGCTCATACCTCACTTGAATAGAGCAGAGAGCGCTGAGAACAGCTTAAGCAGAGCTTATATACTTTCCTTGAAGAGGGCAGGGAGGGAATTTTGTTAATGGATCAGGGCGAGTGGGCAGTTTGCGCGCAACCGGGTGAGGGAGTGCATTCTGTAGTTTGGCCGTTGGGGACAGCACATTCTGGGAACAAGATTAGCAAACATTTCTCAAGATTTTAACAGTGTTTTGTTAAGCGTACAGAAAAACAGGAAGTGACAAGTGCCTATTTTATTAACCTTTCATTCCCCACTTCTTCTTCTGGCTACTTTTAGTCATAAAAGTAATCATTGGGGGGTGTCACATTTTATGTCTGCTAGTGAGGTATTAACATAAGTTTAACTTGTCCAATTTGAGATTGGAGAAAAGAAATTACATGGTTGAGCAAACAGAGTTTATAGTTAGCAATAATATGAGGAATACACAATTTGAAAGGGTTACCAGTCTTTTCCAGTTTCCAGCCAGAGTCTCAACAGGCCGCAGGCTTGAGATGAGAGGTATGGATCCAGGAAATGATTCTGTCTACCTTTACCGCTGTAGGTGTTATAAGTAGCACCTGGTATGGTCCTTTCAAGAGGGGATCCAGGGATGACACCTGATGTCGTCTTACATAGAAGAAGTATCTTACTTGATGTTGATTTGGAGTCCTCTCGTCCCCAGGTTGTTAGGCAGTGGCCATCTGTTTTCACAGGTATCCTGAGTTCTTTCAAGAGCTTTAAGTCTGTCAAGCAAGGGGGTGTGAAAGGGATCGTTAGGTCTTAGAGTTGGAGTTAGGTCCCTTACTGGAGGAGGGGCACCATAGAAAATTTCATAGGGGGTGAGGTTACACAAAGAAACAGAGGGCGTATTTCTTGCATGAAACAGTTCATAAGGCAGTAGCGTAGTCCAATATTTTATGCTGGTCACTAAGCTTAATTTCGTTATGGTCTCTTTAATGGTTCTATTCATTCATTCTGCCTGTCCTGAACTCGGGGGTCTATAAGCACAATGTAACTTTCAATAAATCCCCAAGGTCCTGGCTAACCCCTGACTTATGTGGGTTATGAACGCAGGTCCATTATAACACCCTATTAGTTTAGGCAGGCCGTATCTTGGAAAAATATCTCCCAGGATCTTCTTCACCACAATATGCACTGTTTCTTTTTTTTTTCTTTTTTTCCTTTTCTTTCTTTTTTTTTGGTGGGAAAGGCTTCAATCCATCTGAAAATGTATCTACAAAGACTAGGAGATATTTAAGTCCATAACTTGCTGGCTTTATTTCAGTAAAGTACACTTCCCAGAATTGTCCTTGTCTGGTTCCTCATAGGTGCTTTCCTGCAGGAAGCTTGGAAGGATAAGAATTAACCAATTGATGGACCTGACAGGCTTTTGTTAACCATTCAGTTATTTCCTTTAACTGTGAGTTGGTTAGTGGAAAACTCTGTTCTTGATCCTTCATGAATGAATGTAGTTTCTTTGAACTAAGGTGAGTGATTTGGTGTACATTATCTACTGACATAGTTAGAGCTGTGAATATAGGAGTTTTTACTGAAGGATTTAGAAATTCCACTTGGGGGCCTTCAGGGTTAAAAGTTATTTTGGCCTGGAGCTTGCTGAGCAGAACTCTGCCCATCAATGGGGCCGGGCATTCTGGAATTACTAGGAAGAAGTGATGGATTTTTCCTTTCCCCTGGTCCCAGGTCCTCTTAGTTGTCCAAGCCCGATATTTACTGCAATTAGCCCCTTGAATTAGAGACCTTTTATTTGATAGAGGGCAAAATGGGGCCTTAATGGCTGAGTATATTGCTCCTGTATCCACTTCAATGTTTACTGGGGTGCCCTCCACTTCAAAAGTTAACCTGAGCTCGGGGAGGGGATCTGATCCCCAACTTTCTTAGTCATCCTCCAGAGTCAGAATGGCTGGCTGGCGTGGCTGTCTCTTTCTAAGGCTCTCTTTGGCCCAGTGTCCTTTTTCTTTACAGTAGGCACATTGATCTGTGGCCAGAGGTGGCCTCTAGTTTGGGCCCAGGTATCCCTTCCTGTCTCCATGTTTCTTATTTCTGGCCTATTTGTTGTTGTGACCAGGACCTTAACAATTCCTTAGTCTGTCTTTTGTTTCTTTTATCCTCCCTTTGCTTCCTTATCTTCTTCAGTTTCTCTCGTATAGTATACCTTTTTGGCTTCGCTGACTAAATCTCTCAAAGTCATATCTTGTAATCCATCTAAGTGTTTTAAATTTCTTTAAATATCCAGGGCAGCTTGCCCAATAAAGGCCATCATGACAGATGCCTTTTGAGCCTCTGCCTGAGTATCAAAAGGAGTATATCTCCTATATGCCTCCATAATTCTCCCTAGAAACATAGAGGGAGATACGTCAGGCCCTTGAATAAACTCTATTACCTTGGCCAAATTAGTTGGTCGCCTAGCAGCCACTAAGATACCCGCTATTAGAGCCCGGAGATAAGTGAACAGATGCTCCCTACCTTCAAAGGTATTGGGGTCCCTGTTTCGTCGATTCTAGGGAAAGCCGGGTTGAATATGTTGGGAAGTTGTGTCAGTCACCCACCTGGTCTGAGGATATTATTTTCTAGCTTCCAGGAGGATTCTCTTTTGTTCCTCTGTCATGAAGAGAGTCCCTAGGTGTTGTTGGCAGTTATTCCAAGTAGGCTGGTGTGAAAACATCTATGAATCAACCACACCTGAGAGACGAGTGGGGTCCTCGGTAAAAGGGGGATTGTTATTTTTCCAGTTATATAGGTCTGAAGAGGAGAAAGGCCAATACTGGTAGGCTTGCATTTTTTCCCCATGACCATCATCAATCATTGGCACATAGGGACGGAGGGGGAGCATCACGGGAGTTCCAGGGTTTTCAATCATTCATTGCCGGTGAGTTCCTTTAGCCGGGCCAGGTTCCTCCATGGGAGGAGGGGCTGTGTGTGCCACGGGGGAGTTTTTTGGAGGGTGCTGGGCTGGCTTAGCTTCCTCCAATGGCGGAGAGGCTGAGTCAGCAGCAGGGGAATCACTTAGAGGGTGTTGGGGGTTGGGAGACCAGGGCAAGGGATAAGGAGAGGGATGAGAGTCCAGTAGAGTTAAATCTTGTGACTTAGGCAGAAAAGAGGGTGGAGGAGGAGGAGGAGCAGAGGGTTTGAGAGATCGTGGGGGAAAGATTAGGAGCGGGGGCAGGGGCAAAGAAAGGCTTCACCCATGGAGGAGATTTGCAGAGGTAATGCCGGGTTAAGATATATGGCTTTTGATCTGGATGGCTATGTGGCCCTTCCTGAAAGACAATATCTCTGACTTTTTAAATTTCTGAGAAGTAGAAAAATTCTTCTAAGGGCCATCCGAATCCAAAGGTGGGCCATTCTGAGGCACAGAGAGTCTGCCAGGTCCAGCGGTTTACTGAAAAAGAAAGATTCTGACCCCTTAAGCGGAATTTGGTCCAGTGATCAAGGGTCAGGGACAGAGGCATTGAAGTGCTCTTTCCCATAATGAAAAATGCACAAACAGTAAAAGCAACGACACATGACACAGACAAGACAAGACAATAAAGACAGGCAATGGACGTCCAACACTGAGACGAGGACTGAGTAGCCGGCAATACCTGATGGGCTGGCAATACCGAATCTGAAACAAAATATCACTGAGTTAAGGAGACTATTGTTCCTCGATTTTCAGAGTCCTCTGGGGTGTCCCTCAGGGTGGTTGCCTGTGGCTCTGTGACACATCTGTCAGCCACTGTGAGAGAGAGCTCACGCTCTTTATTGACAGCCATTTTGCCAAGACCTAACCTGAAACCTGACACCAGAAAGAGGTGCCTTATGAATCCCGAGAGGAGCCTGTTGGGGTCTCTCGTCCGCTGCTCCCAGAACTCGGTGGAACCTCCATATGTAAAGGTCGGATGAGTGTCAGGCGAAGAGACCTCCAAGAGACTGTCTCATGCAAAAGCAAAGGGTTTATTGGGGGTCCAGCATGCTGGGGCTCAGAGCTCACTTAAATATAGCAGAGAGTCCTGAGAACAGCTTAAACAGGGCTTATATACTTTCCTTGGGGAGGGCAGGGAGGGAAGTTAAGTATACAGAAAAACATGAAGAGACAACTACCTATTTTACTAACTTTTCACTAACGACTATACTTTGCCAGATTTCCTAATGTCTCTATTGATATCTATTTTCCTACATACTTTTCCCAGTTCATCTTTGTGACTGACTCTTCACATGTGCTGACATTTACATTTACTCTATACCCGAAAAGCTATAGCTAAAGAACTTTTGGTGCAAATTCTATACTCACTATCCTTTCTAAACTACCGACAATCTTCTTAATCTTACCGACTATCACTTTTTGACTGGATGTTATCTTTGACAATCAATCATCCAAGGCACAAGGTCTAATGCAATTGTATATCGATGTACCTGAGACATCTGTGCAGAAAATATATCAAAGCTAAGTATCACAATCAAGGTCCTAATACACTTCTGGGTTTTAAATCTTACCTAGATTTCTGTTTTCATACTTATATTTTACCTATATATTCTTGTAATTATCGCAGGTTATCAATACCATATTTCATCCAGCTGAATGATTCCTAACCCAAATCAAACCTGTTATTAACCCTAACCATTCACTGTTGCCTCAATCTAACTTTACAGAAGAGCAGCAACAGAGATGGTCTTACAATACAAAAATGTAGGATTCATTCCAACTACTGAGAAACTCAAAGGTCCATGCAAAAATGATCCCTGCAGAAGTTGTAGGCAGCTATGTAGGAACTGAGAGAGCAAAAGTCATCTTCCATTGTAAAAAACCTGGTCAGGATGAAGGAATGTGTCTGAATCAGCCTCTGTCTTCTTAATTTAGAGAAGAAGGACCAAACCAGGCCTGTGTTGAGAGCTGTTCCCGGGTGCCTATGGTTGATATACCATTCTAAGTTGTGAAAGTGTCACAGGAAGTAGGGGCAGCCTCAATTTCATGGGACCCTTTGAAACAACTGTTAGGACAACGTGGTTGCCAAGGCAGTGACCTTATTCAATTCCTGAAGGAAGTGTCCTCACCTAACATCCTTAGTGACAGAACTCTCTGAACTTGGGATCCAGGAAGCGAGTCACCCAAATCCACTCCCAGTCCCACTCCCAGGGGTCTCAATTTCTTGGATTTACCAAGGACAGATTTAGTCTTTCTTGGTACATACTGATGTGAGGATGGCCAAATGCCAGAAAGCTCTGAAAAGTTGCCTTTACTGAGAAAGCAGGTATTGGATCACCGCTGGCTCCTCAGTACTTCACAATGTTGACCAAAGAGACCAGATCTGAGACAGGACGGGCCATTTTGGGGGAAGAAAATATGGCCCACAATCAGAGAAACTCTGGATAGTCACAGACCTACTTTCGGGAAGGAGGTGCTTTTGTGGGTGTGGGTGTGAGTTTGTGGATTTGTCTCATGTTCTCAGAATAGGTAGGAAAGTCGGTATGTTTGGTTTGGTGTAGACTGTTTCGAGTAAGTCGTTTGACAAGGCGAGTGTTTCTATGTCTGTGTATCCCACGGTGTCCATGGTTGTAGACATTAGAAAAGAGAATGCATCAATTGATATGTCCTGTCTAGTTGAAAGCTTCCCAGCATTCATTCTGCCCAATTTATGAATGGATTTCAGCTTGCCATATCGATGGGCAACACTTGCTATCTTTCAAAGTTTCTGCTTTCTTCCTGAATTCTGGCCACTCTCCAGAATAGGCTCATGGTTTTGTGTCCAATATATGTACCACTTCCAAGCCCTGTGACATCGTCATGTACTGGATAGCTGAAGGGAATGGCGAGCATCTCAGAAAACTCTGATACCAGTGTGATCAGGATAGTCTCAGTGGAGAAAACCTTTGGGCCTTTTAATTATCAATTGTTCTGCTGCCCTCAATGTCTGAAAGGTCTTTGCCTCAGGCCACCTTTTTTTGATGCCTGAAAAAAACTGTTTTCACATGGAAATGAATGGGCATCACCTGAAGCTTTTTGCTTAATTCCTTTGGAAAGGATGTGTCTGAATCAGCATTTTGGCCCTGTGTGAGGCTTAGGCTTAGATTGTCAGCACCTGATGGATCTAAAGAAAGATTCCATGTGTGCATCCAAAACCAAAATAGCCAAAAGAGCAGTCATTCTGCATGAAGTCTCTCCCCTTCCTTTGTGAGGTTCCAGACCTACATCAAGTTAGAATAGGAATGCTTTGGGTCAAATAATTTCTTCAAAGCCCTGCAGAGGCTAGCCCATAGGTGCTTGGGTTTTGCTCATGTCTCCAATTCAGACAAAGAATCTAAACCCCACAGTAGTCCTCAAATTGGAGAAGCAGAGAAGTATTAACAGCAGGCCTATGTGATCACACCAGGTTCACAGGAAGGGTGTCCAAGCCACCCTGATTTTAGGCAAATTAGGGGCAAGGGAGATTATTTTGGAGACTGTCTTGGTCTGCGCCCCTCATCGAAACATCCAACCAGAGGTTATGAAGAGTGTTTATATGAAATATCATGAGGACCATGTGGGAGTGTGTTGGTTTTAATTGTGGTCATTTGTGTGTTGGTTGGAAGAGATGAATGGGTCCACCTTGACATGATCTCTGGTGTGATTCCCCTAAGAGACTGAGTTCTGGAACTGACCTCAGAGAAGTATTGCCATGAATTGTGTTGGGATGTTAAGAGACTACGCATGAGAGTCGCCCTTGGAAACTGAGATGTATGCCCAGGTTGTATTTCCACAAAGCACTGGGAATCACAGCCAAGATATCACATGATTTTATTCTGAAAGACTTGGCAGCCATATTTGAGAGTCAAAACACACATGGACCTTACATTGTAGACATCAATGGGCCTGGATTCACGTGACCATTTAGCCACTCTTTGGGAAGCCTTGCCTGTGAGAATTCTCCATTGTCTTTTATTGACATGAGCTTCCTCAAAATTTATTGGTTCTGGATTGATTTGAAACGCACAGTGCATCCAACTTCATCTTTCAAAAATGGCTAGATAAATACCAAGAAATTTTTGAAATTCCCATGACCAGGTGGCACTGGAGAACCTTTGGATGTCCTGTTGCTGATCATGCGTATACCAGACAGTGCCTTGATTGACTGGGTTTCATGAAAATGGTGTAGAACAGAGATGCCAATAAATTGGAGGCTGCTGAGTACTGGGCCTAGAGCAGTAGTGGGCAGGTGTGTGATAAAACATTTGTGGTGGGGCCATGTGGATCTTCCATTAGCTTCCAAGTGTCTTGTGACTGAAATGGTGCAGCAAGCAGTCCCTTCTATGTAAAGGCATCTTGTAATATTGAGAAGTCTCAGGGCAAGTTTCAGAATCAAGTTGCTATGGTCAATGGAGCAAGCTATGTGGGATAGAAGCATGGTTCATGCATTGTCCTAGAGAAACTGACCCACCACACGTGACAGAACTCCCTCCAGCACTGTGTCCCAGTTGACCTCTTTGTATTTTGTGAAGCAAATACCAAACTCCCAGTGAAGCCGCAAGAAACACCATGAAAATTTTAGGATCACAAAATGGCTTCACAGTCCACACGGGGAGACACTTAGACCCAGTGGCCACAGTTTAGCTACAAATAGCAAATTCAGCACTGCTGCTCATGTTCAGTGGAAAATAAGAAACAATGTCCTCCAGATCACATAGATGCAGACCCACCTTTATTGGTCTCACTAGAAACGAAGCTAAAGCACTTGACAAGAACATATGTTTCAAGTGCCCAACCTCAGAGGCAGTTCCACAAGAAGTCTTTAGGCCAGAAGAGCTCCAGTGTGTAGAGTGTTTACCCTGTCCCTTACTTTTGGAAACTCCTTAGCATATTCCATTCCAGATATGTATTCACAGATTTTCTAACTCTTCTCCTCTAATTTCGTCTTACTTGGGGAGTAGGTAATGTCAAGCCATTGTTCTGGATGACAGTGGGAACAATTTTTTGTAGCACATATTTGCATACACATTGGATTCATTTTACAGTTTTCCAGTCAAAATAGTGAATCCCTCACACTAACCCCTATGCTACTAAACTCTGACTACTAATCATAATATGATGGAGAATAATAACCCAAACAAAATTGAAATACAAGCAGTTCAGAGGAGGCATCGTGTATAGTTGGACTTGCCTTTTGCATTATATAGGGTAGGAGTTATGAATCTAGTCAATTATTTGGTTGAAAGAATTCTCCATGTTTTTTTAAAGTTAACAAATATGTGAATTCCTGTCTCCCTTTCTCTGTAGCCTGTTTAGCACATGTAATTTTATATGCACATATAGAATCATACCTGGTATCACACGTATATTTTTCGTGAGGTGGCTGACTTGGCATATAGAAATTGTGAGAAGATATCACTACTTCTAAAAGCTGTTGGAACTGAGAAGATATCACTCTTTCTAAAAGCTGTTGGAACTGAGAATTCAACCTATGGGTGATCCTCCTATTTGAATAGCATTATACATAAATCCATGTTCAGTAAAATGAATATTTTTGAATCTGTGGATGATATGTATTTCATGATGAATTTCGATTGGCATATATAATGCTACTTTTTAATGTCTCTCTGTGTGTGTCTGTGTGTATATATATATATATATATATCTCCTCCAGATTTTTCAAAATATGAAATATATGTGTCTTATTATGCACTCCCAAATTTCATTCATATTCATGTATGTGGATTTATAATCTACTTTTCAAAAGATTATTCTCAGAAATATTCATCCACCCGAAATACATTTTGGTTTACTAGTACTGAAAACTATCTTCAGTAAATGGTGCATAGAAATCCTAATATTTTGACATTGCAAGATGGCCATGAATAGAGTGCATCACACCCTTTGTACTGCGCCACTTCATATGTGAATAAGGAGTTAGAATGATGAAAAAGTATCTTGTTAGGATCTTACAGAAAAATGGGTGTGCCTGGAACCTAGAAGAATGATTTCCACCACCAAGGTCCTGTAATTGAGTCTCAAACAAGAGCCAACTATGCGACCAAAGATCTGGGGTGACTGATCCGTGCGGCCCGTGCCATGGCTACAGACGGCGGGCCTCCACTGAGAAGCGACCAGCATGCAGGGAGAAACGTAGCTGCAAATTCTGTGGAATCCGGCTGGCTCACCAGCCACTGAGCCCGGGGCTGAGCTCGGGATTTCAGATGGGAAAGAAAGCGCTACATTTCTATCCCCCACAACGGAAACTCCATCGAGGAAACCAACGGCCACCATCTTGGAGAGCTGAAGTATCCACCGCCACTCTCCGACAGATTGCAACAACAAAACAGGTGTGTGTTACTCAGCTTATCTCCCATACAGCAGGTAATTTGCAAAAATTCTCTCTTAGGCTTTCCGGGGGAGGGATTACCAGAGAAAGCCTTCACAAAGACGGGGGGAAAACTAGTGGCACCTGACCTTCAACTTCCCCTCCCATCACCGGTGAAAACGAAACTTGTCTAGCCAGCGCAATGGGTGGGGCAAGCGGAAAAATTAAAAACAATAGAGTGCCAGGGTTCCCAATAGACACCCTCCACACCCAAGAAACGGCAGGCAAAGAGTACAGTTTGATCTGCCAAGAGGCATCACTCAGGGGAAATCTGGTGTAGCAGGGGAAATCAGGACTCGCAGAGGAAACCAGGGGACTAGAGGACAGACCCGCTTGACTAGGCGGCTGGAGAACGCCTGCCCACCACCAACCAATCACCCGCTGGCTGCCTGCGCAATTGGGCAGCTAGAGATCACCCGTCAGCTGGTGACAGCCCATTCGCTGATTGCACGACTGGATGGCTGGAGACCTCCCGCCCGCCAGCGACCGGGAGGTGAAACCAACCAGAGACAGTCCAGTCCCACCCCCCCATTCAAACACCCCGGCAAGGAGCCTGGGGCCCGCCATAGCAGACAGGTGACATCACTGGAGCTCAGCTGTCGGAATTCATTCCAAGCGGAATCCACTTTTGCAGGCATAGTCTACAAACACAAAAGAGAGACAACAGAGATATACAAAACCAAACAAATCTATTGAAGAGAGCAGAAACACAGCAATCAATAGAGCTGAAAAGTAATGTGAACATCATGAAAAAACAAGGGAAAAACATTCTACAGGAAGACCGAGAAGCATCAGAAATAGGGATAGGGAAAAAACTCAAGGCATACCTAACTCAGATGGAAAGGAATATTAGAGAAGACATGAGGCAGCAAGTCCAAGCAATAAAAGTATATTTTGAAAATCAAATAAACAAACAAATTCAAATGGCAATGAACGAGCTTTACCAGGAAATAGAGATCTTAAAAAGAAATATCAAACAGTAATCCTAGAAATGCAGAAAACTATAAACCAAATTAAAAACTCAAACGAAGAATATTACAAATAGACTAGATCAAGTAGAAGTTAGAACATCAGATAATGAAGACAAAGTTTATCAACTTGAAAAGAATAGAGTAAACACAGAAAAGATGCTTAAATCCCATGAGCAATCTATTCAAGAGATATGGGATGTCATAAAAAAAAACAAATTTGAGTGTCATCTGGATAGAAGAAGGCATAGAGATTCAAACCAAAGGAATGGACAACATATTAAATGAAATATTTCTGGAAAATTTCCCAGAGATGAAAGATGGAATGAATTGCCAAATCCTGGAAGCCTACAGGACACCAAGCATTCAAAACCATAATAAACCAACTCCAAGACAAATAATTATGAAGATCGCCAGAACAAGGACATACAGAACAAAGAGAGAATATTAAAAGCTACGAGAGAAAGTAGGCAGATTACATTCAGGGGTTAACCAATTAAGTTAACGACTGATTTTTTATCACAAACTTTGAAAGTAAGAAGATCCTGGAAAAAAGTATTTCAAACGCTCAAAAATAATGGATTCCAACCAAGAATACTGTATCCAGCAAAATTAAGCTTCAGATTTGACAATGAAATTTAAGTCTTTCACGATAAACAAAAGCTAAAAGAATTCACAGCCAGAACACTAGCAGTGCAAAGCATTTTGAGCAAAATACTACAAGAAGAGGATTTGAAAAGTAATGCCTGAAACTAGCAGCGGGAGGTATCTCAGTAAAGGGATAGGAAAATAACCAAAAAGTAAAAACTAACCAAAATAAATAAATAAATAAATAAATAAATAAACATGACTGGAAGTACAAATCATATTTCAATTGTAACCTTAAATGTTAATGGCCTAAACTCACCAATCAAGAGACATAAGCTAGTAACCTTGATCAAAAAAGAAAAAAATCCAACAATATGCTGCCTTCAGGAGACTCATATGATAGGTAAAGACATACAGAGACTGAAATTAAAAGTTTGGGAAAAATCATACCACTCACATGACCCTCGGAAGCAAGCAGGAGTGGCCATACTCATATCGAATAAAATCAACTTCAACCCTACATTAATCAAAAGGGATAAAGAAGGACACTATATACTGTTAAAAGGAACCTTGCACCAACAATGCATAACCATTATCAATTTGTATGCACCAAACAATTGAGCTGCAACACTCATAGAACAAACTCGCCTCAAGTTCAAGAGTCAAATAAACTACAACACAATAATTATGGGTGACTTCAACACACCGCTCTAGCCATTAGACAGATCCTCTAGACAAAAACTGAATAAAGAAACTATAGAATTCAACAGCAAAATCAGTAACCTAGACTTCACCGACATATATAGAATATATCAACCATCAAAAAGTGGATACACGTTCTTCTCAGTAGCACATGGATCCTACTCAAAGGTAGACCATATATTATGCCATAGGGCAATTATTAGTAAATATAAAGTCGTGGAGATAATACCATGCACCATATCTGATCATAATGGAATGAATCTGGAAATCAATGATAAAAGAAGGAAGGAAAAATCCTACATCACATGGAAAATGAACAACATGCTACTGAATGATAAATGGTTTACAGAAGACATAAAGGAGGAGATAAAAAAAATTCTTAGAGACAAATGACAATACAGACACAACACACTGGAATCTATGGGACACAATGAAAGCAGTTTTAAGAGGGAAATTCATTTCTTGGAGTTCTTTCCTCAAAAAAAAAAAAAAAAAGAAAAAAACAGCAAATAAATGAACTCACACTACACCTCAAAAACCTAGAAATGGAAGAGCAAAACAACAGCAAATGGAGTAGAAGACAAGAAATAATTAAAATTAGAGCAGAAATCAAGGAAATTGAAACAAAAAAAACATTGAAAATATTGATAAAAATAAAGTTGGTTCTTTGAAAAAATAAATAAGATTTATAGACCCTTAGCCATGCTAAGGAAGAGAAGAAAAGAGAGAACTCAAATTACTAACATACGGGATGAAAAAGGCAATATCACAACAGACACTACAGAAATAAGAAGATAATTAGAAAGTATATGGAAAACCTATGTTCCAATAAAATAGATGATAGTGAAGATATCAATAAACTTCTTAAGTCATGCGATCTGCCCAGATTGAGTCAGGAAGACAGACACAATTTAAACAGAACAATAACAAAGGAAGAAATTGAAGAAGCCATCAAAATACTACCAACAAAAAAAAGCCATGGACCGGATGGGTATACAGCAGAGATCTACATAACCTTCAAAAAGGAATTAATACCAATACTTTTCAAGCTATTTCAAAAAATAGAAAAAGAAGAAACTCTTCCAAATTCATTCTATGAGGCCAATATCACCCTGATCCCAAAACCAGACAAAGACACTTCAAAGAAAGAAAACTACAGACCAATATCTCTAATAAACTTGGATGCAAAAATTCTCAATAAAATCTTGGTGAATCGAATACAAAAGCATATCAAAAAAATTATGCACCATGATCATGTAGGATTCATCCCTGGGATTCAAGGCTGGTTCATTATACAGAAATCAATAAATGCTATTCACCACATCAATATACTTAAAGACAACAACCATATGATCATCTCGATAGATTCAGAAAAAACATTCGACAAAGTTCAACATCCCTTTATGTTGAAAACACTAGAAAAACTAGGGATAACAGGAACTTACCTCAAGATTGCAAATGCTATATATGATAAACCTCAGGCTGGCATCATCCTAAATTGAGAAAAGCTGAAGGCATTCCCTCTAAAATCTGGAACAAGAGGGATGCCCTCTATCACCACTTCTATTTAATTTAGTTCTTGAAATACTAGGCATAGCAATTAGACAGACAAAATAAATTAAAGGCATAAAACTAGGAAAAGTAGAACTTAAATTATCGCTATTTGCAGATGACATGATAATATATTTAACAGACCCAAAAGGGTCTACAGAGGAACTGCTAGAGTTAATAAATGAATTCAGCAAAGTGGCAGGATATACAATCAACTCGCATAAATCAAAGGCATTGCTGTATATCAGCAGCAAAACTTCTGAAATGGAAATGAGGAAAACCACTCCATTCAAAATATCCTCAAAGAAAATAAAATAATTGGAAAAACAATTAAATAGTTGGGAAACAACCTAACAAAAGAGGTGAAAGATTTATAAATGAAAACTACAGAACCCTAAAGAGATAGAAGAGATCTTAGAATATGGAAAAATATACCCAATTCATAGATAGGCAGAAATAACATCATCAAAATGGCGATATTACCCAAATTCTCAACAGGTTTAAATTGATGCCAATCAAAATCCCAACGACATTTCTTGTAGAAATGATAAAGCAATCATGAAATTCATATGGAAAAACAAGAGACCCAGAATAGCAACAGCAATTCTAAGCAGGAAGTTTGAATCTGGAGGTATAGCGATACCAGAGTTCAAACTGTACTACAAAGCAATAGTAACAAAAACAGCATGGTACTGGTACCAAAATAGGCAGGTGGACCAATGGAACAGAATAGAGGACACAGAAACCAATCCACAAAATTACAACTTTCTTATATTTGATAAAAGGGGCTAAAAACCTGCAATATACGAAGGATAGCATCTTCAACAAATGGTGCTAGAAAATTGAAAATCGATATGCAACAAAATGACACTGAATCCCTTTTTCTCGCCAAGCAAGGAAGTAAACTCAAAGTGGATCAAGGAGCTAGATATCAAATCAGAGACACTGCATCTGATAGAAGAAAAAGTTGGCTACGATCTACATACTGTGGGGTCGGGCTCCAAATTCCTTAATAGGACACCCATAGCCCAAGAGTTAATAACAAGAATAAATTAATGGGACGTACTTAAACTAAAAAGTTTTTTTTTTCTCAGCAAGAAAAACAATAAGAGAGGTAAATAGAGAACCTACATCCTGGGAACAAATTTTTACCCCTCACACTTCAGATAAAGCCCTAATATCCAAAATATACAAAGAACTCAAAAAATTAAAAAATAAGATAACAAATAACCCAATCAACAAATGAGCCAAGGACCTGAACAGACACTTCACAGAGGAGGACATACAATCAATCAACAAGTACATGAAAAAATGCTCACAATCTCTAGCAGTCAGAGAAATGCAAATCAAAACCACCCTAGGATACCATCTCACTCCAGTAGGATCGGCAGCCATTAGGAAGTCAAACAACAGTAAGTGTTGGCGAGGATGTGGGGAAAAGGGGACACTTGTACACTGCTGGTGGGACTGTAAATTGGTGCAGCCAATTTGGAAAACAGTATGGAGATTCCTGGGAAAGCTGGGAATGGATCCACCATTTGACAAAGATATCACCCTTCTTGGACTATTCTCTGAGCATCTTAAAACAGCGTACTATTGGGATACTGCCACATCAATGATCATAGCGGCACAATTCACAATAGCTAGACTGTGGAACCAACTTAGATGCCCTTCAATAGATGAATGGATAAACAAATGTGGAATCTACACACAATGGAGTATTACGCAGCACTAAAAAATTACAAAATCATAGAATTTGCAGGGAAATGTATGGCATTAGAGCAGAATATGCTAACCGAAGCTAGCCAATCCTTAAAAAACAAATGCCAAATGTCTTCTTTGATATAAAGAGAGCAACTAAGAACAGAAAGGGAGGAAGAGCATGAGGAAAAGATTAACATTATACAAAATGAGTGAGGGGAGAGAAAGGGAGAGAGAACAGAAAGCATATGGAAATGGTAGGAAACCCTCAATGATACACAAAATTACACATAATAGGTTGTGAGGGGAAATGGGAGGGAAATAATGGAGAGAATTAAACAACAGCACATGAGGTAGAGAGGGAAGATGGGAGGGGAGGGGAGGGGGGATAGTAGGGGATAGGAAAGGTAGAAGAATACAACAGTCACTAATATGCCATTATGTAAAAATGTGAATGTGTAACCAATGTATTTCTGCAATTCTTATTTGGGGAAAAAAATGGGAGTTCATAATCCAAATGAGAAAAATGTATCAAAGATGATATATCATGAACTTTGTAATGTTTTGAACAACCAATAAAAATAAATAAATAAATAAAGGTTTAAAATTCAGTGGGAAGAAATCAGCTAAAAAAGTGTTGAGATGCATTCATTTTTCTTAGCAGAAACTTTTTTTGTGTAGTTGTAACTATCACAAATTTATTTTACCAGAAATTTGGCTTTTGAAAATGCACATAAATTGAGATTAAAGGATAATTCACCTACCTTCATGAAAAATTCATAGCATTTCCTATATTTTTCATATTTCATTTTTTAGTTAATATTTTGTCATGGACCAGGTCTAGCCTTAGGCTATTCTTCCAGAATACTACCTCATCTGACAAGTTCGTACAATGTGTTGGATTTTTCTTTTCTTCTTTTATTTAATTGTTTCTAGCTAATAATGTGTATTTCTCCTTATCTTTATTTGGACATACATACCCAACTATATCTTTGCATTTAATGTGTTACTGGGGAAGAGACTCATCAAAAGCTTTTTGTTATATGTATTAACTATCAAACATTCAGAGCATGCAATTATTCTTAATTTTGCATGAAAATATCTTTGCACAATTTTTCTTATAAAGATTTAGAATTATTAATAATGTCCCTGCTGTAATAAGTAACTACTTACAAGAAGAATTAAACAATTGACTTTATATCAATTATGAATATGAAAAGTACTAAAATAAATATTTGGCAATTAATACACAATTGATAGAAATTGAAATCACGAGAAAGCCATTTAAAATGTCAGTGCATATGGTCCTTAAATAATAGGTTTTTAAAAAAATTTTTCTCTAATTCATAAGATATATTATGCCATATTATCGCTTAATGTGATATAAAACCTTAAATTATCAGTATAGATAAATAAGAAAGAAACCTGTTTACTTAAATATGTTTAATTGATTTTCACTGTAAGATGTTAATTCTGGAAGACTTGAGAATTAAGAAAGATATGGTCTATATTATATCTAACAGGCTAATCAAAGTACTTTTAAATATAAATGTATATATACATATATAATATATGTAATGCATATGCATGAATATAGATACATATATATAATAAATGTATAGTGATATATCTATCAGGTGATTATAATTTTAATGTTTTCTCAAGAAAAAAGAATGACTATAAAAAACAGTCTTAAATTTAAATTTCATAGCAAGATACTGTTTGTAATGACATGAGAGAAAAATTGATATGGATGGAAAATGAAAAAGGAAGAGAGAGAAGGGGGAAATGAGGAAGAAAGTGAGTAAAGAAGAGGGAGAGGAATATTCGATGTTAAGAAAAAAGTGGAGGGGCTGGGTTTATGGCTCAGTGGTAACATGATTTTCTAGCATGTGTGAGGCACTGGGTTCTATTCTCAGCACCACATAAAAATAAACAAAATGAAGGTCCATCAACAACTGAAAAACAAAAAATAAAAAAGTAGAAATATTACCAAAATTCCAAGCTTTGTTGAATGTTAAATAAAAAACAATATGTTACATAGCCTTATGTAATTTCTAGACTCCCCAAAATAGTCATTAAATGTTAGATCATTAGTGCTATAACTAAAAATCCATTGTTCCTTCCTCTACATTCTGTGGCATGCTAGTAATAAAATAAATTGTATTATAACACCAAAAAAAAAAAGCCAAATCATAATATTTCTACAGTAACTGACCCGAGTTTAACATCAATGCAAGTAGATTCCTATGGGACATGATGTGCATTTTGACGTTCATTTTTATTCAACACTGGAACATTACTATTTCTTCAGTTTATGCACATCATAGGATACATATTTCATCCACAATTTAGCAAATTTATACTCATTTGTTTAACTTCAAATCACTTCCTGCTTCAGTACCCATGTATTCCTCCATGTTTCTTGACTGCTCTTTTCATGAGACTTCTTTACAAACACATTATTTTCGATTTCCATTATCATATTTGAAGCAAAACACCCGTCATGATAAACCATAACCCTAATATTACCATTAAATGTATAAGTGGTTGGAAAGAATGATTGTATATCAATATAAGATTTCTTACTTAGTTACAGATATCAATTAAATCCATTATTTAAAGTGGAACCAGTTATATTATTTATTCACAGTATGGTCTATTCATGTATTATCTCTATATTCATAGACACAGGGTACACCTCTTTGTACCCCCAATACTAATTTATACGTCTTCAAAATATTGCTCCCAGAAATGGTGGAACAAATACATGTAACCTGATCTACATATACATTTTATCACAGTAATATTCTGAACAGCAAAAAGCAAAGTTCACACTTATGATTGTACCATACCTAAATGGAAAGTGAACATGGATTACTAAAAATATCCATGTCCAGGTTGCCTAATGATCTCAAATGAAAATCCTATTGGTGACTACATATTTGTTTCTTCCAAAGATTATATATTCAAACTCAACCCTGTTGAATATGTCTAAAGCTGTCACTCACTTTACACTTTGAATGATTTTGTATTGTGTCTATTGATATCTGCTTTCCTACATATTTTCCCCAGTTCATCATTGTGACTGAATCTTCACATGTGCTATCACTAACATTCACTCTCTAACCGAAACCCTATTGCTAAAAAACTTTGGTCCAAATCCTATATTCACTCTTCTTCCTAAACCTACCTACTGTCTTCCTAATCCTACCGACTATCCCTTTTTGACTGGATGTTCTCTTCTACATTCAATCATCCAAGGTATAAGGTCCTATGCCATTGTATATCGATTTATCTGAGACATCTGTGCAGAACGTAATTCAATGCTAAGTATCCCAATCAAGGACCCAATGACCTTCTGGGCTTCAATTCTTACTTAGATTTCTCTTTTTGTTCATATATTTCACCTCTATATTCTTATAAATATCGCAGGTTCCCAATACCATTGTTCATCGAGCAGATTGGTTCCTAACCAAAATTGAAAATGTTATTAACACTAACCATACACTCTTCCCTCAATCTAACTTTACAGAAAAGCAGTGACAGTGTTGGTCTTACAATTCAGGAATGTATGGGATCTTCCACCTGATGAGAACCTCAAAGGTATGTGCAGAAATGATCCCTGGAGAAGATGTAGGCAGCTATGAAGGACCTGAGAGAGCAAAAGTCATCTTCCATGGAAAACAACCTGGTAGGATGAAGTTTGGTGTCTGAATCAGCCTCTGTCTTCTTAATGTAGAGAAGACGGACCAAACCAGGCCTTATGGAGAGCTGTTCCTGAGAGCCTATGGATTATATCTCATTCTAACTTATGAAAGGGTCAAAGGAAGTAGGGGCAGCCTCCATCTAAAGGGACATAAGAAGCAACTGTTAAAACAAAGTGGTTGCCAAGGCAGTGACCTCATTCAGTTCCTGAAGGAAGTGACCTCACCTCACTTCCTTGGTGTTGGAACTCTCTGAACTTGGGATCCAGGAAGCCAGGCACCCCGAGCCAGTCCCAGTCCCAGTCCCAGTTGTCTCACTTGTTTGGATTTACCAAGGACAGGGTCAGTCTTTCTTGGTACCTACTGATTTGAAGATGTCCAAATGCCAGAAGAGCTCTGAAGAGGGGCCTTTCCTGAGAAAGAAGGTAGTGGCTCACAGCTGGTTCCTGCCAACTTCACAGAGTTGGCCAAGGAGACCAGATCTGAGAGAAGACAGGCCATTTCGGAGGAACATAGTATGGCCCAGCAGTCAGAGAACACTCCGAATAGTCACAGAACTACTTGGGGGAAGGAGGTGCCTTTGTGGGTGTGGTTGTGGGTTTGTGGTTTGGTCTCATGTTCTGAGAATAAGTTTTTTCAGATATCAGCTCCGGAGCCCAGGAATTAGTTCTCATTGGGGCTAAGGTTCCCCACCAGCGAGATTTGAAATTGGCGCTGGCTGCATTGTTAACAAGGGCGGGGACTTTTCACGCCACTGCAGAAAAGAAGAAGGTAGGAAGAAGAAGTCCTTAGGCGCCATGTTGGGGTTTTTCTCTGGGGTATGCCTGCCATTTATACTTTTCCTAACATTCCTCCCTTTTTGTTTTTTTAGAAATTGGGGTGTTGTTTGTCATTTCTGGCTGATTCCTGCTGTGTAGGGGTGCTGTGGGGCCTAGAAAGGGAAGTGGATGAATGCTCGGGGGGCAGGTCTTGGGATATCATGGCAGCCAGAAATAAAACCCAGTGGTATAGATAGCTATTTAAGTAGGGGTAAAGTCTATGAAAGTTCCCTGATGCCACAAGTTGTCGATGGCATGAAACCAGTCCTGGATGCAGGAGATTGTTGGTATCAGTCACTGGTCCTGTAACAGAGACTCAAGGAAATACTGGAAGCGTTGCCTGGACATGGCGTCACCAGCACCTGAAGAAGATCAGAGAGAATAAAAACAGAATGAAGATAAAAATTAAAGCAAAGGTCAATTTTTGGCAGAAGTTCCATGTTGGGGGACTGACATAGAAGAGGCCAAGGGCCATGAGGAAGCATAGAATGTCATAAAGACTCATGAATCCAGGATGGCAGATTAGGAGGTTCTCCAAGCTCGTTGCCTCCCGCTGTCTGATGTACGTTGCATTCCATCGTGCCTGGTAGTGAGCTTCATCACTGAGTGAACTGTTCTCTTGGAGATGTTAGGGGTTCATCGGTCATCAGAGGCTGGTAGTGCCTAAGCAAAAGCTGGTTGAAATTTTGATTAAAAATTTTTTGCAGTTGGGTTTGAAGGAACTTCATTATGCATGGCAAGAGAGCACAAAAAGGGAGCATCCCAATAAGGGGCCCCAAGTTAGGTAGTAAATACATGGCAAGATTGGATTGGAAGAACCCTGTTATGGGATTGGAGGAGCTAGGTTTGAGCAATTTGGTCGATAATTCCTGCAATTTCACAACATTTTTTTCTATCTGCCCAGATTCATTAACATAATAGCAACATTCCTCTCTGAGGAATAGGCATGTACCCCCTTTTTCTGCAGTGAGAAGATCAATTGCCCTTTGGTTCTGTAAAGCCACGTGTGCCAATGAAATAACCTGGCGCTGCAAGGAGCCCAGAGACTCAGCAGTGGTATCCAGTGCTTCCTGCAGTTTTTGTTGCAGGTCATTGGATGCCCATAGAACATGACCTATAGCTCCACCAGAGAGTCCGAGACCCGCCACTGAGGTTGTTAATGTGAGGCCTACAAGAACCGGCAGAAAGACTGCCCTACGGGTTCGGGAAGGTAGGGCCAACTGTCGGAATTCGGTGGGAGTATACAAAGACAGCTGAGGAACTACAGTAACCAAGAAACAGTTGCCAGAGACATTGATCGTTGAGGTACTTAAAGACCCATTACACCAGAGGAAATTTCCAGGTTGCATAAACGCAGGGCTCGATTGGGTGCTTAAGCTCAAGGAACAAATTGGTAAAGGATTCATTATTGGCAGGTGGAAACAGAAGAAAGCAAATAAAGCATTGGTGGAATAACTTTCCCACAGTGGGATACGTGTCACATGTAGGGGTTGTCCTTTCTTAGAGAAATTGTAGGTTTTTGCTGAAATATTTCCTGCCGCTAATGGGACCGCTGCTAGAAGTGGACGACTAATTGAAGCACAGAGAAAGCACTGAGAAGGAGGCACAGAAAGAGGGGTGGATTTTAATAATTGAAGAGTTTGGTGTAACAAATTGAGCCATGTGTCAGGGGGTCCTGAGGGGGTTGAAGGGTCTGAATCCTTTTTGGATGAGCTATGGATAAGATCTCGAAGTTTTGATTCTGACTCCTTAATGTGTTCGACTACCTGGATGGTTGCCTTAGGTGGCATAATCAGGGTGCTGCCAACAGTCATCCACATTGTGGGTCTGGCTGACGTTGTCCGAGCATAGACAGCAAACTCAACATAGCCCCAACGTTTGGCCTTGGGGTCAGGTATATCTAAAGTATACCATCCATTGTTATCAGATGAAGAGCCTTTATGCCACTTTAGGTAACTAGATGTCCACCCTTTTGGGTAACCAAGTGAGTGGTAAGAATAGCTACCATGTTCATCATGGAACCTGCATGACCAATAGGGGCACCCATTATATATCTCAGGCCACCAATGACAATAGTCTTTTGTTTGATCAAAAAGGAAGCAAATGAAAGGCCAGTTCCAGCTACCAGGGACGAAGGTCCTTGAAGGTGAAAATTTTAGGGAAATAGAGGTGCAATTGTGGATGAAGCAAGTAGTTGCATCCACTGCACGGACCTTCTGCATGCCATGTTCTGAGTACCTTTCCTGAAGAGTAAATAAATACATGGTAGGAGAGGTGGGTAAAGACCAGTACCGATAGAGTACAGAAAATAAGCAGAGCACAAAAAACCAAGCAGTTACAGAAGATTAGGGTGTTGGGAGAGCTCATTGTGACATTTTTAAGAGGAATTGGGCTGCATGGAACACCGTGTGAGCTGCAACTTAAATGGGTGAGATGAGTGTGGAGAGCAGGAGTTAAGGGGAGGTTCAAGAGGTGATTCTTGGAGTTCCTCTGGGTGGTCCTGTCGTCAGCAGGTGGGACCTCCTGGTGATATGACTTCAACCTAGAAATGTGAATCCAGGGAGTGAGACGGTTGTCTGGTAAGGAGAGTTTGGCGGAAGTGGGGGTACAGAGAATGACAGGATAGGGGCATTTCCATTTTGGGGCAAGAGTTCCTTTCTCCTCTGGGGTATTATAATAGACTAGACTCCCAGGTGTTATGGGAGGAGTGTTTGGAGAGGACACTGGGTCCGGATGAAGCCAGTCCTGATATTTCCAGATTTCCGAGCAGAGATGATATAAAAGAGGCAAAGACAAATCTCGGGTGAGAGATCCTTGTGAAATGACCAACCCAGGGGCTATAAGAGGTCTTCCATACATTATCTCAAAGGGAGACAGTAAAGATGGTTTTTAGGGAGAGCTCTGATTCGAAGCAAATCCAAGGGAAGGAGTTTGACCCAGTCTAAGTTTAATTCCATTGTCAATTTGGTAAGGACTTCCTTTAGAGTACGATTTACCCTTTCCACTTTCCCTGAAGCTTGGGGGTAATATGGACAGTGGGAATGCCACTTGAAGGAGAGGGCTTGAGAGACCTTTTGTGTGATCCTAGAAATAAACTCAGGGCCATTGTCATATTGTAGAGAAGTGGGCATACCAAACCTGGGGATGATGTCTGTCAGTAAGATTAAAGCTACAGTGGAAGCCGTTTTATTGGAAGTGGGAAATGCCTCAATCCAACCAGAGAAAGTGTCCACAAAGACAAGGAGGTATTTAGTGCGCCATACTGTGAGCATGTTGGTGAAGTCTACCTGCCAGTCAGCAGTGGGAATGTGTCCCCGGGCTTGGTGGGAAGGGAAAGGTTTGGGCCTTAAAGGAGTATAAGTGTTGGTCCACTGACAGATCTGACAATTAGAGGCTATATTCTGTAGCATGGCTTTGTCAGAGAGGGTGAGCGAGAAGAAGCTCTGTAAAAAGAGGGTCAAAGACTGAGAATTGGAAAGGAATAGATTATGAAGGAACTTGAAGAGATCCTTGTTCTTACTGGAAGAAGTAGGGGCTTCAGATGAGCTGTCTAAAGTGGCCATTATATGTCCCCCAGGGGGTCCATCATTGGAAGTGGTAGCAGCCATTTGTGCCACCTGGTCAGCTTTGGCATTGCCCTCAGTGATAAGAGAGAAGTCCTTCTGATTAGACCTACAATGAACAACTCCCACCTGGGTGGGTAAGTGGGAGGCCTCTATCAGATTTGTTATAAGAGCCGAATTAGTGATCACATTACCTTTGGTGGTAAGTAGGCCTCGCTCCTTTTATATTGCAGGATGGGATAAGATATGGAAGACATATTTTGAATCAGTATAAAGGGTGAGGGATTTGCCTTGTGCTAGAAGGCTGGCACGAGTGGCTACTATAAGTTCAGACTGCTGGTTGGTATTTCCTGAAGGCAGAGCTTTGGCCTCTATAATCTCAGTGGCTGATACTACAGCGTATCCAAAGTAATGAGTGCCGTTCTGCCTAAAGGAACTGCCATCAGTAAACCAGATAAGGTCAGGCTTGGCTAGTAGTCACTCAGAAATGGAAGAATGACAAGGGAGGAAATCATCTAAGGTTTCCAACCAATTATGAGTTGGTGTGTTAGACGTGGGAGTCATTGGGAGCAGTGAGGCAGGGTTCTGTGCAGAGCAGGGAAGGAAAGTAATATTAGGGTTTTCCAGAAAGGAAGTGAGGAGCGACAGAAATCTGGATGGAGGAAGGGTTTGAAAGCCCTTATAAGCTAAAAGATCCTTCAAGTGATGTGGGGAGTGGATAGTTAAAGGGGCCCCAAAAGTAAGCTTAGAGGCTTCTTTGTGTAAAATTTGTCCAGCAGCCAGAGCTCTTAAGCAAGGGGCCCACTCACGGATGGTAGGGTCAAGTTGCTTGGACAAATATGCCACAGGTGCAAATGTAGGCCCATAGTTTTGACCTAAGACCCCAAGTTCTTGCCTCCCATTTTCATGGACATATACATGAAATGGTCTTGAAACATCAGGAAGGTGAAGGGCAGGTGCCTTTAAGACAAGTTGCTGAAGCCTGCGCAAGTTGTAGTTTGGCGAGGAGGCAAGAGATTCACTAGGGGGTCCCTTTACTAGGTCATACAGGATTTGTAAAGAAGAGAATAATTTGGGATCCAGGCCCTAAAATAACCTGCTAGTCCTAGGAATGATAGTATTTTGGCTTTTGTATGGGGCACTGGAAGATAAGAGAGGAGTTGCCTCCTATCCAGTGTTATTTCCTTTTTTCTGGGTGTAAGGCAAAAACCAAGATAGGTGACAGAAGACTGGGAAACCTGGGCCTTGTGGGGAGACTCCCTATTTCCCTTGTCTGCTAGGAAATTAAGAAGCTGAGCAGTGTGGGATTGAGAGTGTTCCCAGAGGGACTACATAGAAGAAGGTTATCGACATATTGAAGGAGAGTAGAGTCAGGACAGGTCGGGTGAAAGGATGTGAGGTCCTGGGCAAGAACTTGGCCAAAGAGATGGGGGCTATCCCTGAATCCCTGTGGGAGGACAGTCCAGGTAAGCTGATGAGAATGGCGGGTGTGAGAGTCAGTGCAAGTAAAAGCAAAGATATACTGAGATTCTGAGAACAAGGGAATAGAAAAGAACGCATGTTTTAAATTTAGGACCAAGAAGTGGGTAATAGTGGCAGGGATCTGAGAGAAAAGGGTGTAAGGGTTGGACACTAGCGGGTGGATGGGGACCACAGAGGAGTTGACAAGGGGAAGGTCTAGAACCAGCTTGTAGGACACGTTAGGTTTCTTTACTGCCAGAATGGGGGTGTTGAAAGGAGAGTGTGTAGGCCTAAGATACCCCTTTCATAATAAATCCTGGATGATGGCTTCAAATCCGAGGAAGGCTGTGGTTGTGAGTGGATATCATGGTTGACTAATATATCTTGAAGGGTCCCGTAAGACAATATGAATAGGACTGCATTTAGCCATAAAGGGTGTAGTTGTGTCCCCAAACTCAGGGTTAACTGGTTTAGATAGTCGTGGGAGAGTGCATGAAGGAGGTGTATCTGCCCCTAGGAACATCATGAGGAAATGAGAGGTAGGAGAGGTGTGGGGTGATATGTGAATGGTGACTTTTAATAGTGAGAGTATGTCCCTTTCCAGAAGGGGAATGGGGCAATGGCTCATAACGAGAAAGGAGTGAGTGAAGGACAAAAGGGATTTTGAGGGAAAATACGTTTACCTCCTACCACGACAATAGGAGTTTTTGAGGGTGTGGTAGGACCCCAATACTCCCTCAAGACTGAAAAAGTGGCACCAATATCCAAGAGGAAGGTAATGAAGCGTCCATCCACCAGGAAGGTGACCCTAGGCTCTTGATTCTTGATGGTAATAGTCTGGAGGGAAGGCCCAGGGCTCCATCAATCCTCCTCTGCCAAGCCCAGGAGAGGCTGGGGTTGCCGGGTGGCTGAACAACCTCCCTTCCGGGTTGTTGGGCAGTCTGCCCCGCAGTGTCTCCTTTGATGGCATGTTGGGCAGGGGTTTTACGGTGTTCTCGGCGAAGGACAATCCTTACCACATTTGAAGAAAGCTCCAGGGGGTGTCACATTGGGACGGCTTGGTGATGGCCTTCTCTGAATGACCTGGGCCAACATTTGGAATTTGGCATTTTCAGCTCTCTGCCTACGGCAATCACTTTCATCCTCTCTACCATGAAAAACCTTTAAAGCGACAGCGAGGATTTTGGTCTGAGGAGTAGCAGGGCCCTGTTTAAGCTTTTTAAGCTTGGCTTTAATGTCAGAGTATTTTTGGGCCAGAACATATGTCATTAAGACATGACGGCCATCAGGGGTTTCTGGGTCGAGTTATGTGCACTGTTGAAGGGCCTTGGTTAGTCTATCCAGGAATTCTGAAGGTGTTTCCTCCTTCCTTTGAATGACCTCCTGCACCTTTTTAAAGTTAACAGCCTTGCGGGTGGCCTTTTTCAGGCCCGCCAAGAGGCAGGATGTAAAAAGGTCATGTGTCTGTAAGCCTTCAGGGGTGTTGTAATCCCATAGGGGATCCTGCTCTGGGACAGCATGAGGGCCCGTGGGGTGGTTAGGATTGGTCCTATGATTTTCATCAGCATGGGCTTGGGCTAGCTCCCAGACCCATTGCCTTTCCTCGGGGAGATGTGTATTGGCCAAGAGCATGTATATGTCATGAAGAGTGAGGCTATATGCTTGCAGGACCCATTGAAACTCCCGTATGTAAGTGGTGGGTTTAGTGGTGATTGAGCCTAACTTCCTCTCTAGCTGAGTAATGTCTGACCTGGAGAAGAGCACGTGGACTCTGATGACACCCTCGGGACCAGCTACCTCACGAAGGGGTGCGATTGTGTTAGGGGTGGGAAGGAGTCCTTTAGACCTGGTAACAGGAGGACTGAAAGAGGCAGGCGGCGGACAGGAAGGAGAGGAAGGGGAAGGGAGTGTCTCTTTGGAAGAGGAGGAGGTAGAGCAGGCAGAAGAGGACGGAGGGGAGGGGGATAAAATGGAAGGCTGAGGATCCATGGAATCAGGCAGAGGATGAGGAGGGTATAGCAGAAGAGAAGGGGCAGATGGGGCTGGGGATAATGTGGGGGTTCATCTGCTGGGTCGAATGAGGAAGAATCTGTGAAGTCAGAAGTAGAAGTAGGGGAAGAGAGGGGATTGCAAGCAAGGAGGACCTGAGGGGGAGGGCAGGAGGAGCAGAGACAAGGTGCTGTGTGGGAAGGCTAAAACCTTCAATGCAGGGAATCTTCCTCCACTTTTTCAGACGCTGGCAGTAGTTAAAAAGGTCCCGGGGGAGGTTTGGATCTAAGGATCCTTCTTGGACTGATCCCCTCATGGAAACCTCAAGCCACAGGTTATGATGAGTGTCTATATGGAAGAAGATGAGGGCCTTGTGGGAGTGCTTTGGTTTTAATTGTGGTCATTTGTGTGGTGGTTGGAAGTGATGACTGGGTCTACCTGGGCTTGAACTCTGGTGTGATTCCCCTTAGAGTCTGAGTTCTGGAACTGATCTCAGAGAAATATTGCCATGAACTGTGTTCAGATTTTAGGAGGCCATGCATGGGATTCGCCCTTGGAAACTGAGATCAAGGACAGAGTGGCTTTCCACAGAGCCTTGGAATCTCAGCTAGGATATCATATGATTTTATTCTGAAAGATTTGGCAGCCATAGTTGAGAGTCAGAACACCCATGGACGTCACATTGAAGACCTCAATGGGCCTGGCTTCATGTGACCTTTTGAAGACTCTATGGGAAGACTTGCCTGTGAGAGTTCTCCAGAGCTTTCATTGAAATGAGCTTCCTCACCATTTAATGGTTCCTGAATGAACTGAAACCCACAGTGTCTCCAACTTCATCCATGAAAAAAAGCTAGATAAATACAATGAAATTTTTGAAATTCCAATAATCAGGTGGCACTGGAGAACCTTTGGATGTCTTGTTGCTGATAATGAGTGTACGAGAGAATGCCAAGATTGACCGGGTTTCATGAAAATGGTGTAGAACAAAGATGCCAGTAAGTTGGAGCCTGCTGAGTAGTGGGCCTATTGCAGTGGTGGGCAGGTGTGTTATAATATATCTGTGGTGTGGCCATGAGGATTTGCCATTGCCTTCCAAATGGCTTGTGACTGACATTGTGCATCCAGCAGACCCTTCTATGTAAAGGCATCTTCTTACATGGAGAGGTTCCAGGGCAAAGTTCAGAGTCAGATTTCTATGGACAAGGGGGCAAGCTCTGTGAGATATAACCTGGTTGTTGCATTCTCCTGCAGACCCTGACACACCACAAGTGACTGAACTCCTTCCAAAACTGGGTCCCAGTTGAACTCATTGTATTTCATGCAGCAAATACCAACCTCCAGTGCAGCAGCAAGAAACACCACGAAAAGTGGAGGATGAACAAATGGCTTCACAGTCCACACGGGAAGACACTTAGCACCCAGTGGCCACAGTTTACCTAAAAAGAGAAAATTCAGCACTGCTGCCTTATGTTCATTAGAATACAAGAAACCATGTCCTCCAGGTCACATAGATTCAAACCCAGCTTTGATGGTCTCACTAGAAAGGAAGCTAAAGCTCCTTACAACAACATATGTTTCAAGTGCCCAACCTCAGAGGAAGTTCCTCAAGAAGTCTTTAGGCCGGCAGAGCTCCATGTTTTTGGAGTGTTAACTGTTAGACCAGGACACAAGAAAAGACCACTGACTCTAATTAAAATCAAATTAAATTAATCTTATTATTTCCACCTTTCATGCTGCCTCCCCTCCCAAAACAGCCGGTACAAGACAGCAACCCCAGCTTTCCTACAGCCCAGCTTTATAGCCCAGAAAGTTACACAAAAGGGGTGTTACAGATAACAGAACTCTGACAAGCATCACACTAATGGTAGTTTAGATTTTTTTTGCTGTTCCTACATCAGAATTCAGAGGACCATTAGAGCCTCAGAGAGGGATGTTGTCTGGCCAGAGAAGGCAAATATTTATGATGTGTCACTAAAGTTTCAGAGAGGGCTGCTATCTGGTCAGAGAGCTGGGCATGCGTGAGTTCAAGGCACGGGCAGGCATTTCAAGCAGGTTCAGAACTTGCAGTAATTTATGGTAAAGCCAAAATTATCTTTTCATGGCTTTGTGGCAAGATGGCTCCCAATTTTAATAAAAGATCAGGTTGGGTCTATCATTTCCCCCTTTTCTCTGTGTCCCTTTCAAATCTTTAATAGATTAGGGGAAGAGCACTGAGGAAATTTTAATCCCTCAGGTAAGATTCTCCAAATTTTTAGAACTCACCCAAAACCGATCTCCCTGATTTTACCTGACTTAATAAATTACTTATATTGATAGTCTATTTATCTTTCTCTTCATTGTTGTAAGAAGAGTGGCGTCAATCATTATTTCTTCTTCTGACCTGAGACAGGGTGAAGTGAGTGGGCGTGAGGGACATGAGTTGCCTTTTATAAGTCAGTTGGGGGACATGAGTTGCCTTTTAGAAGTCAGTTCAGATTGAAGTCTGGTTGGGGAAGAACAGGTTGTAAAGTCATCTGGGGATGGGTTCTTCTATGAGAGAAACAAAAACCATGAGTACTGAATAAATGTTGCAGCAGCTGGAACATGTCACTGTATGGAAGTTCCCTCACCAGTCTTTAATATCCCCAGTTATCAGGACTATCAAATTAATATTTAACTTTTAGTGTTACAGTTGTCCCTCCCCGTAAGATACAGTTTAACAATTTAATGTCATCTGATCTTGTAAAATCCTTTTTTTTTGTATGACCTCTATGTCTAATAGAGAAACCTTTAATTCTGTTACTCAGGGCTGGATAATCGTACTAGCAAACACCAAGCCTACCTGTGTAGGTTAGGAATATCTGCAGGCCTTAAATTAGAAATTTCTGCCTGTGGCAGCTCTTCTTGATAGTCTCTTTTTATAAGTATCAGGCATTCCTGTCTGAGAATCCTTCTTTGTAGCCTCCAGTCTTACTTATTTTGGGAGGCTAAAATAAAGTGCATACCTTAAAATATTATTATTATTATTATTATTATTATTATTATTATTATTATTATTATTATTTAAAATGCCCAGGAATGGCTGTATTTTGGTCTTAACTGTCTTTCCAAAGTGTTTAAGATGAAGCAGTCAAACGGACTTTTGTTTCTATCTATTGTTAACAGTCAGCTGAGCTTTATGGGAGTCAATTCTGGAAAAACGAGAGCAGATTTTCAATTCTGCTAGTGCCATTTGCGCTATGTGGGTCCAGGTCTTGCTTGACCATTTGGCTTCCCTCAGAAGCATCAGGGATATCTCCTTTCTCTGATGACTCTCGTAACAAATGCACTGATTGGCTTTCTGTTCTCCAGTGGTCTCATTAATCTCCCTGATCAGGAGGTTATGTGGCTCAGAGTTGAAAAGCTCTTTAGAGAAGTCCCCTGTTCCCTGGATTCAGATTGACTCAGAGGGTAAGAGCCAAAATATTGGTTTTCTTGGCCCTTTTCATTTAACTTTAATTTTAAATCCTAATCTTAAACATCCAGCAAATAAATTTTAACAGCCTTATATTAAGAGTACTGGACTTTAATGTCTATAACTTTATAATTATCTTTTAATTAATTGGGATCTGTATTATTCTGTCTGTATTGTAGGTGATGACTTATTATCTTGAATAAACCCATGTTGTGTTCTTAAAGCAACTAACAGGAAATCTTTAGATCACTTATAAGAAAATTTCAAAATAAAATTAACAAAAGTAAAAATACTTAGTTCGTGTAATAGCTACCCTAAATTTTTTGGCTGAGTATTACTTTATATCCCCTGTTTTAGATCCTAGGAATCTTGACATTTTTTAGGTTTTTAACATAACTTTAAAGAAATATTATCTGACCTACTGGTTTCTTAGTCATTCTCACATATAGTAAGATGGGACACACAGCCTTATCTCAGGTAAGGCAGGGCTCTTTATAAATCTTAAGTATTTTAGTTCTAAAGCTGATCTTTATTTTTAAATATCATTTGACAAAGTTTACATAAATTGCGGTCTCATGAACATTAGCTAACACCATATGATATCACATTTAAAACATGAATTAAAGAAAGCCTGAACGTTTTCAACATTTACATAGATTAGGCTCTCATTAACTTAAAAATACATTTAAATTGTTCCACAATGTAAAAAGTAACATGAAACTTTACATATCTTATTGATAACAGGTAAATAAATCTCCAATATATTTTTTTTACCATACAACTTCAGAACACCAGCTTGATATAATGCTCTTTTAAAGTTTCTACCTTACAGACTTGCATACCTGTAAGATATGAAAACATTAATAGCATCACAATTACATTGCTGTTTCTACATTAACCAAGTTTACCTTTTAAAGAAATGGCAGTACAGTGCTCTAAAATAACAGTTCTGATTTAATAAGTTGTTTAATTTTTATGGTTCCTTCTCTAGAAAAAATAAAACTTAATAAACACAATGTTATGGGTAAACTTATGTTTCCAAAAATTTTTGTCTCATTAACACATGACTGATTTTTAAAATCTTATATAGAGTTTAGTAAAAACTCATACAGACCTTAGTAAATGAATCAGATATCTAACAAAAGTACTCACGAATGAGTAATCCCATATCAAATTTACTTTACTTATTTATCAAAATATTAGAGAAATGTATTGAACAGTGTAAACCATTTTTATGTTGAAGAAAATGTCCTAGAACCAATGCACATTAGACGTTTTGTAGATATTAATATTTTATTAGATTTTTGAACACCTAGAAAAATTTGTAAGCTTAAATTTAAAAACATTTATTTTTATCTGTTTATCCAATTTAAATTGAAACATTAAAACCACGTGAACTAAAGATCTTTGGATCCACTTTTTAAAATTTGTTTTTATGAGCGCTTTTTTTATGAGCGCTCCTTATATATGTTAATTTGTGTATCATATATATGATATATGAACATATGTATATATAGACAGACAACACATAACAAAATTGTACACACATAATAATAGTAAAGGCCTTGTATTTTTTCGCAGATTAAATCTTTATTGCAATGTTTCAAAAAGTCCACAGTTGGTCAAAGATAGAACTGATCAGAAAAACGTTAACCTAGGTCTGCATGCTCAGAATCATGAGCTCAAAAAGAAAATACAGAATCTAAGGAAAAAAATAACAGTCCTAGAAAAAATGACTGGCCAGTAATTAGTAAATACCATACAATTTACTTTTTCTTTCCGTTAGGCATCAAATCAGTCTCCTACTAAGCTTGCAGGCTTCTTTCATTTGCATTTCAACATAAGTCATGGCTGAGGTCTGGAAGGAGCAGGAAAAAACTGCTATTCTGAGCAGACACCTCAGGCCTAAGGCATTTTAACCATAATTTTCAGGTTCGGGTGTTGAAAATTATGATACAAGTTTAAGATACAATTCACAAAATTTTATGTCTTTACATCTTATTTTGTCAACAGATACCATACTATGGTTTACTATCCTTGTCCAAATTAATGCACTGGTACACACAGTGACATTTTCCCTGGCTACCGAAATCAAAATTGGTTAAAAAAAAAAAAGACTGAATGATTGGGAAGTTACTTGCCAATTGGAAGTAGAGTTCTTCAGTTTTCCATCCTAAGTATTTAAGTTCTCTGGCATGAATTACCTGAAATCTTAAACTAAACAATTACCTAAACCCGACTTTTAACTGCAAGATTGTGCAATGCTTCAAAAACCCATTCAGATACCAGTTTGTTATGATAAAACATCATCATTTAGACACACATTCAGCTAAGATCATTCCCAAGAAAAATTTTATAATATCAACACATTATTGCACATGTCTTAAAGGACCAGAAACAAAGACACAAGACAGACAGAAAGGAGGTAGAGACTATGGTTGCCAGACAGAATCCTTTAAACCAGAGCAGATAAGAGAAAAATCTACTACACCAGTGGCACCATAAAAATCTACTACACCAGTGGCACCATGGGGGGGACCAGATGTTTTAACAGAGGGGCAACCTGAAATGTAAAATAAAGTGTCTATATGGTGACTTTAATGAATTTAGTGTCCCCTTTTTCTTTTTCTCTTTTTTAACAAGACAGAGGTGGCGTAATTCTTACAGTGCACGGAAGGAAGGAGGGTATTCCCTGAATCAACAGGGCTTTGGCAGCTGCTGGGGGTCCCTCAGTCCCTCCTTTTACTTACAGGATTAGGTCCTCTGGTTCAGTTCCACCCCAAGCAAGCTCCATCTTCTAACATTTCAGTAGACAGCTCTCACAAAGTTCTGCGGCGGAGGGGGGATACCAAATTTGTAACTTAAAGTTCGGTTCCTGACCTAGAAGCCAATTTATACCAATTAAATAATGAGGAATGGGTTCTGAGAAAAAGAAAAGGGGAGGTTAATTGCTTTGCTAACAAAGGAGAAACACAGGGGACTCTGCCGAATTTTGTGACTCTCTTGATCTGGAGGGACAAGGGGTTTTAAAGGAGTTTCACTTGTTAACCTGGGAGATACTCAGTTCTTAGGTCCCCAGCAGGCATTGCCCTCTGCAATGGGTGTGCTCCAGGCAGCCAGCTAGGGGCTTCTATCATCCTGCTTAACAAAGGGGGGTAAAGTTCATTGCAGTTCCTTAAAACACAGTTCAAACGGGTGTCAGGCTTACTCTCTTTATTACCCATTTTCACGTCCAATATCCTTAAGTTTTTACCACTGAAATCACACAACAAAATGAACAAAAGCAAACAAACAAACAAAAAAAAATAGAACGCAGAACAAAACACACACACACACACACACACACACACACACACACACAAAGAAAAACAGAAACCCGGCTCCTAAACAGAAAAACAGTGGTACAGTGCAAGATCTTGCTAAAGCTCCAGGGTACGAGCGCGTGCGTGCCCGTGGGCACCTCTCTACACTTCCAGAGGAATTTCCTACAGAACAGAACAGAGGACAGAATGATTCTTGTTACTGTCCTGGACAGGAGTATATGTGAGTCTCCCCAGGCCACATCTCTGTCATCAGAAGAGATCTCCCTTAACCGGATATCAGATGTTATAAAGGCGCCACTTACCTATGGAGGCCTCCTCCATCAGGTGCTTGCTAATAGTTTTAGTGCGGAGGTTCACTGCAATGCTCCCAGGACTAAAGGCTCTCTTCCGAATATAGAGAAGATGGACCAAACCAGGCCTGAGTGGAGAGCTGTTGGTGCCTATGGTTTATATACCATTCTAATTTGTGAAAGTGCCACAGAAAGTAGGGTCAGCCTCCTTCTCATGGTACGCTTGGAAGCAACTGTTTGGACAAAGTGGTTGCCAAGGCAGTGACCTCATTCAGTTCCTGAAGGATGCAACCTCACCTCACTTCCTTGGTAATGGAACTCTCTGAACTTGGGATCCAGGAAGCCAGGCACAGAGAGCCAATCCCCGTCCCAGTCCCAGTGGTCTCACTTGCTTCGATTTAGCAAGGACAGAGTCAGTCTTTCTTGGTACCTACTGATGTGAGGATGGCCAAATGCCAGGAAAACTCTGAAGAGGGGCCTTTTTTGAAAAAGCAGGTAGTGGCTCACAGCTGGCTCATGACCACTTCACAGAGTTGGACAAGGAGACCAGATCTGAGACAGGACAGGCCATATCGGGGGAACACAGTATGGCCCAGCAGTCAGAGGACACTCCGGAGAGTGAGAGACCTACTTGGGGGAAGGAGGTGCCTTTGTGGATGTGGATGTGTGCTTGTGATTTTGTCTCATGTTCAGAGAATAGGTAGGAAAGTCGGTTTGTTTGGTTTGGAGTGAACTGTTTCTAGTAAGTTGTTGGACAAGGCGAGTGTTTCTATGTCTGTGTAACCCACTGTGTCCGTGGTTGTAGACGTTAGAAAAGAGAATGCATCAATGGATGTTTCCTGTCTATTAGAAAGCTTCCCAGCATTCATCCTGCCCAACTAATGAATGCTCTAGGGCTTGCCTTATCAATGGGCAACACCGGCTATCTTCCTAAGTTCCTGTTTTCTTCCTGAATTCTGGCCACTCTCCAGAATAGACTCATGCTTTTGTGTCCACGATATGTAGCACCTCCAAGCACTGTGACATGGACATGTACTGGATAGCTGAAGGAATTGGCAAGAATCTCAGAAAACTCAGATACCAGTGTGACCAGGATAGTCTCAGTGGAGAAACCCTGCAATTGGCCTTTTGATTACCTATTGTTCTGTTGCCCTGAATGTCAGGAAGGTCTTTGCCTCAGGCCACGCCTTCGAGATTCCAGAAGAAAAGAGTTTTCAAACGGAAATGAGTGGGAATCACCTGTGGCTGTTTGCTTAATTGCTTTGGAAAGGGATGTGTCTGAATCAGCCCCTTGGCCCTGTGTGAGCCTAGAGCTTAGATTCTTAGCACCTGATGGATCATAAGAAAGATCCCATGTGTGGATCCAAATCAAAATGACCAAAAATCAGTCATTGTGGAAGAAGTCTCTCGCATTCCTCCGTAACGTTCTTTACCTCCCTCAAGTGAGAATAGGGATCCAATGGGTCAAATGAGTTATTCAAAGCCCTGCAGATGCTAGCCCATAGGTTCTTGGGTTTTCTTATGAATCCAATTCAAATAAAGAATCTAAACCGACAGTCAGTAGGCCTCAAATTGGAGAACAGAGCTGTGTTAACGGCAGGCATATTTGATCACTCCTGGATCACAGGAAGGGTGTCCAGGCCACCCTGACTTTTGGTAAATGAGGGGAAAGGGAGCTTATTTGGGACACTGTCTTGTGCTGCGCCTCTCATGGAATCCTCCTGCCAGAAGTTATGATGAGTGTCTATATGGAAGAAGATGAGTGTCATGTGAGAGTGTTTTGGTTTTAACTGCGGTCATTCGTGTGGAAGTTGGAAGAGATAACTGGGTCCAACTTGGCTTGCACTTTGGTGTGATTCTGCTTAGAGACTGTGTTTTGGAACTGACCTCCGAGAAGGTACAAGGTCCTATGACATTGTATATCCATATTTCTGCGACATCTCTACAGAACGTAATTCAATGCTAAGTATACCAATCAAGGGCCAAATGAACTTCTGGACTTCAAATCTTACCTAGATTTCTGTTTTCATACTTATATTGAAAGGTTAATAAAATAGATACTTGTCACTTCCTGTTTTTCTGTATGCTTAACAAAACACCGTTGTAATCTTGAGAACTGTTTACTATTCTTGTTCCCAGAATGTGCTGTCCCCAACTGCCAAACTGCAGAATGTACTCCGTCAACCAGTTGCACGCAAACTGCCCACTTGCTATTACCCATCAATAAATTTCTCTCCCTGCCCTCTCCAAGGAAAATATATAAGCATTTCTTAAGCTGTTCTCAAGGCTCTCTGCTCTGTTCAAGTGATCTCTGAGCCCTTCATGCCGGACTCCCAATAAACCCTTTGCTGTTGCATGAGACTGTCTCTTGGTGGTCTCTGCCACAGATGCTCGCCCAACCTTTACATCTGGTGGCCCTAGCGAGATCCGGCAGCTGCAGACAAAATACCCCCAACGGGCTCCTCTGGGGGTAAATAAGACCCATCTTTCTGGTTTCAGGCTTCAGGTTAGGGTATGGCAAAATGGCTATTGGTAAAGAGCGTGAGCTCTCTCCCATGGTGGCTGACACACATGCCACAGAGCCACAGACCATGTCCCTGGGAGATAGACTCGGGAAATCGAGGAACAATAGTCTCCTCAACTCAGTGATATTTTGTTTCTGATTCGGTATTGCCAGCCCTTCAGGTTTTGCCGACTAGTCAGTCCTGGTCTCAGTATTGGACGTCCATTGCCTGTCTTTATTATGTTGTCTTGTCTGTGTTGTGTGTCGTTGCTTTCACTGTCTGTGTATATTTTATTATGGGACAGATCATTTCAATGCCTCTGTCCCTGACCCTTGATCACTGGACCAAATTCTGCTTAAGGGCTCAGAATCTTTCTTTTTCAGTAAAACGCCAGACCTGGCAGATTCTGTGTCACAGAATGACCCACCATTGCAGTCGGATGGCTCCTAGAAGGATCTTTGTACTTCGCACTTATTTGAAAAGTCCGAGATATTGTCTTTCAGCAGGGGCCACATAGACATCCAGATCAACAGCCATATATCTTAACTTGTCAGTACCTCTACAAATCTCCTCCACCATGGGTCAAGCCTTTCCTTGTCCCTGCACCTGCTCCTACTCCTTCCCCCACAATTCTATCTCTCAAACTCTCTGCTCCTCCTCCTCCACCCCCTGTTCTCCGTGAGTCTCAAGATTCTACTGGACTCTCCTCCCCCTCCTTATCATCTGCCCTCGTCTCCCAACACCCAACACCCTCTAAGTGATTTCCCTTCTGCTGACTCAGCCTCTCCACCATTCGAGGAAGCTAGGCTGGCCCAGTGCCATCAAGATGACTGTCCCGCAGCACAGACAGCCCCTCCTTCCCTGGAGGAAGCTAGCCCAGCTAAAAGAACTCAGAGAACTCACTGACGTTTTCACACCTGCCTACTTGGGGTGACTGCCAACACCACCTAGCGACTCTCTTCATGACAGAGCAATGAGAGAAAAATCTCCTGGAATGTAGAAAAAATATCCTCAGACCTGATGGGCGACCAACACAACTTCCCAACATAATGAAAGCTGGCTTCTCCTTAAACCTATTCAACAGGGACCCCAACACGTTGGAAGATAGGGAGCATCTGTTCAATTATTGCCAGGCTCTAACAGCGGGTCCCCAAGGGACCGCTGGGTGACCAACTAATTTGGCCATGGTAAGTGAAATTATTCAAAGGCCTGATGAATCTCCCTTTATGTTTCTAGAGAGAATCATGGAGGCATATAAGAGATACACTTCTTTCGATCCTCAGGCAGCGGATTAAAAGGCATCTGTCATGATGGCCTTAATTGAGCAAGCTGCCATGGATATTAAAAAAAAATTAAAAGAGAGATTTAGTCAAAGAAGCCAAGAAAGTATACTATAAGAGAGAAACAGGGAGAAAGAAAGGGAGCAAACGGAGGATGAGAGAAGCAAAAGACAGACTAAGGCATTGACTAAGGTCCTGATCACAACAAGAAAGAGGCCAGAAATTAAGACACAGGGTGACAGGAAGGGCCCATGCCAGAGGCCACCCCTGGCCTCAGATCAGTGTGCCTACTCTAAAGAAAAAGGATACTGGGCCATAGAGTTCCCTATAAAGAGACAGCCACGCCAGCTGGCCATTCTGACTCTGGAGGATGACTAAGAAAGTCGGGGCTCAGATCCCTTCCCCTAGCTCAGGGTAACTATTGAAGTGGAGGGGACTCCAGTAAACTTTGAAGTGAATACAGGAGCAGTATACTCAGCCCTTAAGGCCCCATTGGGCCCTCTATCAAATAAAAGGTCTCTAGTTCAAAGGGCTGATGACAGTAAATATCGGGCTTATACAACTAAGAGGACCATGGACCTGGGGAAAGAAAAAATCCATCACTCCTTCCTAGTAAGACCAGAATGCCCGCACCCATTGATGGGCAGAGATCTGCTCACCAAGCTCTGGGCCAAAATAACTTTTAACCCTGAAGGCCACCAAATGAAATTTGTAAATCCTTCAGTAAAACTCCTATAGTCACCGCTTTAACTATATTAGTAGAAGATGAACGTCCACTCTTCACACCCCCCAAGACTGATCAAACAGGCAAGCTACCCCAAAAATGGATAACAGATTACCCAGATGCCTGGGCAAAAACTGCGGTGTTAGGTCTGGCCGTGAAACAACCTCCAATAACAGTGGAGTTAAAAACCTCAGTCTCCCCAATCAATGTCAAATAATATCCTCTAAGCAAAAAAACTAGAGGTGGGATAAGGCCCCATATTCAGAAACATCTGGCCTTAGGAGTCCTAAGGCCCTGTCAATCGGCCTGGAACACTCTCCTGCTACTAGAAAAAAAAAAAAAAGCCAGGAACCGGGGACTATCGCCCCATTAAAGAGCTAAGAGAGATCAACAAAAGAGTGCAGGACATTCACCCCACGGTACCTAATCCGTACAATCTGCTTAGCACTCTGAACCCTGAGCGAAAATGGTATACTGTTCTGGACTTAAAAGATGCTTTCTTTTGCTTGCCTCTGCATAAAGATACTCAGTTGCTGTTTGCTTTCGGGTGGGTAGACCCAGAAACCAAAACGTCTGGTCAACTAACTTGGACTAGACTCCCACAGGGGTTCAAAAACTCCCCCACTCTCCTTGATGAAGCCCTCCACAGAGATCTCAACAACTTCAGAACTACGCACCCTGAAATTACCCAGCTTCAATACGTGGATGACCTGCTACTGGCAGCCAACACCAAGGAAAACTGTGAGTCTGGGACCCAAGCACTATTATATGAGCTTGCTCAACTCGGGTATACAGTTTCGGCCAAAAAGTCCCAAATTTGCTAGCATGAAGTAATCTTCCTGGGCTATTCCCTTAGGGGCAGTAAACGATGGCTCACTGAGCCCAGAAAACAAACCATTGTGTAGATACCACCCCCATCTTACAGCAGACAACTCAGAGAATTTCTTGGGACTGCTGGCTTTTGCAGGTTATGGATACCTGGGTTTGCGTCCTTAGCTGCTCCTTTATACCGCTGTTAAAGGAAGATGCCCAATTCCAATGGAACCCTGAGTACCAGGAAGTTTTTGATAACATCTAAGGACACTGACACTGAACACCTCAACTTCACTGAGCTCAGCATGCAATTACAGCAAGCCCTACACTACGTTAAAAATGCACATCAACTCACTCACCTTGGTTCAAAGAAACTGCAGGCATTACTGTAGGATTAAGAACAGAGTTCTCCACTAACCAACTCACAGCGAAAGGAAATAACTGAACGGGTAACAAAAGCCTGTCGGATCCGTCAATTGGGTAATGCTTACCCTTCCAAGTTTCCTAGAGGAAAGCACCTACGAGGAACCAGACCAGGACAATTCTGGGAAGTGGACATTAGTGAAATTAAGCCAGCAAGGTATGGACTTAAATATCTCCTAGTCTTTGTAGATACATTTTCAGGATGGATTGAAGCCTTACACACACACACACACAAAAAAAAAAAAAAAAAAAAAAAAAAAAAAAAAAAAAAAAAAAAAAAAAAAAACGGCGCAAATGGTTTTCAAGAAGATCCTGAAAGATATTTTTCCAAGATACGATCTGCCTAATGGACTGATAATGGACTGGTGTTCATGGCCCAGGTAAGTCAGGTGTTAACCAGGACCCTGTGGATTAATTGGAAGTTACATTATGCTTATATATCCCAGAACTCAGGACAGGTAGAAAAAATAAATAGAACCATTAAAGAGACCTTAATGGCCCCCTTAGGGATCTGGTGGCTATATCTCCACCCAGACATTTTTCAGCTCGGTAGAGGTCTTTCCTTTTGTGATATACCTGATGAAGAGGATCTCACTAAAATTTCATTAAATCCCTTCCATACCATAGATAATTGAAACAAACATTATGGATGCAGGGACACGCGAGCCAGATGCAGGTTGGCTAGCCTATATTACTATGTATGCCCGGCAGACTATCAAAGCGACAAACAGCCATGGCTGTGTGGGGGAAAAGCCGACTTCTTGTTTAAGTCATGGGGATGTGAGCATACAGGGGCTGCCTGGTGGAACCCAAACTCCTCATCAAATTCAGTACACAGCATTGGCCATATTACCAATTAGACAACCAAAAACTATGGCCCCCAGAGGGTTCTCTAGATCTTCAAATTCTGCATTACATTTTTAACTTTGGCAAGTGCTCAAAAGGGGGAAATTCCCCTATGTGGAATCCTTTTTCCTCCTGCGCTCACATCCTGTACTATGCTTCCCCAATAGTTCCTCACACTCAGCCTTCTGCTGTAGACTCTCTGCTTTCACTCCCACCTCAGCAACCTGATTTCTCCCCTCCAATTACTAGATCAAAAACCCAAACCTCCGCTGGATCTCAGAACATTGCCCCCTTGCTGAGGAAGCAGGTACCGAGGTACCCCTCCACCCACTCACTCCTCTCTTTTCCTGTCAGTGTCTGCACTAGGTCCCACCAAGTCCTCTAGCAAGCTTAGCCAAAGCTCAAACCAGCTGAGAAGAGCCCTCAGACCCCTATCCAAGATGTAATGAAAATGACCTTTAAAGTTGATTTGTCATCACTGAAAACAGGTTCTAAGAATTTAAAGTCCCTCACAGGCTTTTTGGAATACTCACTCCCGTCTTCCCCTCTGCTCTACCTGTTCTACTGCTCAAGTTTTTGTTCTATGAAAATCCCAAACCCCTTTCCCATTATTCTTTGGCATCTCTCCTTCCTCATTCTCAGATCCACAGAGCTGCTCTCAGCATCGCCTTCCCTGTCATCCCCCTCTGTACCAGGTCCACAGAAATGTCTTAAATGACCTTCTCCAGAAGTCTTCACCAAGGCTTACTTTAGGTCTTTCAGCAAAAGAGTAACTCTGAAAAAGTTCAATGGAGATAAACTTCCACTCTTCGTGTTGCCCTGTTCTACTTGGCCACTGGCTGGAAAAATCACCACCCCTAAGCTAGACATCGCCTTACCAGTTTTTCACAAAATATGTGAACAAGGACTCTGGCCTTGAGCTGGGGCTTCACAGAGATGGCTACATTTCTAAGATAAAAAAGTTACCAACTGGGCTCCATGGTGACAGCTGGCAAGGAGGAAAAAAAAAGAGACAAAAAAGCTCTCCCGTTCCAAGGTGTCCTTGAAAAGTTAACGTGCACAGAACAGAGGAAAAAAACAGAAACAAAAACTGATTTGTGTAAATTTCTGCAGACTGTGAACTTCTGAGCCCCTTCCCTTACATGTTGGGTACAAATACTAAAACTACCAAAACTTGGGGTTCAGTGGATTAATTGATTACAACAGAAGCAATGCCCTCTCAATACGGATGCGACCAAATAAAACTGCTTTCCTGTCTTTGGTGCTATCTTAGGTGCCTTTCCTTGTCCATCCCTACAACAGTATAATTCTATACACTTTAACATTATTTATGTTTTCATAAAATGTTCAATAGATGCGATTAATTATGTAACGATGCAGATGTTTTCGAGAGTGCTCTATCAGGATGCAGGTTCATTTAAAGATCAAATAGGGGGGCATACAACCCGGTTCCACCAGGAACCTGTATCCCTCACTTTAGCCATCCTATTAGGAATAATAGTTCCTAAAGGGGTGGGCACAGGAACAAATGCCCTAGTCCATGAGACACACCAAAGACACAATTAGAAGCAGAAATAGACCAAAGCTTAAAGACATTAAAAACCGCATCACAGCTTTACAGGAATTTTAACCTCTCTCTCTCTGAAGTTGTTTACAGAGCAGGCGAGTGTTGGCCCTCCTCTTCATGAGAGAAGGGTGCCTTTTTGCTTGCATTGAGGAAAGAATGATGTTTTTATGCCGACAATACTGGAGTTGTAGAAGAATCTATGAGTAAATTAAGAAAACGACTTGAAGAGGGTCAAAGAAAGACAGAGGCCCCCAAAGGGAGGTTTGAGTCTTGGTACACATAGTCCACCTGGTTAACTACGCTTTTATCCACCCAGGCTGGTCCATTAATAATTCTCATATTATTGTTAACTGTAGGACCCTGTTTGCTCAACCATGTAGTTTCTTTTCTCACCCAAATTGAACCTGTTATTAACCCTAACCATACACTGTTCTCTCAATCTAATTTTACAGAAGAGCGGGGACAGAGTTGGTCTTAAAATACAGCAATATAGAGGATCTTCCACCTGCTGAGAACCTCAAAGGTCCATGAAGAAATGATCCCTGGAGAAGATGTAGTCAACTATGAAGGACCTGAGAGAGCAAAAGTCTTCCATGGCAAACAACCTGCTCATGATGAAGGGATGTGTCTGAATCAGCCACTCTCTTCTTAATGTAGAGAAGATGGACCAAAGCAGGGATGTGTTGAGAGCTTCTCCTGCGTGCCAATGGTTGACATACCATTCTAACTTGTGAAAGTGTCACAGAAAGTAGGGGCAGCCTCCTTCTCATGGGAACCTTAGAAGCAACTGTTAGGACAAAGTTGTTGCCAAGGCAGTGACCAAATTCAGTTCCTAAAGGAAGTGACCTCACCTAACTTCTATGGTGATAGAACTCTCTGAACTTGGAATCCAGGAAGCCTGGCACCCAGAGCCAGTCCCGGTCCCAGTCCCAGTTGTCAAACTTATTTTGATTTACCAAGGACAGACTCAGTCTTTCTTGGGACCTACTGATGTGAGGATGGCCAAATGCAAGAAAAGCTATGGAGAGGGGGCTTTCCTGAGAAAGCAGGCATTGACTCACCACTTGATCCTGAAAACTTCACAGAGTTGGCCAAGAAGACCAGATTTGAGACAGAACAGGCCATTTCTGGGAACATAGTATGGCCCACCAGTCAGAGGACTCTCCGGATAGTCACAGACCTACATGGGGGAAGGAGGTGCCTTTGTGATGTGGGTGTGAGTTTGTGGTTTTTGTCTCATGTTCTGAGAATAGGTATGAAAGAAGGTTTGTTTTGTTTGGAGTGAACGGTTTCTAGTAAGTCGTTTGACAACGCGAGTGTTTCTATGTCAGTGTATCCCACTGCGCCCGTGGTTGTAGACATTAGAAGAGAGAATGCATCAATGAATATGTCCTGTCAGGTAGAAAGCTTCCCAGCATTCATCCTTCCCAATTAATTAATGGACTGCAGCTTGCCTTATTGATGGGCAACACCTACTATCTTCCTAAGATCCTGTTTTCTTCCTGAATTCTGGCCACTCTCCAGAATAGGCTCATGGTTTTGTGTTTAAGATATGTACAACCACGAAGCTCTGTGAAATGACCATGTACTAGATAGCTAAAGGGAATGGCGAGCATCTCAGAAAACTCAGATATCAGTGTGATCAGTAAAGTTTCAGTGGAGAAACCATGCTTGGGGCCTTTTGCTTACCTTTTCTTCTGTTGCCCTGAATGTCAGGAAGGTCTTTTCCGCAGGCCACCACTTTGTGAAGCCTGAAGAAAACAGTTTTCAAATGGAAATGAATGGGTATTACCTGTGGTTCCTTGCTTAATTGTTTTGGAGAGGATGTGTCTGAATCAGCCTATTTGCCCTGTGTGAGGCTGTGGCTTAGTTTCTCACCTTCTGATGGATATAAAGAAAGATCCCATGTGTACATCCAAAACCAAAATGGCCAAAGAGCAGTCCTTGTGGATGAAGTCTCTCGCCTTCCTCTGTAACTTTCCTGAACTCCATCAAGTCAGAATAGGGATCCTTTGGGTAAAATGAGATCTTCAGAGATCTGCAGAGGCTAGCCCATGGTTGCTTGGGTTTTCTCAAGACTCCAATTCACATAAAGAATCCAAACCCCACAGTCAGTTGACCTCAAATTGAAGAAGTGGAGCAGTATTAATGGGAGGCCTATTTGATCTCTCCTGGTTCACAAGAAGGGTGTCCATGCCACCCTGAATTAGGCAATTTAGGTGCAAGAGAGCTTATTTGGGACATGGACTTGAGCTGTCCCCCTCATGGAAAACTCTAGCCAGAGGTTATTAATGTGTGTTGGAGTCTTTTAATTTAAATTGTGGTCATTTGGGTGGCGGTTAGAAGAGATGACTTGGTCCACATGTGCTTGAACTCTGGTGTGATTCCCTTAGAGACTGAGTTCTGCAACTGAACTCAGAGAAGTATTGTCATGAATAGTGTTGAGGTTTCAGAAAGCCAGGCATGAGTGTCGCCCTTGGAAACTGAGTTCTAGGCCCAGGGTGGCTTTCCACAGAGCACTGGGCCTCTCAGCCAGGATACCACATGATTTTATTCTGAAAGACTTGGCACCTATCATTGAGAGTCAAAACTCATGTGGACCTCACATTGTAGAGCTAAATGAGCTAAACATCATGTGATCTTTTTACCACTCTTTGGGAAGCCTTACCTGTGAGTGTTCTCCAGAGCTTTCAATGAAATGAGCTTCCTAACCATCTAATGGTTCCTGAATGAATTGAAACTCACAGTGCCTCCAACTTCATCCTTGAAAAATGACTAGATAAATACCATGAAATTTTTGAAATTCCCATCACCAGGTGGCACTGGAGAACCTTTGGATGACATGTTGCTGATCATGAATGTTCCAGACAGTGTCTTGTTTTACTGGGTTTCATGTAAATGGTGTAGAACAGAGATGTCAGTAAGTTGGACTCTGTTGAGTAGTGGGCCTAGAGCAGTGTTGGGCAGGTATGTGATAAAACATCTGTGTGGGGCCATTTGGATCTGCCATTGGCTTCCAAATGGCTTGTGACTGATATGGCGCAGCCAGCAGAACCTTCCGTGTAAAGGCAACTTGTTATATGGAGAGATTTCAGGACATTGTTCAGAATCAGGTTGCTATGGTCAAGGGGTCAAGCTATGTGGGATAGAAGCCTGGTTCTTGTATCATCCTGCAGACCCTGACCCACCACACGTGACAGAACTCCCTCTTGCACTTTGTCCCAGTTGAACTCCTTGTATTTCGTGAAGCAAATACCAAACTCCCAGTGCAGCAGGAAGAAACTCCACGAAATGGACGATGACCATATGGCTTCACAGTCCACACGGGGAGACACTAAGCGCCCAGTGGCCACAGGTTACCTACAAAGAGAGAATTCAGCACTGCTGCCTCGTGTTCATTGTAAAATAAGAAACTTTGTCCTCCTGGTCACATAGATGCAGACCCAGCTTTGAGGTTCTCACTACAAAGGAAGCTTAACTCGTGACAACAACCTATATTTCAGTGCCCAACCTCAGTGGCAGTTTCTCAAAAAGTTTTAGGCAAGCAGAGCTCCATGTTTGTGGAGTGTGTACTTTGTCCTTATTTTTGGAAACTCCTATACCACCTCCAAGTTTGTGCACTCTTGAGCATTTTCCATTCCAGAAATGTAATCACAGATTTTGTAACTCTTCTTCTCTAATTGTGTCTTACTTGGGGCGAAGGTAATGTCAAGGCATGGTTCTGGATGAGAGTGGGAAGATTTGTTGTAGCACATATTTGCATACACATTGGATTAATTTTCCTATTTTCCATTCGAAATTCTGAATCCCTGACACTAACACATATTCTACTAGACTCTGACTACTAATTCTAATATGATGGAGAAAAATAACCCAAACAGTATATAAGTACATGCAGTTCAGAGTTCGACTTGCCTTTTGCATGGTAAAGGGTAGGTGTTATAAATCTAGTCAATTTTTAATTGAAATAGTTCTCGATGTGTTTTCAAAGGTAACAAATATGTGAACTACTGTCTCCCATTCTCTGGAGCCTATTCAGCACATGTATTTTTATATGCACAAATAGAATCCTGCATGGTATCACACGTACATTCTTGTGAATTACATGACATAGCAGATACAAAGTGTGAGAAGTGATCACTCCTCCTAAACCCTGTTGGAACTGAAAATTCAACCTATGGGTGAGCTTCCCAGTAGAACAACATAATACATAAACCCATGTTCAGTAAAATGAATGTTTTTGCATCTTTATGATATATATTTCATGATGAATTTCGATTGGCATATATATTGCTACTTATTAATGTCTATGTTTGTGTGTGTGTGTGTGTGTGTGTGTGTGTGTGTGTGTGTGTGTATATATATATATATATATATATATATATATATATATACTCTCCAGATTTTTAAAAATATGAAATATATGTGTCTTATATACAATCCCTAAATTCATTCATGTTCATGTATGTGGATTAATAATCAACTTTTCACAAGATTATTCTTAGAAATATTCATCCACCCGAAATACATATTTGTTTCCTAGTACTGAAAACTAACTTCAGTGAAAGGTGCATACAAATCCTAATATGTCTACATTAACTAACCCAGTTTAACATCAATGCATGTAGGTTATTATGGAACATGATGTGTATTTTGACGTTAATTTTTATTCCACACTGGTACATTACTATTTCTTCAGTTTATGTACATCATAGAATATATATTTGATTCACTAGTTGGCAAATTTATAGGCATTTGTTTCACTTTCAATCACTTCCTGCTCCAGAACACATGTATTCCTCTATGTTTCTTTACTGGTCTATTCATGAGACTTTTTTCCAAATATATTATTTTTGATTTCCATAATCAATTTTGAAACAAAACTCACAAACCCTTCATGATAAACCATAACCCTAAGATGATCATTAGATATATAACTGGTTGGAATGAATGATTGTATATCAATATAACATTTCTTATATATTTTCAGATATCTATTCAATCCATTATTTAAAGTGGATCCAGTTATATTATTTATTCACAGTATGGTCTATTCATGCATTATGTGTATATTCATAGAAATAGGGTACACCTCTTTGTACGACCATACTAATTTATAAGTCTTCAAAATATTGCTCCAAGAAATGGTGGAAGAAATACTCATGTCACCTGATCTACATACACATTTTATCACAGAAATATTCTGGACACCAAAAGCAAAGGTCACACTTACAATTGTACCAAAGCCTAAATAGAAAGTGAGCATGGATTACTAAAAACATCCATGTCCAGGTTGCCTAATGCTCTCAAATATCAATCCTATTGGTGACTACATATTTGTTTCTTCCTAATATTATATATTCAACCTCAAACCTGTTGAAAATGTCTAACCCTATCACACACTTTATACTTTGCTTGATTTCCTAATGTCTCTATTGATATCTGCTTTCCTACATGTTTTCCCCAGTTCATCATTGTGACTGACTCTTCACATGTACTGACATTTACATACACTCTCTACCCGAAACCCTATTGCTAAAGAATTTTTGGTCCAAATCCTATACTCACTCTTCTTTCTAAACCTACCGACTACCTTCCTAATCCTACCGATTATCGCTTTTTGACTGGATGTTCTCTTCAACATTCAATCATCCAAAGTACAAGGTCCGATGCCAGTGTATATTGATTTATTTGAGACATCTGTGCAGCACATAACTCAAAGCTAAGTATCCCACTCAAGTCCCCAATGCCCTTCTGGGCTTCAAATCTTAACTAGATTTCTGCTTTCATAGTTATATTTCACATATATACTCTTGTAAATACCACAGGTTGCCAATGCCATTATTCATCCTGCAGAATGATTCGTAACCCAAATCGAACCTATTATTAACCCTAACCATACACTCTTCCTTCAATACAACTTACAGAAGAGCAGGGACAGAGTGAGTCTTACAATATAGGAATGTAGATTATCTTCCACCTGCTGAGAACCTAAAAGATCCATGGAGAAATGATCCTTGGAGAATATGTAGGCAGCTATGTAGGACCTGAGAGAGCAATAGTCATCTTCCATGGCAACAACCTGGTCAGGAAGAATTGATGTGTCTGAATCAGCCTCTGCCTTCTTAAAGTAGAGAAGATGGACCTATGCAGGCCTGTGTGGAGAGCTGTTCCTGGGTGCCTATGGTTGATATACCATTCTAACTTCTGAATGTGTCACAGGATGTTGGGGCAGCCTCTATCTCATAGGAACCTTGGAAGCAACTGTTAGGACAAAGTGGTTACCAAGGCAGTGGCCATATTCAGTTCCTGAAAGAAGTGACCTCACTTCACTTCCTTGGTGATGGAATTCTCTGAACTTGGGATCCCGGAAGCCAGGCACCCAGAGTCAGTCTCACTCCGAGTCCCAGTGGGCTAACTTATTTGTTTTTCCCAAAGACATAGTCAGTCTTTCTTGGTACCTACTGATGTGAGGATGGCCAAATTCCAGCAGAGCTCGGAAGAGGGGCCTTTCCTGAGAAAGTAGGTAGTGGCGAACCACTGGCTCCTGACAACTTCACAGAATTGGCCAAGGAGACCAGATCTGAAACAGGACAGGCCATTTTTGGGGGAACATAATATGGCCCACCAGTCAGAAGACACTTCGGATAATCACAGACCTACTTGGGTGAAAGAATCGCCTTTGCTGTTGTAGGTGTGAGTTTGTGGTTTTTTCTGATGTTCTGAGAATAGCTAGGAAAGGTGGTTTATTTGGTTTGGACTGGACTATTTCTAGTAAGTCCTTTGACATGGTGAGTGTTTCTATCTCTGTGTATCCCAGTGTATCCGTTGTTGTAGACATTAGAAAAGATAATGCATCAATGGAAGCGTTGTCTCTAGTTGAAAGCTTCCCCACATTCTTACTGCCCAATTGATGAATGGACTGCAGCTTGCCTTATGGATGGGCAACATCTACTATCTTCTTAAGTTCCTGTTTTCTTCATGTTTTCCAGCCACTCTCCAGAATAGGCTCATGGTTTTGAGTCCCAGATATGTAACACCACAGGGCTCTGTGACATGGCCATGTACTGGATAGCTTAAGGGAATGGGAGCATCTCAGAAAACTCAGATATCAGTGTGACCAGTAATGTCTCAGTGGAGAAACCCTTCTTTGGGCCATTCGCTTACTTCTGTTTCTATTATCCTGAATATCAGGAAAGTCTTTGCCTCAGGCCACCCAGTTGTGTAGCATTAAGAAGACTGTTTTCATATGGAAATGAATGGACATCACCTGTGGCTCTTTGCTTAATTGCTTTGGAATGGAATGTGTCTGAATCAGCCTCTTGTCCTTGAATGAGGTTGTGGCTTAGATTCTCAGCACCTGATGGATCTAAAGAAAGATCCCATGTGGTTCCAAAACCAAAATGACCAAAAGAGAAGTCATTGTGGATGAATATTTTTGTCTTCTTGTTTTAGGTTCCTGACCTCCATCAAGTGAGAATAGGGATCCTTAGGGTCAAATGAGTCTTTGAAATTCCTGCAGAGGCTGGCCCACATGTGCTTGGGTTTTCTCATGACTCCAAATCACATCAAGAATTTATAGGCTTCAGCCAGTAGGCCTCAAATTGGAGAAGCGGAACACTTTAACAGCAGGAATATTTGATCACTCCTGGTTCACAGGAATAGTGTTCAGGCCACCATGTTTTTAGGCAAATGAGGGGCAAGTGAGCTTATTTTGGACACTACCTTGTGCTCATTGAAACCTCCAGCTAGAGGTTATGATGAGTGTCTACAAGGAAAAAGATTATGGCCCTGTGGGAGTGATTTCATTTTAATTTTGGTCATTTTTGTGGCAGTTGGAAGGGATGACTGGGTCCACCTGGGCTTGAAATCTGGTATGATTTACCCTTAGAGACTGAGTTCTGGAACTGACCTCAGAGAAGTATTGCCATGAATTGTGTTGGGATTTTAGGAGGCCACGCATGAGACTCACTCTTGGAAACTGAGATCTTGGCCCAGGGTGGCTTTCCACAGAGGCCTGGGAATCTCAGCCAGGATATCACATGATTTTATTCTGAAAGACTTGGTAGCCATAGTTGAGATTCAAAACACACATGGACCTCACATTGTAGACGTCAATTGGCCTGGCTTCATGTGACCTGTTGGCAACTCTTTGAGAAGCCTTGACTTTAAAGTTCTCCAGAGCATTCATTGAAATGAGCTTTCTCAACACCTAACGGTTCCTGAATGAATTGAAACCCACAGTGCCTGTAACTTCATCCTTGAAAAATTGCTAGATAAATACCATAAAAGTTTTGAAATTCCCATGACCAGGTGGCACTGCAGAAACTTTGGATGTCCTGTTGCTGATCATGTGTATACCAGACAGTGCCTTGTTTGACTGGGTTTCATGAAAATGGTGTAGAATACGAGATGCCAGGAATTTGGAGCCTGGTGAGTAGTGGGCCTAGAGTAGTGGTGGGCAGGTATGTAATGAAACATCAAGGTGGGGCCATGTGGATCGGCTATCGGCTTACAAATGGCTTGTGACTGATATGGCGCAGCCCCCATTCCCTTGTAGGTAAAGGCATCTTGTTATGTGGAGAGGTTTCAGGGCAATGTTCATAATCAGGTTGCTATGGTTATTGGGACAAGCTATGTGGCATAGAAGACTGGTGGGTACATTCTCCTGCAGACGCTAACCCACCCCATGTGACAGAACACGCTCCAGCACTGTATCCCAGATGAACTTCTTATATTGTGTGAAGCAAGTACCTAATTCCCAGTGTAGCAGCAAGACACACCACGAAAAGTGGAGGATGATCAAATGTCTTCACAGTCCCCACCGGGAGACACTTAGCCTCCAGTGGACATTGTTTACCTACAAAGAGAAAATTGAGCACTGCTGCCTCATGTTCATTGGAAAATAAGAAATCATGTCTTCCAGGTCACATAGAAGCAGACCCAGCTTTTATGGTCTCACTACAAAGGAAGCCAAAGCTCATGACAACAACATATATTTCAAGTGCCCAACCTCAGAGGCAGTATTCCAAGAAGTCTTAGGCCAGCAGAGCTCTTTGTTTGTGGAGTGTTTACCCTGTCCCTTACTTTTGGAAACGCCTCTACCACCTCCAAGGTTGTGAACTCCCGAGGATATTCCATTCCATATATGTATTCATAGATTTTCACACTTTTCTACTATAATTGTGTCTTACTTGGGTGAAGGTAATGTCAAGGGATTGTTCTGGATATGAGTGAGAAGATTTTTGTGTAGCACATATTTACATACACATTGGATTCATTTTTCAATTTTCCATTTGAAATACTGAATCCCTGACACTAACCCATACCCTACTAGACTCTGACTAATGATCCTAATATGATGGTGAAAAATAACCCAAAAAGAAAAGAAACACAAGCAGTTCAGAGGAGGCATGGTGTATAGTTGGAATTGCCTTTTGCATTATATTTTGTAGGAGTTAAAAATCTAGTCAATTTTTTGTTGAAATAGTTCTACATGTGTTTTTAAAATTAACAAATATATGAATCCCTGTCTCCCTTTCTCTGTAGCCTATTCAGCACATGTATTTTTATATGCACATATAGAATCCTACCTGATATCACTCGTATACACTTGTGAGGTGGCTGAATTGGCAGATGCAAATTGAGAGAAGAGATCACTCCCCCTAAACGCTGTTGGAACTGAAAATTCAACCTATGGGTGAGCATCCAAGTTGAATAACATTATACATAATTTCATGTTCAGTAAAATTAATATTTTTCAATCTGTGGATTATATATATTTCATGATGAATTTCTATTGGCATATATATCGCTACTTTTTTTTATTGGTTGCTCAAAACATTACAAAGCTCTTGACATATCATATTTCATACATTAGATTCAAGTGGGGTATGAACTCCCATTTTTACTCCAAATACAGATTGCAGAATCACATCAGTTACACATCCATATTTTTACATAATGCCCTATTAGTTACTGTTGTATTCTGCTACCTTTCCTATACTCTACTATACCCCCTCCCTTCTCTTCCCATCTTTTCTCTCTACCATACCTACTGTAATTCATTTCTCTCCTTGTTTATTTTCCCACAACCTCTTATATGTAATTTTGTGTAACATTAAGTGTCTCTCTCCATTGCCATGCAATTTCCCTCTTCTCTCCCTTTCCCTCCCACCTCATGTTTCTGCTTAATGTTAATCTTTTCTTCATGCTCTTCCTCCCTGCTCTGTTCTTAGTTGCTCTCATTATATCAAAGAAGACATTTGGTATTTGTTTTTTAGGGATTGGCTAGATTCACTAAGCATAATCTGCTCCAGTGCCATGCATTTCCCTGCAAATTCCATTATTTTGGCATATTTTAGTGCTGCGTAATCCTCCATAGTATATAAAAGTCACATTTTTTTATTCATTCATCTATTGAAGGGCATCTGGGTTGGTTCCACAGTGTAGCAATTGTGAATTGTGCTGCTATGAAAATTGATGTGGCAGTATCCCTGTAGTACGCTCTTTTAAGGTCTTCAGGGAATAGTCCAAGAAGGGCAATAGCTGGGTCAAATGGTGCTTCCATTCCAAGCTTTCACAGGAGTCTCCATACTGCTTTCCAAATTGGCTGCACCAGTTTCAGTCCCACCAGCAATGTACAAGAGTACCCTTTTCCCCACATCCTCGCCAGCACTTGTTGTTGTTTGACTTCATTATGGCTGCCAATCTCACTGGATTGAGATGGTATTTTAGGGTGGTTTTTATTTGCATTTCACTTACTGCTAGAAATGGAGAGCATTTTTTCATGTACTTGTTAATTGATTCTATGTCCTCCTCCGAGAAGTTTCTGTTCAGATCCTTGGCCCATTGGGTTATTGGTTATCTTATTGTATAATTTTCTGAGTTATTTGTATACTTTGTATACTCTAGATATTAGGGCTCCATGTAAAGGGTGAGGACTAAAAATTTGTTCCCATGATGTAGGCTCCATATTTAACTCTCTTATTGTTTCTCTTTCTGAGAAAAAAAAAATTAAGTTTAAGTAAGTCCCATTTCTTGATTCTTGATATTAACTCTTGTTTTATGGGTGTCCTATTAAGGAATTCGGAGCCTGACCACACAATATGTAGATCGGAGCCAACTTTTTCTTCTATCAGACGCAGAGACTCTGATTTGAATCTAGCTCCTTGATCCACTTTGAGTTAACTTTTGTGCATGGCGAGAGGAGGGGATTCAGTTTCATTTTGTTGCATATGGATTTTCAGTTTACCAAACACCATTTGATGAAGATGCTATCCTTCCTCCATTGCAGGCCATTAGCTCCTTTATCAAATATAAGATAGTTGTAGCTTTTTGGATTAGTCTCTGTGTCCTCCATTCTGTACCATTGGTCCACCCACCTGTTTTCGTACAAGTACCTTGCTGTTTTTATTATGATTGCTCTGTAATATAGTTTGAAATCTGGTATCGCTATACTGCCTGATTCACACTTCCTGCTTAGAATTGCTTTTGCTATTCTGGGTCTTTTATTTTTCCATTTGAATTTTATGATTGCTTTATCTATTTCTACAAAAAATTCCTTTGGGATTTTGATTGGCATTGCATTAAACCTATAGAGAACTTTTGGTAATATCGCCATATTGATGATGTTAGTTCTGGCTATCCATGAACGGGGTATATTTTTCCATCTTCTAAGATCTTATTCTATTTCTCTTTTTAGGGTTCTGTAGTTTGCATTATATAAATCTTTCACCTCTTTTGTTAGGTTGATTCCCAAGTATTTAATTATTTTGAGGAAATTGGGAATGCAGTGTTTGGACTCATTTTTGTTTCAGAAGTTTTGTCGCTAATATACAGAAATGCCTTTGATTTATGCATGTTGATTTTGTATCCTGCCACATTGCTGCATTCATTTATTAGTTCTAGTAGTTTTTTCTGTAGACCCTTTTGGGTCTTCTATGTAGAGAATCATGTCATCTGCAAATAGTGATAATTTAAGTTCTTCTTTTCCTATTTTTATGCCTTTAATGTCTTTCATCTCTCTAATTGCTCTGGCCAGTTTTTTGGAGAAATATATTGAATAGAAGTGGTGATAGAGGACATCCCTGTCTTGTTCCAGATTTTAAAGGGAATGCCTTCAACTTTTCTCCATTCAGAATGATGCTAGCCTGAGGCTTAACATAGATAGCTTTTACAATGTCGAGGTAAGTTCCTGTTATCCCTAGTTTTTAAAATGTTTTGAACATAAAGGAATGCTCTACTTTGTTGAATGGTTTTTCTGCGTCTATCGAGATGATCATATGATTCTTATCTTTAAGTCCAATGATGTTGTGAATAACATTTATTGATTTCCGTATATTGAACCAGCCTTGCATCCCAGGAATGAATCCTAGTTGATCATGGTGCACAATTTTATTGATGTGCCTTTCTATCCAATTCACCAGAATTTTAATGAGGATTCTTGCATCTAGGTTCATCAGAGATATCGGTCTGTAGTTTTCTTTCTTTGAGGTGTCTTTGTCTGGTTTCAGAATCAGGGTGATGTTGGCCTCATAGAATGAATTTGGCAGAGCTCCCAGTTTTTCTATTTCCTGAATAACTTGAAAAGTATTGGTATTAATTCTTCTTTAAAGGTTTTGTAAAACTCTGCTGTATACCCATCCGGTCCTGGGCTTTTCTTGGTTGGTAGTCTTTTGATTGCTTCTTCTACTTCATCCATTGATATTGGTCTGTTTAAATTGTGTGTTCCCTTATGACTCAGTCTGGGCAAATCATATGACTTAAGAAATTTATCGATGTCTTCACTATTTTCTATTTTATTGGAATACAGTTTTCCAAATAATTTCTAATTTTCTTCTGTATTTATGTTGCATCTGTTGTGATATTGCCTTTTTCATCCCGTATGTTAGTAATTTGAGTTCTCTCTCTTCTTCTCTTCGTTAGCACGGCTAAGGGTCTGTCGATCTTATTTATCTTTTCGAAGAACCAACTTTTAGTTTTGTTAATTTTTTCAATAGTTTCTTTTGTTTCAATTTCGCTCTGATTTTAATTATTTCTTGCCTTCTGCTACATTTGCTGTTGTTTTGCTCTTCCTTTTCTAGGGCTTTGAGATAAAGTGTGAGCTCATTTATTTGTTGTTTTTTTTTCTTTTTTTGAGGAATGACCTCCAGGCGATGAATTTACCTCTTAAAACTTCTTTCATTGTGTCCCATAGAATCTGATATATTGTGTCTGTATTTTCATTTATCTCGAAGAATTTTTTTATTTCCTCCTTTATGTCTTCTGTAACCCATTGATCATTCAGTAACATATTGTTCATTTTGCAGGTGATGTATGATTTTTTCTTTTTTCTTTTATCATTGGTTTCCAGTTTCATTCCATTATGATCACAAAAAATTCATGGTATTATCTCCTCCCCTTTATATTTACTGAGGGTTGCCCATTGATCATTCAGTAACATATTGTTCATTTTGCAGGTGATGTATGATTTTTTCTTTTTTCTTTTATCATTGGTTTCCAGTTTCATTCCATTATGATCACAAAAAATTCATGGTATTATCTCCACCCCTTTATATTTACTGAGGGTTGCCCTATGGCATAACATATGGTCTATTTTTGAGAAGGATCCATGTGCTGCTGAGAAAAAAGTATATCCACTTGATGATGGTTGATATATTGTATATATGTCAGTTAAGTCTAGGGTATTGATTGTGATATTGAGTTCTATAGTTCCTTTATTCAACTTTTGTTTGGAGGATCTGTCCAATGGTGAGAGAGGTGAGATGAAGTCACCCATAATTATTGTATTGTGGTCTATTTGATTCTTGAACTTGAGGAGAATTTGTTTTATGAACGTCGCAGCACCATTATTTGCTGCGTGAATATTGATAATTGTTATGTCTTGTCGGTGAATGGTTTCTGTTAACAGTATATAATGTCCTTCCTTATCCCTTTTGATTAAATTAGTCTTGAGGCCGATTTTATTCTATAGGAGGATGGCCACCCCTGCTTGCTTACGAGGTCTGTGTGCATGGTATAAATTTTCCCAATCTTTCACCATCAGCTTGTGTATGTCTTTTCCATTCAGATGTGTCCCCTGGAGGCAACATATTGTTGGATTTGTTTTTTTTTTTTTTAATTCAAGTTACAAGCCTATGTCACTTTATTGGAGAGTTTAAGCCATTAACGTTTAGAGTTACTATTGATATATGGTTTGTACTGCCACCCATGTTTGCCTATATCTTTTTTTTTAAATTAGATTGTTTCTCCATGATTAGCTTTTCCCCGCCCTCTGTCATTACTGAGGCACTTCCCACTGATGGTTTTCGTTGTTGATTTTCATTTCTTCCTTGTGTAGTGTTTTGCTCCAGATGCTTTCCAATGCTGGTTTTCTGGCTACAAATTCTTTTAGCTTTTGTTTATCATGAAATATTTTTATTTCGTTGTCTTACATTAAGCTTAATTTTGCTGGATACATAATTCTTGGTTGGCATCCATTGTCTATCAGTGTTTGAAGTACGTTGTTCCAGGATCTTCTCACTTCCAGCATCTGTGATAAAAAAATCCATTGTTAACCTTTTTGGTTTACCCCTGATTGTAATCTGCCTCCTTTCTCTGGTAGCTTTTAATATTTTCTCTTTGTTTTGTATATTGGATATCTTCATAACAATGTGTCTTGGCATGGGTCTACTGTGATTTTGTGTGCTCAGTGTCCTGTAAGCATCTACAATTTGTTTATCTGTTTCCATTTTTATTTCTGGAAAGTTTTCTCTAATTATTTCATTCAGCAGGTTACTCATTCCCTTGGTTTGAATCTCTGTACCTTCCTCTTTCGGGATGACTCATAAGTTTGTTTTTTTATGTTATCCCATATCTCTTGGATGTTTTCTCATAATTTTTTACAGCATTTCTTTCTTGGCTAGAGTTTTTTTCAAGATGTATATTTTGTCTTCATTATCTGACATTCTGTCTTCTACTTGCTCCACTCTGTTAGTGATACTCTCAATTGAGTTTTTAATTTGGTTTATCATTTCCTTCATTTCTAGAATTATTGTTTGATTTTTCTAATAATCTCTATCTCCTGATAAAGATGCTTAATTTCTTATTTTATCTGTTTATTTAATTCATTTTCAATGCGTTTTTTCACTGTTTTTGTTGTCTCGTATCCTCTTTAATGTTCCATTCCATCTGTCTAAGGTATTCCTTGAGTTCTTTATATGACCATTTTTCTGATGACTCTAGATGCTCTTGAATATTTAGGCTGTCCTTCATTGTTTGCACTTTTTTCTTCCTTGCTTTTTTATGCTTCTCATGTTACTTCTTGTTCTGTTTCACTACTGAGTTACTGCTTACTCTTATAAATTTATTTGATGCTTGGAAGGAAAGATATTAGAAGGGAAGGGAAGAAGTCACTAAGGAGAATGAGAGTAGGCAGGTAGAATTCAAGGAAGGGGGTATAACAAAATTGAAAAAAAATGAAAAGACAAAAGAAAAAAATAGAAAATAAATAAAATTTTAAGTAATAATGATAATTTAAAAATGAAAATTAAAATTTAAAATAATAATAATAATAATAAAATAAAAAATTAAAAAAAATAAAAACATTAAAAAAGTTAAAGAACAACAACAAAAATGAAAACCAAAGAAAAAGAAAAGCATACAAATAAAATAATAATATTAATACATGCAGTCCTAGAGTTCAATTTACTTCTCTTCCAGTAGGTGGAGCTGTGTGCACTGGGCCAAGATTCTCCTCTCAATTAGCGGGAACCAATCACTGTGCAGCAGCTCTTCCTCCCAGTCTGGGCGGGTCTCCAATCCTGAGTGCCTAGGGCCTTCTCTTGTGCTTCCTCAAGCCAGGCCCCGCTCACCTTTGACGCTCACCACAATACTGGTTACACGCCAGGCCTCTGCTCCTGGTAGCCCTGTTTTAATGAACGCCTGGGCACACTCTCCCTGTTTGCCTCCCTCAGACCCTAAGTTTGTAGAGCTTTGGCCTGAGAACCCCCAGCGAATTTTCTTGTCCTCCGGGAGCCATGCCCCCGGTAGGTGGTGTAAGAGACCTCAATTGTCAGCACTGGCGGAAGTGGTAGCCGGGAATTCCACGCCGCGAGTCCCGAGCCAATCCTGATTCCCTACGTCTGGCTATCGCGCTCCTGGGAGACCTGGGAGGGGCCATTACGGCAGAGCTGGGAAGGGCCCTTGCGGTTTCCCCATGGTTTTGAGAGAGATGGCAATGGGATTACACACTTGTCGCGTTGGTTTCAATGAAGTTATCTCCTCAGCCTGTAATGTCAGTTCTCTGCCATGGTCGTATCCCATTAAAATGGTGACCATTCGTTCCCTTTGCTGGGTGACCAATGCAACAGGTGGGTCCTGACTATATCTCCCAAGCCCCATTTCAATCCTGTGGCCACTGCCTATGAAGGCTCAGTTGTCTTTTAACTCTGTCAATTCAGAAAGACCGACCAGTTATTTCAGCGGGAATGTTAGTGCTGAGTCACAAAAACCAGACGAATCTAAGCTTGAATGCAGCCAATCCGGGCTCTGTGTGTGTTCTGAGGGGCCCAGACTGTTTGCCCCAGATTCACAACAGGTCAACATTGCCTAGTGATTCTGAGCAAACAGCATTTAGACAGTTTACGACTCCCTATGCCCGTGCAGCTGAAGAGATCATAGACTTGATTTCTCCATGCCTGCCTTCATAATGGATCTCCTGTATTGCTACTTTTTAATATCTGTGCATGTGCGTGTGTGTGTGTGTGTGTGTATATATATATATATATATATATATATATATATATATATATACACTCTCCAGATTTTTCAAAATATAAAATATGAAATATATGTGTCTTAGTATACACTCCCTAAATTCATTCATATTCATATCTGTGGATTCATAATCAACTTTCCACAAGATTATTCTCAGAAATAATCATCCACCTGAAATACATATTGTTTCCTAGTACTGAAAACTAAATTCAGTGAATGGTGCATACAAACCCTAATATTTCTACAGTTACTTAGCCAGTTTAAAATGAATGCAAGTAGATTCCTAGGGGACATGATGTGTATTTTGACTTTCATTTTTATTCAACACTTGTACGTTACTATGTCTTCAGTTTATGCACATCATAGGATATATATTTCAGTCACAAATTAGAAAATTAAGAGGAATTTGTTTCACGATCAATCACTTCCTGATTCAGAACACATGCATTCCTCCATGTTTCTTGACTAGTCTTTTCATGAGACTTCTTTCCAAACACATTATTTTTGCTTAACATCATCACTTATAAAGCAAAACTCAAACACCATTCATCATAAACCATAATCCTAATATTACCATTAGATATATAACTGGTTGGAATGAATGATTGTATATCAATATAAGATTTCTTATATATTTTCACATATCAATTTAATCCATTATTTAAAGTGGAATCAGTTATGTTATTTATTCATAGTATGGTCTATTCATGCATTATCTCTATATTCATCGAAACAGGTTACACCTCTTTGTGCCCCTAATACTAATGTATACATCTTCAAATTATTGCTCCCAGAAATGGTTAAAACTAATACTCATGTCACCTAATCTACATATACATTTTATCACAGTAATATTCTGAACAAAAAAAAATAAAATGTCACACTTATGATTGTACCAAAGCCTAAAAGGAAAGTGAATGTTGATAACTAATAGCATCCATGTCCAGGTTGCCTAATGCTCTCAAATGTCATTCCCATTTGTGACGACATATTTGTTTTTTCCTATGATTATATATTCAAACTCAAGCCTGTTGAAAATGTCTAATCCTATCACTCACTTTATACATTGCCTGATTTCGTAATCTCTCTATTAACACCTGCTTTCCTACATATTTTCCCCAGTTCATCATTTTGGCTGACTCTTCACATGTGCTTACATTTTCATTCACTCTCTAAACGAAATCCTATTGCTAAAGAAGCTTTTTATTCCAAATCATATACTCACTCTTCTTCCTAAACCTACTGACTATCTTCCTAATCCTACCGACTATCCCTTTTTGACTGGATGTTCTCTTCTACATTCAATCATCCAAGGTACTAGGTCCTATGCCATTGTATTTCGATTTAACTGAGACAATTGTACAGAACATAATTCAACACTAAGTATCCAAACCAATGGCCCAATGCCCTTCTGGGCTTCAAATCTTTCTTAGATTCCCATTTTCATACATATATTTCACCTATATATTCTTATAAATATCGCAGGTTCCCAATCCCATTATTTATCCTGCAGAATGATTCCTAACCCAAATCGAAAATATTATTAACCCTAACCATACACTAACTTTGCAGGAGAGCAGGAACTGTGTGGGTATTAAACTACAGGAATCCAGGGGATCTTCACCTGCTGAGAAACTCAAATGTTCATGCAGAAATGATCCCTGGTGAAGATGAAGGCAGCTATGAAGTACCTCAGAAAGCAAAAGTCATCTTCCATGGCAATCATTCTGGTAAGGATGAAGGGTTGTGTATGAATCAGTCTCTCTCTTCTTAATGTATAGAACATGGACCAAACCAGTCCTGTGTGGAAGCTGTTCCCGGGTGCTTATCGTTGATACAGCATTCTAACTAGAGAAAGTGTCCCATGAAAATCGGGGCAGCCTCCACCTCATGGTACTTTTGGAAGCAACTGTTAGGACAAAGTGGTTGCCAAGGCAGTGACATCATTCAGATCCTGAAGGAAGTGATCTCACCTCACTTCCTTGGTGAGGGAACTCTCTGAACTTGGGATCCAGGAAGCCAGGCACCCAGAGACAGTCCCTGTTCTAGTCCCAGTGGTCTCACATGTTTGGAATTACCAAGGACAGAGTCAGTCTTTCTTGGTACCTACAGATGTGAGGATGGCCAAATGCCAGGAAACCTGTGAAGAGGGGCTTTTCCTGAGAAAGCAGGTAGTGTGTCACCGCTGACTCTTGAGAACTTCACAGAGTTGGCCAAGCAGACATGATCTGAGACAGAAGAGGTCATTTCCGGGGAACATAGTATGGCCCACCAGTCAGAGGACACTCCGGGGAGTCACAGACCTACTAGGCTGAAGGAGGTGCCTTTGTGGGTGTGGGTGTGAGTTTGTGGTTTTGTCTCATGTTCTGAGAATAGGTAGGAAAGGCGGTTTATTTGGTATGGAGTGGAATATTTCTATTAAGTCCTTTGACAAGGCGAGTGTTTCTATGTGTGTGTATCCCACTGAGTCCATTGTTGTAGACATTAGAAAAGACAATGCATCAATGGTTGTGTCCTGTCTAGTAGAAAGCTTCCCAGCATTAATCCTGCCCAATTCATGAGTGGACTCTGGCTTGCCTTATGGATGGGCAACACCTACAAGCTTCCTAATTTCCTGTTTTCTCTCTCAATTCTGGCCACTCTCCAGAATAGTATCATGGTTTTGTGTCCAAGATTTGTACCACCTCCAAGATCTGTGACATGGCTATGTAATGGATAGCTGAAGGAAATGGCTAGCATCTCAGAAATCTCAGATATCTGTTGACCAGGAAAGTCTCAGTGGAGAAACCCTGCTTTGGTCCTTTTGCTTACCTATTGTTCTGTTGAATGTCAGGAAGTTTTTTGCCTCAAGCCACCACTTTGTGAAGCCTGAAAAAAAGAGTTTTCAAATGGAAATGAATGGGCATCACCTGTGGCTCTTTGCTTAATTGCTTAGGATTGGGATATGTCTGAATCAGCCTGTTGGCCCTGTGTGAGGCTGTGGCTTAGATTCTCAGCACCTGATGGATCTAAAGATAGATCCCATGTGTGCATCCAAAACCAAAATGGCAAAAAGATCATATATTTTTGATGAACTCTCTTGCCTTCCTCTGGTAGGTTCCTGATATCCATCAAGTGAGAATAGGGATCCTTTGGGTCAAATGTGTTCTTCAAAGCCCTGCAGAGGCTAGGCCATAGGGGCTTGATTTTCATGACTCCAATTCACTTAAAGAATCTAAACCCCAAAGCTAGAAGGCCTCAAGTTGGAGAAGCCAAGCAATATTAAAGGCAGGCCTATTTGATCACTCCTGGTTCACAGGAAGAGAGTCCAGGATACCCTGAATTTTGGCAAATGAGGGGCAGGGAGCTTATTTTGGACACTGTCGTGGGCTGCGTCACTAATGGAAACCTCCAGCGAGAGGATATGATGAGTGTCTATATGGAAGAAGATGAGGGCCATGTGAGAGTGTTTTGGTTTTAATTGTGGACATGTGTCTGGCGGTTGGAAGAGATCACTGGGTCAAACTAGGCTTGCACTATGGTGTGATGCCCCTTAGAGACTGAGTTCTTTACTGATCTCAGAGAATTATTGCCAGGAATTGTGTTGGAATTTTAAATGGCCATGCATGAGAGTTGCCTTTGGAAAGTGACATCTAAGCCCAATTTGACTTTCCACAGAGGACAGGGAATCTCAGCCAGGATATCACATGATATTATTCTTAAAGACTTGGCAGCCATATTTGAGAGTCAAAACACACATGGACCATACAGTGTAGACCTCAATGGGCCTGGCTTAATCTGACTTTTGGGCACTTTTGGAAGCCTTGCCTGTAAGAATTCTCCAGAGTTTTCATTGAAATGAGCTTCCTCACCATTTAATGGTTTCTGAGTGAATTGAAATCCACAGTGCCTCCAACTTCATCCTTGAAAATTGGCTAGATCAATAACATGAAATTTTTGAAATTCCCATGACCGGGTAGCACTGGAGAACATTTGGATGTCCTGTTGCTGATCATGAGTATACAGGACAGTGCCCTGATTGACTGGGTTTTATGAAAATGGTGTAGAACAGAGATTCCAGTAAGTTGGATCATGCTGAGTAGTTGTACTAGAGCAGTGGTTGGCAGGTGTGTGATAAAACATCTGTGGTGGGGGCATGTGGATCTGCCATTGGCTTCCAAATGGATTGTGACTGACATTTTGCAGTCAGTAGAACCTTATATGTAAAAGCATATTGTTATATGGAGAGGTTTCAGGGCAATGTTCAGAATCAGGTTTCTATGGTCAATGGGGCAAGCTATGTGGGATAGAAGCCTGGTTGGTGCATTCTCCTTCAGAACCCGACC